>NW_006431919.1:6725111-6757253 GCF_000325575.1 Pteropus alecto | reverse complement strand
TGTAAGTTTCTTTCCTTGGTTTCTAATATGGACCTCACAGGATTCGTGAACTCCTGGGCCATGTTACATGCTCCTTTTGTACCTATGACTTTTTTCAGAGTGAGGGGACTTGTAGTGTTTTTGAATCAGATTCTCACATAGTTTCATTGTTAGCCAACCTACCCCAGACCACTGATGTTTGACATCTAATGATGACAGTGTAGATTTGTCCCAGTTGAGCACAAGTTTATGAGGAAAATAGTGGAAATGCCCGAGAACAAGGTTCAGGTTCATGAGATTCTGCCCTCACAGGAGCTCTGAGTGGAGGTCCTTTAGTCCTCTCTGAAGTTAGACCCTCCACTCAGCATAAGATTTAAGTGAAGTAAACATTTACTCCTCTCCTGTGTTTCAGGAATCATGGTAAGTCCTTTCAAGAATTGTATTACATAACTCTTATGTCAATTCTATACATTTTAGGTGGGAATCATTCCTATTTTATAGTTGTAGGGACCAAGGCCCAGAGTCTTAGTTCATTTGTTGTTGGGCATATGGATAGAAAGTGGTTGAGTCAGCATTCAGTCTTCATTAATTTGAAATGGGACTCTGGTTATACATTTTGGTTCGTACCTTCATTCATGAGCACCAAGATTATGTTTGAATGAATTTATCCAGATTTGACATTGTCACTAAAAAAGAATTTGTTTAATTACCCTTTCTTTTCATAGCAGTTAGTGACTTACACATTTTTGCTTCTAGCATCCTTTACTTTATTATGTAGCATAAACTTAAATAAAAGGTATTTATACTTTTAACTTAGATTAAGGCGTTTTACTATTCATGCTCTTTATACTATTAAAGATCAGGTTTGAAGATTCAGCGATTTGGCATATACGTGATTTTTTCAATACAGGCTACATGGGTCACACTTCAAATTTCTGATAGGTGAGATTTAGATTTAATATAAATGGAGAATAATTAGAAGTATGAGTGGGGAAATAGCTTTCCATCTTGAGGACCAGTTTATATTAAAATCTTCTATTTCTAAGATTGAAATGATAACTTTTAGTGAAGATTCTCATAGCCTTCAAAACTTTTATATTTTGATGTGGCTCTGGATTCTGAGGAGCAACAGAGATGTCACAGTTCTTAGCCAGATATATCTAATGAAACATACTGATTTTTCCTTGCCTCTCATTGAACTATGCATATATTTAACCAAGAGGGACTTAAGGCATTTGGTCTATGAACTGAGTTTGGAAGAGAGGACTTCAGGTTAAAACTGGAATTTTTGAGCCATAAAAGTTTGTAAGACAAACAACTTTGTTCCAGGCAGCTGAACATACTAAAGAGTCTGTAGATTTTCTCATTATTGCTTTAGTTTCTTTATACTTAGTTTGACTTAGTTCGTGCCTGCAAAAGTGTGTGGATTAGTGGAATCGTTCTGGCGAACATGTTTTTGACTTTGTTTGAAGCAAAGATTCAGAATAAAAGTGTTGGTTTAATGTCTGTGTGAGCACCTGGGGAATATGAATTGTATTATTTATTGCATTGAGCCTTATCCTTATCCTGATAGTGTCCTAAGGAGTCTGAGTTTAGGATGGAGTTGAACACTGGAGCTAATTCAGTGCAGACATTTGTCTTTACACCACTCCCTGTCTGTTCTCAGTCCTCTGGCACATGCTAGTTGCCTAAAATATGTGTAGATGGTTTGATGTAAGGTTGTAGGATCAGGAAAAGGAAGAAGGATACCCATGAAGACCTAACCTTCGGAAAGAATTTAAGCCCAGGAGGTTTTTTCGCATAGATCTAAGTTGGAGAGACTCTGGTCATCTGATGTTCTTGTAGCATCTTGTTCTTAGTTCCTAAAGAGAGCCACAATTGTTACAGGTTAGAATATAAGAGGAAGACAGGGAAACAGGACAGAACATGAGAAAGGGAGATGTAGAAATGTGAAGACTTTGGTAGAAAAGAGGAAACAAAAAGACCAATGAGAGGCCATGGAAAGCCCAGGTGTGAGAATTGTTATCCAGTCAGCATCACAATTTGCTCTAAAATTCTGTGGTGCTCTAAGGGGTTGGAATATCAAGATCTTATAAAGAGGAAGTGACGTACTCTGTGGAGAAGGTAAGATATTTGATGGAAAACAAAGGATTGATTTCAAGAAAGAAAAGGAAATGGAGCCCTGTGTTGGAGAATTCTGAGTGAGGATTTTGGGGTAGAAAAAAGAGATGAGTCAGACAACACAAGAAGTCAGTCTGACAAAAGAAATGACTAGGTGCAACTGCAGAAGGAGCCAGGGTCGAGGTCTACGGGGAAACTTACTTTGAGGGTGTGAATCATTACCAAGGCTGAGACCCTGGGTAATATAGTCACCTTGAAGAGGCTTCAAGGAATTATATATTGTGAGTTTATCCTGTACAGGTCAGTATGTGCATCTCTGTGGAAAAGTGTGTGAATGGATAATTGGGAACTTGAATAAGGTCAGAAAATCCAGATTAGAGTTGTTGTTAAGAGGGAGGGCAGGTTAGCGCAAACTCCCAGATCCCTGTTGCATAAAAATGAAATGTCACTTGTATGGATAAAAGCTCAATTGGGTGTCCTACATAAGTGCACTAGTGTAGACTTTATACATTTAAAGAGCTAGGAGTATAAAAACTGTGAAATAATTCTGTCTTTAGTTGACTGTCCAGATCATTATCTAGGTCAGATTTATTCATGATTATGAAATACCTAGATGGTAGTGCAATGCCTCGTTGACATCTTTGGATGTATTTCTGAAAAAAGAGCTGAAGGTAATTTCTGATTTTAGTCTCGTTGTCTCCTTTTGTAGGGATGGGACTTTTTCTCTACAAATAGAACACAGCTCTTTGATTTTTTTCATTCCAGAAAATATTTCATCTTCTCCAGTGCAGACGACAGAAACCCAGCCTACCACTCCACAGAAAACATATACGACCAGCTTACAATCGAACTCTTGCCTAACGGGTAACTTCATTTCTTTCCTGATAAAATTTCTTTACTGGGCATTTAAATTTAATAATCATTGTTGTGTTGTTGAGATCACATATTCTGGAATAAGACAGATCTAACATAAGTGCCAGCACTGGCCCCTGCAATCAGCGATGTGACTTGATCAAAAGTTTTGCTCTCTCTGAATCTATTTCCATTATTTGTAAAATGGAAGGAACATCACTGATCATGTAGAATCCTTGTGAGGATTAAATGAGATAAAGATCTTGGCACAGAGTTATAAGGGTGACAGATATAATAGCAACTATGACTACTACTTAGATGTCCATAGTACATATACGTGGCTAGCATAGGTAGCTTGCATGATTTGGGAACATCTACATGCATATCTCTATTTTTCTAAATAAAACAAACCAGTTTTGACTCCAGACTTATTACTAGGCTTGCTTCCTTGGCCCAGAGCTGTGAAACAATTAAATCCAAATCACCAGTCACCCATGTTTATGTTTCTTCTCAGCCTCAGAGCCTAGTGTATCCAGGAGGCTCCCCTGCTTCTTTGCCAGGCTTGCAAATGAACACTTTGAGATGGGTTGAGGGCATGCCCCTCTGAGAATCTGCTGTTCTCCTTCAAAATTTCTTCCCCATTCTTCCCATTCTGGGCAGGTCCCATATACTCTCTCCTTTCTCAAATGTAAGATTGATGGGTCTGTCCTGTGGTGGAGAAAGGTGATACTGAATCCTGTCATCTTTTCCATCTAATTCTGTTGCCCATAGTGGTAAGTGTGGTGAGTACCACATGCTGAATCCCTCTGTAACACAGAGCTGGCCATGTGTCCTTGTGCTTGTGTTGCATCCAAGCAAGGTCAAACCTTGCAAGACTCCTCATGTGTATGACTCACTGTACACAAGAGTGGCCACTCTGTAGGAGGCCCTGAATGGCTTATCTTCTGCCAAATATTTCTTCAAGATGGTTAACTTAAAATGCACCTACAGTGAGATTCAGACTGGGACCTATTGAGTTGGGATTTCATAATGGTGACATTCTGTTTCGAAAGTGGAATCCTTAGTGGGAAAAATTTCTAGACACATAAACATAGTGAAAATAGATAAGAACACAAGGTAACAGCAGTGGGAGCAGCGGCACCCACACTTTTAAGGGTGTGAGGAAGAAGAAAGCAGGAGTGGGAATCATTCTCTAAAATGTCATGTTCACTAAAACCTGGTCAAGGTAGAGCTTTCTGGGATAGAATAGACATTGGAGCAGCTGTGTCCCCATGACTTGTGTTTGATGCCTTCTTGGCGGTGTATCTGAGGCTCTAGAGCCTAATCCTTGCTGTGCCTATCAGCTTTCTGTGGGCGGAAGTCTCAGAGAAACAAAGAATGTTAGATTTGGAGATTTTGGTCATCACATGGCCTGCCACCCATCTTTGACAGTGTATATGCCAGGAAAGCATCACATGTTATCTCATTTAATTCTTTAAGGCAGACCTTATTTACTGATATTGCCAGACTGGGGAAGCCCTGTGGCTTTGTTTTCGAGACAGCTCCAAGTTCCTCTGCCAGTTACTAGCTGCACGGCCATGGGCAAGTTGTGGCTTTCCTCACTAGGTGTTCCTGCCGATAGAAGGGCACGATGCTTGAAAAGTCGATGCTTGGAAAGTCGTTGCTCAATGTTCCTCCCTGCACTGAACCTTCTATTGTAACATCATAATATGTAGTCATAGCTGATATTTATCTGGAGCGGTATGAAGGGCTTTATGTGCACCATCTAATTGAACAAGTTTATGAGATTGGGTAATATTAACAGCTTATTGCTGTAGTTCAAGCTAAGTAGCTAGAATTACACACACACATACACAAATAAGTGCATGCAAAGGACCTTGATCAAGGTCACATTCCTAATGGACATTGTCAGCGTTGAACTCAAATTTCATCAGACTCGAGTTCATGCAATTTTTACTGCATCATCCAGTTCTAGACCTGAAGGACTTACTTTAAGGTCATAATACAAATCAGAAACATAGCCTAAACCTAAGTAGTGCCTTAGGCTAAAAGCAGTCTCAGAATGAGCAAAATTTAAACAGAGTAGTAATGTAAACATATACAGGGGTATGATCATTCCAATTTATTACCATTGAGTTTCTATACCTTTGTCAGCAGTTAGGGAATTTCAAAGACTTGTAGTGTTTTCATTTGATGGGAGTGTGTGGTGGTCATGAGCAGAGGCTATTGTCATTTACTAGAGTTGGAGACTTATTTATCCATTCCATGTCTGTTTCCTTATCTATAAAATAGGTTTAAAGAAATTGTCATAAGGTTGTAAAGTGCCTAGTATAGTGTAGATCTCAGTAAAAAGAGAATTCTACATTTGACCTAGGAAAGCCAGCAATATATTCTCTGTTACAAAATAGATATTTCAAAGCACTATTAAAATTTGAACATTCTAAATGTTAAGGAACAATATCTTCTTATATTAGGCTTTTAGGTAATGTATGATATACTGGTTTTATGTCTGATATAACAAGTATTTCCTACAGGTCTTCTGGATCAGTATCTAGGCTCATTAGCTTATAATGTAGGAGATATATGCCTCTTGATTTAGATAATCTTAGTGCATTTTACTTACATTTTGAATGTAAAACCAATGTACTGTCCATTCCTGATAGAGTAGTTTGATGTTTAGATGTACCTATGGTCTCTGGGATCTCATTGCCAGGTTCTTAGCTGGCATACAAATATCAGTTATCTACCTTTAAGTGGCATTTTTAACTTAGTTCCAAGAATACCTCTGTGCCCCTAAAATTGAAGGTAAAACTTTGTATGTTATGCATTTTTCTTTCATTCAAAAGTAAAGTGGGTTCCATTTTCACAGGGTCCATGCAAAATGGTTAATAAATACAACCTTATAGGATAAACCAATAAATGTTAGTAACTTGGTATAAGTCTTGTAACCTGCCACATTTGGCCATATTATTATTCAGCTTTTCATCCATCACCAGAAATCAATGTGAATACATTTAGTGTCTGCGGCGAAAATTTAATAATTTTTGTAATTCTAATTGATTTTCCTTTTTGTTGAGCAGATGGGAATGGCACTGTGGCACAGCCTTCAGATGGCGGTTGGCAATACAATGAAACTGTAAGCATGTTCCTTCTTCTTTTATTAGCCAAATTCACTTGTATGTCTCCCTGGAAGCAAGTTCTATTTAGAGATTCCTTCTGTATGACTGGCCCAGAGATTGATTCTTTTTAGTTACAAGACAAGGAAGAAAAGAATTTGTTTCTTAACTAATGATGCTTTAATTAATTTGAAAAGTTCATTTAGATACGAGTACACCGGTTTGATAGAGATACCTGATAAGTGATATTTTACTGACATACACGAACACCAACACTCACGCACTGTAGACTTTGTCTCCTGGCCAAAATTTGGACCAAAAAGAATGAATTAACTCAAGGAGAGTGAGTTAACATAACATACCCAGGAAGCCTTCGGTCATCATTTGGTGAATAACATGTTTCGAGTGCCTCTGGTGGCCTGGTGACCATTCCACACAGAAATATTATGAAAGTGGTAATGTGTGTGCTTAAATACAGGCCCTCTAATATCCTTTTCCAACCCAACATCATGCTATATAGAAATTTGGAGGCCACTTCTGAGTTTTTCTATACCTTAACCTCCACACAGGATGACTTATTAAGGTATCAGTCCTGGTTACAAGTGGTGAGAAATGACAGCTGGGTCATAGTAAAAGAAATTCAAGTCAGGCAAGGTGGAGCGATTTAACAACTCACATGGCATGGACCCTGATGGATGTGGGCTGAACTTGTGCATACCTCCTAAATCCCAGAACTGCTACTATGTAAGTGATTTTATCTTACTCTATAGCCAGGCATATGCTGAATTAAAAAAAAAAAAAAAAATCATTCAGAATGGTGAGATTGTTCTTGACCTGAGTTACCTGTTGGACAAGTATGTTTAGCAACAAGCAGAAGCAATTTAGAAGCAAGTTCATGATGGGCAATAGCAAAATTGTGAGCTTTTCGAGCCTTGATTCTGAGAATGTTAAGATGAAAACATGAAGCATACGATTTGACCCAGTAGGTCCACCTCCTGGAGATTTAAACAAAATTCTGTATTCTACCCAGTGGTGCAGAATTTTAAGTTAATTGTTCATCAGGGCCGTGTCCGTGGGCAGCTGAATTCAGGTCCATTTATATAGACATAAATAGAGTCTTGAAGTGACATTAAAAACATAAGGACTGTATTAAGGACCAAATTAATGTTTGAGCGCATACACACAGCATCAGATAGTATCACCCTGTCAACTTGTATATAAATAAATATTGCTTTTTTTCTTTTTTAATAAAATAGTAGGTTGTATTTATTAAGCTATGTATTTTAGTTTAGTAATATTTTTTAAAAAATGGATTATTTACATATATTATAATAAAGAGTATCCTTTGAAGTGTGCAGTGAGCTTTGATAAATGTATACATCTATATAAATACCATTCCAAACAACATATAAGATATTTCTACCTCCCCAAATACATATTACATTTCAAATTGTCATAGAATTTCACCATAGTTACAACCTCAGATTATTTGGTCTCATCCTTTCTTCATGGTCTAGAGTAGCCAAGGGCCAGTAAAGGTAAACTTATCTGAGTATGCTATTTTAGGAAATGTTTTCTACCCGTAATTCTAACAACATGCTTTTTCCATCTTCTGATGTGTCCTTAGCTCGTGTGCCTGGAACAAACTCCACAGCTGACCACCAATGAGGCATTCTACGCTGGAATCTCTATCACCGCCATGATATTGCTCACTATTTTGGCTGCTGTAATTTCCAAAAGTAAGTCGTTCAGGATTGTGCCTAAGGGGACAGAGAGGGTTCTAGAGCTCAACTGCCTTGGTCTAAGCAGCTCCACAGACCACCTAATTCTGATTTAACATAACTTCTCTGTTTCATAACCCATACTTTAAAAGAATATATATGGGCCCATAAGGGGAAAAATGAAATTTAAAATCTCTATAGGAGAAATTAAATATGAAGAAATAAGAGTTTCTTGGGTAGAGCTGGGATTTGGAAGCGAAGAATAATATATTGAGAGTTTTACAAAACTCACTTAACCGAAGAGGGGTTAACACTGGCAGGGAAACAGATTTCAGGGTAAAAGTAGAAGAAAGGGTTCTAAAAAGTAACCATTGACTTATGTATGTGTGTAACCAGCCTCCAGGAAAGAACCACAATCATAGATTTTTAGAAATGAAATATAAGTGTTAATAATAGCATTAAGGTCAGCTGGGGCATGTGCGTGAATACACTAAACTATTAATGAACATATAATAATTTGCGCTAAGGGGTTTATTTGGGTCATATGTATTCCAAAGGAGTTACCTGAAGAAGTTATTGGGTAAGAGCCTAGTCTGAGTTGTTTTTGTTTTTTGTTTTTTTCCCTTTTTAAAAACATTCTTCCAAATTTACTTTTTTTAGGCTCTAGCTCTATACAGAATTTGTTCATATTAAAGTAATAACAGGAAAAAGATTTTGTTTGCAAAAAGATCTAATGAGTTCTTGGACTGACATGTTTATTTTCTCTTCAACTCCTCCTCAATTTAGAATATTTATGCACAAGAAAAAAGGTGTTACAAATAAGGTAAGTTAGAAAGGGTTTGTGTCAATGCCTTTCAGTGTTCCTTCTCTAATCAAAACAAAGAAAAATTTCTCTGTCCCTTTCCTCTTGCTCTTGACCTTTCCATTTTATACCCTGGATCCTGAAAACTAGTTTAACATGTGTCTCCATTGCTGTCCACAACTTCCAGTGATGTTCTTAGCTTTCTGTATTTCCCTGGAATATGTCATGAACTGCTTCAGAAGGGGTACCTCAAACCTAAAGTCTTCGAGTAAGGGAACCAAATCACAAATTTTGTTTGTCGAAACATTTGAATGAGTTGTTTGTTTCTTTATTTCATTTAGTAATTTGTTTACCGAATGCCTGTTATACATTCTAAAGAGTTGAACAAAACAGACAGGAAACATACAAGCAAATAAACAGGGTCCTTTTAGTGCTTCTAGACAAATACCATGGACAATATAGAGCAGGGTCAATGGACTGTGTGAGTGATCCCTGAGGAGTAGAAGGCACCTCTGCAAAGATCTGCAGGGAGACAACTCCAGGCTGGAGAAGGCCAGCAGCACCGTGGTGGGGCCAGTGCCTCCAGTTCTCCACAGTGCCCTCATCCCCTGTTCTTCCATCCCCAGCCTGCTCTTCCATCCCCACCCTGCTATGCTCCTTTACTTTGCTTATCGGGCCTCATAGACATTTGAACTTACAAACCCATTTTGTGAACCCAGCCTACTGCCCAGTTAAAAGTTTAGTCCCTTTTACTTGCATCCAGGCCTTGTGGTCATCTGCTCGAACACCTGTAATGATATGAAGCCACTGCTTACTTCCAGTTCCAAGTAGCCTGCTTCATTTATTTCAGCTTGGGCTTTACGCAAGGTGTTTCTTCAATTCAAAATCAATCCCTCTGAGGCTGCCATTCATTATTTCTAGTTCTTTTTCATTGGATATTTGCACACAGTCTTTCCTCTGTTGTAGTTAATTACATGATCCAATCCACAGAATGTGCCTTGAACAATACCCAGCACATTTCAAGTGATCCATAAATGTTGGCTTCAGTTATTGCAATCATGCCCTTCACAGCAATAAACTTGTGAGACAGGCACTATTATTCTCACTTTATTGGAAACAGGTTTAGGACTGTTAAGTGACATCCAAGGATACCCCACACAGCAGGTAGAAGACTTAATCATAAGTCTTTTAGAGTCTACATCTCATACTTATGGAAGTTTTTTGACTGTCCGCTTCCAAGAATAGAAGGAAAAAAATACTCCTTAGAGACAGAAAAGCATGGAATATAGCATCATTTTACTTGATTTTTGTCCTTCACTGTTAACATTTGCTTTATCTCTACTTTCTATTACTTAATAAAAACATATTTACTGTAGGAAATATTATAAAATGTAAAAAAGAAAGAAAAAACAACAAAAATTAGCATTTCCTCATGACTTTTTTTTTGGCAGCTGCATCACACTGACTCATTTCGAGCTATTAACACCTAAGCTATTTTCACAGCTGTGTGACTGGTCCATTTAAAGATCGGAGCTGTACACATCATTTCTGGGCAGGTTTATGTAATAAAACCAGTCACTATATATATATACAAATTAGAAAAAGCAGCCATATAAAAACTACACATAACATTTTTGTACCCTTATGTATGAGTGTATATGTTATAAAAGTCATCTAACAGATGTCTTTCAAATTCTGACCATTAAGACACAGTAAGATTTTGATACCATGATCCAATACACACTTATGTGAAACAACACTATTTTACTACATCCAATATGCTCGGATATTTTGTGTTCTTTGTTGATCTTAAATACAGTATATAGACCACATCATAGATTCAATAATCCCTTTAAGATATCAGAGTTCTCAGTTGGAAAAACAGCAATCATTTCTTAGCCACCTCTGAGAATATATGCATCTTGATTTAGTACTTCAATTATTGTTCTAGATTATTAATTTTTGTATTTTATTACATGAGGCCCTTGAAGGAGACTAGTCTGACTTTTTTCTGAATACTGCTTAGGCTCTACCTGCTTCCTAAACCACCATTCCACAACTTAATATTCATAGCTCTGGAGGCTTCTGTTCATTCCATAGGTTATGTGAAGGGGGTCTGGGAGGTGCAAATACCCAGTCTTAACTGAGTGTAAACAAACATGTTGCCCATACTTTTGAAGTGGTCTGCTTTTCTCTTATCATGTTATTCTTTTTGTAGCAAGGTTTCATCAAATGACTTGAAGAATGGAGCTTTGGAAAATGCAACTGTGGTGCACTACCGAGCAGATGAGAATATCTACTTTGAGAACAATGTTTATGACACGCATTAAGATCCAGTGGCTCTCTAGGGCTTTGTGCCCTTAACTGCAGAAGACAGTGACCATGTAACAGCATGTCAGAGTCTTTTTAAGTTCCAGGATGATTTTTTTTTTTTTTTTTTTGGTCATTTGCCCATGTCAGTGGTGTTGGGTAGAGTGTGTCTAGCTCTTCTACTTGTGTAGTCAGCCTCGTTAGTAATATAGTCCTCATTGTTTATATTGAACCAGCTCAGCCTTTCTGGTTATGGCAGTGCTCTCTCCCAAATATGAAATGAACACTTCAGAGATGTATATTCTCTTTAGATATTATGAATCCTGCATCCATCAAGAATTATCACTGGGGAGACAAGAAAACTTCACCTTGGTCATCGAAGCTCTCAAGAAGAGTTAATTAGGACTTAAAATTAACAAATCTAATTCAGTACTTAAATGACTTTACTTGGAAGCATTTCATGATTATCTCTTATTTTTTATCTTGCAACTTCAAGTATTACATTTCTTAGGTCCCCCAAGGTTTTTAAATCATGGCAATGCACAAGTTTTTATTTCCCTCATAGGGAAATTAAGTCAGTGTGATTTCACCAGTAGATTTTTTTTTTAATGACTCTGAACACATAAGGTTTTAAATGCTTTCCCTGGGACTAGGATGGGTATTGTAGCAGTTAAAAGAAGCTGGGACAGTGTGTGGACCAATTAGATCGCAGGGTAAGAAATCTGTTGCTATGTAACTTAACACATGTATCTGTGTCTGCTATATCTGTGCCATAGTTCAGGCACTTATGTAGACAACCGTCAGGGAATCTAAACTAATTTTTAGAATGATGTAAGGCAGAGATAGATAAAGGAAAAAAAAGGGGAGAGAATAGGGAAAAAGACTTTCTGAGTTAGAAAAGCAAGTTTGCACATATAACTGAAATTCTAAATTGTCCCCAAATGACTTTGATTTTTAAAATTGTTTTGCAAGGATGAAGTTTTTTGTTTTTATGTCACATCAATTTCAGTGCTATTCCTTTTCTGCAATTGAATTTTTGGTTTTACCAAGAGAGTTAAACAAAAGTTAAGGATAGTTTTAGCCACCAGAAACATTTCTGTATGAAGAGTTAACAAGGCTGGATATTAATTTCAATTTGATTTAACCCTGAAATAATTCATGCTTGTGGTTCAGAGCTACTGAAACCATTATGGTCTAGGAGAGCAGTCTGCAGAATTCTAAGAAATTAATAGTACCACTGAATAAAGGTTATATGGACAAATAAGAATGTGATGCATTGTGTTAGGTTTCCAACTGAGGCAAAGCTAGACTGGTCTAAAAAATTTGGTACAAACTGTAGTGTTTTTCTTTTAAATTCAAGACAACATGCATGACCATGGAGTTTTCAGATTAAAGCCCAGATTTGTAGCTTCTCTGGAATGTCCTGGCAACATTGGACTGCAGTTGATGCAATCAGGACCCCATTAGATGGCATTTCATCCCCTTAGCGCCCCCCGCCCTCCCCCGCCCCAGTCCTTGCCTTGCCTGCATGTGCATGTTTGTTACCTACTTTGTGACTTTTGTGGGCCTTTGGATTTATGACGCCTGCTCTATTCCCTGTACCTTTCCTGGAGATTTACGATGACACATTAAAGAAATCTGGTTAACTTTGTTTAATCCAGCATTTCCAAAACGCGTTTGAAACCCATGAGCGCAGTGACTACTAGCTTGCCCAGTAGCATTCTGTGAAACAATATGCGGGGGCCTGGAGAAAGCAGGTGACGCAGAATTAGAACCAGGACTTGAGTTCTAATCCTAACTCTTAACAATAACACTGATGACATTAGGGCAAACTTTTTGATGCCAACATTTTTCCATCTGTTAGAGATCATTATTTCCATACCTACTTCAGAGCGTATGACATGTTACTTGTGAACGTCTCCAAAGTGAAAATCACTACAGAAATGCAAGTGGTTTTTTTTAGTTGAGTTTGTAGTACTAGCAGATCTAGTATTAGTGCTCAGTAGATAATTTCAAGTGTTGCTTTCGTTAGTCTCTTGCTATATAGAACATCTTTTTTTTTTTTAATCTTTGAATATTTCTTTTATGGAAAACTTTATTGGGTAATTTTTTCTTTCATTTTATGCCATAGAAAATAATTGTCAATAACCAAGAAGAAAGGAAGGGAAGGTATTTGGTGAATATTAAATTCTGGTTTTTAAATATATCAATCTTGTAGAATGTTTCAAATTTTCCATTTTTTACAATCTGTCTTGGGACATTAGGACACAGGTATAATTAAGAACATCTATTTAAACTTGGGAAATTTTATACATCTTTAAGTAGTAGCAGAACCAATCGTTCACTGATGGCTGTGAAGATAATTTTGTGAGTGTGCCAAAGTGTGAGGGTATCCTAGTTTCATTATGTGTTCACTGTCCAATAAACATGATTTTCATTTTCCTTTTGAAAACTGACTTCTTTTCTGGGCTCATCTGTTCATCGAGGCCAGGCATCTTCAAATCAGTGTGGACTCCCCAGCCAAGGGCAGGAGGGTCAGGTGTGCCTGGCACTCTAGAACGACCCTGAACTCCAGTTCCCAAGGAGCTCCTATCTAGTAGAGAGGAACTGCCCCCCGCCCAAACCATCAATGCTGGTACTGATTAATGCTGCGGAGAAAGGGAGTAGTGAAAGAGCCTGGCTTCTCAACCATGGCATTTGGGGCCAGACAACCCTTTGCTGTGGGGGACTGTCCTGTGCTTTGTAGGATGTTGAGCAGCATCCCTGGCCTCTACCAACCAGGTGACAGTTGTGCCCCTCCAGTTGTGACAATGGCAAATGTCTCCAGACCTTACCTAATATCTCCTGACAGGCAGTGTCAACCAGGATTGAAAACTACTGGGATAGAGGATGCCTGAGGGTGCGAGGGATTTGGAGAGTATGGGAGTGGTACAGGGCTGGTCAGGAGCTGCCTCTGGGAAAGAGGTGACATTTGCATTGGAACCAAGAAAGGCTGCCACTCGAAGGAATCCCACCAAAAGCAGGGGCCTTGGAGCAGGAAGAAGCTGTGTACTAAGAAGGAGAGACTAAGTTGTGTTCCAAGGAGTAAGAAAGCCAGTGTGGCCACAGCAAAGTGAGCGAGAAGGTTGACAAGGAACGAGGCTGGAGGCGTGGGTGCGGCTCCTCACAGGGTGCTTGGGCGAACAGGGCTCTGTGAACACAGCTGTTTGAGGGGAGTCCCATTCTTGAAAACAGCACTTTTGCACATTAAGGGCTAAAACTGCTGTGCATCACCAAATTATATTAACCCTTTTCTGTGCTTCAGCGACACTGTTCTAAGTTTGCATGTAAAAGGCTGGTTTGGTTGGAGTGACAAAAGCGGGTACTAGGGGAAGGGTAGGAGGAGAGGGGTACATGCTGGTGGCGAGGGGCTTTCCACAGGACAGTATGAGGGCCCCCAGGCCTTGAGGGAGGGTTCCTGGAGGAAGAGGGAGAGGGTGCGAGAGTTTTGCTCTGATGTGCCAGGTAGAGCAGCGCCTGAACCCACTCTTCCCAAACTTGCAGGTGGAGTAGTGGAGGGATTCAGGGGCTGCTTTCAGTTGTTACATGATAGATTTAAAAAATAGATATGTGTTTTGATCTGTATTTTTAGAAAACAATGCATCAAACCCATAATTTAATGGATTAATGTTTGGGGTGACTACAATTTTAAAGTTAATGAATCTGAAACAACTTGTGTGAATAATAACAAAAGAGCAATGTGAATATGGCAGAGATGCTGTAGGTACCTGAAGGAGGGGTGACAATAGGTTAGATCAGCTGGGAACTTGTTAAAGTATAGATTACTGGGCCCAACTGCTGGAGATTCTGACTTAGTAAGACAGGTGATACCTCTTTTTGTTTGTTTCAATTACAGAAGACAAGCTATTACACACTGTTTTACATTTCAACAAAAACATTGAGATTTCTTGAAAAAATATATAGAAATAAGAGCATGCAATAATTCTTCATTATTTCAGAAGTAAAACACATAAAATGAACGTGAACACTTTATATTTAGTCTGTGTTGGTATTGCAATGCTATGTTTGAGACTAAACAAAATTCCTCACTCAGAGTCTTCAAAATATAGGAAAACCCCAAGAATGGTATCAGAAGCATATTTCCACTTTGGATTTCATAGCCTAGTTGTTCAGAAATGTTTCTTCTAGATGCATAGTGCACTCTGGAAGGAAACCGATAAGTTTGTCTTGTTCTCCGGACCAAGGTCTTTTATCAGTTGGTTGTGTGCAGCTTTGAGGGGTCTCAAGATACACCTCCTCTCAAGACAGTCTCTTCTTTGACTCTTGATCACATCAGATTATCTGAGGAAGTAGCAACAAAGTCACTGCTTCACCAGTGGACAGGTAATGATAGCCAACAAAAGTAATGTGGTGCCTTTGGTAACCCTGACTATGAAATATGAGCCTGGTATGTGTGGGACAGTGGGCCTTAGAGACTTAGAACTCTTGAGAATCTAACTGCAAAGTTCCCTTGGGGATTCTCGAGGACCCTAAGCGCCTTTCCAGCTCTGACTTGAGTGTGTGGTGGCCAGTGGTGCCTTTCCCCAATGTCCCCTAGGTCCTTCCTCCACACAGCCAGTGGTGTAGTCCCAAAACCAAGATCTGTTTGTGTTACATGTGAGCTGAAATCCTCTCAGTGCTCCACACTTGAGTAGAAGTCTCTGCTCTGTGGTAAGCCTTTCAAGGCTTCTCCCTTGCCTGCTTCATGCAGCCCTGCCCCGCTATGCACCAGCGGAGATAACTGCCTCAGACCCCCACTCTCCACTCCCCAGTCTAACCCGCCTTTTTGGTATGCTTGTCTCCTGTCTCTTCACTGGGCATGTCATTCTTCAAAGCTCAGCTCGAACGTCACCTCTTTAGGCCTGCTGGACCGCATTCCCCTAGCCAGAATTAGTCCCCTCTTATGAAAACTTCATGTAGCCTTTTTTGTCACAGGCCAGATGTGCCAGGCGTGGTGCTAGTGCCTAGCTCAAATCATTCTGCAGGAGGCCAGCACGCTACCCAGCATGCGTGGCACCTTTGGGTGAATTACAAAGTGACCCCCTCATTTTTCTGGTTGTCGCATCCCTGAGCCAAGGCAGAGGTTTGTCAAATAGAGTCTGTCCAAACTGCGGCCACCAGCAGGGACCCTGGAACTTGGTCGTTCATGTTAGAGATGGTCGCACTGATGATCTTTGTCCTCTGAGCTCTTGGAGGGAGGTGTCTGCGGTCTGTCAGCACCCAGCGTCCCCGTAGTAGGTGCTCAGTACATATCTGTGAAAATCAGTGAATACATTGAAAGCATGCTTGCTAGAACTTTTCTACGTGTGCTGGGTTGGGGCAGGGGAGAGATGAGCGTCTTTCACAGTCTTTCGTGAGATAGAAAAAACTCTTCACATGACTGGCTGGAGTGTTGGAGTCTGTGTACCCCTCAAGGGCTCTCCAAGACCAGTGATTTGCAGCCCTGGCTGTACATTAGAATCACCTGGGAAGCTTGGCCCACTACGCATGCCGAGCCCAAATGAATCAGACTCTCGGAAGGTGGGGCCCAGGTAGTGTTAGTTGGTCAGTCTCCCCAGGTGATTTCAATGAGTAGCCAAGATTGAAAACCACTGACCTAGAGACACTTGGCGAGGGAAGGTGACAGCATGTTTTCTTTGTGACCAGAGCTCTGGAAAAGCATAAAAGATACAAACTGAAACAGAATACTGTCAATGATGGTCTGGGACAGGTGAACAACCAGGTCGGGGAAGGGCATGATGTGGGGGACAGCAGATCCGTCCTATGTCTGGCTTTGGTAGGAGCCCTGGGAATAAGAAGTTGGATGCGGCCACGTTTTGAAAAGCTTCTCAGGAAGCCAGCCCACAGCTGTCTAGCTGACTGTCCCTGGGCCTTCTAAGAACTAGATGTTTTCTTCCACAAATTATAAAAATAAGCAAAGAAGAAAGTCCCATTTGGCCTGCGAGGAAATGCTCTAAGGTAACCTTCTCTGTTTTATACTGTGGACTGCTGGGATGGGATTTGCTTTGTCTGGCAAATGCTGCACCTGCTTGAGTCTGAAAAATACTTATGTGATGACTGATTCACATATTTCACAATAGACTATTTTTTAGAACAGTTTTAGGCTCACAGCAAAATTGAGCAGACAATATAGAGAGTTCCCACATAACTACCCTCCTCTCCCCAAAACGCTCAGTGTCCTCCACCATTAGCATCTTTCCCAGGTGAGGTACATTTGGTACAATTGATGACCCATCATTGACGCATCATTATCAATTGAAGTCCGTACTTACATTGCAGTTCATGCTTTGCGTTGTACATTCTGTGAGTTTTGATTAATGTGTGATGATATGTATCCACTATTACAGCCCCATACAGGATAGTTTTACTGCCCTAAAAATCTATGTTCTGCCTGTTCTTGTCTCTCTCCCCCAAACCTATGATAATCCCTTACTTTTTCTTGTCACCATAGTTTTACCTTCTCCAGTATGTCTACAGTTGGACTCATACAATAGGTAGCCTTTTCAAATTGACTTCTTTCACTTAGCACTATGAATTTAAAGTTTCTCTCTTTCTTTTCATGGTTTCCTAACTCCTTTCTTTTTATCATGGAGTGACATTTCCTTGTTTGGACGTACCAGTTTATTGATTGATCTATTGAAGAACATCTTGGTTGCTTCTAGGTTTTTGCAATTCTGAATAAAGTTACTATAAACATTAACATGTGGGTTAAAAAGTGGGATTGGTGAGTCGTATGGTAAGAGAATGTTTGGTTTTGTAAAAAACTATTAAATTTCCCAAGTGGCTGTACTATTCATCATTGCCATCGGCAATGATTGAGTTCCTGTTGCTCCACATCCTTGTCAGCATTTGATGTTGGAATTTAACTATCTCTACACAAGCAGTGTATCTCTTTTTTATTTTAATTTGTATTTCATTCCCTTATACCATGTGATGTTGAATATATTTTCATATGTTTATTCACCATTTGCATGTCTCATTTGGTTATGTGTCTATTCAGATCTTTTGACCATTTTTATTCAGACTGTTCATTTTCTTATTGTTGAGTTTTAAGTGTTCTTCATATGTTTTGCATAACAGTCCTTTATCTGATATGGCTTTTGCAAATATTTTCTCCCATAGACTGCATTTGGTTGTTATGTCTTGTGGGTTCTTCTCATCTAGAATAGTGACTCCTTTTTTCATGACACTGACTTGTTGAAAAACTACATGAGTTGTTCTATAAAATGTCTCATATTGTGCACTTTCAGATTGTTTCATTTCCTGTAAGCTGAAAAAGCTCATGTTTTGATTAGATCCAATTTCAATATTATTGAAAGCAATACTTCATAAGTGGTGTTATTAAAATGCTGTTTCCTATAGTAAAACAAAATTTTGGGGGGGAAATCTCACTATCTAGTAAAGGGAACTAATTTATATAAATTATGCCATATCCATACAATGTGCAACCAATTCTCAAGACATTAAAATATGTGCAATAGAAGAAGATTTAAATTAAAATTTGAGACTATAAACCATGTTCATGGTGCAGTAAAGGAAAAAAGCTGGTCACCAAAGCATAGATATGCTATGTGCAATTATGATCGGCAGGGTCTATGTTACAGCACTATCGATTAGTGTTGGGATCATAAACTAGTTGCCCTGTTTTTCCTATTAGGAAATAAAGAAAAGAGAAATACATAGTGACCATGCATTGCTTTGTAATAATGCTAATATAAAACCAACCGAAGTTATCTTGCAAAAGCATATTCTAGAAATAAAATGGCGTGAAGAGTGTGTAAACCTCTAGGCTTCCTGCAGGTTTCTCAGCTCCTCCAGACCACCTTCTTTAAAGAGGCAAGGCATGGGGAAGCAAAGCGACACAGGACTGGCTTCAGAGCAATCTTACACTAGGAGCCTGGAAACCGGAAAGGGGGATGACAAGACAAAGGAGAAACAAAATGTAAATGTCCTGTAGTTTAACAAGTGGTGTCGTTAGCTGCTCCTTTTCAACCCAGAGATTCAGGGATCCCTCAACACGTGAATGCTCCACCTCGTGACTGAGACACAGTCCAGACTATCACGTGGGTACCCCTCCCCCATGCCCATGGTAAGGGGCACCAGAGGCCAGCTAGGCCACAAATATGGAAGGAGAACCTGACTCTGGCGCCTTGCCTTGTCCCTTTTGGTCTCCTTCTCCTTGTGTGGCCACCCCACCTTTCCCACTTCTTATTTCCAAAAGACTTCCTCCTCCCAGACCCCTCACCACCCCCTTACTGTATATTCGAGGCAAGGTGGGTGGTGACCAGGTTTCCAGGCCCTAATCAGACTGAAGAGTCAGACTTTACCACTTATTAGTATGCGTCCTCAAGCAAGTAATTAACAACTCGCAGACTCAGTTTCTCCAAAGTGTCAGAATGTAGACTTGAAGGTTTTCCAAATATTTAACATCCAATGTCTGTTTTGCTAGGTTTCCAATGACAGGATTGGCAGCTGAAGCCGAGGTTTTTTTATCCTCTACTTTCCCCTATTTTCTAACTAAGTTATTAGCAGAAAACAGTACTAAAATAATTTAAAATATTTTCTCCTGAACTGTTATGTAAAATTTAACCCAGTTTAAAGAAATCAAAGGAACAGATAACAATTATTCTTTTTTCTCTTTGCTTACACCCCCTATCCCATTTAGCAAGGGGAAATTGCCATTACCTGAATATAGGCCAAGGTTGCTTCTCTGTACTTTAATTTTAAAAGAAATGCACTTACGAAAAATTCATTACACTCTATAGAGCTTTACATTTTACAATGTATTTTACATACTTTGTTGAGTAGTATTTTTTTTTTTAAGTTCTGATGTGTGCTTTCAAAAATAGCTCTATTGAGGTATAATTTACACAAAATAAAATCCACTTATTTTAAGTATACATCATATTGGCGAGTGCTTATAATTATGTAACCCCCGTCACATTGATGATACAGACATTTCCATCACTCCAGCAAGTTCCCACGTACCTCTTTGCAGGCGGTCTTCTTCCCTCACTGCCAGCCTCAACCGATCAACTATGATCTCTTTTCTGTCACTTTGCTTTTGCTTCTTTTTAGAATTTTATATAAATGGAATAGTATAGAATGTAATCTTTTGTGTCCAGAGTTTTCATTTGGCATAATGATTTTGAGATTTCATAAATGTTGTGGCATGTATCAGTAGTTTGTCCTTTTTTATTGCTAACCCGTGTTTGGTTGTAGGAACATTCCAATTTTTGGCTAGTCTGTAATGCCATGGACATTTATGTACAAATTTGTGTATGGACATGGTTTTATTTCTCTTGGATAAATACCTAAAAGTAGAATTGCTGGGCCTGATGGCAAGTGTATGTTTAACTTATTGCTAATTGTGGGAGGACTCATCGCAAAAACTCCATGCCAGAGGAGGGCAGTTCTTCTTACCTTACAGGTAATGAAAATGAAGCATGAGGAAAGTTTTCTATTAGACTTGGGACATGCTAAGATTAGGACATAGATCTCTAGTGCTCACTTGCTTTTCGGTTTATGTTTTCTTTTTAAATTTTTACTTTAACACAAGAATGTAAGCTAATTCTTACACAAAATTTAAAAATATGAATTTATAGCAGTAAAGGAAACAAAAACCATCTGTTTCCTCTGCTCAGTGTAGACCGTTGTTAACATTTTTAATATCATTTCAGGCTTGCCTGTGTATGTGTGTGTTTCTTCTTACTAAATGGGTTGATATTGTACATAATCTTTTGTGTCTTGATTGTCACACTCAATCATGAAGATCATTTTTCCTCATTTCTATCCTGAAGATCTTTTCATATCAATAAATATACACCTACAACAGTCTTTTTAATGGTTGCTGAATCTTTATATTGATGACTCAGTATGAACGTTCACATTAATGGTGCATGACACTCAGGTTATTTTCAATTTTGTATTATTACTATAAATAGTCTTATATTCACTTTTAAGAATTTATTTGGATCTCCACCTATTTCTAAGTCATATTTTTGCATTTTGAGATAATAATTTGATTTTAAGATTTGCTGTTCTTCAAATCATAACTTCAGTTTCTTTCTAAGTTACCCTAGAGATGTTGGTGAGGGAACTGGACCTTCTGTACAGATGGAGAAATGGGACTCAATTAAGTGAAGAAGTATGTTTGTTATGCAAGACACTCAGGTGATGGGTTTTGTACTTTGTCTCAATTTTTATTTATTTTTTTGGATATGAGGAAAAAAAACTTCCTCCCTCACAAAAGAGGAACTTTGAGTAAAAATTTGGAACAAAAATTTGGAACAAAAGAGGAACTTTGAGCAAAAGGTCTGAAAGAACAAGTTTCCTTTAGCAATGCAACTCCAGAAGTTTCACTTCTCTCTCTCCCTCCTCTCTTCCCAGACTAGAAAACTTCACATTCAGGGACCCAATTGTAAAGAGCCTCCATATTAAAGTGAGGGTAGAGCTAATGGCAGAGAAAGAACCAGTCAAAATGACAGTGTAAAAATAATCCAGTTCCTCTCTAAAATTGTCCATTCACAAATTGTGTTTGTACATTTATGTGGACTAAATTTACTCCTCTTGAGTTTCCATAAAAAATAGCTGTTCTCAAAGTCTCTTTGCTAGAAAAAAATAATAGAATAGGAAAGTCAATAGGGGAGAGTCATTCATACTTAATAATTTTTTCTATACCCACTCTTCATTGTCTAAAAGGTATATGTTCAGAGGCTTGAGGAAGATGGAAGTTTAGATATCATTTAGTACAGTTTCCTCATTTTATAGATGAGGAAGTAGGTGGAGAATATAACATTTAGATTTCATCCTGATTTGTTTTCTTTCTATTCTGAAGGATTAGTTTTTCAATTCTTGGCTTATGTAACATTTTTGAGAAGGGTTGTTTCCCTAGTAATTCCTTGTTTCTCAATGACTAAACTGGGTTTTCTAATAGAAAAGTATTCAAGAGATGAGGTTTAAACTCCTGAGGACAATTTCAATTTCAGGAATGAACTGTGAACTTCCTTCACTTAGTCCACTGTATTTTTCTCTATCTTTAACCTTTCTTGTTTCTGTCCCTCCTGTTCTAGAGGAACAGATAGCTTTGTTCTGGCAAAGGTGAACTTTCTACGTGTTCTTTTATCCTTCTTTTGTTTTGTAAAAAATTTTTGGGAAATAATTCATATTAATTGAATACAAAATAGAAAGTAGCTAGAATGTCAATAGCGATCTATCTCAGTAATAATTATCTAGAAAATATTAAATTTCAGGTATAGCTCACATTAGCAATAAAAAGCATAGAGTATATAGTAATTAACCTAATCAAGGATGTACAAAACCTTTATGAAAAAAATTTAAAATTGTTAAGGAACACAAGAAAACCTGGCATACCAAGTTCATGGATGGACAATTTGACATTTGTAAAGATATTAATTCTTCTCTAATCAATCGCATCATTCAATCCAATTCCAATAAAAATCTAACAGTATTATTTCCAGTTTTATTGAGATATAATTGACATATAACATTGTGTTAGTTTTAGGTGTACAGCACGATGATTTGATATGTGTATATGTTGCAAAATAATCACCGTAAGTTTCATTAGCATCTATCACCTCACATAGTTACATTTTTTTTTTCTTGTGATAAGAAATTTTAAGATCTACTCTCAGCAATTTTCAAATATACGATAGATACAGTGTTGTTAACTTTAGTCACCAGGCTGTACATCATGTCCCCAGGACTTATTTATCTTACAACTGAAGTTTATACCTTTTGACCACCTTCACACATTTTTCCCATTCCCCATCCTCCTAACAGGACCATTTTTAGTACTCAAAAACTTATTTTAGTATTTTCATGGAAGTATAAAGTATAAAATAGCTTTTAAAAAACACCAAAGGCAGTGGGAGGGTTTCAACTCACCCTTATGAATATTTAAGCCTGTTACAAGCCATCATAGTAAATAATGTGATGCTGGTATAAGAACAGCAACAACAACAAAACCACCCCAACGCAACAGAATAAACAGAGCAGAATGCACACATTCATATACATATATCTACCTGTCTAATATTCTACATGGCATATGATAAAGATGGTATTACCAATCAGTCAAGAAAGGATGTACTTCTAATAGAAAGCAGTGAGAAAAATAGCTTATTATAAAAAAAAGTTGGATTCCTAACTCATGCCATATATAGTAGTGAATTCCAGAGGGATTAAAGACCAATTGCAAAAGTACAACTAAAAATTTAATAGAAAAAAATGTAGGCAACTACAGTGATCTTGGGTAGAAGTGAAACTCTTAAATGAGATCCCCAAAGCAGAAATCACGAGGATAAAGCTTGAAGGATTTTAATATATCATTGTTAAGGATTTGAGTTCAATGAAGTGAATACTGGACAAAGTTGGCAGAGGGATGATGGAGAAGAAATTAATGTTCAAAGATGACATTACATGCACACACAAACACAAACCAATTGAACAAAGGGCAAAGATAAGTCATCTCACTAAAGGGAAAACATAAACAGTTAACCGATACATTAAGAGATGATTAAACTCACTAGTTATCATAGAAATCCAAAGAGAACAAAGTAGCACATTACATCCATCAGCTTGAAGAAATTTAAAGAGGAATAATATTGTTAGCAAGGATGTAAAGAAGCAGAACTCTCATGCACAGCTGATAGGAGTAAAACTGGTTGGTTTTTCTGGAGAGAGATTTGGCAGTACTTATTGAAATTAAGTCTGTGACTAGTTTAAGATTTAACAATCCCTTTCCAGGATACCTACCCTTAAGAAATTGTCAGGTCCATGTAAGAACATGTTTGAGGTTGTTCATTGAAATATTTTTTGATGTTGATGGGGAGTTGGAGGCAAACTAGATGTTCATCATTAAAAGCATGGATGAATATAAAAGGGGATATGCCTACAATGATATATTATGCAGCAATTAGAAGCTATAAGAGAACCCTGCATAAGGTAACACAGTTAGATCTTAACATAGGGTTGAGTAAAAAAGGAAGCAGAAGATCTATAGCAAAATATTTTGTAAATTTAAAACATAATATACAAAGCAATACTGTGTATCTTTCAAGGAGAATTACATACCCAGTAACATTTACTGAATATATTGGAGAAAAATTGGAATGGGCATGAAGATATCAGGGGAAATAGAGGCTTAACAGACATGTGATGATATTGTGCCTTAAACTATATGATGAACTCAATTTTGTACCTGTGACTCCACATGCAAAAATTATTCACTCAACAAATACTTATTGAGCACCTGCTGGGAGTGAAAAAAATATACCATCCAAATATCACCATAAAAAAAAAAACCACTTTTGACATTTTGTACATTTTTCTCCTATTTGTGAATCCTTAACTAACAAAAATTATACTTTTCTGCCAAAACAGATTTCTCTTTGAAATGATCTTTCCCAATGCTACACAGTTTGCTTTTTTCCCCCCATCCTAAAAGTAACCCATTCCCTTGACTGTCATCATCTGCCTTTCTATTTCTTGTGGCAAGACGACATCTACAAATAGTTAAGCAAACGTACTTTCACATTCACTTTTCAAACTAGAAATGATTGTCATTTCTTCCATTCTTCTCTTAAAACTGTTTTCTCAAAGGTCACCAGTGGTTTCTTAATTTTAATCAAGCGGTCTTTTCTCTGTTTAAATAAATAATATATGATATATACTTTGATGTATAGTATGATGCTAGGATCTGTGCTAGGTGCTGGGGCTACATGAAGATTTTAGTTTAGTCCCTTTGTTCCAGGAGATGACACTCTGGTTAGAAAGTAGGTATGAAAATGGAGATAATCTTGATGTCATATTCTAAGTTGTGCCTATGTTGCTACTAGAGCTCAAGTGGGCATTTTGGATTCAAGAAGACTTTTTGGAGATTTAGTCTGTGTTGAAGGATGAACCAGTTTAATAAAGTTAAGGAATTCTAGACAAGTGGTTCTCAAACCCAGCTGCATGTTTAAGCTTAAAATACTACGCCTGCCCCCCCGCCCAAAAAAACAATAAAATCATAATGTCTAGGGTAGAAACTAGGTGTGGTTCTTAGAAGTTCCTCTTGGGATTTTTAAGGTGCAAACAGATTTGAGAACCACAGATACAGACTGATTGAGGGACAGGAATGAAGCTATAGGGACGTAGAATAGTAGGCCATACGGCTAGTGAGTGTCAGAACCCCCAGTCCTCACTTCAGAAAATGTTCTTCACCACTCCTCATTATTGTTTCCCCATGACTGAGGTGGTATTAGGAGGCATTACATTATGCTGTGGTTAAACAAACAGTTTAGTGGTTTAAAACAATAAAACTTTTTTTTTGTTTTTGCTTGCTTCCACCAAGGGTCGTTGGGGAAGGGGTTCCTGCTAAATGCCATTCTCAGAGACTCAGGCTTGTGAAAATTTCACTATTTGGAGACAGGTGTCGGGGAAGGGAAAATAATGAATCGTACACCAATTCTTATAGGTTTCCACTTGCAAATGACCCATGACACTTCTGCCCACACGTGCTGGCCAAATCAGGTCATGTCTGACGTCATGGGGGTAGTAGATGCTACTCCACCGTGTGCCTGGAAGATAAGTGGAATATTTATAAAAACAACTGTTGCTAAGTTGTATGAAATCAAATTGAACTCAGTTACCAAAGGCAGCCAGCTATATTTATCTGAGTTTCCACAATATAACGTGACATGGAAGTAGTGATTTCACTATATTTGAACCAACTAGGATATCCCCAGCATTGCTGAATTTGGGATTTTTTTCATTCTTACATGTAACGTACTTTCAATTTCTTAACCCAAGTCATGGCCTTGCCAAAAGAATAAGAGTCAGGTTTCCAAGATTTCAGCATTTCTCAGATGATTCAGATGGAAACTCTTTTATCTTCTGAGCTCAGTGTAACAATGACTTCTTGAACTAATCAGAATGTGATCCACCCAGGCTTCATTTCTCCTTTTCTATTTGTGGAGGCCCCTACGTGAAGATGATTTTAAAAGCCAATTGATTCATGCCAGCTTCCTCCTATCTTGGTTTCCAGTGTTTATAAAGTCAAAACAATATTTTCCCAATTCTTCATGATTTCAAAAAACTTACCCGTCTTGTCTCAAATACCCAAATAAACTTTACGGTGAAGGGATTATTCAATCTTATATTACAGATGAAGAAAATGAGGTTCAGAGAGGTGAGACAAGGTCTCACAGAGGTTTCTGAAATATTTCCATCTCCTACAACCACTCTAGTCTTCTTTCTACTTTGTATCAGTTTCTCCCTTTAATGAGGCAAAATATTTGTTGATTCATTCATTCATTTATTCATTCATTTATTTATTCAAAAACAATTTGTTACCTATTGGAAGCCTAGCATTGGGCCCGCCACAGGGAGTGTATATATGGGGTCCCTTGTCCTGTAGGAGTGCTCTGATAAAGAAGACGCTATCCACTGTTCAACCCACAGCCTTTCCATTTCCTAACATAACTCTAATTTTTTTTTTTTTTTTAGGAAACCAGCATATTTCATCCCTTGCTCTCAAAAACCTTAGGTCCCTATCTCGGGCTCAAGAGATGGCCCTGATTGGTCTCAACCAAGTCATAGATATCTCATAGAATAGATTCAAAAATTGGTTGGCGAATTCGTTCTGGATACTAAGTTGTAAAGAGAAGTCTCTTAGAAGGACTTCTCTTCCCAAATAAGTCAAGGAATAATAATATAAAAGCCCTCATGACTTTCCTGCTCCCTTCCCAAAGGTGAATTTGATGTCCAGAAGCACATCAGCCCTCCTCTGGCCATTTTGTGAAAAAACCAACATGAAGGAACAACAAGAGAAGAGCCTGGATCCTTGGTGATATTTTTGAACCCCTGGGTCACCTACACCCAGACTTATTGTTATGAAAGAAAAACAAACCACTTAAATGTTTAGGATTTTCTTTTATTCACAGTTGAATGGATTCCTAAGTAATTCAACTGACTATTTTGGTGACTGACTCATAAACAAATTCTTATTTGTACTAGAGTTCTTAATCATTGCTTGCCCTCCCCCCGCCCCCGGCCACTTCTCAGGGACGGTACTCTATTCATAGCTTCCAGTTCCCAAATTACAAATGGAACGCATCCTTCTCCCCATTAATATGGCCGATCCTCGGGTAGCCAACCCATGAACTACAAGCTGAGGTCTACCATGGTAAATGAGGACTGGAAGGGCTGGAATTCTGTTTCAAGAATTTAAAATTGAAAGAATGAGTCAGTGAGCTCAGAGAGCTGAGTTGAGGGTCACAGAGATGATTTGGAGCTGGGGTGTATCACATGGACCATGAGTTAACTGAAATCATGAGAAAACTGGCAGGGGAGAGGTTCAGAGAGAGGCAGAAAGGGATGCCTGAGAGAAGAGCAGAGCAAGTGATACCTTGGAGGTTCTTGAGAGGGTGCTGATTCCAGGAAATAGGTTAAAATGAATGGTTATACCTAAGGCATATGCCCGCCCTACTCATATGCCAGACTGGATCCTCATAGACTGAGCAAGGACTGGTTCCGCAAAGGATGGGATGTTGAGCAGACAATGAGACATGCCCACTAAAACAGGTCATTCTGTCTTTTGTACTCTTCTAATACTACCTAAGTAACTACTTGAATAATAGCTAACATTTGTTGGGTATTCACTATTTGCCTGGTACTCTGCTAAACGCTTTCCATGGTCCGTCTCATTTAGTGCTCACAGCAATTCAAGATGTAGGTAATATTATCTCCATTTTATAGAGGGGCAATTGAGCACAGAGAGGTTAAGTAAATTGCTCATCACCACATAATTGGAATGTGGTCAAGATGAAACCCAGGCAGTCTCATTTCTCATCTCATAGGAAATCACAGAAAATAAGGAAGTTAACGCAGAGGTTATAGAGTAAGAGGAAGATTGCCGAATAGTCCCCCATGATTGACGAAAAGCTGGAGAAGCTACCCTTCTATTTCAACTAAAAACAAAACAAACAAACAAACAAACAAAACCCCTAAAAAAATAGCCCCCTTCCCCAGTTGAAGTCATTTCCTGATCTCAAGAGAATACACAGTCATGGACAGCCCAAGGTAGAGGAGATTTAAAGATTTTAGATTTAGTTGGTTTTGGACACCATTTTAATGAAAATGCTCCTAATGGTGAAATTCTTTCTTTCAGAAATTTTACTCTCAGGTTCAATAATCATTCACAAAAAATGGGTTCCTCTTTGCCCTCAGACAGCGACCATAAGCCTTCATGTGAACAGTGCCCTTCATGACTGCCCCCAGCCTGTGTTCAAGCTCCCTCACTTGGTACTTCCACTTTTTCCTTCCTGATTTGAGGTCACAGTGAAATTCACACACACACACACACACACACACACACACCCCAATCATAATCCTTGGTTCACTACATGGTCTCATTGTTGGTCTACACATAGTCCTGTTTTGTTTTATTCTATTCATTTCTTCATTTACTTTTTTGGGGGAGTGATTACATTTAAATTCTACATTTACCTTTAAATACTATAATAAACACCTGTAAAGCTGAAATTCTTCTGTCAGTCTAAAATGCCTTGTTATTATAACCATTAAACTTTTAGATGCTTTTCACTTTGCCTGAAATTCTTTCCACCGCACTCCAACCCTCTTCAATGTCCTTTAGGTCTGTCTATATTTTAAAACTGTCCTGAGTCTCTTCTTCTATCTTCAAGACTGGGCTAGAAATCTACTCCCAACTCTCCTGTAGTGTTCTGACCTTTCCATGTCATGTCTTATCACACATGCTGTCTGTTAACTTGCTTTTCTCTCACTAGGAGGCACTAACCTGTGAACTTATTAAGAATAAGAATGGCTGGTCTAATATGCAGTCTCAGTGCTTATCATAGTGTTTGGTGCACAGCATGAACTCCATAAATCATTCGGGGGTAGGCAAACTTTTTCTGTTCAGTTCATACAGTATCTTTGCATTTATATAACTCTGTCATTATAGTGTGAAAGCAGCTATAGACAATATGTAAGTATCTGGCCATGACTGTGTTGCAATAAAACTTTATTTGCAAAGATGGATTTGGTCCATGGGCCATAGTTTGCTGACCTGAGCTATAATTGATAGAGAAATGAACAAATAAAAATAAATAAGTGGGATTACATTTAACCCCATTTATCAGAAAGGAAGTACTTGTTACCGCAAAGAGCTCTTTATCAGAAAACCTGGATTCATTTTCTTCTTATTACTTAACGGTCTTTTATCTATGGCCTTCTCTTTAAAATGGGGCCTGATGAGAACACCTCTGCTTAAAGATTTGAAACTGTCAGGTCCTTAAGAGCAGGATCTATGCCTTATTTATCTTGATTCCTAGAGCCTAGTGGAATTCCCATGTCTTAGAGTATAATAGGTTGATAAGCACTTGCGAATGATTTAAAGGTCAAGGTGAAGCTGGTATTTGGTGAAGCAAGTAGTTGGACCAGATAATAGTTGTAAACTCTTAGGATTGGAAAAAATTTAGTCATCAGCTGAATTACTACTATGTAGAGGTCTTTCTAGGTTTAAGAACTTGGGGTGTTCTGATTTCAAATTAAAGAAAACCCAACACAAATTGGCTTAAGCCTCAAAGAGAATATATTGTCACATTTGTGTGTCTCATTTTAGGGACTCGAACTGTGTTCAAAGACCCAGGCCTCTCTATTTCTCCACTTGCCTTCTGCCTGATAAGAGAACTTATCAAGGTGGCACAGTGGCTAACATTGGATTCAGCCTCATATCCTCACAGCTCAAGAGACCAGTAGAAAATAGAGAGGGTCCCTATCTCTCAAAAGTCCCAGTAAACATGCTTAGATTATGTATCGTTGGCTTTGTTTGGATCACTTGTTCATCCTTGAGCCAAAAGCCATGGCCAAGAATGAAATAACAAAATGCTCATGGGGATGGACTGAGCTGCACTGACCGAGAATGGGGGAGGACTGGCTCTCCAAAGCAAACCCCTATATGCAAAAAAGAAGGTGGGGAAGACATGAAAAACCTAGAACTGCTATGGACCCTCTCTCAAGAATGATATGATTTAACACAGTAATACAAATCGAGCATTCAACATTAGTATGTTTGTGAATTCTACGATACCTGTCCATGGACCCTAACTTAGGAAGAGAAGAAAACCGAGCTTAGTCTCTTTTTTCAATGTATGACCCCTTCCAGATACCAAATTACTATTAACTTTTGCATTTCTAAAATAAAAGAATGTGTATTTAAAAAAAGTAAACTTTATTTTAGAACAGCTTTAGATTTACAGAAAGATTATGAAGATAGTACAGAGAGTTCTCATATACCCCACACCTAGTTTCCCCTCTTGAACATTAATATGCCTTATATGTTACAATTAATGAACTGATACTGATATATTATTTATAACCAAAGTCCAAAGATTTTCTTGGTTTTTACCTAATGGCCTTTTTCTCTGCCAGGATCCTATCCAGGATACATTACATTTTAGTTGTCATTTCTCCTAGGTTCCTATTGGCTGTTATTCAGACTTTCTTTGTTTTTGATGATCTTGACAATTTTGAGAGTATTTGTCAGATATTTTTTCTTCTTTTTAAAAAAATATTTCAATTTTTCAGTTACAGTTGAGATACAAAATTATATTAGTTTCAGGTGTTCAGCATAGTGTTTAGAGATTTAATTTACAAAGTGATTACCCTGATAAATCTAGTACCCATCTGACACATACATAGTTATTACAATATTATTGACTATATTCCTTATGATATGCTTTCCATCCCCATGAGCATTTTGTAACTACCAATTTGTACTTCTTAATCTCTTCTCCTTTTTCACTGCCCCAACCTCCTCCCATCTGGCAACCATCAAAATGTTCTCTGTATCTGTGAATTTGTTTCTGTTTTGTTTTGTCAGATGTTTTGTAGAATGTCCCTCAGCTTTGTTGTGTCTGATGTTTTTCTCATGCTTACGGTGGGACTATATTTTTTGAAAGGAAAACCATAGAGATAAAGTGCCATTTACATCATAACATATCAAAGGTGCATGCTATCAACATGAGTTGACTTATCTCTGTTGATGTTGACATTGATCACCTACCTGAGGTAGTGTTTGTCAGGTCTCTCCATTGTAAAGTTAGCCTTGTCTCCTTCTCCGTACTGTAGTTTTTGGCAGGAAGTCACTATGTCCAGTCCACACTAAGGAGGGAGAGTTATGCTTTACCTCTTTGAGAAGAAAGCAAACTATTTGGAATTCTTCTGGATAGATTTGTCTTTCTCTTTGACTTATTTATTGATTCAATTATTTATATCAATATATATTTGTTTTATACTTTAGGTTATAATTCAGTTCTACTTTACTTATTTTGTTGCTCAGATTGTTCCAGCTTTGGTCATTGGAAGCTCTTTTAGTTGTCTCCTGTGTCCCCTAAAAATCCCATCACTGTGATTTGTTTGTTTTTTTTTTAGCACTTCCATACTTTCTAGCACAAGAAGATGCTCTAGACTTATTTAAAACATTTCCTGCCCAGTCCTAGAATTAACCATTTCTCCAAAGAGCCTTGATTCCCTCTACTGGTGAGTGGTATTTAGAAACTAAGATCTGGGTGCTAAGTGTGCTCAATATGTACATTTTAAAAAGTAAAATTTAAAAGGTTTATAATTTAAAAAAAACCAGTCAATTCCTTTCCCATTCCTTTCCATAAATTTTAAACTCTTTTGAAATTTTTCTTTTGTTTTTTTTTCCCCCCTCTTACTAATAACATATTCATGCTGGTATCGTTCGCTTGATTTGCCTGAGACATTATCTCCTAACCTCCTGTAAGAGTGAATAGGTTTGGCTTTCTTGTACTCCCACCCCACTTCCTCTCTGCCTATCTTTCCAATGTAGTCATATCACAATTTTATGTTAAACCAGTAACCAGAGTTTACATTATTATGATCATATAATTACCGATTCCATATTAAACAAGTGTACCACAATTACATAGTTTCATACAATATTTTATCTTTCCTGGTTATAATAATTATCTCATTTGTTCCTATTCTTAATTTCCCAAGTGTCCATCAAAATTTAACCCAAATATTCCAATCTATCTGTCAAAGACCTATCAAATCTATTTTAAAATATCTAAATGCATCAGACAATCTATTAGTTACGCTCACCACCACCACCCAAAATTTTATTCCTTTGTTCTTCTGCTCCACCCTGGTT
>NW_006431919.1:6676963-6724569 GCF_000325575.1 Pteropus alecto | reverse complement strand
TTCAGTGGAAAGATTTTCTCTGAATCCTTCTATTTTCATTCCTTCCCCCTGTTTTCTGGCTTCTCTGAATCCAGAGCCTCACCCAATACTTATATTTTCCGTGTAAGCAATGTTGAATGTTTGGGGTTTGTTTGGTTGCTTACAATCAAATGAAGATTAAAAAAAATCTGGAACATTTGTGCATCCTTAAATTCTCTCTCTGGGGCTGGTTCTGAACTGGTCAGTGATAATAGCTGGTCTCATGGCTGCATCACACTAAGGGTTACGGGTCAAAGGAGAGTCTATTGATTAAGAGCATGGGCTTTGAGATCAGGACGTCTTGACCTTGAGCTGTTTCTACAACTTCGTAGTTGTGAATATTATTTATGTGACTCTCTTAAGCCTCGGTTTTCTCATCTGTTAAGTGGGAATTATATTATCTATTTCTTAGGGCTATGATAATTAAATAATATATCAGTATTATTTAGAAGAGTGCTTGTCATATAATTAAGCATTTATTAACTAATAATGATGGTTTAAAGCTGTTTTAGAAAACACATCTGGTTGGCAAACATTGATTTGGTTCCTCCTCTAATTGGCTCTGTGTTCTTGGATATCTCATTGAAGCCACAGAGTCCAGAAAGGCCATAAATATCTAATTCAAGCCCTAAAATCTGGTTAATGAATTATCTTTTATGCTCTTCCTTATGAAGTTGCTTCACTAACACGTGATGGAATTGAGCCCAGACTCTGAACTTTTTTATAATGATCACAGTATACTTCTTCTACTGAACCTCTTTTTCCCTTGCCCAGTAAACTCTAATGGTGTTTTTGGCTTACGTGATAATTGACTGCAGCCCTGCTTTTCTTTCTCCATTATCAGGGCAAGGAGGGCAAGGGTGTGAGTGAGGGAGGACCTAGAATGGGAGCAGAGTCAAATTCCAACTTAATTTTCCTTTGGCCCCTATACGGAATCTATGTGTAAACAGCTACCAGTGGAGAGAGTTAATTACATTTTATTACAAGCTGCCAGCAGGCAGGAGGACCACAGCTCATGCGCAGCTTACACAAGCACATACACACAGGCACATGTACCGATGCTCGTGCACAGCAGGAGATCCCCCAAATGCATGGAGTACCTGTGCCCACACCATCACCCCACCTATTTATACACACACACTAGTGTCCAGGAGAAAAGTGGTCAGCACATTTTATCATACATCCCAGATTAAGGGAAGCCATTCAGGATGGGGGAAAGGGAAGATTTTGAGGCAAAAAGAGAAATGAAACCAAAATGTCCCGCCCTGTCAGCATTAACTAGAATATAAGATATGGACTTTGGACAGAGAGACAGACTCCTGGGGTCTGCCAAGAGTCAAAATGTCCAAAGGGCCTCTCATTCTCTGGCTGCTGATTGAGCTATGGCAATTTTATCTGAGTAAGTATCTAAACCGTTCCATGCAGGAATCCCTGGGGGGCTTGGCATCCTGCGATGGGTTTCCATGACTGATCGGGCCTCAGCAGAGCAGAAGCCCACTTCCTCTCTGCATCCCACCTCCCTCATCCCCACGAGAGTTTCTTCTTTGGAGATTCTCTTTCTTTCTTGTTACACTGGGTTTATCCTGAGACTAGTTTGGGGGTTGGGGTTGGGGCAATTTGTGTCCATATAAGAAATGACAATTTAAGAAGAAACACAGAGATAAGGAGTCAGATGAAATAGGGGGGAAAATGTCCTCTGCGGATATTATTAGCACAGTCAGAGCCAGGAGAATTTGTTTTGCTGAGAGCTTTTATCATATTTTTTATTTTGCTCTTTATTTTTAGTTTTTTGTTGGCTTTTTGTTTTGTTTTATTTTGCTGGAGTTGAGACTTCAAAATAAGGTTTCTCTCTGCACATTGTTTCCAGGTTTTGGACCATGCAAATGTACACATTCAGTTTGGGTCAGTTTAGACTTTCGTATCTTGGTGGTGTAAAGTGCTGTGCTGAGCTGCAGTTGTGTCTCGGTCACTAATGGTTGCCATTGGGAACAGGTCTAAACTGCTCTGGCTCTTCCATGTATGGAATAAGGGACGTAGATAAGACCAGTTTTAACAGTTCATGATTCTAGGACTAGACAATGTCTAATATCCCTTGCAGTTGTAAAAGTCCATAGTTATTTGAGCATGAATCTTGCAAATGTGCTGCATGAGAAAACACCTACATTTCAAAGGAAACAAAGGTGTTCTTTGTACCCCTCAAGCCTCTGTCATGCTGTTCTTTCTGCCTTTTTTCCCTCTCTAACTCCATGCATCCTCAGGTCTCCACCTAAGTCAGGCTTTTCCTGAGCATTCAGGACTGGTTCAGGAGTTTCTGCTGTGAGAGCCTGTCCTCCTTGGAGTCCCCTCATCAGAGGACTTGTCACCCTGTAGTAATTGCTCACTGAATTGCTCCTATCCCCAGATACTCTGTAGCATTAATGGAATGAAAGCAATCCCTATCGCTTTCTTTATTAATTTAGTATTATTTTTTTATTAAGTTCATTGGGGTGACATTTGTTAATAACATTGTATAAGTTTCAAGTGTACAATTCCATAATATGTCATCTGTGTATTGCATTGTGTGTTCGCCACCCAAAATCATGTCTCCTTCTGTCACCATGACCCCCTTTACCCTGTCTCCTTCTGTCACCATGACCCCCATTGTCTCCTTACCCCACTTCCCCTCCAGTAACCACCATACTATTATCTGTGTCTATGAGTTTGCTTTGTTTGTTCATTTGTTGCTTCCTGTTTTATATCCCACATATGAGCGAAATCATACAGTTCTTGTCCTTTTCCATCCGATTTATTTTGTTTAGCACGATTCTCTCAAGATCCATCCATGATGTCAAAAATGAAAATATTTCATCCTGTATTAGGGCTCATACAATATTTTATCTTTCCTGGTTATAATAATTATCTCATTTGTTCTTTTTCTTAATTTCCCAAGTGTCCGCCAAATTTAACCCAAATATTCCAATCTATCTGTCAAAGACCTATCAAATCTGTTTTAAAATATCTAAATGCATCAGATAACTATTAGTTATACTCGCTACCACTACCCAAAATTTTATTCTTTTGTTCTTCTGCTCCACCCTGGTTTGGTTGTTTTGGTTGCTAGCTGCCAAAGATATTTTCCCTCCAAAGGTTCTTCCTGATCCGCTTGGAATGCTCATTTTTGAGAAAGCCAGATCCTATGTAAGAATCCGTCTACTTTGAGAATGCCATACCGTAATAATGTAAGGAAGCCCAAGATGCTATGCAGAAGGGTCATATGGAGAGAGAGGGTTGCCTGTCCAGCCACGCGCTCTTTATCTCATCAATTGTCTAGACATGTGAGTGAAAAAGTCATCATGGACATTGCCTTCGTATCTGTTTCATGTTGAAGACTTTGCCCAAATGTCTGGTGATCCTTGGGTATGTATTTATATTTAAAGTGACACACTAAAAACAAGTTAGGAGAGGTGCATGTATGATCAAGGTGCATGCAAGGTGACTTTACTGATGAGAAATTGGGTGGTATTATTGGGGGACTCCCGTATATCAATATCTATAAGTATTTTTTGGGGGCCATTCAGTTTATCCAGATATTAAATGTTGTAGTTTCCTTGGAATAGCATCCCACAGTTCCGCGGGCATTCGGTGGAAAGATTTTCTCTGAATCCTTCTATTTTCATTCCTTCCCCATTTTCTGGCTTCACCCAATACTTATATTTTCTGTGTCTTTAATTTGAGAACCCTTTGAGAACAGTGTTAGATCTATTGTATATGTGTAGCACATCTTTACCCAATCATCCATCAATGGACATTTAGGTTCTTTATCAATGATTTTAATGGTCTTTATCTTGTCCTGGGAACTTGCGGTGTGGAGGGTTTTGTTATGTTGAAAGCTGCCAGAGTCTAAGTTCACATTTCTTGCTAATGGGTGGGCACTGACTGAGCTGCTGGTTAAGCTAGCGCAGCTTCTTGGAAGAGGCAGCACCTGGTGAACTGTCTGTTTTTCATTTGTGCCTTTTCTAAAATGACTAATTTAGAAGGGAGTGACTGCTCAGAATCACTGAGGATCAATCAGAGCTGCACATGTTCTTAACAGATGCCAAATCAAACACTTCACTCTGTAGATGGTGAAACTGAGACCCAGATTGGGGAAGGGCGTTTCTTTAAGGACACCAGCTGGAGAAGGAACCAAACTGGCATCGGAACTTAGGTTGTACCCACCATCCTGGGTAATTCCCAAAAGGAGAATTGACTTGATACCAACACTTTGCTCCAGGATACTTTTGTAATTGGAAGGAACAGTTTTCTGTCCTGTTTCTAAATTCTGAAGTGCTTGGTTACTTACCTGTACTAAGACTTTATTAATTCCATGTGACATCTGATACTTCATCTCATGAGAAACTTAGAAACACTTTCTGAGGGGAGTTGTTATCTGTCCCCTTTGTCGGATGATGATAATGCGGTCAGGATTATTGTGGTTTTCCTCTAAGAACATAAAAGCGATAACTGACAGAATGAGGGTTACAATGTAAGCCTAATGAATGTTTTTCTACCTCGCCAAATTTTCTGCTTCCTTTTTTTTTTTAACATTAATGTTTAATCAGATGAGTAATACAGAAACACCCTTGGCGAAAAAAATAAAAATGTTATAAAGCTAAAAATCCCTTTTGATGACTACCCGCAGCCCCTCCCTGTTCCTTTCCAATGATCATGAAGGTGACTGACACAATGACTTGGGTGAATATCCTACCAGATACTTTTCTGTGCTTTTACCTTCATACATCTGTGCCCGCCAAAAATTACAAACTGCTTGGCTTATTTTATCAAATAGTTTTATATTTTATGTGTTCCTTTGAAATTTGCCCTTTTCGTACATTAATACGGCTTGGAGTTTTCACGCCAACTGATATAGATCTATCTAATTCTAACCGTCTTCTACACATGATTCCATCAAGTAAATATGCCATAGTTTTGCCATTTTCATATACACATTGTTCCTTCCATTCACGTGTATATGAGGGCCGCAGTGAACATTTACAAATAGGTTTTCTTGTGCATGTGTGTTTTTCTAGGGTAAATAAAACATGAAATTGTGTAGGGTAGCTAGCACACACACAGACTGAGTATAATAGAAACTGTCAAGTTGCCCCAGAATGTGGCTGTACACATTCACACCTCATCTCATTGCTGTTTACTGTGGTAGGATATTTTTCCCTGGGTCCCTGTCTGGCTAACACTTGATGTTAACAGCATTCTAAATTTTTGCCAGTCAAATAGGTGAAATTTACTGGCCACTCATATTTCCTCTTCTATGAATTGCCTGCTATCTCCTTTCCAACTTTTTCTATTGTGTCTTTTCTTATTGAATAATAGGATGCCTCCTTCTATACTATGATACTTGGGAAAATAAAGGAATTATTTCTCCAGTAGAAATAATTCTTAAATATATTTTTTATTAATTTTCCAAATATTCATAGGAACAAGCTCATATTTGAGAAATTACTAGTTTTAGGTGAATGTGTTCTGTGTTGCTAATGCAGCTGAGGGTTGTGACAATGAATTTTTCATCTTCTTCCCTCGTTTCATGATGAGCAAAATGAACTTTCACAGCATTTATGATCTGTGAAACATTTTCACTGTAGCTAAGTGAAGAGACTGTGAGTTCACGGAAGGCTCAGGCTGGTCTGAATTTAGAATGTCCTTCATCGTGAGAGCCAACTGTGAAAAACCCTTGTGCTTACCCTCTGGGTGTCTGTTAGGGTTCTTGCTCATCTCTAAGAGAGGGACACCTCTATGTGTCTGATACTTGGTCAGGGAGGAACAGGGGACTGCTGGACATGTCTTATACAACTTAGCTAAATGAGTCCAAAAAGTTAGTAAATGGAGAGTCTTAAGGGGGTGTTTTTTGAGGAAAACAATAAGCAAGGACCGAGATACCCAAAAAGTTGGTGCTGGATATAGTTCTGATGATCTGGAGCTTCAGCTTGCTTGGCCCTCACATCAATAGCATTCTTTTTTCTTTTGGTTTAGTACCATCACTGAGGTTCAGCTAAACCAGTAGGCTTAACATGTGCAGCAGCTGAAAATGTTTCGCAGCGTCTCAGAGATGGATATAATCTTAGAAGAGCTCGTCCAGTGCTCCTCAAACACTGGGTGAGTGGCCAGTGTCTTCAGAATGACCCGAGGAAATTGATTATGTCCACCTCTGTGGGCTTTGCCCTCAGAGATTCTGACTCAGGATTGGACAATAAAATATATATTTTTAACAACCTTCCCGGGTCATGCCAATGAGGAGCTGAAGTTGAGAAACACAGATACTTAACTTTAGAAATAGTGATACCTCCAATCTAACCCTCCAGCATTTTTGTATGTCACAGCTGCCATTCTACATAATTCTCGTGGTCCCTTTCAGTTCTAACATTAAAAAAGTACTCAAACTCCACCTGACTTCATATTGTCTAACAGCAAATAAATGATCCAGAGCAATTAATTTCTATTTCTAGTAGTGAAAGGAGAGAAAGACTATGGGATATAGTCCAACAGCCTATCTTCCTGCCATAGCACTCTCTCGCTTAGAAGACAGAGGGGGCCCATTTGAGGCATTCAAGTCAATAGCACATGATCACTGCTTGTTGAGATACAGTGGGTACGGTGCTGTTTTTAGACCTGTTTATATGAGTTAGTAGAGTCGACTTAAAGGGTTCTTTTCATTGGAGTCAATTTTCCATTGGAGAGTTTATTGGCTTATTGAATGGTACTCAAGGTCAAAGTTTTTAAATCGGCAAAAAGGGCTTGATGTGGAAATGAGTTCAGAGACTCAGGTGGGTCAACTGTCTCTACTTGGAAGGATACAGAGTTAGAGTGTGGCTGTGGTGAAGGGCACATCAGAATTTATACTAAAGAAACGTGTACACTACAACTCTTCATCTTCCTGGAAGCACCTATTTATACAATCACTGTGTAGCATATCCGAGAGATTTTAATAGTGCACGCCTAGTTTTTTTATCCTTCTTTACAGCTCCAGCTGCATCAGAGACGGTCGTGAATGCGTTTTTGGGTGAGTCGGTGACCCTGCCCTGCACATACGCATCTTGGTCTCAGAGCAGCAACAGCATGTGCTGGGGCAAAGGCATGTGTCCCAACTCCAGATGTAACGAGGAGATTCTCTACACTGACGGGACGAAGGTGCTCTCAAGGAAGTTGACAAAATATGAACTTAAGGGGCCGATCTGGAGAGGTGATGTCTCCTTGACCATCTTCAACACCAACGAAGATGACGAAACTCTGTACTGCTGCCGCATAGAGGTGCCCGGCTGGTTCAATGACGTGAAGAAGAACATTCGTTTGAAGTTAACACAAGGTGAGCACATGGAGGAGCTCATGTCTGTGGAAGGAAAGAGTCAGCAATTAGTGGGCAATGGATTCAGTGGGTGGTGGTGGAGAGGCTTTAGTTCTTTAAGCAATGAGTGGGCAGATTAAATCGGGAGGTGTTGCCTTTACTAGAGGAACTATGGTATAAAGCAAATGCTCGCGGTGGCCAAGAAAGCCACAGAGTGAGTGAGTGGAGTGTGTTGGGTGGGGAAGGGAATTGCAAGGTCAGTCTGAAGAAGGTAGCTGCTGCTTATCTAGGGGGTTGTCAGTTTGCAGGAGTTTGGGCCCAGTGTTTCAGATCTGTCAGTTTGCGTGTGTGTGCGCGCGTGTGTGTATGTGAGCTGTGCTGATTTTTGCATGTTGGCAAATATTTCAAAGTTTAGAAAAATGTATACTGTGTAAACTAAAGCGTCCGTGTGTCAGCTTCAGCCTGTAGGCCAGTAGTTTGAAACTTCTGGCAAAGGGGAAGAGGTGTAGGATTTGGAGATACTTATAGTCGTTTTCAGGTGTTCTTTCCTTCTGTGACTGTCAGTTGCTTTTGGTGAAATTTGGAATATAGTGAAACTTTAAAAGATTTGAACTATATGGAGGGAAGCCTATGGATGCTAACAATAGCCACCTTTCCTGTTTGTCTGAAATGGAGCCTTTCAAAGTAAGCCCAGTGTTCAACTTGCCTCAGTTGGAGGGTTCCTGGGCTCCATTCCTAGCTGGATGGGCATCTTGGAAGGTAAGGTGTGGATATTCAGATGCTTAACAAGCTTCTCAGGGGACTCTACTGCACTCTAAAATTTAAAAGTAACTGATGTGGATTCTTCAATTAGAGAACTTTCATATACATTAGCATATTTTTCCCGACAACTTTGTGAGATAGAAGTTACTACTATTTTGATTTATTGAAGTTAAATGATGCCTATCCAAGTCTTCTCTTTTCAAGCCTGGTATAACTAGCTATTATTTTATAAAATATTTGTTGACCTCAATACTCTATGGGGTCATTTCTAAGTTCACTTGAAACTAATGGTATCTTTCTGGTCCATTAGAGTTCATGGAAATCTGGCATATTTGAATGGGTGGTGTCTATAAAATAACTGTGACTAATGAACCCAAATTCAAATGTTTAGGGAGCGACTGGTGCTGGTGTGAACCAATCTTTAAAATCTGAAATAGACTACATTCTCTACCTATGTTGCACACTTTGGGCCGAATTTTTTAGATTGTAATTTTATTTTATTTTGCAAAGAAAACCCAGTGTGAGTTCAACCATCTTAACACATATTCAAGAGTATGATGCATTATCATGAACTGTAGATACAAGGTTGTACAGCAGATCTCTAGAGTTTATTCATCTTGCTTGACCAAAACTTTATGTTTGGGCTCACTTTTGATGCAGTCCTCTATTTACTCATTGATGTTTTTGGAATACCTACTATGTGATCCGTACTGTGGCAGGTATTAGATTTGTACCAGAGAACAAAATAAATATCAGATTTTCCCTCATGGGGCTTACCGTCTAGTGGGAGAAGTAGATATTAAACAATAATCATCAAATCAATATATAGTTATTTGTGTAGAAATGCAACAAGTCCTGTGAAAGTAAAGTATGAGAATGCAAATAAATTGCTATTACGGAATACAGATGACCTCAATGCAGAGGTGTCCTTTTAGCCGAGATTTGAGGGTTAAGTAGGAATCAGCCTAATGGAGAGAGATACTAGGAAGCAGCAGGTATAAAGTTTCTCCACCCAGAAGGTCACTAATATGTTCAGAGAACTGAAGAAAGGCTGGGGAAAATGAGAAGAGCAGAGTGGAGACGTGAGATTGGTCAGGTAGAGCCTTGCGGGCAAGGTTGGAGGGTTGGTTCTTTATCTTAAGCCAAGGAGGACCCAGCAAAAGGTTTAAGCAGGAGACAGATAACTAGATTTGTCATTTTAAAAGATTACTCTAGCCAATGTGTGAAGAATAAACTGGAAAGGCCAAGGCTAGTGGCAAGAAACCCTATTTTTATGAGCATTACAATGGTCCAGGCCAGTGGACGAGGTGAGGGCAGTAGAAATAGACAGGAATGAATGGATACCACATATATTTGTGTTGTTTTCCTCCTCTTCCATCTCCACATGATACCAGACATATCTTCTGTTGGTTACAGCCCCAACAACCACTCGTCGCCCAATCACCACTACTGAGATGACAACAACCACAGCTGTGCTTCCAACAACAGCCATGACTACGCCCGACCTCACAACCAGAACAACGCTTCAGACAAGAACCACTGCCGCCCTCACAACAGCTACCACATGCCCTCTGACCACACCGAGATCCCTCCCTGAGACAACCACAAGTCTTTTGACTGCTGAGCCTTCCACAGAAGGGTCCGCCGATGCAGGTACATGGTACCATGGCCATTCTTTCCTTTCTGCTGGTCGGATGTATCTTGAGTCCCTCGGAACAGGGTACTTCCACTGAATGGGCAGCCCAGAGACTTGCCCTCAGGTCTGCGTGCGCACGTGTGTGTATGAGTCCGTCGTGTTAGTTTTCTAGGACTGTTATAACAAACACCACAGACTGGGTGGCTTAAACAATACAAGTTTATTTTCTCGCAATTCTGGAGGCTACAAGTCTGAGATCAAGGTGTCTGTGTAGTCGATTTCTTCTGAAGCTTCTCTCCTTGGTTTATAGACAGCCATCTTCTCACTGTGTCTTCACATAGTCTTTCCCTTGTGTGTGTCTGTGTCCTAATCTTCCTTCTTTGTAAGGACGCCAGTCCTCTTGGATTAGGGCCCATCCTAATGACCTCATTTTACCTTAATCACTTCTTTAAAGGCCCCATCTCCAAATATATTCTGAGCTATTGGGGATTCGGGCTTCAACATACGAACTGGGGAGGAGCACAATTCAACTCTCATAACGGTGCACGTGTGTGTGTGTGTGTGTGTGTGTGTGTGGTTTCACTAAACTGTTCCTTTCTTTTTTTTGCTTTATGGTTTTCTTTTTCCCTGTTTTTTTTTTTTTCTTTTCCTTTGTGTATTTAAAAAGTCAGCTTTTTTTTGCTTCTCCAGTTGACCTCCCATGAATCTTAGAGATGTTTATTGAAGAACCAGGTACTCAAGTTCCAGCCTGTCAAGGGTTCAGTCTCTGCCTAGGCATTAGATTGATTGAGAAAAGGCCTCCGGACGCCTTATAATATTTTCTGATGGTGAACTCGTTCTACCCTCTTTCTTTTTTCTTCCTTTCCCCCCGCCCCTGAATCCTTCTTGATCCTATACCTTGGAACTCTCACTGAATTACTAGCTCCATTACTTATGGGGGCTTATTAAAGCCCCCACCATGTTTCAATCTCATATTCTGAGGATAAAATTATTAGAAAACAATCAGAAGATGGCTTGAAGGCTTTCTTCAGCATTTCATCTGCATCAATTAGGCCTAGATAATTTAAGTAGCTTTATAATATTCAATTGGCTAACTCTATTATACTCTGAGTAGTCACCTAAAATCCATGAACCCTAACCCAATAAATTTTATATGTATTTTTTATTCCTTTTGCCTTTAAAATAATCATCTTAAAATGGAACATTTGTAGTTTTTGCCTAGATTCTAAAAACTAATTATAACCTTTGAAGAAAACCTGAAATATATAGAAAAGCACAAAGGCTTTTCTATAGTCCCAAATCTCACTACTCAGCACATTTATTTTTTAGCTTCCTTTTATCAAACTTTTTTTCTCTTCCAGAATCAGAAACTTTCTTTCTCACTAGTAACTCTCTGAGAAGCACTGAGGAGACTTTTGGAGGCACTGCCTTGCCCACATCCAAAGGTTCGTGGACACTTGTTCTCTTTTCTTTCCTTACCTTTTCTTAGATTGAGGAGAAAGAAACACTGAATAGAGTGTCATTGAATCAGATGAGTAGAGATGACTTTTTGACCCTGTGTGCCATGACGTCTACCTGGGACAAACTGATGTCAAGGCAGCGTTCGCTCCTATGGGGGAAGGAGAGGGAGAGACAGAGACAGACACAGAGAGACACAGAGAAGTACTGATTTTGATTCATTTCTGCAATTCTCCATGGCAACACATCTCTAAAAATTTGCCTTTCCACTCTAGGCAAGGGGGTGCTTATCTGTGAACTTGATTTGAAGCACACCAGTCTTTGTCGAAACCCCTAAGGGGTGTACCACCTTGACTGGTTGGCTTTTTATAGTGGAGGGAGGAATCTTTCATTCATGTCCTTTCATACATCTATCAAGCCTTCTTTAGGTATTTTCTAAGACCCAGGGGGCAGTGGCTACCCTAAAAATAAGATGATTTATATCGTTGGGTGCTAGAGAGGACTTCCTGGGCTTGACTCCCAGTTCTACGACATTTTGCTAGGGGTCCCTGGCCTCGGTTTATTCTCAGCTTTGTTGTGGACTTGTGTAACTTCATGCATGTAAAAGATCTAGCCGAGTGCCTGGCACATTAGTAAGCACTCAAATGGTAGGTGTTACCTTAATGAGGCTTATAATCAAGTGGAGGAAAACAGACATGTGAGGGGTAAATAAACCAATGCTTGTGATAGTACAATACAGCATGGTAGAGTGGTTCATGTGTGTGTACTGGTGCCATGCTGGCTGGGCACAAAGCCTCCCTCTTACCTGCTGTGTGACTTTGAGAAAGCTACTCAGCCTCTCTGGGACTTGGTTTCCTTGTTGGTAAAATGAGAATAATAATACACCTTTCCTATATGTCTCTTTCTGAGGATTTCGTGAAAATATGCATGTATATCACTTAGAGCAGTGTCTGGCATGTACTAAGTGCTCAGTAAAAATTATGGGTTTTGTTGTTGTTATTTGTTTGTTTGTTTGTTTTATGACAGATGTCAGTTTAGGGGACAGAGGGGCACCAAAAATAAGAAGACAAGCATTTACCTAATTTTATTCTCTCTTTTCCTTTGCTTTTTCCAGAGTCCAAAGCTTGGGCTCTCCAGTCAACAACCCAGGCATCGACATGGGAAATGAATGACTCAGTGACTTTTCCTCAGCCAAGAGGTACAGGGCTGTGCTCTTACGAGTGGTTTTGTCTTTGGCGGTGGGAACAATCTGTGTCTGCCTGCTTGTCTTGGGATTCAGTTATTTTGAACTTACATCCTCCCGCAAGCCAGGATGAAAGTGAAACATGCTAACAGCATCGGGCCTGGCTTCTTCCCTCTTTGGCCTCATTTCTGAACCCCTCTTCCTCAGCCATTTTGACTTGAAGCTAGGAATGCTAGTCGCAGAATCACCCATCACTTTTCAAAACCTTACTAATTCATTTTAAATTACACAAATATTATACTGATGTATTTTTGTGAGGGATACATTTTTAAAAAGTAGAAATAAAATTCTCTTTGATTCTCTTTTTTCCATTCCCTTATATGTGTGTATAGATGTAGAAATATACAGAGTTTGTGTGTGTGTGTGTGGCTATTTTTTTTAATGGTGACATTGGTTAACGAAATCCAGTAAGTTTCAATTCAACAGTAAGTCATGTATTTTGCAATGTATGTTCACTGCCCATAGTTGGATTTCTTTCTGTTACCATATATTTGACCCCTTTTACCCCATCTATCTCTCCCCTCTCCCCTCCGGTAACCACTAGTCTATAGTCCATGTCCATGATTCTCTGTTTGTTTGTCATGTTTGTTTATTGCTTTTAGGTTTATATCTGTGATGTAATATAAGCTATGTCATGTGGTTTTCAACTTTTTCTGACTGGCTTATTTTGCTTAACATAATTATCTCAAGGTCCATCCATGTTGTTGCAAATGGCAGTATTTCATCTCTTCTTATGGCTGAGTAATATTCCATTGTATATATGTACCACATCTTCTTTAGCCAATCATCTGTCGTAGTACATTTCGATTGCTTTCATGTCCTGGCCAAGATGAATAATGCTGTTATGAACATCGGTGTGCAAATATCTTTTCGGACATGAGTTTTCAAGTCTTTGGGGTAAATACCCAGTAGAGAGATTGCTGGATCATATGGTAGACCAATTCTTAGTTTTTTGAGGAAACTCCACACTGTTTTCAATAGTGGCTGTACCAATTTGCAGTCCCACCAGCAGCATATGAGGGTTCCTTTTTCTCCACATCCTCTTCAGCATTTGTTATTACTTGTCCTGTTGATAATAGCTAGTCTAACAGGTGTGAGATGGTATCTCATTGTGGTTTTGATTTGCATTTCTCTAATAGCTAGCGATGTTGAGCATCCTTTCATATGTTCGTTGGCCATTTGTATGTCTTCGTAGGAGAAGTGTGTGCATGTGTGATTTTTTAAAAAATGCTATCATACTATATGAAGCTTTCTGCATTTTCTTTTAGTCACCTCATATTATATGTTGGATCACTTTCTTTCTCAGTCCATGTAGATCTGCATCAGTATGTTAAATTACTGTATAGTATCTTATACTATGGATATGTATAGGATCCATTGTCCAAAGAGGGGCATTTCAGTTCCAACGTTTCATTATTGTAAATAGTCTATAGTGAACACTCCTTATGTGAGTGCCTGCTTAAGCGTTTATGCAAGTGTTTCTCTAGCTAGGGTGGTGACCAAAAAGGAGAAATCCTAGGCTGGAAGAAATGTACACTTTTAAATTTAATAGCTATTACAAAATTATTCTCTGGAAGGGCTGTGCTGTTTCCTTTTCCCACCCACAGACTATCTGCTTTCCCATATCCTCCTCACACTTTGATATGACCATTTGTTTAATGTTCTTCAATCTCCTGAGAAGAAAATGTCATCTCATTCTTTTACTGTTCCGATTAACAGAGAGTTGTTTATTAGCCATTACATGTCTATTAGCCAGACAACAGCCATCCTTTAACTCCATGAGGGAGTCAATGTAACACCACTCACAAAGTCTCAGAAGGTAGAATGAGAGGGGATAGACAAGAAGAGTGGAAGGGGGATAGGTTTTAAAGGAAGACTATAAATCTGGATGAAATGCAAGCGTGAGCTAGTGTTGAAAAGCTTCGGCATGCACTAACTCATACAGCGGGAAGACAAAAGCTGGACTAGATATAAATAATTTAAGCAAAACTAGGTGCCAGAGATCCAAACCTCCTTTGTCTGTGGGATGGGCAAAGTTGGGGGGCTATTTTCTGTCAGAAGAGAAGTTAGCAACTGAAAAAGTGAGGGAGGGTGGGCAAGGAGTTGTCAAAATGTTATTTATTTCATTTAGGTCTTAGACTAATTTACACTGAATTGTGTTAGATCTAAATGAAATAAATAACATTTGCAGTAGATCTAAATGAAATAAATAACATTTGCGGTAGATCTAAATGAAATAAATAACATTTTGAAAACTCCTTGCCCACTCACTCTCCATCGCTTTTTTACCCTCTTCTATAACATCCCTGATGTTTCATTTCACTCCTCCTTGATAATTCCTGGGAGAGAGAGCACACCTACTCCCATATCCAGAGGCTGCTCTGCTGAAGAGGAACTTTTCATAAGAAGGTTGCTCAGTCTCCATGTAACATGTACTCATTATGGAAGAAACCAGGGTTCATTGAGTACATATCGTGTGCTGGCTTAGTGCCCAGCTCTTCGCATGGGCCACTTCATTCAATCCTTTTTAGCAGGTGTTCACATTCCTATTTTATGTAGCCTTCCTAAGACCACACAGTCTCAGGTGCCAGACCCTGGAAGTCTAGCTCTGATTCCATGCTCTTAGATATTATTTTATTGCTTTCCAGTCTGAAATAAAAGGTTGTTTTCTTTCATTTGCTATTCTCTCTTGGATTTGGTAATAAAGCATTCATAATAATAATGACAGTTACCTTCGACTAAGGACTTAGCTGTTAGTTGCTGTGCTATGGATTTTTAACATGCATTTTCTTACTTAAGTCTCACAATGACCTCCTAGTTATGTACAGATATTACCCCCATTTTACAGATAAAGAAACAGAGGGCCAGAGCATTTATTAGAGAAGATTACACCTACTAAGGTCTATCTTCGTTTTAACATTATACATTTACGTGCATTACAGCCTTTGATTTTTCACAAAACCCTATGAGATAGATATCCTTATCACCTCCATTCAAGAATTTGTGATGGTTCTAACGCTTGTCTAGGAAATGACGAACCTGGATTTAGCCAAGTCTGCTCCACTCTGATGCCCCTGACTTCCTTGCTGGAGGCTCTTACAGAATAAGGCAACTTCTTCATTTATATGTAAGTGACTTCAACCCATTTCAAAGGACCTGCATGCCTCTGTGGGTTTTTCCTTCCTTGGCTAAATATCCCCCAGTCCATCCTCATTTCTTCATGTGAATTTTGGATGGCAAAGCTTTTTCCTTGGTTGAGGGCTGGTTTAAATCAAAAGAGGATCTTGTCAAAATTACTATTCCTTAAAACTAGCATTACCCAGAGAGGTCTAGAATTGAGTTCAGAGATGTGGGGTGATTTGCCCAAGATCACACAGCTGGAAACACAAACAACAGTAAAAATGACAATAAGAACCCTCACAGGTTCTCACCCCAGCTACAAGCTCTTAACCGCTCCAGGTACCTAGAAATTTAAGTCTTTCCATATAACCTGAGGATTAATTCGTTTCTTGCTGGGCAGCAGGAACGTGTGAAATGGTTCCAGAGTGTTCCCTAAAGACCCAATCTCCACTGGGTAGGGACTCTGCAGCCAGGGCAAGCAGAACCACATCACTATGTCATTTCTTAAATAAAATCTCGTACATGGAAGTGTTTTATAAAATAAATAACACAAATCTTAATTGTTAATCCTCTGCTGATTATGCCTCAGGCTCACATTTGCCTTCTTGATAATATCCCGAATTCTTTCTTTCTGGTCGTTTCTTCTCACACTCTCCTGCGTAGCATTGGGTAGGGGTTAAAGGAGCTGTGTTGGGGAGTCCAAAGCCTCAGGGTTATAGTCCAGCTCTGCCAATTTGTGCTGTTTTTTCCCCTTATAGAATTTCAGGTGAGTGACTTGTTCTATCCTCTTCTAAATCTCAGTTTCTTCAAAATGTAAAATCGAGATAATAGTAGTACTTATTTCATAGAGCTGTTAAGTGAGGAATGCATGACAAAAACCTAATATGTGATTACTGACTAATAGATTATAATCATCATGATGAAATCCTATTTTTCTCTTCCATACATCTCTGTGCTATTCCTACACTTCATTTTTAGGCCAATCCAGCTAGGTACCCAGTGGCTACTTCCAAAAGCTCCCAACTGACTTGCTCTTCTTTATAAGTACATGAGCACTTTTTGGCTTTATGATTTTTTTCAAACTGCTATTCATACCAGAGAAACAGCTGATGAGTGACAAAATTATAAACTTGGGGAAGCTACAAAAGTTTTTAAAATCTCGTGGTAATAATTCCCTACTCAGTATTAGAATAAATCTGAGATCCCGAAAGCTTTTTGCTGACTCTTTTTTAGATGGCTCTACAAAACTCTCAATTATTGGTTTTATTCCTGTGGGTGAATATCTTTAATCTTCTGCTGTCTCTCACTTGTTTTGTCCTTCTCATGTTGCTCGGGCTATGGAGGCTTCAGTCTATAATTTAGGCTTGGAAATCTAGTTTTGGTTGAAAAAGGGCTGTGGTCGAATATGCCATGCAAGGCTTTCCAGGTTTGTGTCATTCATTTTACAAGACACTTCCAAGTACATCTCTCCACTTCAGTGCCCTCTTCCATTCTGAAGGTGTCTGGTCTGCAGACATCATCTGACAAAGACCTACCCAGGGGTACAGACCTCTCCGTAGCTGCCTAGAATGGAGCTCAGAAATGTGGAATGAGGGGGTGACTCCCTAGTGTAGTGGTTAGCACGTCTGCTTTAAAAAAAAAAAAAAAAAAGAAATGTGGAGTGAATTTCCCAAGACCAAATGGCTAGACATAGGGAGAAAGGGAACTCACACCCAGCTTTCAATTTGTGTCCATGAACTCTTGAGGAGTGAAGGATTGTTGTCTACGGAAAACTGGGAAACTGAGGCCTAGAAAAGTCCAGCAAGTTGAGAGAAGACTTGTAGTGAGTTAGGAAGAAAGCTGAGACCAGAGGCCAGCTCTCCAGATCCCATGTACAGTTGGCTTTTGTTCCAGGACTGGCAGCCACTGTTTCTCAACAGAGCTTCCCTGAGGGTAGATTTTCACAGTTTATTCTAAAGTATTAGGATTCACTTTTTCTCAGCCCTTAGGTGGATCATTATACCCATCAGCAGCATGAAGTCAAAGCTGCAGACAACTTCAAATTTAATGCACCCACACATGCATGAGGACTTTGCTGTCAATCCAGTAAAATTGAAAGAAAAAAGAAATAAAGAAAGAAAGAAAGAAAGAAAGAAAGAAAGAAAGAAAGAAAGAAAGAAAGAAAGAAAGAAAGAAAAGAACATTGCTCTTGTAATAATAATAACATTTTTCTTTCCTTGAAATTTTTACAGTAGTTTTCTGTTGGTTCCAGGGTTAAGATGGTGAAAAAGCAGGGAGGGGCTGCTTTCAGTAATATTCATTCTATTACTGTATCTTTTTGTTTTATAAAGCCAGCCCCTGTCTCATGGTCCAGAGCAAGCTGGCCTTTCCATGGAGTCAAAGGATTCTCAGAGAGAAAAGTGGTTGGAGATGGCATTTTTTATCTTTATCTTGGCATTTGGTCTGGATATGTGGAAATAGGTAACATGATATTTGGTAAAGGCCTTTCAAATCTCTCATTCATAAAACATGGCTTATCTAGTTGTTTCTCTGTACATGGCACAGGACACATTAACATAAGTAAGTCATGACCTCTTTTCTTAAAAGGATCATACTTTAGTGGGATAGAAAGGCTTGTATATTCCAATCAATCATCCAGTATGCTTTGTTTTGGCCAGAAGTATGAAAAGGTGTCTTGAGGGCCCAAAAAAGAAAGAGATAGATTCTATCTTTGAAAAAAGGGCCAGGACAATTTCATTCAATGACCTTTGAATTGGTTCTTCAAGGAGAACATTTCACTGAGGAGGGAGTGTGGAGGAGTGAATATGGAGGGAGAACAGCATGAGCAAAGATAGGGGGACTCGATAAGAACTTGAAGTCTTTAGAGATTATTAGTTTAATCTAATGGAGACAGGAAGCTGGGAATGGTCTAGGTTCTTGAAGGACTTGACTGATGGACTGAAGAATTTAGATGTCGTTCCAGGGTCATAAAGAACCATTCATGTGTTTTGAACAGGGAATGACATTGTCAATCCTGTTTTGAGAAAAATTGCTCTGGCAAGAGTGTGGAAGATGTATTCGAGGGGAGCCAGCCTGGAGGTAGAGAGGCTACCCAGGGGGCTCCCGCAATAATTCAGGCCGGAGATGAGTCTGGACAGGCGAGAATGATGGCAGCAGTAATAACAGAGGGTGGACAGACTCAAAGCCATTTAAGAGTTCAAATCAAAAGGACTTGGTAACTGAAGTAGGAATGAAGGATGACTGATTCTCTGTACTTGGGAAACTAGATCGATGTGATGGGTTAACTGATAAAGGAACACCAGGAGGAAGAATTAAATTTGTTTGGAAGATCTGGAGTTCGAAGAACCTCTGGGAAATATCTAACAGGCAGTTGGAAATATGTGACTGGGCAGACTTAGGGAATGCCTGGGTGGGTGGGCATCTTTGGTGATGGGCACCTACCTCTGATCAAATAGTAATTACTATGATGTTCGCATAAGTGCCCAGTAGGGACTGACCACTATACCAGTACTTTCATACATATTATCTCATAAGGGAAGGGATAGTTCAGGGCTGTAGATATAATTTTGGGAGTCAATGATAATAAATGACACTTAATTGAGTGCTGATTATATGCCAATGCTTTCAATGCATTGTCTCATCGTGAGACATTGTTGTCTGGATCTGTGAAGAAGATTCTATTATTAAATCCATTACAAAGGAGAAGAAACTGAGGTTTGGAGAGGTTAAGAAATTTGCCAGAGTTTGAACCCCATGTCTCTTGGCTCTTGAAACGGAGCTCTTAAACTCTTTATTATATTGTCTCCTCAGCAGAGTTAAGCTCTAATTGAAGTTTCTGTGGGATCACCTAAAGATATTGTATGAGATGAAGCGAGGGATGATGAGGTGCAAAAGGAGAGCACCCCGCCCCCTACCCCCCAAAGGAACCACTGCACTGGGAGAGGGTGTGGTGGAATCAGAAGAGCCTGCTAGAGAGTCAGAGAGAGAGACCCAGACGTAGGAAAAGATCCAGGAGAGCGTGGAGGCAGAGGGAGCTGGGCTAACACAGCTTATGGAGGGTGTAGTTAAATATTAAAAACTTTTGAATGCTGGTCAAGCAGGATGAGGCATTTAGAAAGGTGGCCATGAACTGTGGTAGTGGGGGCCACTAAGTGAACAATGCTGGCTCTGTGAGTGGATGCCCTGGAGTCCAAAGGTGAGCAATGGTTAGAGAATGAATGTTAGGTGTTCTTTCAAGAAGTTCAAGGATGAATATTTAGAGGGGAGGCAGAGCAGAGAGAGAAGGGAATGGTGAATGGAGCAAGGTTTGTCTTGGTGAGAAAGGGATGTGGTCAAGAATGGGGGAGGTGGGATTTGGTCTAGAAATGAAAATAAGAGAGAAGGGAGTAAGGAGAGAATAAATGAAGGTGTGAGAGCAATCAGATCTCATGTCGGCCTCCAGGAAAGGAGAAGACTGGAGAACAAAGACTTTGAACTTGGAGATCGTGTGGTCCGTGAATACCAGACCTGGCCGTGGGCTGGATTCACAGGCAACTTAGTAAAAATAGAGATTGCTCTACTCTACCAAAGACTTGCAGAATTAGAGCCTCTGTGGGTGGGCCCAAGAAATGTATGTCTAACAAACTTCCTCAGGAGATGCTTTTGAAGCTAGCCCAGCCCTGGCCCCAAGAAGGCGTTGAGGAATTTCTGTGGTCGTACATTCTCTTTATTCTATGTAGAAGGAAACTGACGCACAGAGGCATTAAAAAACTTCAAAGAGAAGTGGGAACTAGGCCTTAGATATGACCCTTTTCTGACTGCCACATCACAGCTTTTTCCCATATGCTGCACTGTTTTATTAAGGACAAAACTGAGCCCCGTTAGAACTTGACACTTTCCTGCGTCCTCTGTTGATCAAGGACATAAAGAAGTTGCAGGAGGAATTGCCATTCTCAGTACAAGTTCAGCAGAAGAAACAGAGGAAGGCAGGGGAATGAAGCTAAGCTCATTTTCACTCACAAATGCAGTTGTTAGGAGAAAAGAAATTGGACGCAGTTGATTTCAAAGTCAACATCTTTCGCGAGGCATTAGCTGATTTGTTTTATCTCTCATTCTCAGTGCTTTTCACAGGCTCGAATCAGTTGATAGGCTGGCAGTCTGGGGATAAGGAAAAGGACAAAAAGTGGATTCTCATCGTTCTCGCAATAGCATTCTATTCTACCAACCATACAAATGATTTTTTTTTTTCATTAATAATTGGAATCGAATCCATGTAATTCTAGCATCTAACAGCTCTCCTTCAGAAAGGTCAACCAAATAAGATCAAAGAGAATTGCCAAGCTTTAAGAGAGCCATGCCCATGGTGAGACAAATAGAGAGCAGAAAAGAAAGCATCAGCCACTGAAATGGAACATGGAGCCAGCCCTAAGAAATGCCCATATTAATGGTTAACCAAGTGAGCTGGGTGACTCATTCTGCAGACCATAACATCTCTCTGACACCTAGCCAGGCACCGCAGAGACATTTAGTTTCTCAGAAAAAGACGAAAGGGTGAACCTCAGCGAGTGCTGTGATGATGAGGTGTCTGTTTTCCCCACTGTGAACAAGTCAGTTAACAATGGTACCAACACCCTTTGGCAAGGGCCTGTCTGTACTTGTGTACCATTGAAGCTTGTGATGCTCAGCGGCCTGGCAGAGGGGACAGGTGTGGAATTTGGACTCAGATGTCACTGCTCCATCATTTACTAGCAATCCTCACTAGATTGGCAGCATTGGGCAAGATATGGGACCTCTCTGGGCCTCAGTTTCCACTTTTTTCCGTAATTCTGTCCAAGTGGACTTAATTCACCTTAAGTTTACTTACCTCGTGCATTCATTTGGAAGTTCAAATGTGATACTACATGTGAGTCCTTTGTTTTCAGCTGCTTCCATTGTGCTCATCATTGTCATCGTCAACAATAATAATTATTAGGATTTCTTTCCCAGAACTGCATCCACCTAGGTAGTGGAGGGCTGGGGGTCCATTTCAAACGGCTCTATTCCACTCTGCCATGAAACAACATGGTCACTCACTCTGCAGCACTGATCCTTCCAGAGCAGGTGTATGGGAGCGCTTGCCACATTTCCCAAAGGCCACAGAGCCCAGAGGATAAGAGCTAGGTTCTTAGCTCTGAGGTTTGTTCTCTTCCTTTGCAGCTGTGTGACTTCTCTGACATCTCTCGGCCACAGGATACCCACTGTGAGATGAGGACAATAACGTGCTGACTGTAGAGCATTTTCTGAGATCAGACATGGAAAGTACTGTGCACTGTACTTGGCACGTAGAAAGTGCTTGGTATAGGGTATCCGTTTATTGTTGTTGTTGTTATCAGTAATTCTGAGGTTTCATGGTAAAATGTGCACCTCGCCTCAGTCAAGGTTTATGGATCAGCTGGCGTGGGCAGAGCAATGCTGGACATTGCCCTTCGGAGAGGGGTCCAGTAAGGGAAGATCGGTGATGAGGTCTTGTCCATGCTTCACAGAGACCCTCAGATATCGGCACATGGGAGCAAGAGGCTGGGGCCATGACTCTGGGCTCTCACAGGAGGATGAGTTTGTTTTTTTTTTTTTTTTTTGCCGGGACACCTCAGGGGTGGTGGAAGTTTGAGACAAAGTTCAGAACTGGGGTGAGTCACTCAGGTAATGGTGTTCTAGAGTCTTTGTTTCTCTCTGTTACCGCATCGACGTGAACTGTGAAGTCATCTCATCATTCCTTCCTCTTTCTGAATCACATCGGGTGCCAAAATGATTTGCTCTCTGTTCCTTTTCAAAATTAAAAAAAAAGGACCTCACGCAATTTTGCCCTTCCAGCCAAAGAACACCTGACACGTAGGTAACGCCCTGTTGATTGTTCGATTTAAGTGTAGAGTTGCTCGCTCTTTTTGATCATTCTACATATTAAAAACACGTGGAGGTTCCCAAAATTTAAAGGAAGGAGGTGAATTCAATAAATGTGTGTTTCTACTTTCCAAAGGCATTTTGAAATTCCAGATTTGCTTTAGTGCTGCCAGGCAGAGTCAGAAAACATGGGTTCTAGTCTCTTTCTTTGTAACTCATTACTATGGAACTTGGAGCAAGTGAAATGCACTCTCTAGATTTTAGTTTTTCTATGGATTACAAAAAAAAGGAATCAGAGGAAATAATTTCAAATTCTTCACAACTCTAAAATATTCAGATTGCGATTTTTGGATCCTTTTTGCTAGCCTTTCGATTTTTAAGACCATTCAGCCAGTGTTCCAGAAGGGGGCAGCATAAGCCAATGCTAACTACGAAAGAAACTCCGAAGGCTTCTAAATTCACTTTTAAAATTCTAGGATTGTGTTAAGATTGTATCATGGAATTGACTTATTTCGGACCTAAATTTGTTTAAAAAATGGAGACAGATGAGTCCCAGTGTCTATGAATTTAATGACGAGTCAACATATATAATATGAGTTTTAAAATTTATCCACTGAGGAGATAGCGAGCTTTTATTTCCAGTTGATTTCTGGCATGAAGCCCGCTGATTAGCGTTTGTGTTTAAAATGGGATTGTAACATGCTCTTTTTCTTTTCTCTCAGAGTGCTTACAATCATGATTTTTTGAGTCTGTTACAGTTGGGTTCAAATTTCCTTTGATGGTTTATGTTACCTTGGGCAAATGATTTAAACTTTTTCAGCCTCAGTTGACACATCTATAAAATGAGTATTGTAAGCATTAAATGAGACAATTTATGTGAAGTGTTTATCACAGTAGTGCTCAAATTGATTTTGAGAGGGAGTTTCCAGTAATTTTGAAGCAAATTTCCACTAATGGAAAAGGAACAGCAGTGATATTCAAAATGGATTCTTAAAAGATTTTCTAAAAATGCAGTGCCAATCTGAAACCGCATATAACAAGTGATTTTATTTGAGTGAGCGAGAGGGTGGGTTTTAGTCTACTGCCTTAGGCATAACCACCTTGAAGAGAAAATCCCTCACCACCCTAGGGTCTGAAGGTCTGAGGGTCTTAAGAGTAAAACTGAGTTCAGATGTAACACATTTAATTCCCTGACTCTACAGGTGTTGTTTTTGCACCAGTAGACTATACCAGCAAACTTTTCTGTAAAGGGCCAAATAGTATATATTTTAGGCCTTGCAAGCCACTGATACAACTACTCAACTCTCCCTTTTTAATGCAAAGGCAGCTAGATACACACGTAAACAAACAGGTATCACTGTGCTTCAATAAAACTTTATTAAATCACACTGAAATTTGAATTGCCTGCAGTTTGCATGTGTTATATGTCATTCTCCTTTCGAATTTGTTCCCAACCATTAAAATATAAAAATGATTCTTAGCTCTCAGAGCTCTCAGGTTGTACAAAAACAGGCCGCAGCCAGGATTTGGCCCTCTGGCTGTAGTTTGCCAACCCTTGACCAATACCATCCAGATACAGGACACATTCCTTAGAAAGGGCAGAGAGGAGTCTGTTTCAATAGGGCTCTTCCAGAACATTCACTGAGTATTGCCTCCTGCCCTACTAGATTATAAATCCTTTGAGGCTAAAGATGGTCTTTTTATACTATAGTTAGAACATTTAAACATTTTTTTCCATATTATGAAATAAATACATGCTCTTGTAAAAGAAAAAGTTAAAATACTATAAAGTGAAAGTTCCTTGTATTCCAAACATCGCCCACCCTCCACTGTACCTCCACCCTGCCCCAATTACCAAGATAAAGAGTTAATTACTCTAACAGTTTGAGCCATATTCTCTCAGATCATTTTTTTAATAACATAGTAACATCGATCACTATTATTTTACAAAATTTGTAAATTTTTGCAAAATCATTCTATACTGTTTTAAACTCATTTTAAAATTCATTCAACAAATCTTTACTGCAAAGCTACTATGTATCATGTATATATTAAATTGAACCATATGAAGTGGCTGATACTTAAACTATTTTTAAAAACCTTTTTATTTTGAAATAATTTTAGACTCATGCGTACTTGCAAAAATAGTACAGAGAGGTCTATATATATTCCTCTGGCTTCCCCCACTGGTAAATCTTACATTACACCATCAAAACCAGGAAATTGACATTGGTACAATGCAACCAACTAGTCTTTAATCCCTACTTGGACTTCACCAGTTTTTATAGGTACTTGTTATTTAAAACAAACAAACAAACCCTTTTTGATCCACAAAAACAACCAATATATATCTATTTCCTGTATGTTGTTACAGGTCAGCACTCTTAGATCTAGGTAGGTGCCTGTTTTCTAGTAGTACCACCCAGCCTGTCTTTGGTGGCGAGCCAACGTGTTTTTAACACCTATATTCAAAGTTTCGCTTAGAAGGTCACTGTGGCACTGCTTCAGAGAAGTGACACACACCCTGAGAATTAGCTCTTGACGCAGGCATCTTAGAGAGTTTCCAGTGATTAACGCATGATACATAGAATATTTTATAGTTAAAATTTTTACATTTGAGAAAATTTAGAAATTATACAAAAATGCTACTAAGAAAAAATTTAAATGCCTACAATAATTCTATTCAAAGTCAGATGTATTTTGCCTTTGGCATTTCTTTTTAGTTTTCTTTGGGAAGTAGGAGGTATGCAGTTATTTGTGTACATATTTTTAAGTGTTTACATACTCATTTTCTATTCTAAGAGTAGCTTTATGTCCTTTATAAAAATTACGATGTAATGACAATTTTCGCAGGTCATTCAAATTCTTCATAAAGCATCATTTAGAAATATAAAGCTTAAAAAGGATATAGAAGATCAGTTGGTAAAATATCAGCATTTTCAGATGATTTAACTGTGGCTCAGAGAGAGGAAGCATCTTGCCCAAGGTCACACAGTCAGGAAACCTGCGATAAATACTTAAGAATGGTAAAGCATGAGGAAGGCCAAGTGACAACCTCAGAGTGTTCCAAGGTCAGGGGTTAAGTTTCACAGAAATTTTATTTTGCCAGAGTACCCATGCCCACAAAGAACTCAAGAGCCTAAAACGAAACCAGCAAGCTAATTTTCTAATTTGCAGCGAGAACTCTATCTTCCAAGGGGTCCATATTTTGGTATTTTTATGTAAATGCATTCTTACTCGGTAGGAAAATCTAATATTAAGCAGAAGTATTGGTGAATAGTACATGAACCTGGGAAAAGTGTGATTGATTTTAAGATTCTTTCATTGTTGTTATTACATTTCAATTAATTTAAAATTGATAATATGCATTACATGGCAAATGTACAAAGCATACAAAAACTATTAAATGATATCGGTTTTCCTTTCATCCCTTGCGCCCATCCCCAGAGCCACTGCTCTCTTGGAGCATCTTAGTGACCAGCATGTCTGTATCAGTTCCCTGTTGCTGCTATAACAAATTACCAGAAACATCGCGGCTTAAAATAACACAGATTTATTACACCTTACAGTTTTGGAGGTTAGCAGTCCTAAAATCAAGATGTTGGCAGGGCTGCATTCCTTCTGGATTCTCTAGGGGAGAATCTATTTCTTTACCAAATTTTCAAGCTTCTAATGGCCTGCATTCCCTGGCTTGGGGCTTCTTCTTCCATCTATAAAGCTAGCAATTGAGCATCTTCAAATCTCTCTCTCTCTGACCTCTTCTTCCATCATCACATACTCAAAGTTGACATTTTGCCTCCCTCTTAAAAAGATCCTTCTGATTATACTGGGCTCACTGGATGATCTAAGATAGTCTTCCCATCTCAAGATCCTTGACTTAATAATTACATTGCAAAATCTCTTTTGCCCTTTAAGGTAATATATTCACACATTCTGAAGATTAGGTTGTAGACACCTTCAGGTGTCATTATTCTGCCCAACATAGTCTCCAAACTGAGAGACAAATGACTCATCCTTCTCTATACGAGATGTATTCTTCTTAGTAAAACATTTATTGATAATTTATTCATATGCTTTCATATTAATATATACATTTTGAAATGTATCCCTCCCAAATAAATGTTTAAAGGGTGAAATTTAAATAAATATAAATAGATGCGCTCATCTTCCCCACGCCCAGTGGACGGCCTTGCCCACTCAGGGTGAGCACCGAGCCCTCCTTGGAGACTACTGTTCTGTTCCATCCCTTTTCTAGATTCAATGCAAATCATGGTACCAAACATTTCTTCTTACATCCTTCTTGCATACCATGCTATGTACATGGTACAGTCGTGCTTCAGCTCCAGGGTAATGAGGTCCTTAAGAGCACAGGTGTTGATGTCAATCAGACGGGTTCAAATCCCAGCTCCACTATCTACAACCTGTCTGACCTGGATCATGTTCCTAAACCCTCTGAGCCTCAGTCTTTTGACTGGCAGTATGCGGTAGTGTCTGCCTCACAGGGTTGCTCCTGAGGAGTAAGTGTTCAACAGAATGTTCGTAATAATATGGCATTAGGTTAATACTCTTGAGTTCAATGCTAGGCCCTTCGATTGGAATTAGTCTTCTTACCTGTGCTCAGCACCCATTTCTGACTCTTTCTTAGGCCTGGTTACCCCCATCAAAGGCCACTCTCATCTTTTGTGTATCAATTCCCTTTAATTCCCATATTAGTTTCCCTGGGGTGCCGTAACAAAGTACCACAAAGCAGATGGCTTAAAACACAGAAATTTATTCTCTCACAGTTCTGGAGTCTAGAAGCCTGAAATCGAGTTGTCAATGGGGGCCGAACTCTCTCCCAAGGCTGGAGAGGAGAACATTTCCTTGCCCCTTCCAGCTTCTAGCGCCCCAGGACTCCTTGGAGCAGCATCACTCCAATTTCTGTCTGTCTTCACATGACTTTCTCTGTGTCTCTCTTTGTAGCCTCTTCTTATAAGGACACCAGCCATAGGATTTAGGGCCTATTCTAAATCTAGGATTATTTCATCCCAAGATCCTTAGCTAATGACATCTGCAAAGTCCCCATTTCTAAATAAGATCATTATCTGAGGTTCCAGGTGGACACGATGGGATCGGGGTTCGGGGGGACAATATTTAACCCATTACAATTTCCTTCTTACGGAATCGCTTATCTTGAAAGTTCTAGGGGGCTCCTGCCTTTGCCTGAAGGTATTTATAGTATCAAAATCCAGGGCCTTGAGCATGTAGAGGCCAGGAGAGCACAGACAACAGACAAGGAAACCAATAGTCTTGACTTGTCTCACCTCCGCCCCTTCAGCACCACCACTTTTCACGAGGAGGAAGACACCATCGATTTGTGTTTCTCGTTGCTATTTGGTGTATAACACTGTGGCCCTTGCAGTGCTTCCCACTGGGGCTTTTGGCATTTTCTGAAGAGAAAGAAGAAGAAAAAGGGCTGCTAGGTATCACTTGGCAGTGTTTGTGTTTGTAAGATGTCTTTGCCGTTTGACGGTTCCAATTTAAAATACAGATTAGCTCTGACAAAACTGACCCAGGCTGGTGTTTCTCTTTGATAGTTTCAATTTCAGGCTTATCCATCACAGATGATTGTAATACAACAAGATTTTGACAGAAAAGGGGTAGGAGTTTTAAATTCTTACCTGCAATTTCTAGCTCTAAGGGATAATAGCAGAGAGAAAAACAACCATAACTGAGTTAGGATTTGAAAACATGCTGAATTTCTCCCTTGGAGGTTTATGCTCCTAGGCATTCAACAAGTCACTTTTCTTGTCCAACAAATAAGCTCTCTTGTACCAAACTGTGAGCCTTACAAAACTGATCACATTTCTCCTTTTGCCTTGAGTATGTGGAAACTTGGGGGAAATGATCAGTTTCAGTATTTATTAGCCTAGATATTTATTCTCTTCAGGCTTTATCTATATGCGGCATTATATTGTTTCTATCAGAAGAGTTTATTGCACATATGATTTTGCATCTTTCTTGGATTTCCTGGACATTTTCTCCTGCCCTGATTTCTGTGACACCGCTCTCATTTTCTGTCCGTTTCTTCTGCTTCTTTCTCTGCTTCCTCTGCCTTTTAAGAGCTAGGTTTTTAGATATTCTCTTCAGGCTTTATCTATATGCGGCATTATATTGTTTCTATCAGAAGAGTTTATTGCACATATGATTTTGCATCTTTCTTGGATTTCCTGGACATTTTCTCCTGCCCTGATTTCTGTGACACCGCTCTCATTTTCTGTCCATTTCTTCTGCTTCTTTCTCTGCTTCCTCTGCCTTTTAAGAGCTAGGTTTTTCAGGATGCCTGTTTTTCTCTGTCTGGACATGTGGTCCTTGGATTTCTTATACACTCTGAGGATTTTAACTGTTCCCTGGATACCGATGACTCTCAAATCAGTATCTCCAACTAAATCTTGATTCAGATTCAAACCCATCAACGACTTGTTAGGCGAATAGTGTTTGCGTGTCTCCCTCAGGTACCTTACGTGCAATGACTCTAAATTTGAACTTGTCACCTTTCCCTCCCACATGTACCTTTCTGCTCTGTTTCTACTGTCCCCGGTCTTAGGGATAGTCAGGCAATGAATCAGCATCTCGGATAGGAACCTGTGAGTTATCTGAGACTATTGTCTCTTTCTCATCCCCATATTCAATGTCCATATTCTGTTGATCTCCCTCAGGTATTTCTAGAATCTCTCTCTTCATTTCTACTAGCTCTGAATTTCAGACCCAGAAGCAAATGATAATCCCATCTTGGCTGATCAATCCTCATCCTCCTAACTGGACCATGACATGCTCAAAACATTTCTGTGGTTTCCCACTTCTTACAGAATTAAACAGAGATTTACCGGCACACACACAAAAAAGGCCTTCTTTGCCTGGTTCCTGCCACTTCAATCTGTCCCCTGCCACTCCCAATTCCTCATTTTATATCTTCACAGCTGCTTGCCGTTTGACATGGAACCAAACTGTTTCATGCTTTCATAGCTTTGCTGATGCTGTTCTGCCTAAAAGGCCTTTACCATCTTTCTTTGCTAATTCTTATACAACCTTAACTCAGTTCAGGTGCTATTCATTCGACAAACATTTACTGAGCACCAAGTATGTGCCAGGCAGTGTCGGGGTCCCATTGTTGAGCAGGTAAAAAGGGGCACTGTCCTCATGGAGCTTAATTCCAATAGTTCTCACTAAACTATGGCATTGCCTTATGTGCCTCTTCCTCTGCCCACCCTCTCCAGCAGCTTGTCCACACTCCATCATTACCCTTGGCCTGTTAGGCTAGAATAAACTTCTGGTCTCCCTTCTCTAATGTACTATAAATTTTGTGAGGGTGGCACCATGCCAAAGGCATCCCAGCATTCTTGGTGCCTAGAACAGTGCTTAGCACTTGGTAGAGCCTCAGTGTGTTTCCCTTGTTGAACTCAACAATCAGTATAAATGACTCCATGTCTTGGCTTAAACTCCACATTCTCAAGGACGCTTTCCTTGACCACCCATGAGAGGGCAGCCATCCTCGGGGTATGTCCCTATGGTACCTTATACTATTTCTTCTCAGAATTTTGCATAATTGTAACTAATTATTTTTCAACTATTCACTTTATTTGTTTAAATTTTGTCTTCTGCACTAAGTTGTAAATTTCATTAACAAGGTCAATGGTACAGCTAGAATAAGTGCATGGCCTATGAATAATATTCAATAAATATTTGTTAACTGATAGATGACAAATTTTCTTGCTGGATAAAAATCCTGAATGCATTGCTGGGGCCTACAGAAAACTTAGACCCCATTGCCTGCTGGCCTAACGCCTCACTCTACCTATCTGTAAAATGGGCATGTTCCAGTGGGATAATGTTGGGTAGCAGATGAGCTTTTAGATAAAACCATATCATAACGAATTGTATTTAAAAATGAGATTAGAAGATTAAGCACATCAAGTGACATTCCAGATAAGCTTTCAAATGCCTATTTCACAATGCGGTATTTTATTCTCCCACAGGAAATGTAAACATTTCTTCTCTTTTTCTTCCCAGCATCTGAGACGGCAACTGTTGAGCAAAATAAAGTCGAAATAGGACAGGTAAACATTTTTGCAACGTATTTGAAGTATATGACCAAGATGTTTAAAATCTACAGTAGAGGTTTGCAGAAATGGACTAGGGAGAGCAGATATATCTAAGTGGCAAAATGCATCATGACTGTTCTGAAATAGCTAAGAAATTTGTATACTTGTACTTTTGGCAGAAATAATGTTGATATTGTTACTTCTATATGTGCAGATGCTTTGAAAAGAAAAAAGAAAAAAAAATACAAAAACATGGAAAACCACTGTGTGTTCCTTTCTGTGTGGCCTGGGGTTGGTAACACCTTGCAGAATCGACAGATGCCACCAGGGTTCCTCTGATTTTTTGAGAGTACCCTTCATTAATGTTTATCATTACAAAGTGATTCAAGCCGCATTAAGTAAAAACTTCAGGCGGTATAGACATCTATAAAGGAAAGTGAAGGTCCCCCATCTCTTCTTTCTTTTTCCTCTTTTCTCTCCTCAGAGAGATTGTTTTCCTGTCCTTGCTGCTGTGTTGGCGAATGTGACAGGGAATGGAGCATGGCCTGGGCAGTGGGATATGGTGTAGCCCCCACAAGGGCTGGGTGCTGCCTGCCAAGCAGTGCTTCTCAAACCGTTTGGTGTCAAGACCCTTTTATACTCATTAAAATTAAAACTGAGAAATTATAAACAATATTTATTCATTTACAAAAAAATAACAAACCCATTACACATTAACATAAATAACGTGCATTTTTATGAAAAATAACTAACATTTTGCCAAATGGAAACACATTAGTGAGAAAAGTGGCATCGTTTTATATTTACAAATCTCAGAGTCTGGCTTAATAGGAGACAGACGGAAAGTATCTGCTTACATATTCCATCATCAGAGCGATGAGATCCTCACATCACACGTCACGTAACCTCTAGGAAACAAACTCCATCGTACATCTCGTGAGAGAATGACAGTTAAAATAGAACATAATGTCTCATGAAAGCCATTTTAATCTCATGAATCCCTTGGCCACACTTTGAGAACCACTGCTGTAGAAAATGTGAAATTGAGGTCTGTTTTCTCTTTAATCTTGTTGCCTATAGATGGCTAAGTCAGCCCTGAGAAGAACTGCACAGGGCTAGGGAGAGCTTAGCCCTTAGAGGATTTAGGTGATGGCCAGCAAAGTGACTTGATAATGGAGAACACCGCTCGCAGCAGTAATTTTTTACCATCGGATCCCTGCAGCCCATGTGCCTGCCTGATGTCTAAGATTTAGGAAAATTTGAGGGTCTGGATAAAATGTTTCAAGATTTCAGAGATGAAAAAAAAAATTGTTTTTTGATTTGTAAGGTTAGCTTTGTTTTGATCTTTAGACACATTGGGCAAAAGATAGTTAGGAGCAGTGAAGCTGCTGGTCATCGGAAAGTATGGTTGGGACGGGAAACTCAGTACGGATGGCATTCCAGGTGGCCCAATGCTCTTCCCTGTGTCTCACCAGAGCATAATGGCTGACAACTCTGACCTGCTGATGATCATTGTTCCCTCCCTGGGGTTCGTGCTGTGTGTACTGACTGTGGCGTTCTTCCTTCGAGGTAAGGAGGGCAGGACCAGTTGGGATGGGGCCTTTTAGAGCTGTGGAGACCCCAGGAGGATGCAGGAGTAGATTGATTCTGCTTCCCTGCCCCTTTTCTCCATTCCCCAGAGTCCAAGTTCTGTTGTTGTCCCCATCCTGGTCAAAGAGGTGACAGGTAAACTCATTTTCTCTAAGGTGCTAAAGAATTCTGTATCATCCTCCTGACAGAGTTATATTTTGGAAAAGAAAAAAAAATAAGAGCGTTTCATTTGTTGGACAGTATTATGTGTCAGTCTTGAGGCTACACTTGAGGCACCTAACTCATTCCGAGGTCATTACTGCCATAGGGGAAAGTGTGACTATTGTCACTGTTTTGGGGTGGAAGAAACCCTAGCTCAGCCTCCTCCTCTGGCTAGGATTGCCCCAGGAAGAAAGCCATGAATAGCCCCCGGTCCTCTTATTTGTTCTCTTAAAACGTGCTTTCTTAACCTAGGGTCCACAGATAGAACTTAGGGGACAAATGAATCCCTCGACATCATGTCCAAAAGTACTTTTATGTTTTTACCTGCATTTTTCAAAGGCAGAGTCCATAGTTGTCATTAGATTCTAGCTGATCCATGACCTTGCACTTCATCGCTCTCCCCCATGCTTTAAAAGAAGTTTTAAAACATTGAAAAAAAAAAGAAGTAAAGAAGCAGAGTTTATAGTTTTCATGCGAGGTATAGGTATGTGCTCCTGGTCCTGTTGTAAAATGGGGATAAAAATTGTTCTGTAGTTGTTAATGGAAACTGTCCCAAGGAAGTAAGAGAGGAGATAAGACCATCTCAGCCTGTTTGAGCAACATAGTGAAACATGTATTTCAAAACCTGCCCCTGGTGAGTTTGGAACTTAGTGGAAGCCTGTCATTAGCCCTCACACGAAGGCATGTCACGGTTTTGGAAATTCTGGGAACATCTCATAAAGAAATGTTTTCAATCCATTCTGGGTGGGCAAATGACTCAAAAGTAAAGCAGCTTAACATCATTGCCTATGATGTTGGAACAACTTTGTAATTGGTGGGCACTGCCTAGAAGCCGAAAGATGCAGTCATCTGATCCAGGAGAAGGAATGGCTTCCCCTGCCAAAGCCAGTTCCTAAATTCTCACCTTTGGAGCACCTCTTTTCTTTATAAGGTAGTTTTGGGCTTCCCCCAGCATTTCAAATGTTCTTGCATAGCACTCGGCTTATACTGTGGCCTTGTCTTTTCAGGGAAAGTCATGAAAACCAATTGCTTCCAGAAACACACAAGGTAATTCATCTTGCATGACTGATCGCTGTAATGATAGTACAAGCTGTTACAAATGATTAGCCACTACTCAGTGGTTTAATGACTTGTGCTTGTGTTCTGATTAAATACAGGGTTGAAGAGATGGGACATTAGAGGTGAAAAAGACATGGAGATTTAGCTCACCCTAACCTCAGTCTTGGTTAACACTATTATGTTTGTCCAAAGTGCAAATACAAAGGCAGGTTGCATTAATAGAAGTATGGCATACAAAAGAAAGAAGGTGATATATCATTCTATTCTCTGCTAGAAATTCTTTGTTCAAATCTGATCAACTCACTTTAAAAGGACATTGTTAAACTACAGTTAATGAAGAGATGGAAGTATGGAAAATGAAAAAAAAGTGGACTAGCATTCTTGGAATATGGCTTCCTCTGCACAGTTAGACCATAGGTTTTCGGGTCTTTTTTTTTTTTTTTAAGTTTGAAGAGACCCTACGAAAGGATTTTCGGATATCTATCTTGTTCTATAACTTTTTGGAAAAGATGAAAAGATTTGGTGTAAACCATGATGAAGACCTTGCCTTTGCTTAATGATTGCATCAATGCTACACTATCTGCTAACAAATAAATATTAACAAGCTTTCAGAGAAACCGAGGCTCAATGAGATGACTTTCTAAGGTCATACTTGGTGATCTTTTTTTTTGTAAATAAACAGTTAGATCATGATTTTATATTTTCTAATATAGAAACTTCTAAATTCCCTCTTAGGACAGAATAGCAAAAGCCTTTTGTCCCCTGTGGCCTCAGTTTTCCCATCTGAAATGAGAGGCTTGGACTGCATGAACCCTGAGCACTTTTAACTCTAACAGCCTTAGTTGGGTTGTAATTTAGCAGCATCCATTTACTTCCGGTCTTGGTGGTTCCCATTATCAGCCTCTTTTCTCTTTGTAGGCTAGACAACGTTGAAGAAAATAAAGATGTCCTAGATGACATACAGCATGGAAGAGAAGATGAAGATGGTCTTTTCGCACTCTAATGTGCCATTTTTTCTTAGGATTGAAGACAGAGGCATGATGTGTGAATTGTTAAAATAAGTCTTAGAACGTTTGTTTGTTTGTCTGTTTTAAAAAAGTCAATCTATTCCATTGGTGTTACTGAGCCAGCCTTGCTTTAGTTTCGCAAATGAAAGGTACTTTAGAGGCCACATCTTCTCTGCTCTGTGCTTTAATCTCCTCTGTAGCATCACTGTTAAGTAATCTTCCCAGTATGCTCGAACCCTTCACTGATGGTGAGTTCATCACCACACCTATGGGAGTTCATTTAATCTCAGGACAGTTCCGAGACTTAGAAATATGTAAAACAGTGTCTCTCTCCAGATAGCATCTGCCAGTGGGTCCTAGTTGAACTCATTGTGCTTACACGGAATGTGTCTAAACTCTCTTCTACCTAGTAGTGCTCCAGATATTGGAAGGAGAACCCTATGTCTCACCTGAATCGCCTTGCCTCTGGGACACAATTTCTGGTCCCTTCCGGATCCTACTTGCCTTTGCCTGGCATGTATTTATCTCCTTTTTTTGTGTCAAACATTCAGAGTTCAGTGGCCCCTCTGGGTTTGGCAGGAGCAGCCCCGGGCCTGGACGTCATCAGTAATGCAGGAAATAACGTGGAACTGCACCACAATCTTGACTCTCCGCTAAAACTTCTTGGGTTTCTATTCTTTTCTGTTCACATTTGGGTGTCCTTAGAGATGACCATAGTGTCACATTTTAATTCTTCCTCGAGGAATTTAATTTTGGAAATGAGTCCATCAAACAAAATGTGGTGAATGACGTGGACATGTGACCAGGGCCAGCACATGGATGTAACAGTAAGGCAGCCCAGATCAGTCCCCCTAAATGTAATTCATGGAAATGAGGTCCTCATTAGAAACAGAGTTATTTAAAAATTTTAATAGCTAGTAGCACGAAGAACTGGGGGAGATGGATTAAAGCAAACAGTTGTTGAAGGAATGGATGGAAAGAATGTGTAAGAGTGAAAAAGGCCTCTGGTTGGGCAGAGATGTGGAAAGTCAATCAGACCTGAAAGCAATTTCCCTCCTATACTTCTGGTATGTTTAGGGCAATAGCAGCAATAATGAAATAAGCACACAGTCTCTCAAAGAAACTGCCTTTTGTATTTCTACCCTCTCGACATCACTTTTAAGAGAGGAAAAAATTAGTCTCATTACTTTACTAGCACAGCCTGTAGATTCCTCGCATGGATCTAGCAGTTAATAAAAAAATCCTCCTCTCACCTGAGCCCTTGGAAAACAACCTGCCAAGAGCAGCATGTCTTCTGGCTCATTCTTTGGGTGCTGAGCAGAGTGTCAGGTTGGGCTTAAGTGAAGGAAGCAACAAGCAGCATGTGGGTAGCTTCTTGTTTTGGCTTGACTTGCTCCTCCATGTTAGCCTAAGACACTGGAATGACTTGACGAGTGTGCTAAACTCAAAGGTGAAAACTGAGTGGGAAAATGGATTTAGAGGCAGGTTCAGAGCCTCAGTTTCCCCATCTGAAAAATGGAGTTGGACTAGATGACTTTGTGTAATAGTCAGGTTCTAATATTTTGTGAGTCAATGATACACCCCTCCCACACTTAGCTCATGCTCCCTGATGACCTGAACCACCACCACCATCAGTGCCATTATTAACTTGGGTCTGACTAGAAAAAGAAGAAGGCATATACTTCCTAAACAGAAAGTAAACTCAATAAATATCTGTCTGTTTTTACAAGAGGGGCATCTTCAGTCTTTTCCCTAGTATATTCCTGAAGCTCCTTGGTCAGAATAAGAAACATTTAAATGAGTAATCAAAGTATTTTAGAACTGATAATGGCCTCTGGGAGCCTCTCACCTAGTAGTTCTTATTAATCTTAGCTGTACATTGCAATTAACTTGGAGAGTTTTTAAAATGCCAATTCCAGAGTCCCACTCTTTAAGAGATTCTTCTGTAATTGGTCTAGGGTGTGGCCTGGGCATCTGAATTTTTTTTTTTTTTGTAATGCCCCAAGTGGTTCTACTGTGCAGCCAGATCCTAGGAACCACTGCTTTAGCTCAGTGTTTCTCAAACTATGCACTTCAGACCAGCAGCCTCAAAATCATCTGGAACTGGTTAGACATACAAATTCTTGTCCCCACCCCAGACCTACCATATCAGAAACTCTTGTAAATGGGGAAACCCAGCAATCTGTGTTCTAACAGGCCCTCCAGGTGATTTGGGTGCATGTTAAAGTTTAAGAACTATTGTAGTGTAATAATGCCTAAAAGGGGGATTAAGATTTCAAGAAAAGATTCTCTTTTACCCAGAGCTCTGGTGGCGGGTGTGGCCACACACCAGGTGGGGAGTTTCCAGCTGCAACAGGCAAAGGTCCAGGTGGAAGTAGGTCGATGGCACAGACTGCACAGAAGATAGCATTGCTTTCTACCTGGGCTCCTGCAGCAGCTTCCTGACTATGCTCATTAACCTTGTTGTAGCCGCCAGCCCCCGAAAGACACACGGACCACCAGAATTCAGTGAGTTATAGGAAACACGCTCTTTATTCAGCCAGCTGGGTCTGCCAGGGGTATGCAGACCCCAAATTAAGCAGCCCTGAAATGTAGAGGTACAGGGTTTTTAAGCCCTAAATCCCATTCCTCATTCTGTCTTAAACATAAAGGTCTATTTTTCTCCTATTCACTACCTGTCAACCCACAAGTCGGTTGTGCAAGCGGGGGTACAGAAGCAGAAAGCTTATTGTTAGACTGTTATGTTCCCATGGGTGATAGCCTATGTTCCCATGGGCGATAGCCAAGCAGTAATTTTCCAGCCAGCACAACCTCACTTCTTTCTCTATCCAGTTTGTTCTCCATGTTGTGGCAGAGGTATCTGTTCTAAATGCAGATCTGAGATTCCTATCTCTGACTTCCACACTGGGGCAGAGAAGCAGCACCCCAGAAGAAGGCTAGGTTGACAGATGCCTATGACTTCAGAAACCAGGCAGCTGATACAAATGAGTGGGGTGATGGAAAGCGATGTGGCCTGTAACAACGTGGAATGTGTTGTGTCCACTTAAAGGCATTAACATTCAAAGTTAAAATAATGTTCTGGGCAAGCAACACTTGGCTATGGTGTGGAGCAGCGGTCCCCAACCATTTTGGCACCAGGGACCGGCACTCCTATGAGAATCCAATGCCTGATGATCTGAGGTGGAGCTGAGGCGGTGATTCTAGTGTTATCGGAGATTGGGGCCCTCTCTCAGCATGTCGTCCAGGTTCTTGATGTCTCGAACGAAGAATTGAGCAAGACACCAAAATACAATAGAAAATAAAAGTTTTGTTAGAAGGGAAAGTACACTTCCAGACGTGGAAGCGGGCCTTAGCAAGAGAAGCATGGCTCAAAAGGCCTGGTAACAAAGCCTTCAGGGTTTTTATCCCATTTTTGCTGTGAATGCTTACTTTTCTTAGAGGAGTGGGCTTCCGTGATTGACAGTGAAGATTGACAGGACTCAGTGATTCATTATTTTGCTTTCTGTGCATGTTTGTTCCCAGAATTCAGTCTGTCAATGATATTAATGAACTTCCGGGTATATATATATATTATGATGGTACAATGAGACTCAGGTGAGTTGAAGGTCTTTGAGGTCTTCATTGCACAGGTGCGAGTGACTAGCTTAAACTGATAGCTAATTTCTGCCTACTGGTTTCTTTGTGTGAGTTAAAAAAAAAAAAAAAAAAAACGCCTTCTGGCTTGCTTAATTGAGGGCAGATTAGGGCGGACCCCTTCTGAGATAGGATGACCTCAGTGTCTTTGCAGGCAGACCCGAAACCCCCTAACTAACTTCCTGCCTACCTCTCTTCTAAGAGCCATGAACCCTCTTATTATTAGTATGGATGTTGAGGGACAGGCGGTCTCTTCTTCCGTATCTGCTTCCGGCTGAGAATGGCTATAGTCCTTGCCTGCTGGGGTTTCATGGAGCTCTTTTCCTTTCTGCCCCAGTCAGGGTGGGGTTGGTCTTGGGTTTCCTGCCGAAGTGCCACCTCAGTTCCTAGACAAGGAAAAGAAAACACACACTTGTTATTTAAATCATACATCTATTAATTTCTTTATTGATTTTTCTATTAAGTGAGTAAAGAGAAACAGGCTTGGTTAATACGTTTCTTAAAGAGGAAAAAGAAAGACCTTTGGCTTAAAGTCCCCTCCCCTTGAGATTCTAAGGGCCCTGCCTGGCTTAACACCATTTCTTCTTAAAGATGGGCTGATGACCCTTATCAATAGCCAGAGGATTTGAATCGCCAGGGCAATTATCAAGATTTGAGGGAGAGGCCCTTTTTCCAAAGAAAGGAGGGAAGAAAACTTAACTAGGTTTACTAAAAAGATTAACTCTGCCAGAGATGTCCCACTTCATTTCCTGCTAAAAGATTAAGAATTTTACAAGTGATATCCTGTCTCGCTAGTGCTGGGGAGTGGCTGCAAATACAGATGAAGCTGTGCTCGCTCTCTGGCCGCTCACCTCCTGTTGTGCGGCCCAGTTCCTGACAGGCCATGGACCAGTACTGGTCTGTAGCCTGAGAGCTGAGGACCCTTGGTCTAGAACAAGACAACCAGTTTGAGACTCAAGGTCTGGGAGTTGGGGGTGAGGTTTTACCAAATGATGAATTAATAAATATCTAATTCTTGTACAGAGACTCTTTGGTCATAGGAGGTTTTCGGTGAAGCTGTTTCTCTCTTTCTATGTGCTATCAGGGTGAATGGTAGCCATCTACAAACAACTTCCTAGTATCTAATGTGTGCAGTAGCCCAGGAGAGACTCTCTTCCCTTAAACAGATTAAAAACCTAAATGAAACAAAACACACACGAGAAATGCATTCGAATAGAAGCAGTGTTGTTATTCCATTGCCACAAGGAAGGTTTTCTATGGAGGCTTGGCTCGTACAGCTTTGTCCACAAACTTTGAGGATTTAGAGCTATCTTATTCTACAACCTTGACCTTAACCTTTCTAGACTAAATGAAAGATAACGTACAATCCTTCAGGATCATTCGCTATATTCTGGGTACTCAGTGTTTCAAGTCAATTCCTCATTGACTCCTCACCGTAGCCCAATGGGACAGCTTTCGGAGCTGAGGAAACAGAAGCAGAGATAGAGGAAGGAAATTACCTGAGGTCATAGAGTCCCACCCCCTGTGACAGAGCCAGACCTTGAACCAGGCAGGAAGGACTCCACACTCTGAACCACTGCCCTATCCTTCACCATGAGGGCCCTAATTAAAGACTTCACGCATGCAGAACTGCAGGATTAACCTGTGGTCCCAAATGGATTTTAGTTTACTCAGATCCGCAGAAACCTGAGTGTTTTAATGGTTCTCCAATCCCCACCCCTTTATAGTTCAGTCTTCCCTTGTCCCCATATTATTTACTCAGAATCTTATTTTCATTTGCAGAGGAAGCGGTGAGTAGAGAACCTGGCAGGCACCTTAATGAAGCCAGGTGGGACACATTTAAATAGGAATGTGTTGAACTGACTCATGAAGAGCAAAACCAGCTGTCACCAGGCTTAACGAAAGGTTAACAGGAACGTGGCAATGGCTGGCTGGGGAGACTCTTTGTCTCTCTAAAGAAAACAAAAAGTTGAGAAGTAGTCTCCTTGAGTGGAAGCAAGAGCAGAAGGAAGAAGCCACTTAAAACCAAAGACTGGGTCCGAAACAGTTTCATTTAGATTTGTAAACATGTTACAGTCTTAAAATATAAAAAGAAAAGGCGCGGTGAATTGTCAGCTCTCTGAGCAACAAAAGACCGAGAGGGGACATGCTCCCGAAAAAGACGAAGGCTGATGCTGTTCCCAGGAAGCCTGGGCGCACTGGAGGCGGGGGCGCATCAGGTGAGGTGGGTTCATTTTCTAACTGAGCAGAAAAGGTGCCGTTTTGCTGTTGTATGCTTCGTCCGTGTTGCATGTGCAGTTGGGTGAAGGAGTGTGGAGGAGAGCAGGAAAGACCCTTACACGTCCTTCAATTCAACTCCCATATTTTAGCTGGTGAAACTGAGGCCCAGGTTGAGGGAATTTGAATTACTCCAGGCTACGCAGTAAACCAGTGCCAGAGCGAAGACCTAAACCAGGTACCCCAGGCTTAACCGTGGCCGAGTCGTGACCTTGTTCTTGGATTTTTCTGAGTCTACGCAGATCTGGCTGATGATTTACCCTTCTGAAATCATATGCAGTAGGTTCTTTTTGGTATGTATGACTCAGCATTTCTTTTCCTTGAACCACCTTGTCAAGCACATTCTTGACCTTATGGTGAACTGTTTTTCCCAGAAAGAGGAATTACAATGAGGAAGTGCAAAGCTTGGCTGTTCTACTGCTGTTTAAAAAACACCCCCATAACTAGGGTGAGCAACTCGTCCTGGTTTTAAAACTCATAGTCCCACATGCTGGGGACTCCCTCAGTCCTGGGCAAACACTGGTATCGTTGGCCAACCTAGGTCCATAATTATACTCAAGATCAAAAGCAACAGCTCCCTGAGCTCTTTCGTTCACAGCCCCTGCTCTTGACTTTATTGCAGTGATCATTTTTTTCTGTGACTTTGCAACTGGACCCAAGTGGAATTTAATTTGTTCAGATCCAGTGTTGGAATAGATAACTAAATCTAGATCCTAGACCCTGGGGGGCTCAGAGTAGCAATATTGTCATCACTTAGGAGCTTGTCAGAAATGCAGAATGTCAGTCCCCATCCTAGACCCTCAGAATCTGCATTTAAACAAGGTCTTCATGTAATTCATATGCACATTAAAGATTGAGAAATACTAATCTAAAACACTGATTTTTCAAACTTGGCTTCACATTGAAGTCATGTGGGGAACTTAAAAAATACTGATGCTGGACTCCCTTCTGAAGTCCTGATTTAATTGGCCTGGGGGAGACCTGAGCATCAGGCCTTTTTAAAGCAACTCAGGTAATTCTAATACAGAGCAATGTTTGTAAACCACTTCTTAAAGGAAGGTACCTTAGCACCAGAAAGTAATGTTGTTAATTAGCATAACTCTTGGCCAAAGTTACAAGTTTATGCGGGTCTAGTACCCCCAAATGATTTTGGTCAAAAAAATGATCAAGAAAATTGCTCAAGATCTGGGGAGACAAGATAATGACCTAAATGCCCCCATTACTATGGACAAGGCCCATTAAAATAATTTAAAAACCAAGATATAATACAGGCATACCTCGTTTTATTGCACTTCACTTCACAGATGTGCTTTTTACAAGTTGGAGGTAAGACCCTCTGCCAGCAAAATGATTAGGACTTGCTTTATTATGAAACTTGCCTTATTGCTGTCTGGAACCAACCCGCAGTCTCTTGGAGTTACGCCTGTATTTGGTCTGTGGAAGGTGATAATGAGAAAACAGAAAAGATAAACAGAGAAGGAATGTCTGGGGAGTTAAGGTGATGTCTCTGTTTAGCGACATCAGAGGGGTAATGAAGAGATGACACCAAGATCATAAGAGAAACAAGATCTTAAGAGAAATCCTATTTCAGGGTCAGTTCCGAAGTTTACTAAGATGAGATAATTAGAACCTCTGTGACTTTCTTGGTTCTTCCCTCATGGTTGCATGATGGCTGCCACAGCTCTCATCTGGACTCCACAAAAGCATCTCAAGCAGGAAGGGAAGAGGTGGATGGTAATGGGACTTTTTCCCTTGTATGACTCTAAATCTTTATCAAAAGGGTCAGTTTTTCATAGAAGTTACAGAAGAGTCCCCCATATATTTCATTGGCTATCTAATGGGTCATATGTCTACCCTTTGGCAAAGGAAAATGAGATTTCTAGGGCTGATTTGCACCAATCATTACTCCTAGGCTGTGTACACTGCCATTCGGCCAAAATTTAGAATCAGTCAGCACAGAAGAAACTGGGAGTGGCTTGATTTTTAACTTGAAATTTTGATTTTCACTCATCCCCAAAAAGCTTACTGAGTGTCAACCGTGGGCCAAAGGGCCCCGCTGGGTGCTGAGGTATAGCCATGATCAAGAAAGACCCAATCCCTGTTCCCAGGCAGCTCACAGACTGCAAAGCCGTTTCTGTCTTTATTATGTATTTTATGACTCCAAATATTTGGGTTGTTTCTAAGGTACCTGAGAAGCAAAAAGAATGAAGGGATAAAAAGGATAGAGGTTTAGAAATTCTGCACACGAACCTTCTTGAAGCTGGGAACTGTACCTGTGAGGCAGTGTCAGGAGTCAATGGAAGAATGAGATGGAAACATTCAGCCCTTGGAGCAAAAACTGTTAGCTACAGTGAAACTTTATAAGCTTGGCAGAAAGTGGCCATCTTGGTAAAAGCGCAATGTTAGAGTAATGGAAATAACTACTTCTACATTACTATGCTGTCTCATACTTTTCCAAGCATTGTCAAACACATAGTACTTACTACTCTGTGTCAGACGAAGGGCATATCTCCATTTTATAGAGGAGAAAAGTAGAAACAGAAAGGGGGTAAAGTGACTGTCTGCGTTCCTACAATAAAGAGTGAGACAGGACTAGAATTAAGCACCCCGATCCTTCTTCAATCTAACGGACTTCTATTTTTACGAGGCGCCTACCAAGCACACCCAGCTATGCACTAACAACAGGGCTCGTAGTCATTGCTAATATGATTTGAGCACTTACTGTATGCCAGGCACTATCTAAGCACTTAACCTGCATTATTTTATTTAATCATAACGATCTATGAAGGAATTGCCAGCTTTATCCCTGTTTGACAGATGAGGAAATGCAAGCTTTGATAAAGTAGCTAGTCTGCAGTTGAGCTGGGATTCAAACTCTGGAGCAGCTCCAAAACCTGGGGCCTTAACCCTTGTGCTCTGGCCCCTCCGGGAGTATAAAGTACCTCGGTGACCTCTCAGTGATTATACTCCAGTGCAAGGTAGAAAGGACTGTTCAGCTGGGAGTTTTAGGTTTCCCTTTAATTGTAAAAATGTGTTCTCTTTTAGGTGTTCTCTTTTCCTTGTTCGTCTGAATATGACCAAACCGGAAATGGGTGGGGGAGTATGAAGGACATGAAGCCAAAGGGTCTTTGGGCTTGGGTCTCACATTCTTGAACAGATTTTAGATTTACCTCCAAATGAGGCATAGAGGTTGAATGATCAGCTTCAAACATTTAAGGTATACTACAAATTGGGCCTCTTCCTCCCCTTTAAAATATACCCTAAGAGACTTAAAAAAGAAAAAAAAAAAACTGGCCTGGACCCCACTCTCCTGCAGAGAACCCTGGTCCCGCCCATCCTCCTCCCCGGCTTTGCCCTTGTGCTGCCTCTTATCTCTGTTCCCTTCCTGTTTATCTCTGTTCCCTTCATCCTGTTTCTTTCCTTCCCCTCTCTGCTCCCTCTGAGAGGCCCTTGGTGTCTTATCTCCCTTCAGCAGCTCCATCAACAAAGTCCTATCATTTTTTTCCTCCTGATTCAGGGTGCCTCTGCATCATTTTAATCTGTTCCTCTGAGCTTTGGTTTTCGATCTCTTCCCAAACTTAATCTCAAATACTTCTTCACAGAGATGGAAATTTAAAAAAAAAAAAAAAAAAGGCTCGAATGAGATGACACAACCTGACAATACCTTCTGGCTTGGGGATCAAGATGATTGATTAGAAAAGACAGTAAAGTCTTGCTTCACCTCAATACCCTGGGCATGCTGTGGTGAAAACGAGTTCTATAATTAACCAAAGACTCACCATCAGCTAATGCTACAGCCTCCTCCCACCCCAGCCTTTTCTTTTAAAACTATTATTGGAAAAGTTTGCAATGTGTTGGTGTTTGGACGGAGCACAGTTCTCAGAGTCAGACTGGCCCAGAACCTGAAGCTGCTCTTGCGCAGCCAGTCAGCCTAGGACCAGTCACTTGGCTTCTTAGTTGTTGGGAGCCAAAACTAAGAACAAAGAATCTTGTGACTAGGCGAGGCCTTATCTGCATCCTGCATCTTGTTAGCCCCCTAGCAGTCAGCCCAGCCCAGAGTTACAGTTCCCTCCTTCACTCCCACTCCCTCTAACCCTTACCACTCCTCACCCCACCAGCTAAGAACCAATGCGCCTGTGACAGATACTCTCCCGCCCAGCTAGCCCTGCCCTCCTTTGTTAGCCCTGTATAAATACTCTTGCTGCTGAATAAAATTTTGAGGCTTGATCAGAATACTGTCTTGCCTCCATTCTTTTCTCCCGCCCATGTTTTCTTCAAGGTACGGTCCTCCTCGGGTTCTACGCAATAGCTAGGTCCTGCGGGTCGGGACACTTAGTCTTGACGTCATCATCTAGATTTTGGGAATAGTAATCAGACCTTCTCGTAAGCAAGCATTAAACGTAGCAGTGCCTGTAAAGCAGTTGGCACAGTGCTTGGCACAGGTAGGCACTCCGTGATATTGGTGCTGTTGTTAATCCATTCTCCAGCCCCAGCAAGTTCAGAGTGAGAAGTGTGTGTTTACTGAAACTTGCTGGCAGGACCGGTAGAGCCCCCAGCGAGGCTACATCCAGTGCACTTGGAGAACTGGAACGTTGAATCTAAGGCCTTCTGGTCTTGCTCAGAAGCTGCATATATGTCCTTTGATTTGCAATTCTCATCTGTAGAGAGCTTAAGAACCACCTATGTTAAAATGCATATACCTGGTCCAACCCCAGAGATGCTGACTCAGAGTCTGGAACTGGGTCCTACAACTTGCATTTCTTATACCCTCACCCAGTGGAGCTCTGTCGCAGGAGGCAGCAGATCCCCTGACAGTGTGACTCACAGGCCCAGGTTCAAACAGTGCTTTTGTTAGCCTCCCCAATTCCTAACCACTTTGTCTTGCTATCCTATTCTGAACTCAGACCCTGCTTTACTTTTGTTTGTCTTTGGACCCAGTGCTCAGGTTTTGCTCTTTCTTGATCCACCATGGTCAACCCCACAACACTGCCCAATTCATCACTTCTTCTCATCCCCAGCTGTAGCTCCTGGTTCACAGCTAATTTTCTTGCACCATTCTGTCTGCCTGAGATTTGGCTCTGGCTTAGTTCTACATTCCATCCTAAATTCTTCTGAAGTGATGCTAGCACTCTTGTGGCTTCTACACATCTGTTATAGTTGTCATTTACCATCCTTTCCTGCCTCTCATTTATGCTGTTGTTTACAAACACCCCTTTGTACTCCCAGTATGATGAAGGATCTTGGAAGATGTCAAAGGCACTATTTAACTTGAATTATGATTGAAAAAACACCAGAACGTGGCATGTAGACAGTGCACTGAATGTTTATTGTTACTAAGATGTGTGCTGGATTATTTTTTATTTCAGTTTTAAATCCGTCTCATTATATCTTGGTTCGTTGTTTTTCTACTTCTGCTCTATGATGAAGAATATAAGGAAAATGCTCTGGTTTCTATCTGGATTCTGGTTATTTAAGGTTTTGCTGTACCTTGAATACGACACCATGCAATCATTTAAACTCATATCTTCAAGCGGACCTAAAACAAAAGTAGCACATAGGTCAAGTTGGAAGGTGCGAGCTTAAATGGGTCAGGGAATGTATCTGTCTTGTTCTCTCAATATTCCTATCAGCTATCAGTGTTTGGCTCATACTATACTGTCAAATATTCATCAAATGAATGAAGAAAGATCTATTTCTATTTTCATGTTTTGGTCCATTTTACAACACCCTTCACAGGTAGCCATCCATTATAACTGGTAGAAAGTGTATCTTAGGAAAAATCTGCCTCTCTGTGGCTTCCACTTCTTAGTCCATTTTCCCTATGTGGAATAAAAAAGGACTGTTCTAGTCTCTTTCATATGGCAGCTTCAGATGTTTAAAGGTAATGGTCATGTTTCTCTCTGCCTCCAAGTCTTCTCTTTGCCTGTTCCTAAAACACTGTTTTCTTTTCTCCCTCATCTGTGTTCTGCTTTGTCACTGCTCTCTCTACAAATGGGTTACTAAGATGATAAATAATTCAATTAAAAATGAGCAAAGAATTTAAATAGAAATTTCTCCAAGAAGATATACAAATGACCAATAAGGACATGAGATGCTCAACATCATTAGTCATTAGGAAAATGCAAATCAAAAGCATAATGAGATGCCTCTTCACACCCACTACGGGTGGTCGTAATCAAAAAGACAGATAATAGCAAGTTGACAGAGCGGTGGAACAGCTGAAACCGTCGCACATTGTTGGTAAGAATGCAAAAATGGTGCAGCTGCTTAGGAAACAGCTTGGTAGTTTCACAGTGTTCAACATAGTTACCTTATGACCCATCAATTCCTCTTTGAGATAGCTACCCAAGAAAAATAACATATGATCACATGAAAACTTGTACACAAATGCTCATAGTAGCACTATTTATAATAGGCCTCAAGTGGAAATACCCCGAATGTCCATTAGCTGATAATGGATAAACAAACTGTGGTATGTCCATACAATGGAATTCTGTTTGGCAGTGAACAAATAAGTACTGGTCATGCTATAATAGGTACGAACCTCAAAAGCATTATGCTAAGTGAAAGAAGTCGGACACGAAAGACCACATATTGTATGATTTCATTTCTACGAAATGTCTAGAACAGGTTAATCTGTAGAGACAAAGCTTAGTGGTTACTTAGGGTTGAGGGTGCAGGTTATTTAGAGTTGAGGGGTGACTGCTAACGGGAACATGTTTCTTTGTGGGGTGATGAAAATGTTCTAAAATTAGGTGGTAGTTATGGTTGCACAACTCTACAAAATATACTAAAAACCATTGAACTGTACACTTACAAATAGGTGAATTCATGGCATGTCATTTGTATCTCAGTAAAGCTGTTAAAAATAAGGTTGTTTGAAATGAATGCAGGGGCCTGACCACCATAGAATAGAAAGAAGCCATTGCGTTTTTCTGCGATGCAACCTAAGATCACGTTCATTTATAAACAGCAATATCTTACTCAGTTGCTTCACACTGAGCGTGTGGTGATTAGTTTTCCGGGCCTGTATTGCTGGCTGGCATATTGTTATAAGTGTGAATAGTTCACGAGAGGATTCTGATGTTGTCTGGAGAAGGAAGACTTTTGTGGATGATCTGTATGAGTGTGAGAGTGTGTGTGTGTGTGTGTGTGTGTGTGTGTGTGTGTGTGTGTGTATGTGTGTTGTAGGCAGAAAGGGAAAATGAGAGGGCAAAGGTAATTAATGTCTTAGCCAAACGGGAGGCTTTCAATTGCAAAACTTCTTACCATGTCCAAAGAAAAATTTTAAATTATTTTGTATTATTTTATCATATAACAATTGGCTATACACTTAAATCTTTTATCTCTT
>NW_006431919.1:6629457-6676945 GCF_000325575.1 Pteropus alecto | reverse complement strand
CCCTTCCTCCTGGAGAAAAATACTGTTGCCTGTTTTGTGTATGTGTTTGTATTTTTCCCAAACGTTTTATTCACAAACAACCATTATATGTGTGTGTGTGTGTATTCCTTCTATTATACAAAAACGGTTTATAGTGTACAAGTGTTTGGCATCTTCTTTTTTACTTCATAATCTTGGATATCTTTTCCTATCAGCACAGAAAAATCCACTTACTTTATTTTTAAGTGTTAAATACCATTATAAATATTATTATGAATGTATCATATTTGTTTAAACAGATTCCATTGGTGAATAGATCGTGACCAGTCTTCTGCTCTTACAGACTACACGCAATGAGCATTCTTACACGTACAGTTCTTTGTACTAATGGGAACACAGCTGGAGAGTAAATTCCTATAAGTAGCATTAGTGTTTTAAAGTCTATTTTTAATTAAAGTCTTGGTAGATTAGTTATTGCCAAATTCTCCTCCAAAGTGTTTTCCCAATTTATACTTCATTAATTTTGTTATGAAAATGCCTATTTTCCTTGTAAATAACATTTAATTAGATTTGTTTTCCACCCCGACAATGTTTAACTTTAACTAGAGCAATTTGTTTATATTTAAGTGAATGACTGATATGATTTTGGTTCAAAACTACAGTCTTATTTTGTGCTTTCTATTTGTTCTGCCTGCTTAATGTTTCTTTTTTCTCTTAATCTCTTTTGGATTGATAGTTTCTAAACTCGTTTTTTCTCTATTAGGTTGAAAATTATACACTGACTTTAATTCTTTTAATGTTTTTTCTGGAAGTGATAATATGCATCTTCCTCTTATCAAAATCTGTCAATACCATCACCCTTCTCTTAGACCATCCAAGACCTTAAAACACTTATTTCCATTTAGTCCTCTCTCTATATATGCTGTTATCATGAATTATAGTTATGTGTAAAATTATTAATTCAACATGATAATGTTTTCTGCATTCAACATTTTTTTTTTTAGTTTTACCACTTTCTTTGCTCTTTATTTCTTTCTGAATTTCTGACTTTCCATCTGTTTTTTTTTTTTTTCTCTGCCTAAAATATAGCCTTTAGCATTTTCTTAGCACAGGTCTATTTGTAGTCATCTCTGATAGGTTTTATGTATCTTAAAATGTCTTTATCTGGCTTTCATTCTAGTGAGAATATTTTCCCTGGATTTAGACTTCTAGGTTGGCAGTTTCTTTTAGCACATTGACAATAACTTAGTACTCTCTTCTAGTTTCTATTATTGTTGGAAGAAGCTTCTTTCAGTCTAACAGTTGCACATTTAGCTTACTTACTTACTTACTTACTTACTTACTTACTTACTTACTTACTTACTTACTTACTTACATCTACAGCACCTGGTCTTCCTAGGTGGTCTCTCATCCAAGTACTAACCAGGCCCAACCCTGCTTAGCTTCCGAGATCAGACAAGACCGGGCACGTTCAGGGTGGCATGGCCATAGACTAACAGTTGCACTTTTGAAGTTAATATTTTTATCTCATAATGTTCAAAGACTTTTTTTCTGTTTTTGGTTGTCTGCAGTTTCCTTATAATGTGTCTAGGTCTGGATTTCTTTTTATTTATCCTATTCAGGATGTGCTTAACTTCTTAAAAGTATACATTCGTGTATTTCATCAATTCTGGAAAATTCTCTGCTATTATTTCTTCAAAATTTTGCCTCAGCCCATTCTCTCCTTTCTGTACTTGAATTAAAGAAAACATCTCACCATATCCTCCCTATTTCTTAGTGTCTCTGCTGAATCTTCCATTGTTTGTCCCTCTGAGTAGCATTATAAACAGTTTCTTCTATCTTTTTAAAGTTCAAATTCTCTTTTAAAAGTGGAATATAATATGTTGTGTAACTCATTTGTTAGATTCCTAGTTTTAGTTTTTTAAACCGGTTCTCGAATTTGTATTAGGCTCTTTTTCATATTTGCTGTGTCAATTTTTATAGTTCCCAGCCAAAATTTTCAAGCTTAGCTTTTTTTCACTTCAAAATTTATATAGTTACATAAAGATATCATATATATTTACATATATATCTCTCTCATAAAATCTGTCATTTTAACTGCTTTAAGTGTATAATTTGTTGGTATTAATTACATTCACATTGTTGTACAACCATCATCATTATCTATTTCTACAACTTTTTCATCATCCCAAACAGAATCTCTGTAACCATTAAGCGATACTTCCCCATTCCTTGTCCCTCAGTCCCTGACAGCCACCATTCTACTTTCTGCTTCTATGAATTTGGCCTATTTTATATAAGCAGAGCCATACACTATTTGTCCTTTAAGCCAAGAATTATGGCTTATTTCACATAGTAGGTTTTCAAGGTTTATCCACATAGCATACAGCAGAACTTTATTTCTTTTTATGGGTGAATAACATTCCATTGTGTGTATATACCCGTTTAGTTTCTCTATTCATCTGTTGATGGACACTTGGATTGTTTCCACCTTAGGCTATGGTAAACAATGCCGCAATTTACTTTGGCATACAAGTATCTGTTCAAGTCTTTGCTTTCAGTTTTTTTGAGATAGATGCCTAAGAGCAGAATTGCTGGGTCCTGGTAACTCTGTGTTTAGCTTCTGAAGAAGCACCATGCTGTTTTATACGGTGGCTTCACCATTTTACATTCCCACAGCAATGTATGAGGGTTCCAACTTTTCTATATCCTCTCCAACACTTATTTTCTCTTTAAAAATATTACATCCATCCTAGTAGATGTTAAGTGGTATCTCCTGGTTTTGATTTGAATTTTGCAAATGATATTGATTATCTTTTCATATGCTTATTGGCCAAACGTATGTCTCCTTTTGGAAAATGTCTATTCGAGTTCTTTGCCCATTTTAAAATTGGGTTGTCTCTGTTGTTGAGTTGTAGGAATTCTTTATATATTCTGGATATTGATTTCTTATCAAATATAAGATTTGAAAATACTATCTCTTATTCTGTAGGTTGTCTTTCCACTTTCTTGATAATGTCCTTTTAAAACTACAAAAGTTTTCAATTTTGATACAGTCCAATTTGTCTGATTTTTTCTTTGTTTCTTGTTATCTTAGTATCAAATCTGAGAATCCATTGCCAAATCTAAGGCCATAAAAATATGCCCCTATGTTTTCTTCTAAGAGGGTTTTGGTTTAGTCTTATACTTAGGTCGTCGATTCATTTTGAGCTCATTTTTGTATATGATGTGATGTAGGGGTCCAATTTCATTCTTTTGCGTGAGCAGATTTATTTGTCCCAATACCATCTGTTCAAGAGACTACTTTTTTCTCATTGAATGGACTCAGAACGTTGTTTAGCTTGCTCGCTTCATTTATTTATTTATTTATTCATTCACTCATTCATTCATTCATTCATTCCTCTGTCTATCTATCTAATACTAAGCATGTTTGATAATTATACTTTCGAGGTTTTTTTGGCTTTGTTTCTCTTCGTCTCTTCTTACTTATAGTGCCTTTATTTTTAGCGTGCCTGGCTATCTTGATTGTTTGAAGGTTATTGCATATAAAATTATTTGTAGGGATAATTTGAGGTCTAGAATAATGTAATTTTCTTCAAAAAGAACTTCTGCCAAGCACCTCTACCATTCTAGAGTTATCATAATTCAAGTTCAAGGCTTGAAGTTCCATGAATTACTTAGATGACTTAGAGCCAGGTTACAAATCCAGGTGTTAATAGGGTTACTACTCAGTCACTCTTACCCTGAAGGTATAACTATTTTTGTCCCAGCTTATACTGGGCAGTAGTTTCTCAAAATCTCTAACTTCCTCCGACTTCATGAGGCATCCAAAACTATGGTTGCTAATCATTATCAAATTTATTAACAAAATTATTTTCTTCGTTGGTGAATGTAACAAGTTAAAATGACATTAATTTTAACAAGTTAAAATGACATTAATTTTACATTAATTTTGGATGGAAATAAATTAATGCATGCTATTAAGCAGCCATCAGAGTCTGCTTAATAGCATGCATTAATTTATTTCCATCCAAAAAGTCTACTTCCTTTTATGTTAGTACATTTAACCTGGAGAAGAGTATACCAAGGGAGATTTGACATCTGTCTACAAAGAGATAAAGAACTGCCATTGGGAAGAGGAAGTGGCCTTGTTCTATGTGATTCCAGAAGGCAAATTCAGGACTGGAAATGGAAATTCCGAAAATCAATTTCTATCTAATGAAAGGAATGCTTTACTAGAGTAACATAATAATCATCAGTGATGAATATTGTGGAAAGTAGAATTTTGGTCACCTAGCATTCATTGGTCCTGCTTTTCCATCTGGGCTGACTTTTCTGATAGCTCTCTTCTGGCCCTGCAGCTGACTCTTCCTCCACCCAGCAATGGCATGAAAACTGAGCCTCAGGAATCACAGCACACTGCATGACCGCCCCGCTCCCCCACACCCTTCCTTCCTACCCCACACCTGCTTCACGAATCAGGGATGCACACAAGGCCCGAGTTAAGCCAATTAGTAAAAAGACAATTCCAAGGCTTTCGTTTGAGTTATCCAGGATGCTGATCTTTTCCTGCTGGCCCTGAGGGAGAGAATGGGAGGCTGCAGCTGCCATCATGCACCACAAGGGGGTGTATTTGAGAGGAAGCAGAGCTCAGATTTGGGAATAAAAAACAAACTCTATTGATATTGGTTGACTCTTGATCATGTCAAGACTGAAGTTATGATCTTAGACTTCATGCTCCATGATATGAGGAAATAAATTCCCATTTTATTTAAACTAGTTCGAGTTGGGTTTTCTGCCATTTGAAATGGAAAGAGTTTTAACTACCATGGGTAGTAAACTCCCCATTCACAGTAGTCACACAGAAGAGATTGACCAGCCTTCAGAGCAGGTGTGAAGGGGAAGCCCAGATTATGTGAAAGGTTGGCTTTGAGGATTTCCAACTCTATATTCTTGGCTTCTCCAAAACTCTTCTTTAGTTTATTTTTTTCTGCCCAGCGGGCTTGGTAGCTCCAAAGGAACTCCAAGAACACTGGGTTGGCCATTCCTCAGGGCCAAGCCATATAGAAGTTAATGCATGTGCAGGCCTGGGATACATATTTAACGGAGAAATCCATAATGTTTAATCCTGGAATGAATGATTTATAGAAAGTGAGATTATTCACTTTGCACTAAATTAAGTTGTCTTGTTTAGACAAAACAAGGCTTCCTGACAGGATTTTCGTCATAGCCTTGGCTGAATAATGAGTTTCTTTGTCAGGATGAATTATTGATTAGACCTTTGTATCACCTGCCTCACAGATGGAAAAAAAGTTTAATTTTAAAGATGTTCCTATTTAGACATACACGTACAAAAGAGGTTTTGAGTACTGCAGTTTAATGCTCAATCATTTAATCATTCCATGAATATTTATGGAACTGGATCTGAGTTATATCACAGTGTTGAGTTATTTTTAGGCCCAAATAAGTAATAGTCCCCATCTGTGGATGTAAACGTTTTTTCTCCTTTTGTTGTTATAATTATATATGTTTTAGGTCCAGATGTTTAGTTTATTTAAAAAAATGAGAAAATTTCTTTTCAAATCAACTGAAATACCAAGTACTTAATAATGACTTACATTCAGATGATGTGTTTAATTTTGTAAAGTGTTTTTACCTCAATTTCCTCAATGTATACTAGTTAATTAGCATTTAGCACATATCAAGCACTATGCTAGGAACATTAGCTGGATTATGTTATTTGATTCTTACAAAACCCTACAAACTAGCTACTATTATCATGCCCATTTTATAGATGAAGAAACTGAAGGGTTGGGAGGGTAACTAACTTGCCTGGAGCTACACAGGGTCACACTGAACCAGGGTTTAAATCTCATTGTTCTAACCCTGAAGCCCAAGCTTTAAACCATAGCCTAAACAATTTCTACAAATCCTGTGGTTATTGAAAATTTAATATGGCCATCTGCATGGGAATTTAAAATTCTACCAATAATCTTTGTGAAGTCATGTATTATTCTATTTATCAGAGGAAGAAAGTAAAATACAGAGATAAAATGACACGACAAAGGGTCACATTGCTTTATATTGGGCTACAATTCCTTTGATTACCAAGGGAAATCAAAGTATTATCTCTAGATTAGATAGCACTTTCATTTGAGGCAAGGAATCTCTTTTGAGTTCCTTCATAATATTTTATACAGGTATACTGGAAATAAATTTTAAGCAATAAGTGCAAGTATAATAAAAATCCAAGTATTTTCTCTAAATCAGACTCTAAACTGACAACCTGGTGGGCTATAAGGAAAGTAACTTGCAGACCCCTTCCCAGGGGTCACGTTTGCCAAGTTTTAGAGACGTGGGTAAGTTGTTGCTAGAAAGTGGGGAAAGATTCCTTCATTTACAGTCCATCATGGCCTCCAAGAATTCTCCATTACCAAGCCCGAGGCAGGGAAGGTGAGGTCTCTTGAAGACATCTCAGAAGTGGAATCCCCGAAGACTCGAGTCTGGGCCCCCGTAACCCCTCAGGCAACTAACTGTTCTCCTCTTCAAGAACTAGCCACATCTCTTAAGCATGGGCAAAGGGCTCCATTACTTTGTGAATTACCTCCATCTTCTTCTCATTATTGGGGGGCATTTCCTCTTTTTATCTTTTGCTTCCACCTTTCTGCTTCAAAGGCATCCCACTCTCTCTGCTCTTCCTGCTGCCCCTCCGAGCTTGCCAGGGAAGACAACATCCTGGAAAACAAAGGTCAAGCCTCCTAGAAGTATGGGGGCAGAAAGGTCTCAGTACCTGGTCTGGGTGGTGAGATACACAAGAGAAAGAAAACATTAGCTAATATCTCAAGCCATCATCCTGCCACATAATGCTTGCTCTCACTTCCTTCTCACAGAAAACCAGCAAAACAGCCATGATTGAGTCCTGCTCTCGTCCATGCCCAGAATATGTCCTAATATCTAGTTCAGGTGCTGCTCTTTAAAGGGATGTAAACCTACTAATGAGATTTGAGATGATATCTTAGGAGGCACTGGGGCCGCTTAATTAGAAAACAATAGCTGGAAGGCCACCCTGAAGAACAGGAGGGGTGATGTGGGGCTTTATAAGAAAGAACCAGTCCCAGTAGCTAATGTGAATGGAAGGCAGATCTGTGATCCGTAAGCTGAGGGAACTTTCTAGAGAGCAGGTGGAATGGTAAGGACTGCCACTGGTTTTCTTTGTAATGGGGATATTCAGAGACTAAAAGTTAATGTTTCGGGGTATTGCAAAGGAGATATTTAAATATAGTCAGGGTGGGTACTTACTCTTGAAGGAGACTTTTTACCCTGGGATTCTATGTTAAGAGCTGGTTAGCTGTGCTTATAGCCATTGTGGGTTGTGGAAAACTAAGGTGGTTATTGCTACCTGACAAGTACCAAGGAAGCGAACTATTCATCTTCACTGACTCTGTATGGGCGTTGTCCTTTCTGGGAGGGACCCTGCTGTCTTGACTACAGCTTCGGCTGCCAGACATCTGTGTCTCTAGAGTTAACTGAGAGCACTCCCTGAAGCAGAGTCCAGGAAATGCGACCAGCTGGCCTCAAGGGAAATGCGAGGCTTTCCAGCAGAGTGATGGGCTGCTAAGCACAACCAAAAAAGCCACAGAGATCAACAAAAGAGGCTCTGACACCAGGGCCTTGTCTAATCCAGGGGTCAGTGAAGGGGAGAAATTGGAGGGCGTTTTCACCTGTGATCTGGAGACCTCACAGCGGATATTGTTCTCCTTGATAGAACTACAGACTGTCATTGCTCAGGAGGGGGCTTAGAAGATGGTCTACTTCTAAAGCGTTCATGTCACACGTGGAGAAAATGAGATGCAGAAAGGGCAGAGAACTTGCCTGACATCAAACCGAGTTAGTGATTAAATCCAGAGCCCTCACTGCAGCCTTCCTTCACCTTCCACCCCTGGTACAGGGTGAACTGGGGATGGCAAGCTTTTCTGTAGGTAGGCGTATCTTCCTAGAGCATCAGTGTTAGGCCAAGATTTGGGAAAATAATAAGTTTGAACATTTTTCAAGGCTGAAAAGGGAGGGACTCTTTTGTTTTGCTTCTTTGTATTCAGCACAAGTATTTCTCATTAGTGCTACTCAAAGTTCCTGGTACTCAAATTGTATGTGCATGAGAATTGCCTGGGGATCTTGTTAAAATGCAGATTCTGTGGGTCTGGGCAGGGGTTTGTAATTCTGACACACCCCCAGGTTCTGCTACAGCTTCTACGGGGCTCACTGGTGTACAGGGTGCTGCAGCCAGTGCCCAGGCTCAGCCTTCAGTGACCTCTAGGACTGGCTGCACCACCTTCTGCCTCTCAATGGTCTGCACCTGGTGGACTCACCTGGGTCAGAGCCTCACAGATCCCCCGTGAACTCATTATGAGGAGAGCAAGGTGGGTGGCCATTTCCAATCGAATTCTCTTTCTGCACAAAGAGAGTTGCCTGGGTCAGGGTTTTGCTGGAAATTCCGAAGACGCTCCAGGTAAGGGGATTTGGCCGCAGGCACCGCAGCTGGTGGTTCCTACCGCATTTAATTCTAAAATCTCCCAGACACCGCAACTTGTACAGTGTTTGTTAAATGTAACTAGGGAAAATTCTCAGATACTCTGGAAGCTTCCTCATTTCTCTATAAATCAAATTGAATACATCAGACCTTCACACTATTAATACTGCTTCTTGACCCCCTCTCCCTACCAAGAAAACCTATTTGGAGCTCACAGAGTTTGTTCTGAGGATTCCATTTTCACCGTGTCATTCATAATTCATTACTTAACCTCTGTGTATAATAGGAAGTATGATTTCGAACAGTCTCACTGGAATAAAATCACAGGGTTAATAATCCCTACTCTTTGTGAGTAATTGGAAAAATGGTATCCTGGTAACAAGACATTAGCAGAAAACTAGTTTTTTACCAATTTCCATAGGATAGAAAAAAATCAAGCAGTGACTAGAATAATTTCATTGTATGTTTCGTTTCCCCTCATTGAGGACTAGGGCAAACCTGTAGGCCCTGCGTTCAGAGATTGAACGCTTATAATTTAGAAGCAATGCTTGGTCAGAGCTATTTGATACAAATACCAGCATTGAGAGCCCCTTTTCTGGCTCAGAGAGTGGCGGTGCACTCTATTTTGCAATTTTCTTCTTCATTTAACGGCAAGTGTAGAGATTGTTCCATATCAGCATGCATAGATAAGCTTGGCGGATTTTTAAGGGTTGAATGATGCCTGACTGCATGGAGAATCCATAATTTGTTAGCCAGTCCCATATTGGTGGGCTTTTCAGGATGTTTCCGGTATCTTTAACTTGCAGTTTTAAGAAGCAGAGTGAGAGAAAGGGACAGAAGCTCATGGTTCCCAGGAGCTAGATGAAATAACTGAGTAAAAGCTAGTTAGCCCTGGACTTTGGAGTCTGCTCGAATCTTCTAGAAATCTTTACTGAGAGGAAGACATTGCTCCTAAAGAAGGGGGAGAACTAAGAAGGTCATTGTCAAGGCAAGGAATAAACAAGGAGTTCTCAGTCTGGCTGAGAGGGAGCGAGAGCACAAACATCCCATGGGGTCGAGAAGAGAAGAGCCCTTTGCTTCAGTGGCAGCGTTCATGAGGTAACAATACCTTCATGAGAGACCACAGGTTACTGATTTACCTAGCAACTGGCCAGGCACTGTCACGTAGCAACCCAGTACGAGGGGTAAAGAGTTTGCTAAGTGAGGGAGGCTGAGAATTAGGTAGAGCAATTTCCAGGACTGGCCGACCGAGCAGGGCTGCTCCTAAGGGCCATTCGCACTTTTCGGTTTGTTTTTTTGCAGTAGGTTGCATATGTTTGGTTGTGTGGATGAATTTGCTCTGTTTTAATACCTCATATATAAAGGGTCCTGGAATCTGGCAGAAACTCAGTGAACAGCCTGGCTCTGATTCTCTGTATTTCCAATAGCCCGTTACCCATTTTCCCCTCTGTTTAAAACAGTGTCCTGCTGTTTTAAACAACTCTGTTCCAAAGGCCATTTTTGGAAACCTGCACGTTCCAAACAGAGTATCCTATTGTTTGCTTCTCTTTCCAGAGCCGCATCGTATCCATCATCTCACATCCCTACAGCCTTGTCCATTGTAGGCCCTCATCACCTCCTATCTGTACTGTCACAGTAGCCTCCCGACTGGCTTCTCTGCCTATGGTGTTTCCTCTGTTGAATTCTCAAGGACCAGTGCTCCCAGGGAACTTGCTAAATCACAACTCCAATCAAGGCCTCACTTTCTTTACAACCTTTGATGGCTCACGTTGCCCAGGGGACGCCATCGCCATTCGTCAGCTTGACGTTTATGAGGTTTGGTGGGCAGTACGTCCACCCCCCACCCTCTCCCTTTTCAGGCGTAGCTCTTACAGTTTCCCACGAGTGCCGTGACTCTTCCAAAAAAATGGTCAGAGTAGAGCCCAGAATCCAGATCCTCATCATTCCTTTTCTAGTTTATTTCACTGCTTTTCTTCTGACAAGACAATTTCAAAAACAAGCTCCACATCTTTAATAAACCAGAATGTCTGGGTCCAGCATTTTCTGGGTTAATTGCATTTCCCATATCATTAAAATTTTCTTCTTCCCTCACTCCACCCTACATCACAAATACCTCTTGGATTTTGTTGTTAAAAATCTTTTCAAATGCTTATTTCTACTCTCTTAGCACTTGGTGACTAAAAAAATTTTATTAGAGCAACATTCTGAAATTCACTGTTCACTGAGGAAGACTCTAGGTTGAGAAAAGTTGGCCACCTTGAGAGTCTTTTTTGGATCGGTTACTCGAGGTGATGATATTTTTTTGCAATGTGGCTCCCTCTCTAAATACACAGGAGCCACCTTTAAGGTGCATAGGGGCTATAGGAAGCCCTGAATTCCTGTAGCCCGCACACATGTCTGTGGAAGAAAAAAGAAAAAAGAACTTTTTGAGCTAACGCTTTAAAACAAAAACAAACCTGCAATCCACCCAAAAAACACCCTTCCATGACCACTTTTTCTTATTTGTCACACTTTTGTGATTTTTATCAAAGCAAAGCAGAGCTTCATGTTAGTTAAAGCAGCAAAAACATTTATTACTGCATCAGGGAGTAGAGACCTCAGTGTAGAACTGGGCTCAATTCTAAATACAACAGGACAATTGGGAATTTGAGCTGAGGAGCAAGGTGGGGTCAGTGGATGGGAAATTACTAATGTAAACATCAGGGATGAAGGGTGATTTCTGAATAATTCAGGGTTCTTGCTGAAGTCAGGTCTGAGTGATCATATATCATTTGGGGGCTGATGCAGGGTAAGGAACGTGATCAAATATGCAAGTTGACCAGATAGCAGTTGTCCTCAGAAGATAGGGGGTTCTCCATAAACTGACTTAGCACGATTTTGGCTTCGGAAAACAAGGCCCAAGGATGAGGCCTAGCTGAAAAGGGCTGAGAAGAGCCTGACTAAAGGTTAGTTAAGGGACGAGTCTTTGTTAGATTGTTGCCTTTTTCATCTGCAACATTTCTGATGACTGTTTTTTCCAAATACCTTCTACTCTACCCTTGATATTTATTTAAACGATGGTCCTAGTTGTATGAGCAAATCATTTGGTGTCCTAAGGCACAAGGCTTGCTTTGCCTGGGCCTCTTAATATACTCAAGTTGGTCTCAAGAGAATACAAAAAAGAATTTTCTATATTCGTGGAGATTTTGGTTATTAGGGGGTTAGAGAACTTAAAATTCTCTTTTATTAGTCAAAGAACATTGAAGCTAAACTGAAGTTTATTCCCTTAAGTTTTGAAAAAACTCTGTCCATATTCTGGCAAGCATTTCCAAGTATCATCTACTCCTTTACTAGATGCAAGTTTGCAGCAAGACAACACTCTCCTCCCCGATAATTTGCTGAGTACCACCTCTTGAGGATGGAGGTGAGGCCTTGGGAGAAGAATGAAATAGTGGCATGGACTGAAGGGGACTCTGTTCAAGGAAACCAAATATATACCAACAGCGTAGGTACAAATACCTCGTCATGAGAGCTCTGCATCCTCGGAGGGGAAATAATTGAGTCGAAGATCAGTCTTATTGATTTTTGTCTGATGCATCATTTTGATTCACTTCCAAGTTATTTTTTTTTCCCCACTGCCAGGAAGTTTCACTTTGTCAATATGCTTCACAGGAAAGAATTGAAGGCGAGTTGGGGGTGTGGGGAAGGGAGTTATGCATTTCTCTACTGTATAACTTAAGCAAGTACCATGCCAGATTTATTACCCAATCATTTCTAGGCATTTCTCTTTGGGTTTTACATTTTCCCATTGGGATAACTGATATTTATATGCAAAGTAATTTAAAATAGTTAGGATTAGCTTTAAGGCATGCCAGATAATTGCATTCTTACGGTGTTTCTTCCTCCCTCTGTCTCTGTCATGAATAGTTGTTTTTTCACTTTCCATGCTAACAATAAATTTCTGTGTGCCTTTTACTTGTTTGCAACAAATATTTGTTGAAGAATGGATTTGAATAAACACTTTTGTAGCTCTCAGCTTTACAAAAAATGGGGAGATTAAGAGGACATCCTTGTGCTTAGCTGCCAGCATTTTTGTAGGAGTCAGGCTAGTTTCTCTGGTTCTCCCTGGAAGATTATTGTCAAAAATAGAAAATGGGCTTTTGGGACTCGTATCTCAAAAGTGACCCTCTTTTGGTGGAGAAAAAGGGCAAAATTTTTGTTTTGTTGTGAGTGGCTTATGTCATTTGAAGGAACATTTGAAAAAATTATGTCCCTGGACAGCAAAACCATAATCGAGTATTTTAGAGAAATTATACGGTAATTGACTCCTAATGAGTTCCTAATAATACTGCTAAAAATATGAAAGAGAAAACTCTGTGCCATTACCACATTTTTCTTGGGGGCGTGTGCATGCATGCATACACACACACACACACACACAATTGCTGCCAGGCTGTTTAAGATTCCCTTCCATTTAATTCTGATGTCAATGATGCAAAAAAAAATCTCTGGAAAACAATCAAAGAAGCTTCTGCCAAAAAAAAATTATTGGAAGTCAATTAAAAATTTTTCTGCCATCAGGTGCCATATGTTGCAGTGGCCATCTATAGGTTAACACACACACACACACACACATACACATATATATAATATGTATAAAAATCTGTTTATATTTTATATATTTATATATTTTCATTTTCCCTAATGGTAATTAGCTATAAATTGGCATCTCCATGACATTGCTTTAAATACATTTGGCTAAAAAGTGTCCAAACTTGGGATCTCAGCTTTGTTCTTTTCACATTTTGTTAAACTTTTGAATCAATCTATTTTCTTTGTCTTTGAAATTCTTATGCGGGACAAAGGATTCTCTGGATTATGAAAGAATGCTACTATTAAAATGTGACTCTGGACCTGTGGGTCTACCAAAACTCAGAAAAAGTGACTGAGTGTCACTTGATCATTGATCAGATGGGTTTGTCTGAAGCACATCTCGGAGGTCGCAAATGTATTAAGAGAGGCTCGTGCATTGCTCTGAAAACACCGTGAGAGCAGAGCCCTGGGCTCTGTCCTTTTTACCGTTGTACAGTATCGCATGGATCAGGTGTGCATGTGCGTGAGGAGTCTCAGGCAGACGATGTGCGGGCAGAGTTTTCCGTCCTGGTTGCTGGCGACTTCTTTGTAGCAGGACAGTGCAATGCAAATACCACTAACTAATTAATGGAGCCTCTTTCTTTTCCTATCTGTTTATCTTCTCCAGAAGTTAGTAATGGGATAGACTTTGGGGAGCTGTAACAGGTAGGGGATGAGGAGTTTTCAGTACAGTACTTATCACTGCTGGGAACTTAGATCTGCCCCCGTCTAAGTATTGCAGGCCACCTGAAGGGTCGCTTAATAGCAGAAACTCCAGAAGACAAACATTGACTGAACAGTGCTCCCAAAGTCCGAAATGCTAGGCTCTTATGGACAAAGTAACTTCTTGAGTTGCTGAATATCTTTGATGTCTGCCTTCTGGGTGTACTCCCACCAGCTCGTCTCTCCGTTCCTTGTGTATCAATGGATAGAAAATAGAATGCTGCTTTTGGATTCTGGTAGGCCACCCCTTGTCCACTAAAAAATACAAGGATGACGGACGCTGCTTTTGGATTCTGGTAGGCCACCCCTTGTCCAAGGATGTGCAAGGATGACTGATGGGCTTCTGGTAATGAAAACCCTCACGAATATGAAAAAAGTGCCAAGTACAGTGTAAGAGGGCATGAAATGCAATTCAAATGTATTTGGGAGGTAATGATTAGTATTGGGATCAATAATAACTTGGTTCTAAGTTTCATAACAGCATCAGCTGTGGGATTAGAACCCACAGCTATTAGAGATGGGTTCAGGTAATAGAAATATTACTAGGATTAACTGTCAAAATATGTGGCTTCAGATCCAACCCATAGCCCTGTCTTCCTTGTGTGATCTTGGGGAATCATGTCACGTCTCTGGGCCTCAGTTAACCCATTAGTAAAATGAGAGTTTGATTGGAAGTAGTACTGTGACCCCCCCTTAACAGAAATGCATAAAGGTGTTTTTAAACTGTTTGTCACAATGATGGGGGACCGCACTATTGACATTCAGCTGTTAATGGCTTCTTATGCTGGGGACATTGAAGCACAAAGAAAAACCATCTCATTTAAAATGCTAATAGTGCCCCAGCTGAAAAACTCTGACGATTTTGACCTGAATGGATAGTCTATGAATAATAGAGCTCATAAGAAATGGGGCTAAGGGTGGGAAACAAACAAAAAAACAATTGCCAGAGAGGTTCTTGATCTGTTTTTATTTTATTATTATTATTTTTTAAATAAGGTGCTTTTATAGGAAACAAGAAAATAACATTTTCAGCCAGCTTTAGAATTCCTCATAGGTGATGCTTGCTTCTAAGATGTTTGTAAATCTGCTCTCTTGTTTCCTTGTTATGTTTCTTCAAGAAGCACTTGAACTATGTCATGAGGCACGTTGGCAAGTGTCCTCATTCCTCTTAGCCTGCCGCTGCCTGGTGTGTGGGGGCTGCCTGAGTCAGGGCGGAGTGAGAAGCCTAGTGTAAATAGTGCACTCCTGTTTCTGCGCGTGGCTCAGAGATTACATTTTTTAGAACTAAATCAAATAATGCTCTGTGAAAACAGTCACCTTGGCCCCAAAGCGATAGGCTAACATGCTCGTTTTCCTGGAGGAATTGGGCAGATCGAAGCTCAGGAATCAGGTTGTTCAGAAAGAATGCAGAAGGTTGTTTAGAAAGACCAATTTTTTCCTTTTATAGGTGAGGAACTTGAGAATATGAAGAGAAGGACTTACCTCGATCACACAGAAAGCTAGTGGCCGAGCCAAACCCACAGGCAGTCGGAAGTCGAGGACCTTGGTTTTGTGCCAGACCTTCCCCGGGTTTCTTCTCACCAAAGTCTGAAGGTAGGTAAAACCTTAATAGGCAAGATCAGAATATAAAGGACCTCTGTGTCCACCAACCAGCCAGATCTACTGTACCAGCAGTGTGAATCTCCCGGGCACGAGGCGGAGAGTTGTAGAGATACCATATGGCTCTGACTTGGTCTTCTTTCGGCAGGCATAGTTGTCCAGTTGATAAAGTCTATTATATTAGTCAGGATTCCTGTTGCAAATGGCAGAAACTCAATCAGCTTAAGTAGTAAGGATTTATTGTCTTCTGTAATTAGTAAAGATGAGAGGTGTTGTGAGGTGCAGAGCCCAGGGAAGACCATCGAGACTCCTGGCTCTCAGTTTGGCTCTCATTTTGCCTCTCTCTCCATTGCCTCTCTCCTTCTTGGAGGTGGGCTGTGTGCCTCTGAATGAGCATATTTGGTGGGGTGTTGGCAATCTCAGACTCAGAGCCTCTAGTACCATTGCAGCAAAGACAAGAGATGATCATTCTTACAGGTTCCCACAGGTGCACGTGAGGGAAAATTTCTGTCGTGTTCTAACTCTGAACTAACTGCAGTGGCCTTGGAACTAGGCTTCTCTCATTGGGTGAGAGGCTTGATTGGCACCTCAGAGCTTAGGGAACAAGCTGGCAAAGGCTGTGTTTAGAACCATGGGAGAAAATACTTTGGTCATCTCGAGCCATAGAGTATAATCAAGGCCAAAGTATTTAACACAGAAGAGACTTATGGCTAGAGTTCAGAAATACAGAATGAGGTGTGAGTAAGTGAGGGAAAACTTTATGGAGGAGGAGGGCTTGAACCCAACTTGAAGTGTACAGTGTTGCAATAAATCTTTACTTATAAAACAGACGGTGCACCGGATTTGGCTCACAGGTTGCCATCAGCCCATTCCCGTTCTCACTCTTCTCCCTGCTTCTACTCTGACTAACCTCCAAGCCAGTTCTTCCCGCAGCAGCCAGAGTGATCTTTTTCAAGATAAATTCAGATGTCACGCCCTTGCAACTTCTGTAGTGGCTACTCTATTTGTTTTGGACAAAAGGCCAATTCTTTGCAACGTGTCCAAAGCCGTGCAAGGGCTTTGGCCCCTGACTATCTCTTCAACTTCATCTCAGCTCCTTTCCCTCCTCAGTGATGTGTACCAGCCAACATGGACATCTTCTGCCCTTGGGACCTGCACACCGCTGTCCTGCTTCAGGGCCTGCGCGTAGCCAGGGTCGCTCTTTCCTTGTTTCTTTTTCCTTTAGTTCCGCTAAACAGAACTTCCTCGTAGAGGCCAGTTCACCCTGTCTGATTTGAGAAAAGCTCCCTCGCCATTGTTTTCTATCTCAATGCTGTTTGCTTTTTTTCAGAGCTCTACCACATTATTCATTCGTGTTTTCTTCTCGTCCGTTCCTCCCCGCTAGATTGGAAGCTCACGGAAGGTAGGGGACGTATTTGTTCCATTCACTCTTACATCCTGAAGGCCTAGACAAGTACCAGGCACACAGTGGAGCTCTGTAAATGTTCTCGAATCATGCACAATCAGAAGACTGGAGATTAAGGGTTTTATTTCTTACCTTAATCTTGCCTGACTTCAAATTCAAAATATGAGCTGTTTACATCACAAAAATCAGGCTGTTCAGGGCTTCTAATTCTCATGCCAGCTGGTCTCTCTAAGCAATTTGGGTTTATTTTCAAAAGTGTGATATATTTTGAATGCGCAGAGAAGGACAGAGCTATGTACCTATCACTCAGGTGCTAATATTTCCATGTTTATTTCAGATTCTTTCTACATTTTAAACATTTTAAATTAATTAAATTTTTAAAAAGCATTTATAAATTGAAAAAATTTTAAAAAGCAATTTTTTTCTTGGACTTTATTTCTCAGAAAATTCTAGGTGAGAAAAAGGACCATATCTTTTTTAGCTCATGTTTCCCGGACCAGTGCATATTCTCTTCATTCATAGCATAATAATTTATTAGTTATCTTCTGCCTGCTTCTTTCAAAAGAATATGAAGCCAGGTCATAACAATGCACAGTTATTTCATTTTGGATAGTTTTCAGTTTTATTGTCAGGGAAAGCTGATCATCAGAAACCTAAGCTAAGGAAATAGACTAAAATCGAGCATAGGATTTAACTGAGTCTTCTTACAGTCAGGGGGGAAAGCACAGGGCCCTTTCATGGCCTCATAAAAACAAACAGCGATTCTTCAGAAGGCAAACCATTTTTTTTCTTTAACACAAAAGCATCTCTCATGCTTGTTCAGCATTTTCTCCATCATCTCCACTTTCCTCATTATTTCACTAATTTTCCCTTTTTTTGGAAGCTGACCTTCATAGTGATTGTCTAGATAAAGCTCTCAGATGGGCCCCTGTTCCTTCATTAGCTCTGGGAGCAAGAAAGAAAAAGAGCGATGTCCTCAGGGTCCCTGTGCAGTCCCCAGTGGAACTATACAAGGGCAAGGGGACTTTCCATTAAATCTTTTAAAACTCACAAAGCCTGCCTGAGCCACGAGAGGTCAATTTTTAATATTCTCCTCATTTTAACAGATGGCAGAGTACACCACAGAGCAGCTGTGACCCTCACTCATTATTCAGAAGCTGCCATCAGAGTTTTTGATAAGCTCCAAGACATGTCAGTCTTAAGTTTGCTGCCTATGAGGTGCCTTAGATAAACACTCTTTAGGGAGAAAATCCTTTTATCGCAGAAATTCTAAGAAGGAATCCATAGAACCTAGTCACAAAGAGCTGAATTTGAATCCCACTGCTGCCAATTACTGGCTGTGCGACCCTGGGCAAGTTACTTAACCTCTCTGTGCTTCAGTTTCCTTGCCTGTATGATGGGAATATTGATAGCATCACCTCATTTGGTTGCCATGAGAACTATGTAGAACACAAGTGAAATGCTCAGCACAGTGCCTGGCATATTGTAAGTCCTTGATGAATGTTATCTGTACCTTGACACCCATGGAGGGAAGGCTGCTCTCTTTGGAGCCTTGCTGTCTGTTTCTCCTCACTGCTCACTAGTTATACCCCTGAGACACTTTCATAGATCTCCTGGGACTTTGTAGAGCACAGTGTGAACACACTGGACTTGCTAGATTTCCCCTGGGGTTTTTGGATTCTTTGGTCTGCTCCGGACTAACGAGCTTTTCCTTCTACAAAAAATTTGAAGATGAAATTAATGAAGCGGCTGCCCCATGGTTAGCAGGAGCTACTGGCAGTGGCTCCAGAACAGAGCCAAGCGTTTCTAAGGGTGCTGAGCGTACCCTTTCCCTCCAGGGAAGAACAGGAAAGGCGGCCTACAATTCTGGCTTGCCCACTGTCATTCAGCATGCAAAGAGACAGCTCCAAGTGCTTCTTCCACTGTTCTTCCTCTGAGTTTCCGAGATTGGCTAGAAGGTGGGCACCCTCATCTGGCTCCATTCAGCTTGCTGACCTGGTGCCAGCAGAGAACCTCATTTCCTGGAAGACGGTCAGGTTACCTGTTTGCAAACTCATTGTCATGACATCAGCTGCCAGATATTTTTCACTGGTGTCCTTGGAGGCTATTTAAAAAACTCATCCACGACCTCCCTTCCTTTTTTTTCTTCCTCACTCTTCATGCAAGTCCAGTACTCTTTGCTGCATATCCCCTGGCAAGTTGACAGCCCCATCTAACTTCTTGCTTCTCTGTCCTGGTTTACTGTCTGTTTTTGACAATCTGGCTTCAATCACAGGCAGCCTCGGAGGGGCCGATTTATCACGCCCGCACCACCGGTCTGTGATCCTCCGAAGCTCTGGGCTGTTTAGTTTCCAGCTGATCTCTCCCAGGTTCATCTTTTTCTCTATCAAGTTTTTCCTGTCACTCTGATGCTCCTCCCCAACTGTCTGACCTTAAGTCACCTTGGGTTGTTGACATCCCTGATGTACCCACCCTAAGGAAGCCAAGGTGTCTCAGTATTTGTGAAAGCTGATTTGCATGAACAAACACAATAGGGATGCTGGACTGTGAAATAATAAGAAATATATATTGGTCTCTGCCCTAGGGTCCTGGGATGGGGCTTCCCAAATCCTTGTAAATAAGGGCTCTAGGAGAATCTTTTGTTCTGACATTTAGTCTAACACTTTAGCCCATTTTCTGAGGCAGAGCTCTTAAAACTCTTAGAATTTCCGGGGTGATAGCAGTGTCTTTTGTTCTAATGAAATGACTCTTGGTGGGATCCTGGATGGGGGCTGGTCACCAGACAGACGAAGCCATGATTAGAAGCTTGGAACTTTCAGCCTCATTCCCCATTCTCCAGAGAGTGGAGTGGCTAGAAATGGAGTTAATAATTGATGGTGCCTACGTGATGAAGCATCTATAAAATCCCAATAGTATGGGGCTTGGGGAGCTTCTGGGTCAGTGAGCCATCTACATTCCAGAAGGGTGGTGTACCCCAACTCCATGGGGACACTTGGAACCCTTCTGGAGCTTGCCCTATGTATCTCTTCATGTGGTCGTTCATCTGTATTTTTTATCTTATCTTAATTTAGGTTTGCCTGATGGATTCTTGTGATTACATTTGAGTTACTCATTCTTGGCCAGAACATTGCACAGATGAAATGTCCTTCTGAGGCTTTCATATCTGGTGGCACTTGATATTCATCTGTCCCTTCTTGGTGATGTTAATTTTGATCACCCAGTTAAGGTGCTCTTTGTCTGATTTCTCCACTGTTCTGTTAGATATGTTTCTCCCTTGCAACTAATAATAAAGAACATGCAAATATCCTGCTCCTTATCACAATTTTCCTATAGATTTAATATTCTTTGATATTTTTTGTCTGATCCAGTCTTTACTAAGATGCTTGCAAAATGCCAATTTTCTAACTCCAGCTTACCTTCCATATTTATCTGTCAGCCCTTAGCATTTTACTATAATTCTTCTACTTTACCTCCTTTTTATTGGAATGACCTCATGAATCCCTATATTTTCTCCCAGTGGTTCCTAATTCATTACTGTCCTGAATCATTTTAGTACCCCAACTGGCTACTGTTTATTTGTGACATGCCCTCATCATTTTTGGAGCACCTTCTTACTTTTTGTCATATTCTGGGATATTTTGGCCTCATCTTGTCATTCCTCTGAGGAGCCTTTATTTCTTCCAGTGGAGGATGGTGTTAGAGACCAGTAGTATCTCAGTGTTAGGTATGCCCGTTACTAGTGGAAAGTATTTGCTGCTTGATCCTGTCAGTGGAGGACTTTTAAATTTGTTTGTGTCCTCTCTTCCAGATAGAATTTCTAGTCCAATATAGAATAGAAGCAGTGATGAATATTTTACTTCTGACTTTAAAGCAAATGTCTCTACCTTTCACTACTAAGTGTAATATTTAGTTTTTGATGTATTTAGTTTATTAGATTAAGGAATTTATAACTTTTGGCTGACTTTTATCATAAATAAATGTTGGTTTTTATCAAATTTTTTTCTGTAATCTTTTCCCCCTCTGATACTCTATTATACAATTTTTGCATTTATATAGGCATAATTGTCAGTTAATGAAATTGCCTTGCTAATTATTTTATTTAGGACATTCGCATTTTTTTTTTTTCATTTAATCTTGTAATTTCTATTTTGGGAATTTTACTTCTGTCTTTCTGCGCTGCATTCTGATTAATTTCTTTCCATTTGTCTTCCCACCCACAAATTTTCTCGTTAGATATGTTTAATTTCTACTTATAATAATAAGATATAGTAAATATATACTATAGTTTATATAGTAAATATATATTATATGTATTTTATGTATTCGTTATACATAAATGTATATTATATGTATTTTTTTAACTGATAAAATTTTTTATTTCACTTTTGAATTTTTACACTGTTCCTGAGTATTCCATGTAAGGTGGAAACTAGAACTATTTAAAATATTTTTATTTCCAAGAGTTATTTGGTTTATTTGTAAAACCACCAGTTCATTTTTGAGAATGTTCTGATTCCTTCTCTTATTTTTAAAATCATTTCATATACTGTCCTTTTTAATTCTCAGTCTGATTTAATATCTCAAGTCCTTGGGGGAAAGAAGAGTCTAAATCTATTATCGTCTTTTTCTGCTGTCTCTCCCTCATGGTGGTTCCTTTCCTTGTATGTATGGTAATCATTGGCTGTCAGAGCACATGAGGTTGATTTTAAATCGAAGATAGTTTCTTCCACCGGGGACTTATGCTGATGCTGCGAAATGGAATGCCACCAATATCGGGACCACTTTAGTTAATATCTGAACCCCTAGCTTATTCAGATTTAACTTCTACCCCTAACTTGTTCTTCGCTTAGGGTTTAGTCTTACAACTGAAACACTGACTACATAAAGCACTTCATTCTTGGTGTCACCATTCCTGGGTGCTTATGGCTCACAGCTCTAGTTTAGGCTCAGTTTGTTTCATGGATACACACAGGTGATATCATCTCTTTGCGAATTCCTCTTGTCTCCTGTGAGTTCAGCGATGACATTAACATATGCCTTATGCAGGACCTAGTTGTTTTGAGGGGGCGGGCCTTTCAGAACCTATCCATAATACTGTCAGAAACAAAAGATTATAATTCTTCTTGATTCTGTTTTGGTGGCTTTTTTAAAAAACAAACTGCCTTTTCATCTTACTCCGAAGTTATACAGCAATGAAAGAGGCAGGGTCAGGATAATTTTAATAACCATTTCTATGTGGAGTGGAGAAGAATGGGAGATGCACAGCAGTCAATGGTGTGGAGTTATTCTAAGCCTCCGCCCACCCCACCACGTCCCCCGCCCCTGCTCACATCGTCAGGACTCTAGTTCGGTAGTATTGAAAGATGTTCCTTTACAAGGCTTCCATTCTGCTCTCTGAGAGTATTTTCACTGAAAATTGTTTTTCCCGGCCCCCGACTCTGCCTTTTGAGATATTCTTCTGTTTGCATTATTCTCCTTAGTCACAAGTGTTGTGGGCGCAGAGTCATATACCTTACTTGGAAGCCAATTCGGCTCCTTTCTTGAATGACGTTCGGGGGCCCAAATGTGGTTTTAAGTCATGAACAGTTACTTTTTGTCCAGGCTCTTGACAATGCGATACTCTTAAAATCTCAGTAATCCCCTCCAGCATTAGGTTCCACTTAGTTCCATGTGCCTCTCCTATCTTTTAGTAACATCCTTCAGAAGAATATTTTTAACCATTTGCACACAGAAAAGTAAGAGGCTGTGTTCTGGAGCCAGACCGAGTCATGCCAATGTTTCTCTGCCACTTATTCACTCTGTTATCCTGGAGAAATGACTTCACTTAAAGTGCTTTAATTTTTTCATCTATAAGATGGGAACGCTAATAATACCTCATTTTTCTGTGGTTTGCAGTGAGGACTTAGTGGTGCAGAGAAAGTATTCAGCACATGACAGCTGTCATTGTTAGTAAGTGTTCAGATGATGGCAGCCGATGCGAGCTCTTTAATTCTCCAACACACATACAGGCCCCTGTTTGTGCTCTGTGCCTGGCCTGTGGGCCTTTTGCTTATCGAAATTTTGTTTATTCTTCAAGGCCCAGATCAGTTACCACCTCTGCTTTTAAATTTTCTCTGATCTCTTAGATTTCATCCACCCCACCCCTGTTTTTCCCACAGCGGTTGTTTGTGTTGTTTATCACACACTTAATTCTACTCTTTATTAGAGGGGGTTATGTGTCTGTGTGTTTTACCTGTAAGAGCGGGGACCTACCCTTATTTGTCGTTATTTCCTTTCTTGCCTCAGCTTGTACTAGTAGATTCTCTTAATACCTGCATTGAATTGAATTCATATAAACTGTGTCTGGCTGTTCGTTTGAGAAGCTGTCCAAATTGCTTAACCAAATGGGAGGGTGCCTTTAGGAATGCAGGCTCCTTCTCTGTTCCTGTTCTGTCTTCCTTAGTGTGTGGCTCTCAACCTCAGAGTTATAAGATGGCAGGACCACCTCTGATCATCACGTCTGCATTCCAGCTAAGACAAAGTGAGAGTGAGAGACGGAGGCCCCAGCATGCCGTCACTTTTGAGGGTTTGCAGGAAGCTCCACCAGTGACCTTGGCTTGTCTCATTGGCCAGGGCTGGGTCATGTAGGGGAGGATGGGAGATTGAGTATTTAACTGGATACATTGTTATGCCAAGCAAAATCAGAGTTCTGTTAATAAGGAAGATGGAAATGAGTATTGGGTAGGCAACTAGCGGAGACATATTGTCCATATTATTTCGCTGCTGAAAGCAACAGAGACCGTCTCCAGACGGCCCGAGGAAAGAGGAGCCTGCTCACACAGTGGAAGAAGCACGTGGAAGCCTGAGGAAGGTTGATTCCAGGAGAAGCTCTGGGAATGTCAGCATTAGAAATTTGTAGACTTCCTCTCTAGGGTACTACTGTTCGTCCGACTCAGTAATAAAGCAGGCTCCCAGCCACTTTGATCTAAACTTCATGTTCCTGCGGTAGAGAATTCGATCGGCCCAGTTTGGGCTCCTGGTTTCCCTGGCTCATTTTGCTTCATCTGGGTGCCAGCATCATGAGGCAGAGAGATGGCCTTTGGGCTCTGGCCTACCCCCGAGTATTAGAATTTGTTCCCAAAGAAAAGTGAATTCTTGAGGGCTGGGCAGCTATTATGATTGGTTTTGGCATAGAAGAATTTACCACAAGGGCTAAATGCAGTTTTGCCAGGTTATAGGACTGTAAATTTCAGAATTCACCTGGGAATTCTCACTCCTTCCCAAAAGTTGGCAGGATATCAGAAGGATGCTTGTATATCTGACTGTAGATAAGTAGGTTTATTTGACACATAATGCTGTCAAAAAAAGCTGGGGATTTATCTAACTTTTAAATTGGATAGAATTTAGTTAATGCCAGTATGGAAAGCACCAAGCCTTATGGATGGCCAGACGATAAGAATCCCAGTCTGATGGGGTTGGGCCTATAACTCAGGTAAGTGACAAAAGGTTCTTAATGTTGGCAAATTCTGGTTGTCATTTCAGATGATCTCTGAGAAGGAGAAACAGCGCTAAACATTCTTCTACTATATTAGTCTTTTCCTTTCAAGGACTTAAAGATGAATATGACTTTCTTTGGTAAAATTCCATTATTTCCTTTATTATGAGTCTGTTCATTGTTACATCTGGTCGTTTGGGAAATAGAAAGTAAGGAATGTCTTGCCGTTTGTTTTCTTGCTACTTTTGTCCTTTTCGCACCATCAAATGGCATCTAGCATCATGATTAACAGCGTGGGCTTTGGAGTCTGACAGATTTGGGTTTGAGTCCTCGCTTCAGTACTCACTGGCAATGTGATCATGGGTGAATAAAGCAAAGGAACTTTGGCCATGTCGGGTATGATCGATATTTTCCAGAGTTAGTCCTTGCTAGTATATTTTTCTTGTGCGTGTGGGTATATACATGTAATATCTATAATATCTTTGTTCTACTTTTATTACTTACCATTATATCTTGGAAGTCCTTTCTTATCAGCCCATGTAAGTCACCCTCAATCTTTTTAATGGCTGAACAGTATCACAATATATGATTGTGCTGTCCTTTACTTAGCTCATTCCTCATCAGTGAATTTTTAAGTTGTTTCTAAATTTTTACTGCAGCCTTAGATATTCTTTTTACCCATGTATGAGAACAATATATCTATTGGGAAATATTGCTTGAGGTATAATTACTAAGTCAAAGGGAATGTGAGTTTTAAAGTGTTATAGATGTAGCCAAATTGTCCTCTAAAAAGATCATACCAGTTTACACTTCCGCCAACAATTGCATAGGGAAAGCCTGTTTCTAGCACACTCACCAATACTGTTTTCAAACTTTTTTGTATTTGTTAACATAATAAAATGTTATTTTATGGTTTTAAATTAACTTCCTTTAATTTTGAATGTGCATTTACACATATGTTTGAAAGCCATTTACATTTTTTCCCCTGTTAAATGTCTATCCACATCATTTGTACTTTTGAGGGCGTGAGTTTGTTTCGGCATTGATTTGTTGGAAATTTTTATGAATTGAAAAGTTTACCTGTTGTATCACGTTGCATTTTCCTTCCATAGTTGTCTTTTTACTGTTATATTGTTTTGGAAATTTTATATAGTCATGGATAATAATCCTTTCCTTTAAGACTTTTGGGTTATATATCTTGTTTTAGTTTTCCCCACTCGAATATTATTTTTTAAAATTGCAATGTTTTCTTTGAAAACTTTGACAATTTTATTTATTTTTTACTTTTATAGCCAATGGCATCTATTTTGCATAGTAGTGATGATATCTGTATATTTTCCTCTCCAGTTGTCCTATCACCATTTATTGAATAGTCCACATTTTCCCACTGCTTTTAAACACTCCTTTTTCTCATGTAAGGAATTCTCTGTGTGTGATGGGAGTGGCCGGTATTTGGGGCCTTCAGTTCTGTTCCATTGATTTGTTTTTCTTGCAAAAACCACAGTTTGAAACTTACATGTACTTGCTAATCTTGATTGCAAATTTACACTTTAAATTTTGTTGATAGTCTAAATCAAGTAAAAGACATTGAGGCTGCTTTATTTTATGATTTTTTGCTTTCCTCTGGTTGTTATGTATTAAATCAGTAAGTAATGTACTTATGTGACAGGTTTAATGTTTGACTTTGCAGGTGAAACAGAGTTGGGTAAAATAGGTGGGGGAGGGGGGAAGAACATTTTACTTCCAAATAACCATTAACTATTTTCTAATAATAAATTGCCTTGGAGCTTTGATGAAAAACGATGTGGTGCATAGACAGAGAAGGGATTTATGAAGTTCGGTGAAGTGTTAAGGACTCAAGGCAGTTCATCATTCACAGTGCTTTGCTTGCACAGATCAAGGCCTGTTTTTACTGTCTGCGTGACATTGTCTCCACTTCTTAGAGATTGCTTTGTTGGCATTGTCATGCCTCAGGGCCTTTGCACTTATGATTTACCTTTACCTGTAATGCTCTTTTCTGAGCCAGCTGCTCCCTCAGATTCTTCAGGCTTCTGCCCAAATATGCCCTATCACAGAGGTCTTTCAGGACTAACCTACCTGAAATGTATTCTTGTATGTATAATGCTGTTTTATTCAGCATTACTTCCTGACATATTTATTCGGAGCTATCTATGAAATTAGCACATGGAATATCGCTTGGCTTAGAGACCCACAGTATTTGTTGAATGAACAAATACACATTGCCATCTCCTTATCACCACTACTTGCTATGTAACTAAGACGTTGCTGAGATGAAAGGGGTTTGCAGTTTCTTCATGTTAAGCCCCAATACCGGATTATCTCATTTTGCTTTCTTCTGTCCTAGAGAAGTGTGACCTAGACATTGAATCCTGTGAAGGGTAACTCTGTTCTGGTGGATGTTTGTATCTGTCTGAGAGATGTTATTTTCACAATGCAGGGAGTGCTGGACTAGAAAGCACTGAAAGTCGTGACCCCAACCCGGAGTGGAAAAGTCAGCATGGGACAGCCAGCTCGGTTTTCATGCATGTGTGTCCAAAACAATGCATTCTCAGACTGGCATGTTTTCATAATGCATGACAACCTCAGGTCACAAAATGCTCTGTCTCTACTTGGCTGAACCTAAAGCCATTCATTATTTTTCCATCAGTACAGTATAGGAAGATGAGGAGTAAAGGCAAATTTTGTGGGTAATGTTTTGAGATTGCTTTTTAATGACCCAGAATCTCTACTATCATGGAAACTTCTACATAGGGCAGATGTGGGGTAAAAGTTTACTTGTAAATGGTGGTTAGGAAATTATCTGGAGGCTGCGTTTGCAAAGCAAGATAGAAAGTTAATTTAGGAGTGATGAGAAAGACTTTAGTGTCTCCAAACCACAGCCTGCCTCTGGACCTCCAGCTGGGAGAGGTACATGAGGGGAGTCACAAAACAGTTCTAAAGGGGAAGTTGTTTAGAGCATCAAGGCCCATGGGGTCTGGTCCCAGGTGACTTTCTCTTTAGCACGAAGTTTTGTTAACTCTCAGAGCCTCAGATATCTCCTCCGCCCTCCTGAACTGCAGTTTGCACATTCTTCTGCAATAATTGCCACAATTATGATTCTTCAGGCTTCAAGAAAAATTCTTCACACTGGTTTAAGAAAAGAAATTTTATGGACAGCTGCAGGGTTATGTCATGGAACCCAGGAGCAGGGACCTGTGAGCGTGCTTTATGAGGTGCCAGGGGCGGAAGTGCAGGTGTGTGATTTAAAATCAGGGAGTTCTTTTTCTTGCTCTCAAGGCTTCATTGATTCTCTTCTTGACTTTTCTCTGCACAGCCCCTGCGTTCTCCCTTTTGGCAGACCAGCTTTCTTTGCTTCTTAATTGTACGTGGTGGAATATCACATCTCCATAATTTTTGAGCTTGCATGCCCTTCCGGATCCTATGCTAGCAAATATTAATGAACGGATTTTAATCTAATTCTGAACTCAAGGGAGAGAGAATCTGAGTGGATCATCTCGGGTTCAGGTGTTCATCCTTGTCCAGTTAGTCATGGCTAGAGGGTTGGGGTCAAGTGGGAGAAGTATGGGCCTGGAATTACACCCCCATGAGAAGCCTTCTCAGGGAAAGGATTGATGGGCGAGGCAGACACTCCAAAGCTGTCCATTACCACTAACACTGCAAATCACATCCTAACAAATTTTAGTATCTGAATTTTCACTCTTTCAGAAGAATTATGAGGAACCTAGTAGAATATTGATTTTAATTTAAAAAATTAGATTCTTCTCAGTATCATAAATGTTGACTGCACAGAGCAATGGGATGAAGGGAAGTGTTAAGTGTATCTGTTTGAGTTGTAAAGGCCAGAGGAGACATACATGCTCATTTTGTGTTTCAATACACATATCATTACATACAACACTGAGCTCACTTTTGGCTGCTTTGGGTCATTACTTCCTCTGCTTGTGTTATTTTATTTTTGACAGTACTGCTGTTTCTTAACTTTCCTTTTTTCCCGTTAGGAAGTTGAAGTCTTCCTCTCTTTACCACCACCATTTTCCCCTATTCCTCAGACATAACGGATATTAAGTTTCCTGTGTATCTGGCCAGAAATCTAACATGTATATGTTGGTATATCTGTGTAACTTATTTTTCTCCACATAATGATACTGCTTGATGATCTGTCTATGTCAACATACACATCTATCTCACTTTCCCAAAAGTTTCATATGAAAAAAAGTATTTAAACATATTGTAGTTATTACAATATTACTGAGCACCACAGACTCCACCATTAACGTTTTACTATGCTTGTGCAATCACATCTACCCCTCATTCCATCTTACTTTTTTGATGCAAAGTAAGTTGCAGATACCAATACACTTCCCCTTAAATACTTTCTACGTGTATCATTAACTAGAGTTCAACATTTGCTTACATTTTTCTTTGGAGATATAGTTTACGTACAATGAAATACACAAATCTTAAGTGTAACATTAGATGAGTTTTGGTAAAAAAAACAAACAAACAACAACAAAAAAAACAAAACCCTGTATAACTGAAATCCTATCAAGAAACAAAATTATCGCGACCCCAGAAAGATTGTATAGTAAGTCCTCACTTAAGATAGTCAGCAGGTTCTATGACTTTAAGCAAAATGATGTATAGCAAAACCTATATTACTACAGGGTAATTGATAGAAACAATTAGGTTGATTTTTTTTTTTTTTTGCAATTATGTTTGCTATAGCAAACATTTTTATGTATATTTTTGCTTTCTTTTAAAATTTTTTCAGTTACATATGACAAACAATATATTAGTTTCAGTGTACAACATAGTAATTAGACGTATAACTTATAGAGTGATCACCCCATAAGTGTAGGACGCATCTGATATCATACGTAGTTATTACAATATTACTGAGCACGTTCCCTACCTATGCTGTACTTCACATCCCTGTGACTATTTTTATAACGGGCAATTTGTACATCTTAATCCCTTCCTCTTTTTCACCCATCTCCCCAGCCCCACTCCCATCTGGCAGCCATCAATTTGTTCTTTGTATCTATGAGTTTGTTTCTGTTTAGTTCATTCATTTTTTAGAATTCACATGTAAGTGAAATCATATGATATTCGTCTTTTTCTGTTTGACTTGTTTCTCTTAGCATAATATCCTCTAGGTCCATACATGTTGGTGCAAATGGTAAATTTCATTCTTTTTTATGGCTGAGTAATGTTGTGTGTGTGCGTGTGCGTGTGCGTAAACCACATTTTTATCCATTCATCTATTGATGGGCACTTAAGTTGCTTCTATATCTCAGTTATTGTAAATAATGCTGCAGTGAACATAGGGGTGCATATATCTTTTTGAACTAGTGTTTTTTGACTTCTTCGATAAATTTGATAAATGACATGGCATTTCTGGGTCATATTTTTAATTTTTTGAGGACATTCCATAATTTTCCACAGTGGCTGCACTAATTTATAACCCCACCAACAGTGCATGAGGTTTCCCTTTTCTCCACATCCTCGCCAACACTTGCTTGTTGATTTATTGATGATATCCATTCTGACAGGTGTGAGGTGATATCTCATTGTGGTTTTTATTTGCATTTTTCTGATGATTAATGATGTCGAGCAGCTTTTGTGTGTCTGTTGGCCATCTGTGTGTCTTTCGAGAAGTGTCTATAAATCGATAAATTCTTTTATAAAATGAACTTCAACAAAAAACACCTAAACTTTGATGTAAATCCACTTTTTATAAATGTCAAGATCTATTAAGTGTTAATTCTTTTATTTTATAGTTTACCAAACAATACTGGCTATGGATTTTAGACTCCTCAGTCATAGTAGAAATTAAGTCATCCACTACTGAAATAGGCTTCCAAGAGTCTGTAATTCTGTATTTTACAGTTTTTTCAACACAATGGCAATGACAACTACTACTATTATTAGCTAACTTTGAGAACTTATTACGTATTAGGCACTGTGCTAAGTGCTTAAAATGTATCATTTCATTGTGACTTCATGACTATACAAGGAGGGTGAAAATATTGAAATAATCATAATATCTTTCTAGGCTAGTAGGTGACAAACTCCAGGATTCAGGCCTGAGGTGTTCAGATGAACCTAACTGTAAACATTCTACCATATTTATGCAATTGATATGGTTTCTCAACTTTAGTCGGTTAGAAACCCTTTGGGCATTTTGTCATGAGTTAATGGTATACAGAATAAAGGAACACATTTTGTGTAAGTACTGGTTTCTACCATGTGTTAAATCCAGTGCTGCAGTAGAAGCATTGAAGCAATTAGAAGAATATTAAAGTTTGATATATTTTTATAGCGTTTCAGTGTATGGTATAATAGCACATTTTTAGGTGCTTTTATTTCCTATATGACTGAACTTGTGACCAAAGTCTATTTTGATATATTTTATCCTTATCATTACATAAAATAATAAGGTGATAGGAACATTGAGGGGAAAAAGGGATTTGCAGAGTCATGTGAAGATTAGAATATGAGAGTTGCGGGGTGATCTGGGGCTCTGTACTCACTGTCCAATAAAGAGCGTAGTGAGATTCAACTTGGTTGTTTCAAAGCATATGACAAGGCCGTGTGTATTGGAAGATTTGGAGCATCCTCTTAACCTTTATAATAAGGGTATATGGTCTAAGGCAGTCTTAGTTCTCACACATTGGTTCCTTCTTAACCCCTGCTGGGGAAAGGGTGAACTTTAAGGGTGCACACTTGTCTTGACCTTGATAATTGACTTGTGGAGAAGCTGGGTGTTATTCTAAGAACAGGCCCATCCTCGGCCTTGATAATGGGAATAAAAGACACAGGAGAAGTGTGATCTTGGTCCCGGCAACCAGACTTCCTTCTTCTCTGATTATCAGTCACTTACACGTGGTCTGACTCTAGCTCTGCCTCTTTCATAATCTGAATTTCCTATAACTCAGTATCTGGCCACCGCCTCCATCTTTCTGCTTACACCTTCTAACTTTCAACTCCATTAGTCCTTCAAACACACTTGAACATTCAATTAATTCTACTGCCTTTCACTATACCTTATCGCCATAATGACCTCACTTTCCTTCCTAAATTCCAGTATCAGTCATTATAATTATTACCTTCATACATCCTCGACTCACTCACTTTTATTATGGCATACCTGCATCTGTGCGGCTGTACGTGGGAGAAATAAAATGTATAATGGGTCTGATTTGGTCCCACTTTAAATTCATGACCATAAGTCTCAAGGGGAGTCTTGAGATTGCCAAGCAAGTATGCTCTACAGTCTTAGTCCATTCACCACCCCATTCCAGATAACCATTTTAGATTCTCACTTTCTTCTTTAAAAGCTCGAATTCTTCCTCCATCCTAATTCTCAATGATGCTCTTGTTTCCATTCTACTGAAAAAACTGAAGTAAGAAAAAATTATCTTCCCTCATTCCTCTCTCACATCTACCCATTTGCCAGCATTGACCTCTATGTACTGGGTCTTCCCCACTGTGATCACGGATGACCTGGCCATGCTCTTATCTACTCTCAATTCTTCCCCTTCTACCTTAGATCCAATCACCTCCCACCTAACTCAAAGATATTGCTACAATTATTACCTCTCGCTTCCCTCACTGAATTTTATCTCTTTAATAGATTATTCCTATTTGCAATGGAATAGGCTATTATTTTTCACATCTTTAAAAAAAAAAGTTTTCTTGACGCTCCCTTCTCCCATTTCCCTATCAGTTACACCCCATTTTTGCTCCACTTTATAGCAAACTCCCTGGAAGAATCATCTATACTTGCTGCCTCCAGTTCTTCTTCTTTCGTTCTTTCTTGGGCCTGTTCCAATCAGGATTTTGCCTGTAACTTACTGCAGAAACAGTGACCAATGACCGAAGACTTTCCCTTACTACATTGAATGTTCACATTTGATTCCTTATTTTTCTACCTATTAGCATCTGACACAATTGATCACTACCACCACCTTGAAACCCTTTTTTTGGTATCTGAAATATTTCTCTGCACCTCCCTCAAGGTCTGTATCATTCTCATTTGCTGGTTTCTCTCTACTTTCTTAACTTCTAAATGTTGATGCACCCCAAGACCCAGTTCATAGGTCTCTTTTTCTCTATATCCATTATCCTAGGTTCTCATCCAAAGCTCTAGATACCATCCACATGTCAATAACTCCAAATTTATGTTCCCAGCCCAGTCTTTGCTCCCGTTTTGCAGACTGGTCTACACAACTGTCAAGTCGATCTCTCTATTTGATGCTTAACAAGTTTTCGAGTTAAACCTGTCCAAAACTGAATTACTCTCTCACACCCAACCTGCTTTTCCTACCTAGAATCTTTCCTTTTCTGTTGGTTCCCTTCTTACAGTAAATGAGTATTAAGCAGCTACTTGCACAGGTTTTGCATATAACTGGGCATCATGTAGTGTATGCAGGTGCTTATCTCATGGTCTCAACCCTCAGAGTTTAAATGTATTAGAGAAGATGTGAGATAAATCACTAGTCATTCTCTCCTTCTCCCCTTAGGAATCTTGAGCTTTATCTGGGCTCATGGATGCCTAATGGTAGGTTGAGGATGGCAGGACAATAAAACAGGAGGAATACTGTCCCCAGACACCATGAGACTGCCACATCAGACCTGGACTATTTATACTCAAGCTTCTGTGTGAGAGAGAAGTGAGCTATCTTGTTTAAGCCCCCGTTACATTTTATAGCAGCTGCATTGGCATCCTAAGTATGGAAAGATGAAATTAAGCAAGTTAACCGTAAGACTGCCTCAAAATATGAGATGGCAGGAGGTGACATGGGGGCAATTCTGGGGCTAGGCAGAGAGGAGCTCGATTCAGTGAAATGGGCTAGTATAAGACAGAAATGGTGTGAAGACCTGGTGAATTGTAGACCTGTGACCTACCTGAAGATAGGGACATTTAGAACATATTCTGGCCCCCAAATCCTGCTATCAGGATTTGGCCACGCCAGTTTGTCATGAACTCTTTTGAACCAAGAGTTACTTTAAAATACTTTGTTGTTAGCAGCATGAAAACCTCTTTTTTTAACTAACCTTATGCAGAATTGGAACATACAGTGCCGTAAAAGCAGACCTGCTCTGCGTGGATGGAGGCCCTATTCTGTCTTCCCCTAAACCCCAGTGGGTGGGCTCTGCTATGAAACACAGTTTTTAAATGACTTATTTAGTCTAAGCCCCTTATTTGACAGATGGGTAACTTAGGCTGAGAGATATTTACTGTGAACTCAGAAGTATGTCCTTTGTTAACAAAGTGAAATGCTCAGTCTCTTTGACTCCGTCCCCTTCAAGCTTGCTTTGTTCCCAGGGCCTTCAGGTAATAGCTTCTCGCATATAGACATGCTAGTCATTAGAGCAGCTCTGCTTATGGCTTGAATTTTATAAAAACAGACCCTTACCAGGAAGTGCCTCTCCTGAGGCGATAAGAGAAGTATGTATTATTTATCAATGATCTGCAGGAACCTTGTGACCACACTCACATCAACTAGGGTCAACAGACATGTACAACCTTCCTCAGACCCCTGCCGAAACCCAGAGGTCAGTGGTCTTCAATTACCTCTTGCCCCTCCATTTCCCCGCTTCCTTTGACATAAAAGAAGCCTAAACGCTGTACTTTAAGATGGATCTGAGACACTGCTAGGCATCGTATTTTCTCAGTTGGTGCCTTCTCGATCAATAAACCTTTCCTTACTGCAAATCCTGATGTTTTGAGTTTTGACCTTTCAAAGTGTTGGGCACTCAGACATTGGACTGGTCACAATTTCACCTTTCTGGGCCTTGGTTTCCTTATATTTAAAACAAGCTCGATCTAATTAATCTCTGAAGTCTCTTCCGGTGAGCGATGAAGGAAGCAGGGACAGAAGGAAGCTACTATCTGTTGAGCCACGACTATACGCTAGCGTGAAAAAAACACAGCCTTTGTTTTGTGTTTGTATCAGATCTGCCAGACACCTTTAATTTCTGATATTTCAGCAATTACAAGGTAAGATATTTCAGAACAGCACTGAGTTTGTAATGTACGTGAATTCACTTTTCCTAGCAACAGAAATGGCAAGGAAGTTTACATACCCTCATTTCATTTAGTTGCTCAGCACTCCTGTGAAATGACCAGAGTGGGCTTTCCTAACCCCCTTCTGCTGCTGAAGAAACAGTACCTTCTTTGCCCACAGTCACACAACTAGCAGATGACAGTTCCAAGACTGAAACCCAGGTCTAGTGGTCTTTATGACAACACTCCTTAAATTAGCAGACCTAAAAATGTGAATGAATTCACCCTGGACTTTATAAATATTTATGGATCTGGCCAAAATTATTGCAGAGTGTTTTGTTTCCATTATTATTAGCAAGTGCACATGGTAGCTGCCTGCACCCTAAGGCAAAAACCCTTCGAAGGTGATGTGGTGGCTGTTCTGCCTGGGAGTGAAGTACTGGCTTCAGAGAATATTTCGGGAGGTGCTAGGTACATGTTACTCTGAGCAAACAGTTAATTAGAGAAAATAATTCTTGTTTAAGGAGAGTTTGGGAGATGGTAGTTAAATCCTATATTTTATTCCATATTCAGACTTATAATATTGACTCTTCTCAGTTGTCTTCATAAATCTGATATATTGGAGATAACTGGAAAAATTAATTCACGGCCATTTCATTTGCCTTCTTTTATAAAGAAAGGCCATTGAACCTTAAACTATATTAAGCATTAAACTCTTATGGTCAAATTGAGATTCTGCACAAATACAGTTAATTAAATTTGTAGACGATCTACTACCTGGATTTATATGGAAGCCCTTGATTGAAAATGAGCCATAAAGCACATGCTGATTGAGCACCACCCAGTCTCCCCTCACTAGGCAGCTGTTTCTGGAGCAAATTGTCTTCATGGAACAAATTGTCTTCATGTTCAGTTTCCTGGCATGAGTACATGTTAGCAGCTAACTGAGTCCAGTGTGGAGTTTGCTGCCTCCTTTCCTTCATCTGACCTCTGTTCCACCCGCCAACACAGTTGTTTCTCCCTTCTTCTCTGCTTTCCAAACTCATCCTACCCGATTTGCCCATCTGATGTCTAATAGTTCACCTAACATGTTTGAAACAAAACTTTGGTTTTCTAGGCACTACGAATTTCTTCCTCTCTACTCTCCCCATCTCAGGAAGTAGGACCCTCCACCATGATACTCAAGCCAAAAATCTAGGCGTTACCCATAATTCTTCTATTCGCCCCCAATTGATTTCACCAGCAAATCCTATTCAGGTCACCTTCGTAGAGGCTCTTGTCTTCATCACGCTGCGGCTGTCCTGGTTCAAGGCGGTTCCCAAGCAGTGACGTCAATTTCATGTATAGGGAGAAAGGTATTCTCTCGGAGTGGACAAATTGTCAAACCGCTCTCCTCTGCAGTGGAATCAGCCCTTGCCAAGCTGGGTCGCAGGGCTTGGCAAGATAGGCGAGGGCTAGGTTTTGACCCCGTTTGTCCCCTGGGTTGGGCACGTGAGTAACGGAGTCTGAGCAGCGGCGCACCACCCCTGCTGGTCCGGCCACGGCTCCCGGACGATGGGCCTCCGCTGGTCCTCGCCCAGTGCCGCGCCGTCTCCATTCTCGTTCCTCTGCACTTCAGCCCTTTCTAGACACCACGGTAAAGTCGATCTTTTCAAAACATATCAGATAGTTTTGTTTTCCTGATTAAAATCCTTACTTTCCTCCTATTACATGTAGCAGAAAACCCAGGATGGGTGCGAGGTCCCCCATGACCCAGCCTTCGACCACCACGTTTTTACACTCTCAGTCTGCTGGACGCTCCGGCCTCGCTCCTCGTCTTGAACATGCAAGGGTATTTCTGCTTGGGAGTCTGTACGCATTCTTAGATGGCTGGCTCCTCCTTGTCATCCTTTTCTCAGTTTAAATGTCACTTCTTTCTAGAGGTCTTCAAATTAAAGTTTATACAGCAAACGCCCCAAGCCTTCCCTCTCCTTGTTACTGCATCAGCCAGTTGTATTCGTCATAGCGTTTAATACAATCTGAAATTAGCTTGTTTACTGTTTGCCTCTTCCAGAACATTATCTCCTCGGGGGGCAAATAAATTGTCTGAATTCCTCATTGTTATGCGTCCAGCGCAGGTAAGGGCACTTGGCACACAGTAGGCACTCAGCAAATATTGAGTGGATGACAGGACGGAGTGCTAAGTTAAGAACCCGCGGGAGAGGATAAAGACGTTCAGCAAGCATATTTGGGAAAGTTGTTTAAAACACTTATTCACGAGGTAAACTTGAAAATGATTCCATCTTTGCTTTTCTTCCGTCTTCGATATGTGGTCTTTCCTTTTTAGATTGAGAAAGTTGAGTGGTGCTTGTTCGCGTGTGTGCTCAGCCATTAGTTTCCAGGGGACTCTGACTGGTGGTGACCCTTTGGTGGTGAACACCTCTCTCAAGCAGGGAGCAAGAAGACCATGTTGCTGAGAGAACTTTCTGCCTAAGGACTCAGCCTGGCACTAAGGTTGAGCCTTTGTCATTTGCTTTCCAGGCACAGTAGAGCTAAGCGGCATTGTTTAACCTTTTGGAAGCCGTGTATGAAATTTACATTAGTGGGGTGTTGCTGTTCAGTTACAAACCATTTATCGCATGAATATCAATGTGGCTGTTTGCTCTGAGAAATTATCTTTCTGTTGAGAGGAGCTGAGGAATTCATTAATTGTGCAGAAGATAGAGACAGTTTCCATTCCTCTGAATTGCTGGGGAGAGTGACTAAGGAGCAAGGTGATCTGCAAACCCAGAAGAAAACTTCTCAGGGAATCCCACAGAAATCTTTCTTTTCCCTCCTCCAGGGTGACCTTGAATAAATAGATTTACTTATTTACAAGTCTATGAGTGCCTATCAGAGAGCCTTGCCAGTGGTAGGCACTTAAGAAACATCTGCCCCAATGAATTGTTTGATATTTAAGAATATTTATTAAACAAAAAACTTATTTGAGAAGAACTTATTTAATAAATTTAATATTTATTAAACAAAAAACTAATTGAGAAGGAATATAAACATGCAATTATGGTGATGGAAACCTAAATCTACAATTTGCCACTAAGGACTTTTTAAAAACTTCTATTTGAGTAGACACCGATGACTAGAAAAAAAAAAAAATCTTTAAAAAATTAATAGAGTTTATTTTTCAGAGCAGTTTTAGGTTTACAGAAAATTGAGCGGAAAATACAGAGAGTTCCCACAAACCCCTTTGCCCACTTTCCCTTGGTTCCTTCTGTTATTAGTATCTTATATTAATGGGGTACATTTTTCATAATTGATGAACCTACATTGATACATTATTGTCAACTAAAGTCTATAGTTTGTATTAGGGTTCACTATTGGCGTTGTATGTTTTATGAGCTTTGGCAAATGTATAGTGACATGTATCCACCATTCCAGTGTTATACTGAATGGATTCCCTACCCTAAAAATATCCTGAGCTTCACCTGTTCATCCTTCCCTACCTCTTCTACTGAACTTCTGGCAGCCACTGAGATTTTTTTTTTTTAATTATGGTAAAAATATAAAAACATAAAGCTACCATTTTAATTATATTTAACTGCATAATTCAGTTGTGTTAACTACATTCATTTTTTTTTTTTACTGTCTCTGTCCTTTGCCTTTTCTAGGGTGTCATGTGGTTAGAATCCTACAGTGCATATAGCCTTTTCCAGTTGACTTCCTTCATTAACCAGTATGCATTTAAGGGAAACTATGGTTTTAATCATTTTATCTGAAGTGGTATTGCTGCTGAAGATCTTAATCATCAGAACTTTATCGTGGAAAGAGTTCCATGAGATTTGCTGTCTGGAATGAGGCTGGCATTGGAGGGTATTCTCAAGAAACTTGAAAACTTAGACTTCAATGGTAGTCATTTAGCTGAACCGAAAGAAATAGAAAGAATAACTAATATTTACAGACATGGGCTTATGGCTGCTTGTGATTCTCTCCTTTGAAATAGCCTACCGTTATTATTTCTACTTATTTTAGTTTTAAACTTTATCTTTTGTATTTTAAAATGTATTTATACTTCTTTGCAAGAAGGGTTCAAAGTGGCTTTGTTTTTTTCCTGATAAAGTAGGAAAAAAAATGAAAATGGTTTAATCATTAGCATCAGAATTATTTCATAGTACTTAACCTATTTGGTGAAGGGCAATTTTTGTTAGTTTAAGTAAGATCACAGATTATGCAAGAGATTCCTGACAGACTTAAAATAAAACCAGAAACTGAAACATTTATTCACTGTACCAGTATCTGGCTGTTCTGAACTTTGTAATAGGTCCAGGGAGGAGAGTGGTAGATTGGGAAGTGAAAGAGGCTGAGTTGGAAAAAATATGGAATGTGACTTAGAGTTTCAACAGTGAAGTAGGTACATGGACTATCCAGAAGAAGGATGAGTTGAGTAGCCCCATCGTGGATGCTGGAGATACAGGGACGAACAGAACACAGCCTCTGCCCTAATGAGCTGATGTATGGGGAGTTCTAATATAAAAAAAAAAATGAAAATAGATTTAAACTCAGCGGGGAGAAATGCTATGAAGGAAAACAGAGTAAAGGGTAGAGAGTGGTGCCGTGAGTGTCTCTTTCAGTTAAAGTCGTCGGGCAGGCCTCTCTGGGGTGGTGGTGTTCCCGCAGAGATTCCTTAGTGACCGGGGAACCAGTTATGTGTATGTAGATTTGGGAGATAATTCCCAGTAGAGGGAACATCAAGTGCAAATGTGTTAAGACTGGAATTAGGTTAATATACTCAAGGAACAGAAGGCGGCCAGCATGGCTGGAGTAAAGAAGTGAAAAGGGGCAAAAATTGAGTTCGGAGGGGCTGACAGTGACAAGATTATGGCTAGGCTGGTAGGCCAAGGAAGGAAAGAAACTTGGATTTTATTCTAATGTGTTAGGAAGCCATCTGGAGTGTTAGAGCGGGGGGATGACGTGATCCGACTTACATTTTTTAAGAGATTATTCTGGCATCTGTGCTAGAAATTGCCTGGAAGGAGGGAGGCCAGAGTAGAATAGGGAGGCCAGCTGGAGGCATCTGATTGTCCAAACGAGAGTGGGCCTGGCTGGCAGGAGCATGGGACCAGTGGTCATGGTTGGGAGCGGTTTCCTGGGAAACGAAAGTAGATCTGATAAGACTTGTGGATGGGTTGGATACTAGGATAAACGGGATACAAATGGGGCTGGGATTTTAGAAGGAGAGTCTTCTGGGGTATGGTGAAGTCTTCCTGGGGGAGGCGGGTTGCAGGGTTGCTAAGAGGGGGTGCTAGGGAGGACATGTAAGTAGGAAACTGCCATGAGGAAAGGCACAGAAACAGAAAGGTGAGCATTATGTTTGGAGAAAGACAGCGGTGGAGTCTGGGGTTTACATGAGATAAAAGGGGTAAGATAGAAAAGCCTGCGAAGAGCTTGGGGCCAGACTGAGAGGGGCGTGGTTGGGAGTGATCAGAGGTTTGATTTCCTAGAGTGGGCAATGGGGAGTTGTATCTGTTATTGTATTTAGTGGCAAGTAACTTTCAAAAAGTAAGTTCTTTTTGAAAAAAGAGGACTTTAATTTTCTTTTATAATAAAGAATATGAGAGTAGTCAGTTTGGGACTGTGAGCCTGCTTATGCTTGTAGGGTCCCCGATACTGTCTGTCTGCACTACCGCCTTTAATTTGTTGCCTTTTCTCCTCATGCTTGTCACCGCATCGTGTCTAGTTGGCTCCTGTACCAATATGGGGATTGTCTGTACTCTGGGCAGAAAGAAAGGGCCAAAGGAGCAAAAATAGCCAAGGCTGTGCCAGTCCTCCCTTTTTTATGGTGGTAAAAAAATATATATACACACACTCACATAATTTTCCATTTTAACCATTTTTAAGTGTACAGTTCAGGGGCATTACTGACACTCATAATGTTGTGTAACTGTCACCAGCATCTATTTCCCAAACATTTACGTTGCCCGGAATAGAAGCTGTAACTGTTGGGCAGGGGCCCTCTCCCAGCCCTTGGAGATCTCTAATCTACTTCTGTCTCTGCACATTTTGTGCCAGTCTGTTTGGTCAGGAAAATAAATACTTCCAAGAACCTCCCATTCAGTAGCCTTATGGCTAATAAACGAATAGTTCGATGTCGCCTTCCGAGGATTTCTGTGTCCTCCACACCTCTCCCTCCCTTTCCTCATCTCCGCTCTTTTCCTTCCGGGCTTTTCAGTAAGGGGATCACTGAAGGCCAGGATAGGCTTTGGAGAAGGATGATTTGGAGGGGAACGTGACCAACTTCTAAGTGTTGGTCCATAAGGCTTGTAAGAGAGTGGGAAAAAGATAGGAATGGAGGAAAGCCAGCAGGTAAGTGTTCTGGTCACTGATTCCGGTTGCGGGGTGGTGGGGGTAGAGGGTGCTTTTCCACTCCATGCCACACCACTAAATAGTTCTCCACCAGCTGGATGTCCTACAGTTCAGCTCAATTCTGACACTGTCAACCTGGGTATCAGATTCCACAGGTTCAGGACTCAGTTCAATAAAACTGCCCCACCCCCATTCAGACGCCGACTGGTTCTAGATTGAAGGTTCCCATGACCCCCTCCTCAGGTTCCATTAATTTGCTTGCATGGCTCATATAACTCAGAGAAACATTTTTCTTACTAGAGTACTGGTTTATCGTAAAAGAATATAACTTAGCAACAGCCAGATGAGTTTCATGGGGCAGGGTATGGGGAATGAATGAGGAGCATCCATGCTCTCTGGGTGCTCCTTTCTCCCCAAAGCTCCCCGTGCTCACCAACCTGGAAACTTCCCTTTTTTTTTTTTTTGTGGAGAGAGGCGCTTCTTTATTTCTTCCCGTCTACTGCCCATCTCTCGGGGTTCTGACCTACGATAGCTCTTAGGCACAGATCCCACGCTCAGGCGTGCTGGTGGCAGTTTGGGTGTTTTGTGTGTGTGTATGGAGGTTTCATTACATAGGCACAATTGATTAAATCATTAGCCACTGGCTCTGATTCGACCATCAGCCCTGTCCCTTCCCTAGAGGTCAGAGCGGTGGAACTGAGAGTCCCAACACTTTCATCACACGGGTGGTTCTTCTGGCAACCAGCCTCTATCCTTCCCTGGGTTCTGAAAGTCACCCAGTAGCCTAACAAAACATGCCTTTTCCCTCTTATCACTTAGGAAATCCCAAGGGTTTTAGGAGCTCTGTCTCAGAAATGGGGATGAAAGCCAAAAATATATTTCTTACTATAAATCACTGTATCACAGCATGAGTCAGGGATGTTTTGGTAGATGATGATAAGTGAAGAATGCGAGGAGATGAAGGGTTCTGTGCAGGTTGTGAGATAGTGAGACCAGAGGAAAAAGGACGGAAATGTAAGCACTGATGTGTTGGCATGGCACATTGGATCCCCCCTTGATCCACGTAAGGCGACTCCTACTTTCAAGACTGTTTCTTTGAATTCAGCTTTTCCTTTTTTTTTCCTTTAGTTAAGGTATGCGGCAGGTTTGGCTATGGAATTTGAGTCTCTGATAGAGATTTACAAAAATGGGACCCTGTTACATATTTGTTTTCATTGCCTAGGGTTTTTTCACTTTATATACACATGTATGTTTGAGTGTGTATGTAGATATAAATGTATTGACACTTTCCCATGTCAATAAATGTGTATCTACATTATCATCTTTATTGGTTGGATAATATTTCAGATCTAGATCCCATGGGTTTTTTTTTTTTCTAAGTCCACTAATAATCAACACACAGTTTGTTTTCAGTTTTTGATTATGTTATGATAAGCATCTTACACATACCGTCGACACTCAGGTCTAATGATTTGTTGTGGAAAACACTTAGAAATGGCATTACTGGGAAAGTGTATGGACATTTTTAAAGATGTCCATCCTCATTGCTAAATCACTTCCCTTGATAGTTGTATCAATTCACACTCCTAAAGCAATCCTTCTGTGCCCATTTTCTTAATCCTTGGGCGACGCTTGCCATTCTTTCTAACCTTTCAAGGTTTAAGAGATAAACACTTTGTTATTATCTGCAGTTAGTTGCTAGTGAGGCTGAGTGTCTTTTTACGTATTTGGTGTGATTCATATTGGGTGTTTGAATGTCGGAGTGAAATGCCAGTTTTTGTCCCGTGCCCATGAGATTCCAAGATCTTATGTGGCATGTGGGTCTTGAAAAGATGGGCTGAAAATTGTAGGCTGGAGGATTATTGCTGTTTAGACTTGTGTATCGAGGTACACTCAAGATGTGTTAATGGGAGTAACAGATAGGGGTGTATATCGGATAATTTAACAAGAGGTGGTAAGGATTTGGATGCACAGGCAAGAGAGAGGAGGAGCATGTCACAGGTGATTTTAAGACTTAGAATCCCATTTATTAAGATGATCATGGAGTCAGAGATGCCAGGAGAAAGAGTAGATTTTTAGAGAAAGATTGGCTTGAGTTATGGATAATTGGAGACTAAAATACCATCAAATGAAGATGTCATTTCCAGTCGCATCTCTCTCCATTTCATCTCTCCCATTCTGAACTCCAGTCAGAGGCCTGCACTTCCCAAAGGAGGCAAGTTCTCATTGGCCCGCAATGAGACTTTGCTGTTAGTTCTCTCAACATGGAGAACAGCCTTTCCCCACCATGGGCCTACTCACCCTCTGGGCTCAGTGTGGATGTCCAATGAAGAGGCATTTCATGAATGCTCCCTTCCCAGCTTCCTCCGGTGTCCTTCCTGGGTGCTGCTTCCTAGGAACTGCTGCTCATCCACATCACAGCGCTGTTACCTTGCAAGGTTTTAGAAGAGGTTCAGTTTGGAGTTAATTTCACGTGGGCTCCTGTTTGAGTTTTAATACCCTGTGAGATTTTAAGTCGTTTTATCTCTGAATCTTGTTTTATGTTTCTTCCACTAAAGCTGTATCAGTTAACACTCCCAGCCCTTGTCTGTGTGTCCATTTCTCCACACCTTTGTCAACATCGAATGTAATACTTAAGACATTACACAGGTACCGATAGGTGGAACTGTTGTGAGTCTTAAATGAGACAGCATATGCTGTGTAACCTTGGGCAAAATATTTAACTGCCATGTGCCTCATCCGTTCATCTGTAAAATAGAATAATAATATACATTTCTTATGGATCTGTTGCATGGAACTGATATTATGCATCTGAAGCAACTTGAACAATGACTATTTCATACTAGGATGTGAACTGCTATGATGATGCTAATGTTAAACATCTAATAAAGTGTTCAAACATCATAGTTATTATTTTTGTCGGAAAATTACAGACTTGGAAGGCAGGGACCATGTTTCACTCATATTAGATTCCTGGTTCTAGCACAGTGGCTCCCAAGGAGATCTTCATGGGTGTTTGTTGAACGCACACTGAATTTCCAGCATCTCCTCGGACCTGGGGGGAGAGAGACGGAGCTGGAGACAAAAGTTCGGGAGGCAGTCAGAAGTCATTCTCAAGATGGAAAGGGTGGGGCTGGGGGAGTCCTCAGAATTGGTCAGTGGTCCCTCTCCGCCTTCTCTTCTTCATTACTTACTTTCTTGCTCAAAAATCGTATGTCAGCTTTTGGAAGAGATGTTCATTGTCTTTTTGGCCTTTTCATTTTTGCATGATTAAAATATTTTGGCAGTTTTCCAGACCTGATGAGGGATAAAATTGTTTTTATTCTTTTCACACCGAGGATTCAAGGAAGGAGAGTATATGGGGGTTAACAGGAAAAAAATGCCCCAAATGTCAGTTTTGTTTTGCCAGCCAGTACTTGCAGGTGTTAGAATGAACCAGGTCAAGGTCTGAGCTTTGCTCTTTGCAAGTTATTTCTTCTCTCTGAGCTTCATCTTACTCATTGGTAAAACATGGCTTTGTTGCCTACCCTTGCTTCATCCAGAGAATTACCTTGTGTTTAGAATTACCTCTTAATAAGGGTAAAGGGCTTCTACTGCTTTAAAAAATAAAAAGGAAAGCCATTCGCATCTGTGATTAGCTATAGCCGAAATGCAAAAAGAGTGGCTTAAACAAGACAGATTTTTTTTTTTTTGTCTCTTGTGTAAAGTCCAGTTATAGGCCAGGGCTGGTGTGGGGGCTCCATAATCATCTGGGTTCCATGCTTCTTCCAGCTTTCTGTTCCTGCCTCCTTAGAATGGAGCCCCATCCTCATGAGGGAAAAGCTCTGATAATCACACTGATGTTCTGACAGCATGGAGGGTAGGGGATGAGGTTTGGCACCCTCTCCCTTTAAGGTCACTTCTCAGAAATTACGCAGAATCTAATTACAACACATTGTGTTGTGGCATAGTCACATGGTCACACCCAGCTGCCAAAGAGGCTGGAATCATAGTTCTTCTGTATTTGCACCTGTAAATCCCTGAAGTTCTATAATTAAAGAAAGGGGGAACTGGCAAGGGGACAACTAGTTCCAGTCCTCTGGTACGAGATGCAGAATAGTCCTGTGTCTAAGGTCACATTGTGTGTGTGTGTGTGCGTGCGTGTGTGTGCGTGCGTGCGTGTGTGTATGGAGAGAGAGAGAGAGAGGAAGAGGAGGAGAGAGGAGGAGAGAGGAAGAGATTGATTGATTATAGGAATTGGCTCATGTGGTTATGGAGAAGCCCCATGATCGGCCCCCGCTAGCTGGGGACCCAGGAAACCCAGGGGTATAATTTAATCCAAGTCCAAATATCTGAGAATTGGGGGGCCAATGGTGTAAATCTCTAGGTGAGTCCAAAAGCTTAAGAACCAGGAGTTGCTTAAGCACAGAGAGCAAATTCATCCTTCTTCTGCTTCCTCTACTCATACCAGTGTGGGGGAGAAAGAAGCTTTCATGTTTCTCTCTGCTGGTCTAATAATCAAATAGACACGAGACAGATTAGCAAGAAAAAACAACCAAAGTTAATACGTACACAGGTATGGGAAACTCGCGCGCATGTGGGGTCTCTGACTCTCCTTTTTACCTTTTGGAGATTATGGCCTTTGACTTCCTGTTTTGTTGTCGCTGATTTTCTTTTCTTTCTTTCTTTTTTTTGGGGGGTATTTTTTTCCCTTGTTGTTGTTTCTGAGAGCAAGGAGAGTCTATGAATCAGTTCACTCTCTCCATACCTGAATGTGTGCCTTGGTTGTTTCAGTTATGCCATGATGCCAGCTGGTGAGTTTTCCATTTAATAAAAAGGTAAGATCTTTAGACACGTTTGTAAATTTTCCTGCATTTCTCACCAGTGCTATTATTCTGAAGTCTGCTTTAGAGTATTACATTGAGATGTCAGCTTACATTATGATTGGAAGGTCAGGTCGCTGGTCCTTCTCATCCCCTGCCCAATCAAAGGCTTTAGATGTGAAATAATAATTATTAAAACACATTTTCACTTATTTTCTTTCATTCAGCAGTCAGAATAAATGTCATTAAAAGGTTATATTTTAGATCATGCTGATTTAAAGACTCTGGTTACTATTAGCCCATTGGAGGTGAAAGCAGCTCTGCAGATGTTTCTCCCATAGGTTCTGCCTCAGCCCTCACTCCCGTAGTGACCTCATTATTCCAAATTGAAGGGTTTGAGGCTGTGCTGGGAGATTCCCAAACTCATCAGACAGAGCCTCTGGTCCTCATAGTCACAGATATTTATTATTTACTTTTCAGGGTTTAGAAGACTAATTAGCAAATCAAAGAAATCATTATAGAACAATTCAGAGTATTTGAGCTTTTACCTCCTGGGAAATAAGTCGTGCATTTTCAAAAGCACATTTGTTTCCATTATGTAACAGAAATAACATTGTTGAATACAAATACTTTCGCTATAATGGATATGTTTAAGTCAAACCGGAAGCATTTAGAAAACAAACCAGTGCATGTTTCTGTTTTTAACTGGCATTAGCTTTTGCTGGTTTTTGTTTCTTCTGTTTTCAAGATACGAAAAAGTTTCTATCTAAGCTCGGGAATTCCTGGGCATCACTTGGGAGCTGCTTGAGGGACCACTGGGTGTCAGTATTGTCTTTTCTTACCCTAGTAGGACCCAGATTGGGTTGTCTTGTCCTTGTCAGAGGCTTTTTGGCTCTGTTGGAATACAGGATCCTAGACTTTAAGTTGAGAAGGACTCTGTAGTCCAACCAGCTTACTTCACACGGAGAAACTGAGTCATGCAGAAGAGACAGCTGATTCTTATTCAGCATGGCTTTTCCCCCACCCCACGTTTCTCAAACAATCTCAAACTTAAATGCCTGTCAGGCTGGGTTGATAAAAAAAAAAAAAAAAAAAAAGTCAAGCGCACCCACGTTTGCCTAAAAAAGGTCATACTCTCTTCTTCTCATTTTTCTTGATCAGTCCACTTGGTATATCTCTTATTCCCCCAATAACGATACAGAGAAAACTTCTGTTTTTAAACAAGAAGAAAACGAGAAAAGCATGGTGAAGACCCTCGGCCACGTGCTGGGAATCGGTGGGGACTGTGTATGAGGGGCCCGCCGCGTTACATGCCGGCAGGGTTACGGGGTCCTAGCATGGGCGGATCTTGTGATTTTTCAAGAAAAATGTTAAGTCTGAATTTTTATGTGAATTCTTCTTGTTTATATAAGCTGAATCAAACTAAAAAAATCTGTGGCCTGGATATGGGACTTCTAGGATTGATTGCAATTTATAATCTCTGTGCTAAATCTTGAATGTTTTCTCTCCTTGCTTGGATGCTTGGCCAGCCCTTTCCAGTCCTGGCTAATTGATCGGATTGGCTGCAGCGTGATGGGAGGAGGTCCCTTGGGAGATGCACAGGGTTTACTTGTCTTTGGGAACCGTATCATTTTTTCATTCCGAGGAGAAGGAAAGGTTTTGTGCAGCTGTTTGAGGGGCTGGTATAGAGCAGAAAGGTTAGGTATCTGGACTTCACTTCACTTGGGAAAGTTTGATTACACCACATAGTCAGTGCTGGGTGATTTTCTGGGAGCCCTGAGAGAGAAGGCATCAAGAGGCCTCTGCAGCTCTGGGCTTTCCCCCATTACAGATGAAAGGGCTGGAAAGAGCAGTCTTCAGACTCATGGAGATAGTTCAGGCTTTAGAGATGGTGTGTTCTTGACAGCTTCTTTTTACAAGGCAGGAAGGAGAAGCACAAAACCCTACTTCAGGTCACATGGCTAGTGGCAGAGGACTCCTGATTCCAGTTTTCCTAAAT
>NW_006431919.1:6627845-6629402 GCF_000325575.1 Pteropus alecto | reverse complement strand
ACAGCACGGTCTATTATGTGCAACTATTCACAGACGGCAGGGTCTAGGAGGTGAAATGGTCAAGAAGGAAGAAAGAGGATCTGGAAGAAAGAGCCTTTTTATGTCTAGAGAGAATATTTATATCTAGAAAGGAATAGACTCGAACAAATGCACAGGAAGCTGAATTGTTCATTATTAAAAAAAAATGTTTTGGTTGGAAATCAACTGATTCTTAGTGTTTACCACTTGCATTTCTCTGGTGTATTGTTATTTATTTAATGACTATTCTGGAAGAGTCGGCAAAGGAGGAAAATACTCCGTTATAATAATCTGCTGGAAAAATAACAGTTATAAAGGAGGATACAGGGGTGATACATGGACTTACTCTGCAGTAAGGAGGACTTAAGTTAGATGCACTGAAGGCCTTTTTGGCAGGAGGGTTTAAGGTTAGAATGCGTTCTTGGCAGAGGTTATGGGATCTTTTAAAATCCTACCGTTGAAGCTGTTGTAGTTTAGGCAAACCGTCTACTATTAGCACTAGCTTTCCAAACAATAGGATCATATGATAGACTTTTCTTAAAAACTTTTTTTCTTTTTTATTGTCATTTTCTGGCTTTGGCACATAAGTCACTTCATGATATAATCTAAGATAATATTTCTTATCTGGAGGTAATCTAAATTTGAAAAAAAAATGAAAGCATTAAAAAGCACTATCCGTGATCCAATAAGATGAGGAAATGCTATATATTAGGCCTTCTCATGGAGAATCACAAGGAGCATACGAAAGGCTTCGAGAAATCCCGAAGCAGAGAAAGCTGTACAAGTCACCTGACAAGACAAGCTTGGAAAGTGCCACTGTCACCTCATGCAGGTTGTGCTCAAGCCCTGTTGAACTTTTCCTCAGATAAATATTATTCTTGTCCCTCTTTGCCTTGGGTGAGAAGCTTTTACTTATTCTTTAAGTCTGACTCAAATGCCAGTTTTAATATTTTGCTTCTCCGAAGCTTTTCCAAACTCTCATAAAAAAAGGTTAGATACTTCTTTCAATAGTCGCATAAGTCCTTGTCCATAGCGTACTTGTCACATTTATGTGGAATTACAACATCCATGGCTGCTTCCCCCTGCAACCTTATCTTGCCCATCTTGGAATCCCCAGAGTTCAGCAATAGATGATGCCGAATACATATTTGTTAAATGAATGACCATCAGCCTAAGCCAAGAAGTAAGTTAGTGATTATCTTAATCGTCTTTCCTTCTCTGTGAACACTGACTACATTTTTAGGGAGGGAAATGCTACCGGGTGCTTAATCTCTGCCACGTGCTAGGCTGGGCATCTTCACATCGCAGTCAAGCATTGATGGTGGAGCCGCTTGCTCATGCACCCTTAGTGTGCTCATGTTAGTGGCAGGCAAAATTGGAGGACAGACTTAGTTTTATGGTGTTATTCAGAAGTTGGATGAACATGTGAATATTTCTAACCCTTTGTGGATATTTTTCAGGCCAGACTTTGCAATGAGGTCAAACTCTTCCACCTGCCCCTTTGACCTTTTACTAATACTGCAACGGCGGATCCATGTG
>NW_006431919.1:6623641-6627717 GCF_000325575.1 Pteropus alecto | reverse complement strand
TGTGCTCCTGCCACAGCCACACTGGCCTCAATTCTTTTCCCAGCTTCAGGGCCTTTGAGAAGTTGCCTCCGCTGGGATATCTCCTCTCTTGGTTCTTCACCAGGCCCTTCCTTCTCATCCTTGAGTTCCTAGCTCCCCATAGAGGCCTCTAAGCAGCTCGGGTTCCCTTCGGAGCACGCTGAGACAGGAAGCAGTCTACTTGGGAGGTACAGGCGATGTGGGTGGGGAGTGGGGAAGTGACATGGGGAAGGGAAGGCGGCCAATAGAGGGCGCCAGCTACCACAGAGAGCCACCAAGCCGAGTCCTGGGGAGCTCTGGGAAAGCGTGAAACGCACAGCTCCGAGTTAGCATGGGCGAGGGTCGAGAGGTTGGACAATGCTGGACCACTCCCCTCAGCCACGACAGAGGACCACTGCGGGAGGGAGAGGTCACTCTGGCTTGCTCCTTGTCAGGCAGACGGAGCGGTGGAAATGGTGCGGACAGTGGCAGTTAGAAGCAGGCCCGAAGAGTAGCTTTCAAACTTCAGTGCGCACACATACCTGGGATTCTTGTTAACATGTGGATTGATGCAGCAGTTCTGCGATGAGGCCTGAGACTCTGCCTCTCTGAGAAGTTCCCAAATGATGCCTCCGCTGGTGTTCTGGGGACCACGCTGTGGGCAGCAAACATCGGAAGTGCAGTGTGAGGATAAGGCAGAGGCGGGAGAGGCAGCGCTGCCGCCTGCTGCACTTTCCTCCATGCCCATCCTCAGGCGGTCTCCTCAGGCTCTCTCCTGGGACATGCTTCAATAGCAGTTTCTCCTGTCTGTTCAGATGGGTGGATGGGTGGCCGTAAGGAATGGACTTCGCCCACTTCTTCACTGGTGCTGGCAAAACGGAGTTCCCAGCATAGGCCTGAAAGATCACTCCTTCACGCCCTCCCTCATTCCCTTATCAAATATTTACCGGGAGCCTGCTGTGTCCTGGCACTCTCATGTATGTTGGGCCACAGGAGCCAACAAGCAGACAGGAATCCCTGCCCTCACTCAGCTACTTCTTAGTGGAGGGAGACAGGCAATGATCAAGATAAGTAACATAGAAAGTGCACCAGATGGTGATAAATGATGTGGAGGAAAATGAAGCAGGGAGGGGAGGCTGGGACAGTGGGGGAGAAGAGACTCCGCTAATGCAGAAGGCCCTGGGAGTGAGAGCCTGGAGTCTGGGCGCTTCCTCTGGTGAATGGGGATAAAGGAAACAGTGAGACATGACCTCCTGGTCTCAAGGCAGAGAGTGAGGAAAAGGCAGTGAATGTTGGGTGGGAGAAATCGTGGAAGGTCCTGGGAAAAACACATGGAGTCTCTCTTGACTCTTGCTGATGGAGGTACACAGAGGAGAATTCTTTTAGATTTTATGCGCATATATTTTAATAAGCAAAACACTTATGTGGGTCAACATTTAAAAGGTACAGAGGGATATCTAAATTGTAAAATAAAAAGCTTGCTATCCTTATCCCCTAAGAACCCAGTTCCTCTTCTTGGAAGTGATTTTCTAAACAGTTTATTCTTTCAAGGATATTTCATGAATACACATGCAAATATATTCATATACACACACATACACATATGTGTATATCTGGTTACATATCTATATAGATATTCATAAACGTGTGTAAAATTATCTTTGTATGTACACATATGCACACAAGCATGTATGCATGTATACATTATACATTTTTGTCTGTATACTTACATACATATGTATATTTATAAGAAAAGTTCAAGATTATTCAGGTAACTCTGATTTCATAAGGATTCTGTCAGTTGCATTAGTAGTTTGCCTGTCTATTTCAGTTTCAGAGACACCACGATCAATTCTGCAAAACCGAGGGTCTCTGCAGGGCAAACCATTCTGATAAATACTGTAGCTTTGCTTCTCATTATGCTAACTATGCCCGCCTTGTGATTAAATGCATGGACTGTACAGAGGGAAAAACCAGGAAGCAAATCCTAGTTGGATATGTATATTACTTTTCTGTTGTTGCTGTAAAAACTTACCACAAACTCAATGATTTAAAACAATACAATTTTATTATATTACAATTCTGGAGGTCAGGAGTCTGAAATGGCTTCAGCGAGCTGAAATCTCAGCAGGGCTGTGCTACTTCCAGAGGCTCTAGGGAAAAACCTTTTGCCTTTCCTTTTCCAGCTTTTAAAGGTCACCTGTATTCCCTGGCTCAAGGCCTCTTTTTCAAAACCAGCAATGTAGCATCTTCAACTCCCCTCCGTCTCCCCGTTTCTCTCTTCCTCCCTCCCCCCTTCCATTTCCCTCCCTCTCCCGCCTCACCTCTTCTTCCATGGTCACGTCTTCTCTCTGATTCTGACCCATCTGCATCCCTTTTATAAGGATCTTTGTATTGTATTTGGCCCATCCAGATAATCCAGGATAATTTCTCCATCTCAAGATTCTTAATACATCTGCAAAATCTCTTTAGCCATGTAAGGTAACATATTTGAAGGTTCTGGGGATTAGGACGTGGCCATCTTTTGCGGGGGAGGGGCATCACTCAGAAAAGTTAACTTCTAGGAATTTGTTTCCTTATGTACAAAATTTTGATAAAAATACTAATCAAATGAAATAATTTATATAAAGTTCTTGGCTCGTAACCAGGACCAACAGCCTCTTACGTAGCTCTGGTTTATTAGCTATTGATCTTAGTTCCATCATTTGGCTCTTGGAGTTCCAGTGTCTTCCTCTATAAAATGGGGAAAAGAATATTGACCATCAAGTTTTATTTATATAAGTATCCATGGAATCTAGCACAGTTTATTAAAGGACCATCCTTTCTTTACTGGACTGCAGTAATACCTTTGTTCTTTGCCATGAATCAAGTACCAAAACATGTGTCGATCTGTTTAAGAATTCTTTTTTTTGTCTTGCGCCAATTCTACATTAATTGCTAAACTTTTACCAAAAAAATCTTGGTATCTAGTAGTTTAAGTCCTCCAAGCTTGTTCTTTTTCTTTGAGTTTATCTTGGCCCTTTGCATTTTTATACACACATACACAAATTAGTTTGTCAGTTTCCTTAAAGAAACAAAAACAAAACCAAACCCAAACCACTGGTGTGTTAATAGGAATTACACTGAATCTCTAGATAAATTTGGGAGGAAGTGACATCTTTAAAACATTTAAGCTTCCAATCCATGATCATATTATATTCCTTCATTTATTTACATCTTCTGTAAATTCTCTTAGTAATAGTTACAGTTTTCTGTGTAGAAGACTTGTATATCTGTTAAAATTTTCTCCTAGATAATATTTTTGATGTTATAGTATATATACATGTATATTTACATTTTATCTTTTTTTTGCTCATATAAAAATATAACCAAATTTTATATGTTGACCTTGTATTCAGTGATCTTGCTAAATCCATTTAGTAATTCTATTAGTTTACAGATCCTTTTAAAGTTTTCTATGTACACAATTTTGACGTTTGATATATTTTAATTCGCCACTTATAAATTTCATGCTGGTAATTTTTATGCCGGTGTCATTGGTCAGGACTCCTGTACAATGTTGAATAGAAGAGCTGAGAGCCGGTATCCTTTTATTTTTCTAGATAACAGAGGAACCTCTCAGAATTTTATCATTAAGGAAGTTGTAATATCAGGTCAAGGAAGTTTCTTTTTATTCCTATTTTGACAGAGATTTTAAAAATTATTGATGGGTATTGATTTTTATCAAAAGCTTTTGCTCATCAATTGAGTTGATCAGATAATTTTTCTGTTAATGTGGCCAATTACACTGATAGATTTCCAAATGTTAAACCAACCTGACAATAAATCCAATTTAGTCTTGATATATTATCTTCTATGTAATGATTGATGGTTTTGATTTTGCTAGTTTTTTGTTAAGATTTCTGTGCCTAAAATCTTTTAAACGTGAGAGAGACTGGCCTAATGTTTGGCTTTCTAGTAATGTCCTTGTCAAGTTTGGACATTGAGATTTAGCTGACTTTATAAAACCAATTAAAATGTGTTCCTTTGTTTTTTTTTTCTATTTTCTTGTGCAATTTGTGTGATATTATTGTTTTTTT
>NW_006431919.1:6595530-6622984 GCF_000325575.1 Pteropus alecto | reverse complement strand
AATAAATCCAATTTAGTCTTGATATATTATCTTCTATGTAATGATTGATGGTTTTGATTTTGCTAATTTTTTGTTAAGATTTCTGTGCCTAAAATCTTAAACGTGAGAGAGACTGGCCTAATGTTTGGCTTTCTAGTAATGTCCTTGTCAAGTTTGGGCATTGAGATTTAGCTGACTTTATAAAACCAATTAAAATGTGTTCCTTTTTTTTTTTTTTTCTATTTTCTTGTGCAATTTGTGTGATATTATTGTTATTTCTTCTTTGTTTGGAAGAAAACCACTGATGAAGCCAGTGACTTGGAGTTTTGTTCATCAGAAGATACTAAACTATGGATTAAATTTATTTAATAAATACAAGACCGTTCAGATTTTGTTAAATGTGATTTTTTTAGGAATTTATTTCAACTACATATTCAAATATATTGGCATAAAGTCATTCAAAATGTCCTCTTGTAATCTCTTTTGAAATTGAGTATAATTTACATAAAGTAAAATGAGCAAATCTTAGTGTGCAGCCAAATAAGTTTTTATAAATCATTCAGATAAAGTTACAGATCACTCCAGAAAGTTCCCTCATACCCTACCCAGTGAATACTCATACCCCCTCTACCCAAGGTAACCACTATACATATATCACAATAGATTAATTATACTTGTACTTGGACTTTATATAAATCATACGGTATTTTGTGTGTGGCTTATTTTACTGATTGTAACATTTTTGAGATTCACCTGTGTTATGTTTGTCAGTAGTTTATTTTTTTATTGCTGTATGGTATTATATGAATATAACACTCTTTTTAAATCCATTTTTCTGTTGATGGACAGATAGTTTCTTGTTTCAAGCTATTATAAATAAAGTTTCTATGGGCATTCTTATACAAGTATTTTTGTAGACATATGCCCTTATTGACTTTGATGTTAATCTAGGTGTGGAATTGGTGGATCACAGGGTAGATATGTATTTCACGTTATGAGAAATATATGATAAAAAGCTGTAAAAATGGTTGAACTGTTTTAAATTTCAGTAATGTATAATGCTTACAGCTGTTCCATACTCCTTCCAATATTTGGTTTTGTCAGCTTTTAAAATTTTAGTCTTACTAATGGATGTGTAATGGTATCCCTTAGTTTTTTCAATTTGCATTTTCCTGTTGAGTTATACTGTTGAGAATCTTTTCATGTGCCATTGGCCTATTCAATATTTTCTTTTGGAAGATACCTTTACAAGTCATTTGCTCATTTAAAATAAATTGGACTATTTACCATTTTCGTATTGATTTATAGGGATTGTTTACACATTATAGTTATGAGTCTCTTGTCATATATCTATATGTAATATTTTCTCCTAGTCCGTGGCTTGCCTTTTCACTTCGTTGAAGATGTCTTTTGATGGGCAGACAATTTTAGTTTTGATGAGGTCATTTGCATCATTTTTTTTTCTTTTCTAAAATATTCTTTGTGTCTTAAGAAATTTTGCCTCCTTCACAAAAGTTTTATTGTAGAAGCTATGAAGCACATGTAGAAGCTTTAGTTTCATTCCTTAAATTCATAATCTAAATTAACTTTTATGTATAGTATGAAGTAGCGGGTCAAGGATCATTTTTGTTTCCTCAGTTGTTCCAACACCATTGATTGAATAGAACTGTTCTCTATTGAATTGCTTTGACAAAATAAAGCAACTGTATGTGTATAGATCTGCTTTCTAACTATAGACGATTCCATTAACCTATTTGTTGTCTTCTTCCCAATACCATGCTGTCCTGACTGATATAGCATTATAGAAGGTCTTGAAATTTCGTACGGTAAGCTATCTAAATTTTTCAAGAATTTCATAGGCTAGATCTTTTACATTTTATACAAATTTTATTACTAGCTTGTCAATTTCTGCAAAAAAAAAAGCCTTTTGGAATTTTGGTAAGGATTATATTAAATTTATAGTTTAATTTGGGGGACAGAGTAATTGATATCTTAATAACGAGGTTTCTGATTCATAAATATGGAGTATATCTCTCTTCAAAGGATATTTGAGATTAAACTAACCTGCATTTCTGGGATAAAGCCCACTTGGTCATGATGTATTATCCTTTTTCATATATTGCTGTACTATTTGCTGATACATTGTTTTAGACATTTTATATCACTATTCATTTCTTTTCTTATAAAAATTTTGTTAATGCTGGTCTCGTAAAATGTCTTGGGAAGTGTTCCTTTTATCTCTTGTCTCCAAATGACTTTGTAGAAGATCGGTATTATATATTTGAGTGTCTGGTTAAATTTACTACTGAATCCAGTCTGGTCAGAAACTAACTTTGTGAGTAGATTTTAAATTATAGATTCTGATTCTTTAACCAATGTAGAAACATTTTGTTTCCTTTCTTTTCTTGCGTCAGTTTTGGTAAGATGTGTTTTCAAGCAATTTATTTATTTTATCTGATTGGACAAATTTATTGGCATAAGGTTGTTCATAATATCCTTTGTAGTATTTTGACATCTGTAGTGATGTTCCTTTTTCATTCCTGATAATTGTAGTTTGTATTTTCTCTTTTTTCCTTGATCAGTCTTGCAAGGATGTTATATCAATTTAAATAATATTTTCAAAGAACAAATTTTTTGCTTTGTTGATTTTCTTCTATTTCATTGATTTCTGCTTTTAATTTCCACCTCCCATTTTTTTTTTTTAGCTTTACGAGAAGGAAGCTTAAATAATTGATTTTAAACATGTTTCTATTATATGCATTTAAAAATATAAAATTTCCTCTAAACTCTGCTTTAGTTCTACCCCACAGATTTTGCCACACTGAATCTTTATTGCTTTTCCTTCAAATTATTTTCAAATTTTAAATATTATTTCTTTAACTTACGAATTCTTTAATAATACTTTATTTAATTTTATAACATGTGGAGATTTTCTAGTTGTTTTTATCATTGATATTTGGTTTAAGTCTATTATGGGCAGAGAACATATGTCTTTTTATCATTAATAATACTTCTTGTCTTGAACTCTTCTTAGTTTTATATTAGTGTACTTATACCAGCTTTATTTAAATGAGTATTTGTAGGCTACATATCTTTTTATTTTTCATTCATTCTGGTTCTTCTATTTTTAAGTGTGTGTCCTGGAAGCACCATATGGTAGAGTTTTGATTTTTATTCCCTAATTTGACCATATTTGTGTTTTTATAGAATATTTAGTCCATTTACATTTAATATAATTGTGATATATTTGGGTTTAAATATATAATTTTACTGTGTTTTCTATTTGTTCTACCTATTCTTCCTGCCATTTTGTCTTCTTCTGAATTGATAAAATATTTTTACATTATTTTCTTTTCCTTCTATTGTATTATTAACTGCATGTTCTCTTATTTTAGATTTTATCCTAAAAGTTACAAAATAAATTTTTGACTTATTCTAACTTAAATTTTACTTCAACTACTTCTAGAGTAAATCAAACCTTAAAAACTTTCACTCCATTAACCATTCTTCCACCTTTTGTATTATTATTGTCACATTAAAATTACCTATAAAACAATTCAATCATATGTGGGTATGTGTATTTATAAAATTCCCACAAGATGTGTTTTATTAAATAGTGAATATTTACTTAGATTTATCCATATAAATTTACCCTTTTTGGTGATCTTCATTTGTTTCTGCATTAGTGTTCTTCTATCAAGGATCATCTTCCTTCTGCCTACAGAACTTCCTTCAGTATTTCTTCAATGCTGCTGTGCTAGTGGCAAATCATCTCACTTTCTGAGGGATTATCTAGAAACATTTTTATTTTAAATTTTTTCTTAAACTCTGGCTTCTTTAATGGCCCTGAGGTAATTTATTTTGGTCCTCCCAACTTAGTGAGATTGACAGAACCTCTCGATTGCCACTTTTTGATCACCCTTATCCTTTTCTCTAAAAAGTTGTCGGTGGTACAGTGGAGGAAAAAAAAAATGACACATATAGGGGTTTTCTCATACATTTTTCTTCAGGATCTTGATCTATTGCATAGTGGCTGCCTTTATTGCTTTCTGATGAAAATAAAGAGGTTTTTTTCCCCCTTTTACCTAGCTTTTATAGATGTTGACAGGAAGTTTAGTCTGAATCAAGCTTCTCTGTCATAGCTAGAAGTAGAACCTTCAAGTTCCTGTTTGTTTTTAATAAAACATATGGATTAATGAGGTCTCACCTCATCTAAATGGTGACCTTTCCAGTATTTCCCCACAGCTCCTATAAAGCCCACTGAGTCTCTTTTCTCTAGATTAAAGGGCTAAAATTCTTCAATTTAGGTGATATAATCTTCTGGTTCCCAAATTTATCTTTTATTTTTTTAAATGGAGAGCACTCAGATTATGACGCCTGGTGTTAGAATCAAAAAGGGTTAGATCTGTCTCATATTAATTTCTTGACAATGAAAAATTTATTTAAGGCTTTGACTTTTCACCTGCAAGGTATTACCCAGCTTGCAGAGTTCTTTTGAATTAAAAGGGCACCTGGATTACAGTAGGCACTCAATAAAAGGTAGCTGCTGTAGTTGCTTTCATATTTGTGTACTAGCTATCTCCCCAAGAGGACTTATATTGGGGATAAATTCTTCATGTTGTTGTTACGTGTTTGCTAAAATCTTTTGTGCATCTGTTCTTTACATGTACCTGGTTTAGTTATCCAATTCCATAAAACTATGGGGTCATCCTCAATGAAGGTACAGGTCTGAAGATACGTTTTGCCTCCTCCTCAGCACCTCCTTCATCTTGGCTGAATTGACATAAGCGGGAGGAAAGATGTTTCTGAAAAAATTTAATTTAGCCGCAGGAATACCATTTAAACAGTAAAGTGTTCCTCCCTCCTTTCCAGAATGATGCTTTATCAGGATTTCACTTGGCTTTCCTCTGTTTTACAACAGAGAATGAATAAATGTTTTGGATGCAGTCTTAAGCCAAGGTCAGCAGCAGTTGCTGTGCACTTGTTTGAAAGGGCTATTTTCTTCCTCTTATTTCTGACCCTTTTGAGTCTCGTTATCAGTGCCTGCACATTTTTGGTAACTGATTGTCATTACATTGTAAGGACACTGCCTGGATGATTGCTGTTCAACTAGAGATGTCAGCCAGTTGAAACATACCGGGAGCAAACAAAGGACATTCCTGACTTGGGGGAAAAGAGAGCAGGAGAAATTTACATGTATTTGACATTTATATTCTGTTGAGTAGCTTTTGTCTGTTTGAAAATTCCCTGAACTTACTATCTCAAGCAGAAGAATGAAATCTATGTAAGGGAGAAAAGAGAGCCCACTTCGAAGATGGAGAGTAAGATAAAGAATTAGAGATTCTTCTCTTTCTTTTAAGGTCTTTCTTTCTTTCTTTTTAGTATAGAAAAGGATAGAATTGTAAAATTAACAAGGTCACAAACTATAGGTTCCGATGTGTTGGGGGAATAGTCCTGTAAAACCATAATACATCTACAGGCCTGTTATACCAATACTTCCTCGTAGCCTCTTTCCACCTCTCCTTTGCACCAAAGAGTGCTAACATGGGTGTTTTTTGCATGATTGACCACATGAAAAGGGAATGCTTTAAATGTTACTTATGGGGGTGGGGTGGGCAGCGAGGCTCTTTGTTGCAACAATAGAAGTTTATTTGCATGCTGAGCTTCTGATCTCAAATGGTAGAATTTCATATCAAGACCGTGATAAGCCCAAGTGATTTAAACACCAGAGGCAGCACTAGTGCCCTGGCCTCAACCTTCATTCAGTCCCTGACAAATGCAGAGCACATCTGTTGGGATATGCTCTGGAAAGTAGGATGAGCATAAACTTATTTTCTAATAAAGGTTTGGCAGAAGTGGTGATCCTTTTAGATCAATACATCACACAATTTTCAGCATCAGAGGTTACCTTGATCTACATGAAGTCATTGGTATCTCCTCCTATTACCTTAGACCCTCAATATCTGGATTAATGCTGCTTATAGGGTTAAAGCAGTTAGTTTCTAATTTTTTAAAAAATGCGGTTATAGAGTTAAAGCAGTTTTAATTTTTTCAAAACCTTTTTTTGACTTAGTTTTTCTTGGGAACCCAATACATAAAAGATAACTTTAGATAAGAAGAGATACTCTGGTTGATACAGGATGCTAACCAAATGTCCTTTCCTCTTGCCTTCCCCTCCACCTTGGTGAAGTCCCTGCTGTATCTCACCAGAGTCCTACGGGCTCTGGGAAGCAGAGTTTGCAAAATACTAGTCGAAGGAAGCCAAAGAAACGTGATTATTAGAGGAGGACCTTTAGAGGCCAAGTAAAGTAACATCCTCATTGGGAGAAGCATGCGTTTCTTGTTGTCTTTATGCATAATTAACTTTTATTTTCAGAAGGATTTGATAGTTTTTGAATTTTATCATTTCCATTATGATATAGCCGTAGGACTTTTTCAGAGTCTGAAAGAGATCTCTAGGAATCATGTGAATATTTTTCTATTTTCTCATCCTTCAAAATGGCGTAGAGTGATTTCTCTTATTCTACCTATATGCAGCCATCAGTATAAGGGCATATTTTGTCTCTTGTGAATTTCCATGAATTTTAATCTGGGCTCCAAGTAGTACAAAGGACATAGCTGACTGGTACAAAATCTGTGTTTACAAAGTAAAGTGGAAAAATCCTGTCTCCAGCTTCTGAAATCTATCGCATATGGGTAGGGGGCTGTAAGAGAGATGAGGATCCCTGAAGGACCACAAAATTATGCCTGTTTCCAGAATTCGAGACTGATCATTAGATGTGAACCTAAAAAACCCTAATCAGGACTTTTTGAGTTTAAAAGGACTCAAACTCCGACAATGGTTCAAACAAAAGAAATTTACTGGCTCACATAACTGAAAAGTCTGGGAATAGATCTATCTTCAAAGTTTACATAGTGTCACCAGTTGCTGTCACTCTTGCTCTCTGTGTCATGTTTCTCTGAGCTAGCCACAATTTTTTCTCTTCAGATTGGATTCCTCCAGACATCAGGTATAGGGCAAGGTATGCCCGTCACTGCAACAGTCCCCAGCTTACACCAGCCCAGCTTGGCAGCCCCAGGAGTAAGGGAGAGAGTTTCTTTTACTAGCATCAGATCACAACATCCTACGGAAGATTCTCTTAGGCCGTTTAGGTCACAGTTCCCTCTGTGGGCCAAGCAGTGCCCAGGGAACATGGAGATAGTAGTCTTTGACCTGTGTCCCCGTAGGATATCCTTGGCATTTAGTGCCTGCCCTCATGGTTCTGGTCAGCTGAGTCCGTTCTGGCTGTCATGTAAGAATGATGCTTTCCTATGTCATTCCTCTGAAATAATATTCGTATATTTGTGGACCCCTCCAGAGTCTTCACCCAAAGATTTTGGCAGTAAAGACACGTAGTAGCTACTTGGGATCAATGTGGCTCTACAAAAAAGAATGAGAGGCAAAAATCAGAGCAAAACCAAACAAAGAATCTGAATGAGGTGAAATAATAAGTATAATCTTTCCTCAAGCCAATAACGCAGAATGGCAAATACTTACTGTGGAGACCTCGGCTGTGTTTCCCATGCTCATGGCAGATTCAGGAATCGGTTGTACTGCTATTTCTGCTAAGCCCGGACTTGGCCTCAGAATCTTTTCAAAAGAGTCCTCTAGGAGCTTAATATTGATATGCAAAACATGCTTTTTGGCATCCCTGGCAAAACCCCAAAGCATCCATACTTCTCCAGTCTCTCTCGTTCCTCTCCCACATTCAAAATCTGAAGGGCATCTTGAAAGTTTTAAAAATATGTGAATTTAAATTTCCTTGGAGGGCCTGTGTGCTGGCATGATGGTACTGCTTTAGTTGTTTTTGACTCATTTAAAAGAATGAAGCAATTGACTAATAGAAAAGACTTAGGATGATGAGACAATAAATAATATTGGGAGTGTTTTACTTCTTTTTTTGTTCTCTTCTAAAATTTATTCCTACAATACTGTTATCGGATGCTTGATAAATTCTGACTGATGTCAAGAAAGAAACATCTACCCCTCCACACTGGCTCTGCTGTTATATCGTCTTCATCAGTATGACTTTACTCTTTCAGAAAATGCTTCCCCAGGAAGATAAATATTACAAATAATTTCATCGTGCGTTCTGAAGACCCATTAACTCTTCAATAGGAATAAACAAATTTATACCCTGGGACCCTTTGAACATGTCCCCTCAAATTCTCACTATACTGTGTCTACCAATCCCAGACTACGATATCATGATTCTTATCTAATCCTAACCAAGCTCCCCACATTCAAAGACATGCTTAAAAGTAGACTTTAAATATCATAAATGCCCTCACTTTGCCCTTCTCCGTTTGTTAGGATACAAAGACTTTTTCAGGGTAGTTGTCTCCCCACATTATGAAGAAACTCGATTTTGTCTTATCAGGTCGTTAGACTGATATTTTTGGGGAGCCACAATATGATAATGTCAATAGCTACTGAGTTACAATTTAAGTTCAGGTGACTACACCCAAGTTATTGGGAGACTTCTGTTTGTAAAGCACTTAGAACTTCAGCGGAAGGGGCTTAGAAGATGAGTAAGACACAGGGATCCCCAACCCCTACGTCATGGACCTGTACTTGTTCATGGCTTGTTAGGAATCAGGCCGCACAGCAGGAGATGAGCTGCAGGCCAGGGAGCTAAGCGAAGCTTCATCTGTATCTACAGCTGCTTCCCAGTGCTAGCTAGCATCACCGCCTCAGCTCCACCTCAGATCATCAGGCATTAAGAGCACCAGTCCCTGATGCCAAAAAGGTTGGGGACCAGTGCTTTAAATCCTCACAAACTAATAGAGGTATGCAAGGCAAGTAAGTGTGAAACTAAAATATTATCAGTTGGTTTTTGGGAAAAGGAATTAATTCCAAATAGGATATCTCAGAAGGCTTCTCAGAGTAGGTGTTTGAATGTCGCATTGAAACAAGGCTAATATGTCAAAAGGGGAATGAGAGCATTCTAGATTGAGGAAATAGCACGAGCCAAGTGCAAAGAAGTGGAAAAGGTCAGAGTGTGTCCCAAAAACTCAGGTAGACCCCGGACTGGTATAAATAGTGAGAAACGAGGCTAGGAAATTGGATGCAGATGAAGCATTGTGTATTAGGAATGCCAGAGAGAGTGTCCAGGTGTTATTCTGCACGCAGGGAGGTCTCAGCTCACTCTCCTTCCTCCCCACCCTCTCCCTTCGTATCTCTGTCTCTTTCTCGTTATCTGCCTCTCTTTCTTCCTCTTCTATTCCTTCTTTTCTTCCCTTTCTCCCCACTACCTACAACCCCTTCTCTGTCTGACGGTCTATTATCCTCTCTGCTCTCCTGCATTCATATCCCCTGCCCCGGCCTCCGCCATCTTCCACAGCTGGTTCTTATTCCAGCTTTTCCTCCTCATCTCACTCTCTACTTATCCCAATGCTATTAAATGTTTTACTCTGGGTTGTTCCTGTCCCTTAGATTCGTGCCCGAGACCCTCGGCCCCGCCCCATGGCTCCCTGCCTCTCCCCTTGACCCGACCTCTCTGTCACTCCCTTGCAATGTGTACATTGTCGCCATTCTTTCCAACAGAAGCTGGCCTTTCTTTCTCTGTGATTAGGAAGATGGCACCTTGTTTCTAGACATAGGACTCAAAGGCAAGACCTCTTTTTTCCCCTGCAGCTTTAAATTGAATGGTCCCATGGAAGGACTCTGGTTGGCCAGCCTTGGCTTGTATGCTACCACTGGATCGATCATGGTGGCCAGGGTAATGGGAACTGATAGTAGCAAGGCTTCCTTCCCAGGCAGAAGCCAGTGGCTGGCAGCCCTTCCAGAAGCATGGAGACTAGGGAGGGGCAGGCTCCCCAGGGCACCAGTGCCGCACAGGCCAGAAACAACTGATGTTCACTTAGTGATTATTACAGTTCCATTTTGCCTGTGAGGAAACAGCCCCAGGATATTAAATGAATCTCCTGATTACAACCACCCCAATGTGAACCGACTTCAAATCCATTTCTTAATCTTTGTATGATGCCCTCATTCTTTCATTAATTTTAAATGAAGTGTCTGCTGCAGCCTCTATATTGCAAATGTAACCAGTGATTTCGGAGAGCGTTTGAATTATGTCAGTAGATCTGGTCTGCCCACCGCTTCCTTCCACTTCTTTTCTTTCTCTTTTCCTATATATCTCTAAGAAAATAGCCGAGTAAAAGGAACACAACTCTTAGGCAATTAGTTTCTTCAGTTTACTTTTTCTTCTTTTAAAGAACAACGTTCTAACATTTCTAAATGCCAAATTTCTCAATACTGAAGTATCTACCTGCCAGGATGCAAGAGTCTAGCTGGAAAGATTGGTGAGACATTCTGTAGAGATCAGACAAGAGAGCGATGCTCTTAATGGAGTAAAGAACGATGCCACAGTCTGTGCATTCTAATGTCTACGTAAATAAGCAGCATGTCATATTTTTTTCCATCAAGATTAAAACTTTAAGCAGACACAGTATGTTTCAACACAGAAGAGAAAATATCAGTTAATGTCTAAGACATAGAGAAAAGTGTCTTTGGTAAACAATAATTTCTTTTACATTGGAGAAGAGGCATATTGCTGTTCTCCATTTTAATGTGTCTTTAATGGATTTATTTCTAAATATACAAGGAATAAATGCTCATTTGAAAAAGTTTGGGAAAGTATATAACAGTGAATTAGAAAGAGAAAAAACACTAAGCCTGAGGGATCTTCCTAGAACTTTCCTTTTTCTGTTAATGTGTTTACATAGTTCAAAATATGCTATAGCTCTAACTTTGCACTATATGATATTCAGTAATTTTATACATAAAATTGTAAGATTTGCTACTGTTTAATGTCATTCATATTCTTAGAAAACATGATTTTTAATTATTGTGTAGGATGTTGTGGTATGGTCGTACCATGATAGTTTATCATTTCCTGGACGTGTCTCTAGCTTTTCCCTAATGGGAACCTGCCACAGACATCTTTAGGACTAAATTTGGTTCATTTTTCCTGTGTTACTTTTTTTTTTTCCTCACTTCCATGCTATGCGTGTGTAGTAGGCATAAAGTCCATAATGCAGTTCCATAAGGAATATTTTAAAAATGTTATGCATGCCAATCTAAGACTAACTCTGAGGTCATACTAGTCTATTTACCTGTCTCTGCTTCAGCAAAGCACTGTTTTAATCACTATAGCTTTACAGCAACTCTTGCTATCTGGTAGATAGACTTCTCTTACCTTATTATTCTTCAAAAGTGTTTTAGATATTCTTGGCTCATTAATCTTCTATAAATTTTAGTATCAGCTTGTCAAGTTCCATGAGAAACTCTAGGATTTTTTATTGAAATTGTATCAAGGAATAATAGATTACTTTGACAAAACAGACATTTTTGTGATATCGCATCTGCCCATGTACAAGCATAGAATACTCTCCATTTATTCAAGATCCTCACATTCTGCAGCAACGTTCCATAGTTTCCTTCTGGTCCTGGGCATCAGCAACCCCAGAGCTGTGCTCTTCCGTGCTTTGCATTCTCATCAGTTTCTGCTTTGTGTTATGTTGATCTTGGTTTAGAGGCCATCTTATCACTTTTCACATTTTTTCCTTTATTCATATTTAATTTTGATATGTGTTCAGATCAGATGTTGGGCCTTAACATGTAAGCTCATGACATCAGCTGGACGGGATATTGAAGCGTAGGAATCCCCTGAAGTGGGGGATTCTGGTCCCTGGGGTCCAGCCTCCCTTGGCCATCCATGGTATGCTGCATCTTGGCTCCTGAAATTTTGGCTCCTCCTTGGCATGTGGCAGTGTGAAGTGGCTGCTACTAGTGACCTCTGACTTCTGTCCTGTTCTTATTACCCTCACACAAATATACACTCTCCCTTCCTGTTGGCCTCAAAGGCACTCCCTGTATCCTTTGGTTTTATAATTATAGTCTATGATGGTCAATTAAAGACGCCATCTTTGGCATCTAAAAAAAGTGTTCCCGTTTCCTAGAGAACAGATTAATATTCACATTCTCCCAGCAGGTGAAAAGGCAATAATTACATTCCATATGTCTAATTCACAAAAGAAAAGAAGAACAGAGTAGTTGAATGTTCAGTCTTTCTATATAATGAAACTAATGACACACTTTTCTCAGAACTTTCTGTTTCCTCTCCTGGAATGCTCTTCTTCTAGCTTTTTGTGTCTTACTTCTTTGCATCAAATCTCTGTTCAAATGTCACCTCTGTAGGGAGAGGTTTAATTGCACACTTTTCTGTGTCTGGAAATTATCTTGATTTTTTGGGTATATTTTTGCATTGCCTCTTCCCATTAGATTGTAAATGCCATGACGGTGGAGACCACGTGTGACTTGTTATTTCTTATAATCCCCAAACACCTAGAAGCATGGCTAATACTTAGCACATGTTTATCAAACACTTGGCCAATGAATGGATAGGCTTGGCCTATCTATGATATAGAACCGATCACTCTGACGATTAATAGTACGTAGAGCATTGTGTGAAATCACCAGATGTGAAGGGTAGTGAAGATCATTTATCTGTCGTTTTTATTTTATGGAGGAAGGAGCAGAGACGCAAGGTTTCTCACAGTCAAATAATTAGTGACCAGACAGAAAACAAAGCTGACTTTCTTTTCTCCACGCTACATCAACTGATGCTGAAAAGAGTACAGACAGGCACTTGGATGGGAGTTCCTGCCATGTGGTTGGTGTTCGGAAAATATAGATGCACTGAACAGATTGTAGATCTGTCTCTGCCGCTTTTACACGTGTAAACTTGAATAGTCATTAAGTCTTTCTGGGACTCAGTTTCTCCATTTGCAAGATGATATATTTGTCTTACTGATTTTATAATGTTACCATGACAATTAAGTGGGATAATTTTAAAGGATTATTTGGTAATTGGATAAAGACCCTGTTTGGCAGAGGAAAAAAAAAAAAAAGACACATATAAGGAAGCTCACCGCTTTTGTGCAAACTGTACTTCTTTTACAAAAAAAAAAAGATTGATGGCCTGGGGAAGGGGGCACAATACCCAAAGGAAGAGATAAAGGCAAGGAGACAGTGTGAGGAACGGCTGGTGTTGTAAACTCACCATCGTGGTAGATGGAGTTGGGGAGTGGGCCACTCTCTATTTCTCTGTGAAATGTTGTAACTCTCACAATCATGATAAAACTGTCAGAGGATGAAATCAGCAAGGCAAATTTTAAAACATATGTCAGAGATCTGTCTGGGGTAGTATAAAATCACCAAATGTTCATCAAACTGAAACACAAAAACGAAGGAGTTCTGTGTCTTTTGGTTTAATTTATCTATTATTTACTGATAACATTTCAAGTTTCCCTGAGTCATGTGGTTATCATAGGGGCAGGATATGTGCCTGAACCAGATGGGGTTCTGGAAGGAAGTAGAACAGGTAAGTAAGTGGATGCTGTGTAGGCTACCATCACGATCTTCTATAGCATGGACTCAGGGCTAGAGCGTGTCAAAATGGAGAAATAGATTCTGAAAAACCTGATTTGACCGTTAGGAGGTCAATGACAACTTTTTTTAGAGTGCTCTATCACATTAGAGTAAGAGCAAAAATTAGATGAGAGGATATTGATAAGTATGTATACTGAAGAAGCGAGTATAGACTTTTCAAGAATTTGGGTGGTGGATTTTTTTGCAGTGTGCAGGGTTGAGAGAATACTTTTGGGTCTGCATGTCACGGGAGAGATTTGACTATGTTAGTAGGCAAAATATAACAAGATTCAAGACAAAAAGGAAGAGATTCAAGAGAAGGAATATTTCTTCAAAGAAGAGAGTAAACTATACAGATAATCCTGAGGAAATCTTAAAAAGAAAAAAAATGACTAGGGGTGGTTAGAAGTTTCAGGAACCCAGACTGTTGAAATTAGAATTTACCCGCATTCTTTATGAGGGAACCTGGTCTTAGACACTGGTCTTTTGACACCAAAACCAATGCCCTTCCTCAGTGTCCGAACCCATCACTTTATGTTAAGCTTCTTTCCTGTTAAGAAACATAATTTGCTTGGAGAATACCCATTGGCTGAAGGTGGAAGGATTAAGGGAGGTAAAGTAGTTGGGCCAGATTACAGTTTCACAGATATTTAGCTTTTAAAGAGTAGGGAAGGACCCTTGTGGTAACTGTCTAAAGTACTGGAAAAAGGGTTAATTATTGGGTTCTGAGGACCTTGGTGGATTATCTATTATGGAGTCTTTAATAGAAGGATTAGTCAGATGTTGGAGGAGGAATCATGAATTGAAATATCATGGGAACTAAAGGAGGTAGGTTATGAAGCCCAGAAATCATGAGAGGAATGGATTTAAGACATACCACATCTGCATGAAGCCATTTGAAATTTGAGAATAGAAGGTCTAACTTGACAAAACAAACCTAGAATGTTGAGGCAGGAGGGGGTCTTGCAGTTTGGGGGTGGAATGAGAGTGAGTGAAGATAGCAATAATCATAAAGGGTCTCCAGGACCGGACTGCATGCATTACTACATTTAAGGTAGCTATGAATTTCAGGTTGTGGTAAAAAGAAAAGTTTTCTTTAGTTCCCCTACAAAGCTCTTAAAAGGGGGATGGGTCGAGCCCTTCCCACCTACCTGGTCATCGCTTGAACTCCGGTAGAGGAGCCGAGTTCCTTATAACCTTGGTGCCCAAATAGAGCTCAGATGTGTGGCTCGTGCTTTGATGTCGAATCTGTAGTAGAGCTTTGTAGCCATCACAAGGACCAAGAGAACATTTTCAAAGAGCTCATTCTGTGAAACGGAGGGAGGGGCCACCTTAAAGCCCCAGGTATTCTGTATGTTCAGAGAACTTTTCAAATTTTACCCATTGGTAGACTTTATAAATGGACTGAAAATTGGCAATTAAATAATATTTTTGCTAAGCGAAGAAGTGATTTTTGTTCATCCGTTTTACAAAATTGATGGTTATAGGGAAACTATACTCAAGAAGATTTGGGAAAACAGAAATAATCTGCCATATTTATATTACCTTAACACTGTGACTTAAGATTATCAGTGGTCCCTTTTCATCCATAATGATACATTCTTTTCACATAGCGGCAGTTAGCTTTTATGTAATTCTAGGTCTTTTTGACTTATTTTAAACATTTGACATTGTTATGTGGTTTCCAAAATTATTGGTTGTGCCGTAATTTATTTACCTAGTTGTTAAAGAAAAGGCAAATTTTAGATTTTTTTCCTTTATAAAAACACTGCAATAGACAATTTTGAGTTTGTAAATTTCCTTCTTCCAGATTATTTGTGGGATCAAAGTATGAGTCCCTAATTCTGCTTTACAGAAAAAGAACAGATACTAGTTTTTTTAAAAAGTTTATTATACAAATATTATAAACACAAGGATAAGAAAATATACCTACAATACCACCATCCAAACAAATCAGCTTGCTTCATTTTCAGTTTCCCTAGAAGTCTTGATTCATGTGTACACATCATTTTTACATACTTAACATTTACTTTGCCAGATGAAACAAAATTCTCACAACCCTTTTAAAAGACTGCATAATAGTCTCTAAAGTTGAAACAACCATGATCTAAATCTAAATAGCCTTCCCTTTCATCTGGTTAGGTAGTGTTGCTAATTTTCCCCGTCTTTAAATTCTGGTGAAATGCTATCGCTGTTGGTAACAACTTTTTCCTATTTAAATATTGTTGCTTGGATAAATTTTGAAAATGGGACTTGATTACTAGGCCAAAGGATATGAATATTTTTATGGCTCTTTAAAAAAACTGACCAATTACTTTCTGAAAGTTTATGCCAATGTCTGTTGCTTTAGTGCACAGACGTAGCCTCTCCCTCCTTTTTGACAAGAAAGGTGGGCAACTTCATACAATGGAAGAAAAATTATGCTTGAAGTTAAAACTCAGCTCTGCCATTTGCTAATAGAATTACTCCAGGCAAGTTGCTTAATTCTTTGTACATTATTTCTGTAAAATGAAGATACTAATACCTACCTTACAGGACTTTTTATAATTAAAGCATAAAACACAGCCTTATTACATGACCCTCAATACAGTTATTATTTATTTAACCAATCTGGCAGGTTAAAAAAAAATCTCATTGATTTAATTCAGTTTTCTTTGCAAGGATAGGAACACATTTAACCACATTTATTTTATAGGTTTAACCACATTTAGTGGATTCTAAGTTGCACTTTTTAACACTTCTGAAATCAGATTGCATCTTAAAGTCAGGTAACTATTTATTGTGGTAGCATTCCTCTGTTTCTCTTGAAAAGTGATTATTCTCTGTTATATCTTCCAGTATCTTGGAATATAAAAAAGAATGTATATTTTTGCTTGTGTGAATTACGTGCTTATTATCTCTTTTGTTCATTTATTTAGTCACATCTCGATGGTTTTCTCATTGATTTGCATGAGCTCCTAAAAAATAAGTTTTAACCATTTCTCTTATTTATTGCTATTATTTTATTTTTAAAAACGTTCTGTGTGTGGAGTGGAGGAAGCAAGAACTTACACAATTGCATATAGTTAAATGTGCCAGCTTTTCCTCTTTGTGATTTCTTGTGTCATCATCTTCAGATCATAGGCAGACTGTTATTCAATTTCCCATTATTTTTTCTTACCTCTTTCATAGCTGTTCCACACTGTGTTGTAATTGACCTTTTTAGATCTCTGTTCACCCCACTGGACTCTGAGAAATTCAAGGGCAAGAAGTGTGTATTATTTCTTTACAAGAGAGTAAGCATTCAGTAGATGCCATGTGAACAAATATATTTAATTCTGGTCCACTGGTGGTAATTTAAGGTGAGACTCTGAAGCTTCTCCTCCCTCCCTTCACCATAAAAAAATGGCTGATCAATTTTCCTAATAACAATCAAATAATCAGTACCCTTTCCATTGGTTCGTAGTGGCATTCCAGCTCTCTGCTTCCCATGTACGCCCCATTGCTTATTTTCATATCTGTGCCCGTTAGTTTCTTTGGCGTGATTGCCAATTTGTGAGCTGCATGAATGCAGAGATACCATCTTTTTCTTGTTCTCTATTTTGGGATATATCAGAATAAATGGTAGATTGAACTGATAAATGGATTTAAGACAAATGATTAAATTCATTTGAGTCTATTTCTGGGTTCTCTGTTCAACCATTTTTATTTAGATACCTGGCCCTCTGCTAGGCTCAGGTGATAAAAACAAGGAAGCTGTGCCCTCATTCTTGAGCCCACGTTCTAGGAGGATGAGCAGAAAAGTGAATAGGTGGCTTCAGAGTGACGTAAATCCTGACTGAGGTACACCCAGGGTTCCCCAAGAGTACTGGAAGAGCTGCTTGGTCCATCACGAGAGTGACAGACCTTCCCGGAGGGGTGACGTCTGAGTCGGATCTTAGAGGCTGAGCAGGGGTGAAGGGCGTGTCTGCCAGGTAGAGAAGTGATACCAAGTGCAATTGATCTTTATTTCTCATTTAGAAACATTACTGGCTTCATGATTGCTATTCTGTGCTTTTAAACAGTTTGCTAGATTTGTGTCATTTTTAGTGTCTTTTTGAAGAAACTCTACCTTACCTTTTTTTCTTCAATTTTATTTTGCCTGATAAAGTTTAGAATTATTTTGTTTACTTCCCAGAAAATTTCTGTTGGGGTTTTGATTGAAATTTTGTGAAATGTGCAAATTAACTTGAAGGAATACAAAATCTTTATCAAGTTTAGTCCGTACAGCTGAGGTGAACTCTTTATATTTATCTCTCTGAAAATTTTTTATATTTTCAAGTTTTGGATTTTTGGTTTCTGTTAAATGAATGCTCAGTATAATCAAGACAGATTTTTGTATAGTCATATATTGTAAATCTGAATCTCTCCTAATTTTTTTTTACCATAAAGTCTATATTAAAATATTGATTTTCTTTTTATTCAAGTTTTATAGGTTAATTTTTGCCCCTCGTGTTTTTAAATGCAACTCTTGGTCTCTTAATAGATTAAAACAGATGTTTTAGTGATGTAGTTTCTACTTTTGATTTAACATCTATTATCCTAAAGTTTGCCCTTTCAGAATGCTTTACTTCCTTTTAAAATGTACTATAATTTGGGAGATTCTGGTCTCACACTTTATAGACCCATTTTAAATTCTAATAAGAGTTATCTTGAAATATATCACACGTATTCTATCATGTTGAGTTATGTGTGCCAGGGAGTCTCAAAGGCTGACCTGCTGTCTGTCCATTGATAGGTCATGTGAGTCTTCTTTGAAGACTATAAATTGATCCTTAAATGCAAGGGTTTGTTATTACCGAGGATGATTAAAATTTGGCATTCACAAACTAAAATTAACCTGTCATTGGACTTAATTGAAGGAGAGATGTTGCTCACCAGTTTTTCGGAAACGTGTCTGTTTCTCTGTGTTATGATTCCTATTCCCCACCTCTCTCTCCCGGGCTCTTATCCTCAGGTAAAGTAAGGCTGGATTGTTAAGTGGGCTACAGAACCAAGAGTAGTCAAGATCAGAGGAAATGTAAAAGTTGCCGATTTGTACCTATTTTCTATTAAAAAATTTCTACTGAAGAAAAGAAATAGAGCTCTTTTTAGCCTCCTGTTATTTCATCTGCTTTCTAAATTCATATCAACAATGATGTCAATTAGTTTGACTCATCAGTCATAGACTCTCCATGTAATTAGTATTTTATCATTTTAGCTACACTTTAACATGTTTTCTTTTTCTATTTCCTTTCTTTCTTCCTTTTCTTTTCCTTTCCTCCCCTCCCCTACCCTCCCCTCTCCTTCTCTCCTCTCCTCTTTTCTTTCTTTTCTTTCTTTTTTTACCAGTGCATCAGCTATCTTGAACGGCGATTTCTGATTTCATTCTCTTTGATTTAGATTTTTTTTTTTTTGGTAAATTTCTATTCAAAAGAAACTAGGTAATAAAATTATTATATCTTTGGAGATAAATTGCACCCTGACTAGGAATAAATTTTATTATAGATTTGACCTTGAGGATTTTATAATATTGCTTTGGTGTCATTTGTAGTCAGAAGCTAAATTTGATGAGATGTAGCCTATAATGAAAATACAGTTGGGAATGGACACAAGTTCTATCATGCACTGAATATGTAAAATTTGTCTGAAAATTTCTAGGTGAAGAAATGACTTATCTCCCTTACAAAATATTATGAGGGTCAATTAGATATGTCATTACTCTTTTACAAACTTTAAAAATGAATAGAAGCATTTTAAGGTTCCAGGTTGGTAGGTAAATAGGTAAATCATAGTGCAATGTAGAATTATAAAATAAATTAGAACAAATTAGCAGGGGAATCAAGGAAGAGTGATGAGGGCCATAGAGATAAGATGATACAGGAATGGGATCCTGAGGGATGATATCCTGGGGTGGGTGGTACTCGATGGGAGGGCATTCTAGGCAGATGGCAAAGTATGTGCAAAAACTTGGCATTGTGGAGGGCCAGGAGAGGAGAGATGCTCAAAATGGAGGGTTGATTGTGGTGGGTCCATCAGAGTGGTTCTGCCATGATACTTCTATCATAAATTGCTTCACTAATGGCCCCATCTAGAGGAGCAGTGCTAGGGTGTTCTTTGGAAGAGGATGAAAGCTGATTAAACCAGGGATGGGCACCTAGATCAAAAGCGGCTCATCCATAGGCTGACCAAGAATGTTAAGGTAGGCCGCTTAAAAAGGTTTAACTTACTAGAGACTATACCGGCCTCATTGATTTAGAGAGGGGTGTAGTAAACTGTAGCCAAAGGAGCCTGTACAGGTCATTAGGAGAGCAGTAGAGCATGGCCGTTCCCTTGACCTGCTCCAAATCCTGGGGTCTGACTCCCAGTTCCAGGCTATGTGTTACCTTGTAGTAAAGCTCTCTGCCATGAGGCAGCCTGTGCGGATCTCTTCCTGAGAGCCAAAATGGCTTAACCAACATCTTAGGCCACTGATCAAAGAAGTGCAGAAGAGGTTAATCTGAAAATTTATTTCTGAGGTAGAGTCAAGTAGGAGTGACTGGTTTATCAACTGTGAAAGAGGAATTCCCTAAAGAAGTGGACAAGGGTGCTTTCCTTCTTACCAATCATTATTTTTATTAATATATTTTACAAGACTGCAGTCGAAATAATATTAAATACAAATTTTTTTTTTATACAGAAAGTGTAATAAAGTTAAAATAGTTCCTTGTAATTCATAGCATTATTGCAATGCTTACAAAATTTTTGCATAGAGTGTGCAAGGATTGATGTTATTCAAAATAAAACAAAACTAAGCTCTCTTACATCACACCCAAATCTGGAGAAAAACAAAACAAAACAAAATCAAACCAAAAATAACCCAAAGGCTAAAGTTAACTGCTTTATGGGAATGAGGTTCCTTTTTCAAAATCTCTTAGCAAATGAGACTTCTATGACCTCATCTTTTCTGTTAAAAGCACCAGAATCTAGCTTTCCCAGGAATGCATCTAGCTAACACAGTGATGGATATTCTCTACCTTTTCCTTCTAAAATCTGACTTCCTTAAGAGGTCTGTTTTTGCTTCTTGTGGCCCCAGAAAAAAGAGAAAGTTGACTGGGGCGGTAGTTAGCAGGGAAAACTTCATCCTCCTCCCCAGCAAAACACTGATACAAATTAGGTTAATTCAGGTTTGCGGACTCCTCTCTCTACTTTGCTCGATCTCCCCTTTCTACCAGGGAACCCGATTTCTGGCTCTGGTGATGGTAGTTCCATGAGACCCTTTCAAGGTACCTATTTTTGATTTGCTGCTGGGACACATACATCATTAAAAGAAAATCCCTGAATGACTTACCCTAAAACAGGGTCTTTGACATTTTGAGCTCATCCATTTACTAAGGTTTTGTGAGGTGGTTGAGCCAGATGAGCACTACAGGACCCTGGCTGGCACTGGGGCTGCGTCTTTTGGGAGCAGAGAAAGGCTCTGTCCACAGCCCCCAATGGATCAGATATGTGCTGTTGAGAAATCAGAGAAGCAGGATGAACCCTTCGTCTCTGGGCTCTGTGCGGAGCAAACTGACAGCAGAACCTGAACAAGGGCAAGCTGGTCAATAACCTGTTCAGATGATTCCTGGCTGAGTTAATTTTTCAAAATGGTTTTAAGTCTTTTAATTCTTACAGATCAAGCCCTGATCCCTTTGCTTCAAAGGTGCCTCAAAGCCACCAAGTTGTAAGGAACTTCCAACGCACTCATTTCCTTTAGTAGTTGGAATGCCACCAACTTCATTGCTGAATCTAGGACGCCCAGTGTAAAACGTTCAGGTTCAAGGTTAAAGGGTGCCACTGTTTAAATAGGAATTGGCAAATGGGTCTTTTTTCCAACTCAGATCAATCGGTAGTGACAGCCTGAGTGCTTTGGTGAGAAGAATTTTGTTCGTGAGGGGGCGCATGACCCATCAGTGATGACTGACAAGGTATGGGGAGTGGCGCTCAAGCTATTATCAGAGCCAAAGTGGCAAGGCTGGGTATAAATGCCTAGTGCTAATTGAGTCCTTGCTAGTCCCATCTCCTTGTAGGAAAACAGACAGTGATAGAGATTAAGCTCCATTCTTTCCTTGAGTTTTGCTACAAGGTAGAGAAGTATGATAACCAAATGGTGCCAAAGACCTCACCTAAAATAAGACATTTGTCTTTTGAAGTGAGGAATAGGGTAAAGAGATGTATGTGGGTAGATATGCTGATTTGTTTCACCACACTCACAGATCACTGAGTATTAAAATTTTCTCTTAAATGTAAAGCTGACAACCCAGGCGTCTTCCAATTTGTAAGGACGAGAAGCCTGACTTAACGAGAACCACACACAGAGCAAACTAATTTTTTTTGGTTCCAGATTCTAGTAGTGAGACAGACCCTCTATATTTTCACCCCGAGTATCTGCACTTCGGTACTAGGAGCCATCATTGCAGCCAGAAGGGAGATGAGTGATTACAGCAAGAAGGGAGAGTACAGTTTTATAGATTTATCTTCCCAAAATGATCACCTAAAAACTGGTAGGAGACACTTCTTAACAGTCTTAAAAATAGTTTGACGTGTTGGTGACTTTATAGCATAGTGGTCTGGAGTTAGATTCACATTCCAGCTCTTCTATTTTCTAGTTGGTGGTTTTGAGGAAATTCCTTAACCTCTCCAAGCCTCAGTTTCCACATCTGTTAATTGGAACTTAAAAGAAACCTAACTCAAAGATTATTTTGAGGATAAAATAGTAAATGCATGTAAACTTAGCATAGTGCTGAACATAATAAGTGCTCAGTGAATATTAGTTAATAAAAATTATTATAATTGGAGAAGAGAATCCAACCCTTGTCATATCTTAGGGTAGACTTTGGGCACAAGAAGACTTCTTTTATGCAAAATTTCTTGGGTGTGATTCTTTTGGGGGAGAAGTTTCAGAACTTTGTTCAAGTTCTCAGAAGAATCTATGCCCCTCAAAATGTTAGAACCCCATGAATTAGATGAATGCGGGGGCTTAAGAAACACTAACATTTTTTTTTTTTTTTTAAATCAACAAAAGCCGTTTTCCTGCCCTCAGACAATCCTTTTCTATACTGCTCCTATGTAACCTAAATGATTAGCTTGGAATTTCTCCCTTTATGAAATCTGAGCTATCTCTGATGTCACCAAAATAACCTCAATGTAGAAGTAGGCTGTGAAGACATTGGAAGAAGAGGGCCTACTAGACAAGTCTAGGGGTGCAGAACTAATTTTAAGGAAGACAGATGTTTCCTTCTCTCTTCTCCCAAACCGAACAGCCTCCCATTTGTCTTATTTATCCAACCTTAGCTCATGTTCAGTGATGACGCAAAATCCCACACTCGCTTGTGCGGGTGTCTGTCTACGTGACCGAGGGGGCGTTTTGGAACACTACTCTGGCTTCCTGTTGTTAACAGGTGAATTTGGACTCTGAACATACTTCTTGCCTTTGTTTGATTCCAACTGCAAACCTCATGGAAGTGGGGCTAATGTCACCACTTACTGGGCTGAAGTTGAGGAGTTAGCGTTGCTGTTGGAATGCGTGAGACTGTTTTTTTGATGGATTCGATAATGTCATTAATACTGTTATGACATCATACTTCCTATGGCATCAAAGGCTCAAGTATTCTTGAATTGCTCTCCTTTCTCAAAGGAAGATGCTAATTTCCTACTCTGTCAGCATCTATAAAAGGAAAAGGGGTAAAACAAAACAGCATGTGTGAGCATGGGTCACCCGAAATGGGCTATTTTCTTTCACGCTTGTGCTCTAACAACATGCAAAATGAGGACCTCCCGCAAGTAATTATTTTAACTTCGCCATTCAGATCTGCCTTGAGAAATTTCAAGGACTCCGTTATTGAAGAAAGCTTATAAGAACCACAGAAATCACATTGCTTTTGAAAAAGCTAATGCGGGTGGTGTGCTATGCTGGGGAAGCAGCAGGCTTCAGACTGCTTTATCTCTTATCGAGTGGTTTAGCTTTGTGAATGAGAAATTCAGAGGCAACTGTATAATTTTAAATTCCGATTACCACGAAGAAAGAAATGCATCTGACATCCCAATGCAGTGGCTTCGACTATTTTAATGGAAATATGTTGGAAATGGGCGAACTTTTCACCAAGGAGAAAGTGATGAAAGACCAAAAGAGAGACATTTTATCTTTGAGATAAAAGGCCTGTTTTCTAAGGTTGTTCCTTTTATTATAACTTTTTTCCCTACCTGCTACTGGGGCACCATGCAAATGTGTCATCCCAGGAACTGCTTTGTTATCCTTTTCGTGCCTAAGATTTCCTGGTGCAGGGGAAGCTAGAAAATGGGTCTTGTTTACAACTCACTTAAATGAGAGTTTCACCTGTCATAGAGCCTTAGAGTAAGGATCAGGCGCTTACGTGAATCTGTTTATCTCTTTTGTCCAAGCATCATGCTACCTTCTTCCTAAAATAAACAGAAGCAAGATATTCTCATGTAGTTGCTCCTGTGAAGGGCAGTGCTGCCTACTGAATCTTCTTTTGTTTGAACCCAGATAAAATGCCGCAGGGCTCCTTAAGCGACGTTGATTAGGGTCTGATAAATGGTGGTTGCTTTCATTAAAAAAAAAACAGAACAAAAACAAAAAACACCCCGTGTTTCCTCCCTGACATGAATACTCATATCTACAAAGAATCATTCACACTGATGCCATTTTAACAATATAGAATATGAGAATAAAGCCCTGGATTAGCAAGAGGGATGATGACTGAGGGGACAAATGTCTGGCGGGAACCTGCCTCACCATACAGAGGCGGACACAGAATTCAAAATTCGGTCTTTTTCGCATTCCGGCTGTACCAAAAAACAAAGACCCAGGGCCTTGGGAACAAAATCGAACAAGTCAATCCGATTCCTCGCAGCAACAGCTTCATCAAAGAGTTTTACTTTATCTTTTCCTCCTACATATTTTAAGATGCTGCTTCCCATATTTCTAATTATTTATTGATTCTATTGACCCTTCAGGCCTGATGCGGTCATAGGAGAGTAAATACACTGGAGGTGTGAATAGCTGAGGTGATAAATACCAAATAGACACATTAAGTCAAAAATATTTTCTGGAGGACCATGGAATGGGCATCTTTTTGGAATATGGGCAGCTGAGGTGGAGATTGCAGAAACAGGCTCTTCAGAGAAGAGAATCTAAATTTAAATCATAGGACCCCTGCCTCACTTCTCGTCACATCAAATGCTGACTGGAGGAGCCACCTATCCTTTAGGGATGGTAAAGAAAAACTCCTGGAGGATCACACCTTTCCATTTCATTAAGCCCTCCCCTCATTCCAGCTTCCCTGTCCCCAGGGTCCTGTGAGCCTGCATTCATAGCCAAGTGCATCACGTATTTCCACGCAGCATACGGCCGACCTTTTTTTCTATAGCCAAGTATTGGTATTTCTAACACACGTGGCAGTGTAGGCTTACTCCATGCTATCATGAAGTCTGCTTTCTATGCTGCTGTGTCCAACATGTACCATAAATGATCACCACATCAGGCACCAGCAAACTTTTTCCATAAAGGCCCATTAGTGTTTTATGCTTTGTGGGCCCTGACGTCTCGAGGACAGCTACTCAACCCTGCCGTTAGAGTAGGAAATCAGCCAGAGACAACATGTACATGGTGGCATGTGGCCGTGTTACAATAAAACTCTGTTTACAAAAACAGGTGATGAGCCAGGTTTGGCTTAGGGACCACAACTTGCTGACCCCTGCTCTAAAATCAAGCTTCGAGCAATCTTTGGTCTGTGGTTGCTGGATAGATGATGAAAATTATCCAAAGGAAAATTGATGTTAAGGAAGTTAAAACCAATTCAAGTTTATAAGGTCTATTCTTTGGGTAACATAACAGTTAAAAAGCCTCAAATCAAGTTTCCATCTAGACAGCTGCCATCATAAGGGCTTTTGAAAATCTCCATCATACTCTAGTAGTTTTCCAAGATTGAAATTTTATGACTTATTGAGCAGATATCAAACAGAACTAAGTGCTAAACCTACTTGGAGTCAATTTTTAATTTATAAAACTTTTGAAGAGTATTAATATACTAGAACTTCTAGAATATTAAAGATTTATTTGCTCTCTGCTTGATATGCCACCACTGCTCAATACACCGAAAGGCATGATTGTCTAGAAGATATTATATATAAAGATTAGAAGGAATCTCATTTTTTAAAATTAAAGGTTGATTTTAATGTAAAAGATCCCCCCTCCCCCCAGAATTCAGGTAAAACTTTCTTTCATGACTATGGACAAATATTCTGGTTGGAGGAAGTCGAGGAAAAAAATGTACCTTGAAGAACTTAGAATGCATTTTACCAAATTGTAAAGTCTGACGTAAACTACATAATTTAATCCATGCCAAAGTTCCTGCTCGTTACTTGGTATATTGTGGTCACTTAGCACAAATGAAAATCAGGATTCTATATCATTTCTGTCCCCCATAGTTGCTTGATTTCTGTTCTTGGCTGTCATTGCTATTTTTATTTTATTTCTGATCTGATTACCTTTAGGATAAAATTTTGCAAGTGGGATCACACCAGTCTTTTTATTGGTGTAAAATTCCCGAGGTGCTGATCTCAGACTTTAATAATTAAACAAAATCAGAGGAAAGAGGTTCAAAGACACTTTCATTTTCTTGTCATCCATACATTGTGTACTTAAGATGGCAAAATGCAAAGATGGTCTGTCTGCTTAAAAAAAAACTTTTGTCTTAAGGTATTTAGCCACAAAGGACCTCATAGCTACTACTGTTTATCTGAATAATATGGGGTAGATGCTCCCAGTAGCCAAGGAGGGCCTTTCCTGGCAGGGCAAAACCCTGTGTGTGGTACATGCAGATTCTGGCAGCATGATCCTACAGGACGTAAATAATACTGAGCAGAGCAACTTGATAGCTTTTTGTAGTTTTCTTGTTTAGAGTCCAGTGCTGTAAACGAAGCAATCTTATGCTCTCACTCTTGAACAACCCAATTCTTCTTCTACATGGGATATTGAGCACGAATGACTAAGGGGCACCTGGGATCTGGGAGCCAGCAGGGCTATGGCCAGGCTAGAACCATACCTCCTCCTCCTCCTCCTCCTCCTCCTCCTAGGTGAATAAGCAACACACAGTTTGCTTTTACATCCCATGTGTGCAAACCTCAGCCTGATGCTTGAGTGTCTACTCAAAGATACCAGACCTCTTATCTCCTATGACAAATCTTCCCTTGCTTGTGAAGTAAGGAAAAATAAGAACCTTGTTGAGGGGAAAAAAAAAAAAAAATTGCCATTCGGGCTTACAAATACTACTTCATTTATAATGTGGGGCCACTCCTTGCCAAGCGGCATTCAGGACCGTCTAAGCCAGTTGTCTCCATTCTCGTCTCCTTACAGTCCACATCTGTCAGCCACTTGACTTGTCTGACATCTTCTTTTAAAATGCCCAGTCATTGCTAAACCATTCCCCTCCAATCACCCAAAATAAACTACAGGTAACAACAAGATAAATAGGATGTGCTTCTCCTTGCTGAGTGCATTGACTTAAGGCATAGGCACATTTCCCCCTCTTTGAACAGAGATGGTGTAATCCCCTGTCCCAGCACAAGAGCTGGCCAGGGTGACCCTGGAGCATGACGGTGGAGGTGGAGCGATGAGAGGTAGCTGATGGCGGGAATCAGAGGCCGCTTTCACATGTGGGGGACTGGGTGCTGCTGGGCCCCAGGGGACACAGTGGTTCTGATAAAGACACTTGACAGTTTATACTACATGTCAGTGAGCATTTCTGGGGGCATGTAGTACTTTAGACCTGTTATACTTTAGATCTGTTATTCTTGGGGAAAACAGAATGATGGATTTAGGAATCTGAATATTCTAACATCAAAAAAGAGTGAGCGCATGCCTTTAAAAATAAAAGGCATGTCTCTAAATTACCTACTAATCCCAAGAAATAAATAAAAAAAAAAAAAAAAGAAAAAAATATCAAAAATAAACACACT
>NW_006431919.1:6568100-6595051 GCF_000325575.1 Pteropus alecto | reverse complement strand
TACGAGAGAATATGCGCTGTTACTCAAACATGTCGATGAGTATTTGGTAAGTGTCCAATACACTGTGTGATTCTGAAGGGTCTGGGGAATACTGGGCCCAAATTAATGTTTTGACTTTATTAGGTAGTTGGTGGGGTCGGGATGGAAATGACAGTGGATATCACAGGGTCACCCATGGTTCCTTTTGTACTGAAACCTCATTTTATACAGAGGATATATATATTTATTTATATATATTTATATATATTTATATCCACCCATACACGCAACCACACGCGTACACACACGCACGCACGCACGCGCGCACACACAGGCGCACACACAAAAGGTCTTTGATAGGCTTTCTGTGTTCTAGTAAAAATAGCTGGCAGACAGTGTCTAAAGCCAAAAAAAGGCCTTCTGCTGCCAACAGTGTCCACTGTGGATAGTCTCTCAAAGGCAGACACTTGTGTTTATCTGACAAGTGGAACCGGTTCCTGCCTGGGACAGAAATAGCCTCCCGTTGGCGCAGACGCAGATCTCGAAGACCTTCTGCCTCGTTCCGGTGGGCGTGTAGGATCCGTGAGGCAGTCTAGGTAGTTTGATTTTCGCAGCATCTAACTTAATCTGAAGGGTAAATAGGAAGGAAAGCGTTAGGGCCTGTCATTTATTCTCCTGACATTCAGAAGCAGCAGGTGAATGTTCAACTTAAATCGAATGAGCACCTACTATGTGTTGAGTATTGTAGGCGCTGGGAATTCAGAGATGAATAAAACAAAGTCTCTACCCTTCCAGAAGCTTATATTCTAGCAAGACGATGTTGCACTGGCAATGCTATATATATATTAGCATTTTGCAAAAAATTTATTATGCAGAATGTGAATAAAGTCCTAGAGTAAAATGAATTTGGAAATGCCAGCTTAATTTTCTTTACTGTGGGACTTCTTGGACCCTAAATATGCCTGTTTGTGTGGTAAGTCTTCAAGAATCTGCAGCACTTTCTGGATTTAAGTGACTGAAACGCTATGACTGATGCCTCCAGAGTCTGGATTCTGAGAGCTTTCAACTCTATACGTGATGTAGTCACTGTTTCTAAATGTGTGTGGTTTGGAATTTGTGGTTGTTTGAAGGACAGTTTTGATAACCGAATGGTTCTATCTGACTAGCTCTTTTAAAACAAATATACCAAATGATAAACCAATCAAAAGCCAGTCTTGGTATACAGAGGCAGCTGGCGATTGATTGCCTCTAAGTAGATACAAAAGGTGAAATACAGTTTAGCGTTAAAATTAAAAAACACATTTTTTTCCTCTTTTTAAAATCTGTAAATAGAAAACTTTGCTTATGAACACAATGAAGGCATTTTTAAAAGTTTGCAGTTGAATCATATTTTCTTTGGGGGTTTGGCTTACGTTGCTTGCAAAAAACACAAGCAGCCATTCTGTTCATGAAAGTGGGGTTGTGCTGGGGTAAGAATGAATATTTGCATCCTCTTATTGCCTAGTCTTTCCCTGTTGAGGTTTTGGCTCGTTCTGACTTGCGATGGCTATTGAATTAGACTTCGTTCTCAATGAAAGTAGAAACACACAACATATACTTTAAAAATGACAAGTATATTAAGTTCATCTTTAGCCAGATGTGTGCGAGAGACAGCTTAATTAAACCAGCTCCCTAAATCATATCTTAAGGTGACATGAGACAGAATTTGGAAACAGCGTTCCTTTTTATAACCATATGTATAATTCTGTGCTGGGAATACATGCTATTATCTCAGCATCTTACAAATAATGAGTCCTAATTTTTATGTGTTGTGGATTTGGTTTATCTTATTCAACATATTTGTTCCAGAAATAAAACTAAAACCTTGTGACTGGCAGCCTTTGCTGTCGCAGTGTAGGATCAACCTCAGTGGCAAAGGGAGTAACAAACCAGTTTTGGGAAAGGTTGGCTTGTTGGAACTGCATCTTTCTGGACTTCTGTCCCTCTCACCCCGTACCTCTCCGTCTTTGGACTCCAGTCTCAGCTCTGTTCTGCAGGTGGCTTCCATGTTGCCGGCTTCTGCGTTTATTTCTACTCCTTTTGGGGCCTCCATCACCAGAGACCGGGTTGGGGACTCCAACCTGAAATATACACAAGATGTTTCAGTATTTGATCAGGGAATTTTTCTAGCTTTGCCTTACAAACCTGGTCAAGTCAATGAGGGAGAACACATCTGGGCTTTATCTTAATTGCATATCACACAGGTTGTAAGGAAGGAGTTTGAGCATCCCGGCTTCATTTTATCTTATACCCAGTCAGTTATTGCTTTATTGGTACAATTAACCAAATTCTTACATAGATTTTGTTCCGTTTTAGACTAAGACAATCCCAGATCTAAACTGAGCTTCTTGAAACAGGTAGGTCTTCCTTCCACTTTGTTCTATTTTCTGTGTCTTCCACAGAGGCTGAGTTAGACGTGCTTGGACTCAAGTCACGAGGCTGCCATTATATGACCTTGGGCAAGTCTTTCTTCCAACCTCTTTTTCCAAATTTTTCAAAGCCTCCGTTTCCTCATCTATAAAGTGCTTCAAATGGTGCCTGGCACATTGTAAGTGCATAATATGTACGGACCATTACAATCAGTGCTGTTACTATTATCATCATACCAGCAAACCGTGACGAAATCTCGGGCCTTACTCAAACAGGCAGTTGTCAAAAGAAGATTTGGAACAGATCAGTGGTTGCTGGGGGTTAGAGAAGGGAAATGATTTGACTGCAAAAGAACAGCACAAAAAATGTTTTTCGGTGGTAGAACTGTTCTGGTTCTTGATGGCAGTGGGTTACATGTCTCTCTGTGAACACTCACATAATTATTCCCCCAAAAGAGTACATATGATTGTAAGTTAAAAAATAAATTGAGAGAGAGAGAATCTGCCACACTCCATGTTAATTATTGTGGCTAAACAGAGACTAACACTCCTTAGAAAGATTTTTGCCTAATTCATTTAATGTGAAAAATATTACCCATACCCTGAATAGACCAGATTTTATCATTATTACCCAACAGAAATGAATGAAGATCTTACTCTCCAGAAATGAATGAAGATCTCACTCTCTGTTACAGAGAAAATGCCTCAACTAGGAAGCAAGGACCTCAGCATGGCTCTCAGACTGCTCTGATTCCAGACCCATTTCCTGTTTTATTTCTGTGTTCCTAACTTTCAGACACTTTGAACGTGTTAACATGGACCATCACCTTGTCTACTGCTGGCTCCCTGCTCTGCTTCTACCACTCCCTACGGGTCAGGCAAACCCTCCTGGGCTTCGGGAAGTGGTAGGAAGAGCCAGCTGACCAGTGGGACACCACCACTGAGGTCCCCAGCCAAATCCCACAGGTGCCAAGAGAGGGCTCTCTCACACTTCCCAGGTCTGGGTTCCTGAGGTTTGCTTCCAGGCAGCAGCCAGCTCCACTGATTTTTGTATTTCCCATCCAGTGACTCAACCCCAGTAACAGAGAAACCACAGGTCTGTAGTACTTATGAGAGGACTGGCCTGAGCATCTGTTTAACTCATTCTTTCTTTTCTGACCTCCCTCCTGTGTGTTTAGTAAAAGTCTCCCTAGTCCTACCTTTTCCTCCTCACAAGACCTTCACGAAGTTGGTGTTGATCCAGGTGTGGTTCTGGCTCGAGTTATGATTTACTTCATTTGCATGTCTTTTTTCTCACTATAATATCAGTATGAAGAGGGCGTCTTGTCACCAGAGCAACAGGGAGTGACATCTGTGCAGGGCAGCCTTGCCTGGGACTCAGACGCAACTCGGTTGAGCTCCTCCTGTGCTCTTGGCCTCCTCTCACTCTTGAAATATGAAGATGGTTTGTGCCATTTTCTTCATTTGTCTCCTGTAAGGTCTGGCCGACTTACGTAGTTTATCCTACTTTTTCTAATGTCTTCTGTTTTCACTGACATTGATACCTTTCCCTTATGGCATCAGTTTCCTTTCTGATAAGATCACCTGCTCAACTCCAACTTCTTAATGGCACTGCTGCCGTCCACCTTCCCCAGGTGAGTGTGCTCATGCCAACTTCTCTCTTCCCCTCTTTCCTCCCTCCCCTATTTGATCTGTGAACTCACTCTCAGCCCACAACTTCTCGATACTCAGCATACCAATTCATCTCTAACCTGGACTGTTTTAATTGCCTCACAAGTTTTGTTTTTAATTTCCCCTTTTCTCCAGTGTACTTCACACGCAAATATGTCTTCCTAAAGTAAGTTTTGAATACGCCACTTCTCTTATCAAAACCATCATAAGTTCCTTAGAAAAGATCCGGACCCTTGAGCTTATTCAGCCATTTAGAATGTTAGTCTTATTTCTTGCCACAAACATCAGCTATGTTTTATTGAGCACCGACTAGGTGATGGACCCTGTGCAAAGTGCTGTCTCTTTCAATCCTCACAAAATCCCCATGAATTTGCCATTCCCTTGGTCCTAACTGTAGAAACAAGGAAATGTAAGTGACTTGCTCAGGATTGTACATCTAGTCAAAGGGCAGAGTCCATATTCAAATTCTGGTTTAGAGGACATCAAAGCCAGTTGCCTTATGACTTCCAGAAGAACTGGGCTGCTTTCCTGTCTGTCATATCTTCATGCCATTCTTTGTAATTAAATGCCACCTCTTTCTTCATGGAATTAGCCCTTGTATTTCCAGAACCAGTCTGAGGATAAGGTGATATAACTACAAATGGCTCAGTGACACATGCATCCAACTATACAGCAGTTCTCATAATTTAGTTAAACAGTTGAGATATCAAACTCGGGATACAGTGGATGTGTTCATATTTGATACATAGCATTCAAAGCAAATGACTCATACGGAAAGAAAGTTGGAGGGAAGAAAGAGCTTGATGTAGAAAAAAATGTGTGGAGCTTGGAGAACTTTATCAGATGGAGCATTGGCATTGCTGACAGGCATCAGAATTCTCTTTCCTCTTGCTCACCTGTGGGCTCTGAGACCGGTGAGAGGCTCCACGACCAGAGTGGACTCTGAAACAAGTGCTGCCTTTTCTCCTTGCTGTGAGCCTTGGAAGCACCAGGCTGCTGAGCAAGGCAGCTACTTGGAAACTGTCTTCTATTGTGAAAGGCAGGAATGACAATTTCCTGGAAGCAGACACAAAAAGGTAACTGGCTTTCTGTTTCAGAGCCCATCTGAATGTTTTTGGCTGTTAGGAATTTTTAAGTTTGTTCATATGCTCATCTTTCCATTGTGGCAAAAGCTCCTGGAGGAGCCCCGTGGGGCTGCAGAGAGCAGACGAAGCGCGGCTGAAGAGATGTGGTCAATTTCTCACCACAGATTCCCAGTCACAGCACAGTGGCTTAGATGGCACCGAGCGAGGAAAACTGGCTGGAGGCATCCTCCAGACGGCGGGAAGTGAGGATCTTGCTGGCTCTTGGAAATGAACAGGCTTCCATGAGGAAGAAGTGTGGCCCTTTTGAGGTAGGGAGGACGGGGCGAGGGAAGTCCAGGGGCCGGGCCGTGTCCTAGGGAACAGTGGTTCTCAAATGTATCAGGGTCCCCTGGAGAGCTTGTTGAAACGGACTGTTGGGCTCCAGCCCCAGTGTTTGATATATAGAGCAGGTCTACGGTGGTGCCCAAACACTTGCACTTGTCACGTGTTACCGGTGCTGCTGAAGCTGCTGGTTTGGGGACCACACCTTGAGAACTGTTCTAAAGCAAAAGTCATAATCTCAAGTATACACTAAGGCTAGACAGGTGATGTAAATGAATTACCCCTAAGACAGCTGTAAGGAAAACAACAGCCTCTGCACGGGACGTGACAAATGATGAAGATGCTCTCTATGGGGGCAGCTGCTATTCTAATCTAGCTGATTTCTGCCAGGGCTTCTGATTAAAAATAGCTTTTTTTCTGATTAAAAATAATTTTATTCTGAATCATTAAATTTTTACAATTGGTGCACAAGATTTCTGAAAATATAAATATGGTATAAAGAATGACTATGCAGTAGACCTTGTATACTCATCATCCTTTTAAAAAATTTTTTTCTTGCCTTTGAGTTCCTCTTCCTAATTCCTTCCATTTCCTTCTCTCAAGGATAACTACTATTATGAATTTTGTATTTGCTGTTTTCTTGCTTTTCTTTATAATACTACATTTGCTTCCTTAAACAATATATTGTTTACTATCATGTTTTTGAACTTTATGCATAGGATGATTCCACTTAGTATTTAGTGACTTTTTTTTTTGCCTCAACATTATGTACCTGAGATGCATCCATGTATTGAATTTCCACGGTGTTATCTTACATCATGACTTATTTGTCCATCTTTCTGTTGGACATTTGAGTTGGTTCCATGTTTTTGTCTCCACAAAGAGTGCATCTGTACACATTCTTGTACGTGGATTCTGGTGCACATTTGTAAATTCTTTTTAGGACACATATGTGAAGAGTGGCATTGCTAGCTTCTAGTATATGCATATCTACAGATTCATTAGATACTTTCCCACCAGTAGTGTATAGAGTTCTGGTTATTCTACTTTCTTGCTGGCATTTCATATTGTTTCGTATGAAATGAGTGTGAAATGGGATGCTATTGTCTTTTAAATTTACATTTCTCAGATTAGTAATGGAGTTAAGCATCTTTTGCTTTGTAAGCCATTTGAGATTCTCCTTCAGTGAAATGTCTTCTGTCTATTTTAATTTTGTTATTGTTATTTTGTGTGTGGCTTATAGTAGTACTTTACATATTCTGAAAAATATTTAGCAGTTCTGTAGACTGACAGTTTTTTTTGAGTCTGTTTTTTCACTCTGTGCTTAGCATCTTTACATGAACGAAGTTCTACATTTTAATAGCCACAGATTTATAATCTTTTCCTCTAGGGTTTGTGCTTTCTGTGTCGCATTTGAGTAACCCTTCCTTACACTGAGGTCGTATAGCTCATCTATATTTTCAATATTTTATGTTTTGCTTTTTCATTAAGTCTCTAATTCACCAGATAATTTCTGTGTATGGTGAGGTCAGAAGTGGGGGTCAGAACAGATGCAGACCAATAGGCTTGGCATCATGTATTGAAAAGCCCATATTTAGCTCTATGACAAGTGATGTTGTCATATACCCACGGGTCTCTTTTAGGGCATTCTGTGTCCATTTCATCATTCTAGTCATATATCCCTGTGACAATAATTATTTTAGCTTAAATTCTTTATATTTCATAAGGCAAGTCCTCCTACCTTGTTCTTCAAGAATGTCCTAGTTATTGGTCTTCCACATACTTTTCATAATGAACTTAAGTTTTATAAGGAAGCCCTTTTGGAATTTTGATTGGATTTATTCCCATTCCATGAACACTGCATCTGTCTCTAGTTAGGTTTTCTTTGATGCATTTCAGTAGAGTTTAACAATTTTCTCTGCGTTAAGCATATCTTTTGTGGTTATTGAAAATGGTATTTTTGTTAAAAGCATTTCTCTTACTCCTATTTCTTTTTCCTATTGTATTGCTGTTCTCTCTTTTTTTTTTTTGTATGTTGATATTTTATTTCACATTGTGACAAATTATCTTATTTTTCATAATTTGTGCACAGGTTGTTTTAGGTTTTCTTTGTAGTCACTATTTTAATTTATGACAGTTTATTCTTTTATTTCTCATGGTTTTTATTATTTTTCTTTCTATACTGTATTGCGTAAGACTGTCCAATACTGTGTGGACTAGAAGCAAAGAAACAGCAATCTCATTGCTTCCTGACTTTACAGGGAAAACGTTCAACAATTTACTATTAAGTGTGACTTTTTGTTATAGATTTTTTCCAAATTTTTATTAAAATAGGAAAGTTATCTTCTATTCTTATTTTGCTAAGAGATTCTATCATTAATGTGAACTTTATCAAGGGCTATTTTATTCTTCATATATTGAGATAATATAGTTCTCCTTAATGTGGTGAATTATATTAATTTACCAATAACAATCCACTCTTGTGATTTTTTTAAGCATTAACTCAACATTGTCATTGTGTATAATCTCTTCCTTATATCTGAAACTATTTGTTAATTTTTAAAGGATTTTGCACCTGTGTTCATAAGTGAGTTTATCCTATAATTTCTCTTTCTTAACAATATCTTTGTCAGGTTTTCTTTCTTTCCTGTATTCTAGAATTCGTCCTTTGTATGTTTAAACTCATTGATAAATCTGTTCATGGAAAAAAAATCTTATTTCCATTTTAAAAAACAATTTTAGGATTATGTAGGTTTTGTGCTTCCAGGTTTGTTTTGGTTACCTTTTCTCTTGATATCTTTCCATTTCATATAAAGGTTTGAATTTGTTGGGAAACTCTTCTTAATATCTTCATGTTAAATGTTGCCTGCATTTGTAGTTATGTCTTTTTTTTTTTTTACATTCCAAATATTTTTATTTCTTTTATTCCTCTGGAGCACTACTACCAATTATTAGTCTTTTCAAAGTGCTAACTTTTGGCTTTGTCAAAAGTTTTATGTATATTTCTAGTTCTTCAATTTTTCCTTGTCTTTTTGTTCCATATAAATTAGAAAAATTGTACAGTTGTTTTGAAGTTCTACAATGTGTTGCCTTCTTAGTTAATTTTTGTCTTTCTTAATTTTTAACATACATATTTAAAGTTATGCATTTTTCTCTGGCAGACTCCCAAAGGTGTATTTATAATATAGATGTAAATACTTTGTAATTTTAGTTTGAGTTCTCCTGTGGTCTATGAGTTTTATAGAATGGTTTTCCTTAAATTCTAAATATGTAAGATTTTCTAGGACATATTTTCTTCATTGGTTTTAAATTTTCGAACACTGATTTTGAACTGATAATCTTATATGATAATGGTTTCTATATAAAATCAATTCTTTACAAATCGAGACTAGGTTTTTGGCCCAGTATGTGTCAATTTTTATAAATATGCTCGTTTGAAAAGAATGTGTGTTCTGCAATTGGTACTATGTTCCATAGATGCCTATTAACTTAAGATATTTAATTCTTCTGTTCAAATACACACATATTTGATCTATCAGTTACTAAAAGATATATGTTATTAGAGGTGTGTTTTAAATAAATATCACCTTAGAGTTATTCTATCTTCCTTATCTAAGTATAGTGGTCTTTATTTCTTATAATGTTTTTTTGCCTTAAAATCCATTTTGCCTCTTAGTTCTCTGTTTCTGTCAGCATTTTCTCTGGAGACATTTTCCCATACTTTTAAAAATCAACCATTCTTTATGGTTGTGTTTTAGGTGTTTGTCTCATGTAACTGGATTATTTATTTTTTTTTCAGATGCCTTTTTATTGAAGGAAACTTTACATACAGTGAAATGCAGATATTTTTATTTTACTGACAAATACACATTGTATATATTTAAAGTGTACAACATGATGTTTTGATATATGTATACATTGTGAAATAACTCCCCCATTTAAGCTAATTATCCAATCTATCACCTCACATATTTACCACCCCCTCTCCTTCCCCAGTAAGAACACTTAAGATCTATTCTCTTAGCAAATTTCAAGTATACAATATATCATTATTAACTATAGTCACCATGCTGTACATTAGCTCTCCAGGACTCTTTTATTTTATAACTGAAATTTGTACCCTTCATCTAATCTCCTGTTAGATATTTGGTTGTTTTCAGTTTGGGGCCATTTTTTACAAAGTACTATGAACATTCTTCCAGAAGTCTTTTTGACAACAATCTTTTTCATTTCTCTTAAATAAGTAGCCATGAAGAAAATTACTGTTACAGAGTAGGTGTGTTTTTAAAAAGCGTGGTACTGCAGCATTTAAGATGGTCCCCAGTGATCCTTGGCTCCTGGAATTCATGCCCTTATGTAATTCTCTCTCTTCCATGTGGGTGGATGTAGTGACTTGCTTCTCTACACGAGTAGAAGATGGTAAAAGTCATGATGGGATGCCACTTAGGAGATTAGGTTATAAAAAGACAATGGCTTCCATCTTGGGTTTGTGCTCCCATTGCCTTACTCTGAGGGGAGCCAGCTGCTATGTTAAGAGCTGTCCTATGTAGATATCTAAAAACTGAGGGAGCCCATTAGCCCATAAAGAACTAAGATCCTCAATCTGTCTATAGGGAACTGAATCTTGTCAATAAGATTTGTGCATTTAGAAATGGGTCCTCCACAAATCAAGCATTTGAAGAGATCACAGCCCTGGCCAACAGCTTAACTGCAGTTTTATAACTGATCTTGAGTCAGAGGCATCACTAAATTGCACCCAGACTTCTGACCTATAGAAACTGTGAGATAATAACTGTTGTTTTAAGCTGCTAAATTTTAGGGTAATATGTGATATAGCCACAGATTAATACAATAAGAAACTGCCAAACCGTTTTCCAAGATAGTTGCACAATGGTACAGTCCTACCACCAATATCGGTGTAATTAAAGCTATTCTAGCGGCTAAAAAATGGTACTTTATTATGGTTTTCCGTTCTCCGATGACTAATGCTACTGAGTGGATTTTCATCTGGGTATTTAAAGATATTCTTTTGGAAGAGAGGTTTAAATCTTAGGCCCGATATTTTTGCAGTTTGGTTGTTTGTGTTTTTGTTATTGATTTGCTATACCTTCTGGGTAAAATTCATTTTTAGACAGACAGGTAGTCAGGTAGATAGATGGACTCACATCTATATATAGATCTCGTATCTTTCAACTTTTGCAGAAAGAAAACATTGAATTTGTTCTAAATTCTTTCCTTTCCCATATCTATTTAAAAGCCTCTGGGATTTTGATTGGAATTGAGTTGAACCTATAGATCAATTTTGGGAAGAGTTAACAATATTGAGTCTTTAATGGAATTTTTTAAAAAAAGTGTAACAGTCCAAATCCACTATTCCTGATTTACATGGTATTGTTATGTATTTTGGTTTGTGTTCTTTAATCCAGCAACATTACTGTTTTCATAATTAATGCTAATTTACATATCCATGTATTTTTCACTTATTCTTCTCTTATTTTAAGTTTCTCCCTTTTTTTTTAACATCGAGAAAATCCTTGATATTTTCTTTTAGTGAGGGTTGCAGGGCAAATCCTCAGTTTCGTTTTTCTGAAATGTCTTTAATTTGCCCTTGTGTGAAGGATTTGGGCTGGATGCACAAGCTTGCTGATAGTTATTGTCTCTCAGGAATCGAACATGTTTCTCTATATTCTGGTTCTCACTGTTGTGGTTAAGAAGTCAGCTGTCAGTCTAACTTCAATTTTAGAACTTCTGTTTGGCTCTTTTGTCTCCTGCTTTTTATCTGTGATGTTTTGCAGTGTCATTCTGATATGCCTGGATGTGGATTTCATTTTACTTACTTTACTTAAAATTTTTTTTTGACACTAAATTTGTAGTTTTGTGTCTTTCATCATTTCTGAGCAATACTCAGCTGATATGTCTTTGAAAATCGTTTTGGCTTCATTCTTTCTCCTCATTCTGAATGAAACTTGGATTAGACATTCTCACTCTAGCATTCCTATTATTCTGCTTCCCTGCTGTCTGGATGATTCTTCAGATATATTTTCATGTTTACTTATTTTTCTTGTTATCTATGTCTTATCACATCCATTGGAGTTTTACTTTTTGAGATATTTTCGTTTCCAGAAATTCTGTTCAGCTCATTTTCTAATCTGTTATTTTGTATATTTTTTAGTTTTTACTCTTTCAATTCATTCTTTGGTTTCTTTACTCCTAGTAAACATTTATTTTATACATTTCTCTGCTAATTCTTGATTTTATATGGTATTGAATTCTTGATTTATATGGTCTGAAGCGTCCATGGGTCTAAACTGGCTGCCTTGTTTCCCTTCCTTCTCTCTAAGCTCATGGTGTCTTGTTTCTGAGAGTGATTTGTACTACTCGAGTATGGATTCATATTTCTTGGGTCTTTATCTGTGAAAATTATTTGAGACTGGCATTTAAGGTGATTAGAGGATTTGCATTTGTTTCCATCAGTTACTGGTACCACTTTCGGCTTAAACTGTAAACTAATTTCTCTGCTTGAGGTAGTAGGACCACCCAGGTCATATGAATTCAAGCTACAAATGAGGGTGAGGGTCATTTCGGAGTTATCAAGCCTTTGGAGAAATGTTTTTCTCTTCCATTCAGTGCTGAGGTTAGAGACATTTCCTTTGTAGTCCTCTGGGTAAAAGGGTCAGAGATGGGGAAGACTAGGTTGATTGAATTCTATTTCATCCTTACACTGAGGATTTGGTACATTGGGGTCCCAATTTCACTGTGGGAGCTCTTAATTAGACTTCCTGCTTCAGGGGGACCCTGACATTTACTTTGTTCCCAGGACCCATGAGGCTGAAAACTGAAGCAGAATTTCATATAGTTTAGCAAGATCTGTAAAGTTACAGCTTGGCTCAATTTTCAGATTACTTCTCTGGGTTCACATGCTGTTTTAGTTTTGGACTCTGATTAATCCTAAATAATTTCTAGTTCATCAATGCATTTAAAATGTTTTAAAAATATTTTTACCCAATAGTTTTGTTTTCAACTAAAACAACTGGTCAGGGTACTTAGACTATCATGCTGCTGTACTAGAGGTCCACATATCTTATCATGAAATCACCTCATCTTTAAAGGTTGGCAACTTATTATCATTTATTATTATTTAAACCATAGATATGCCAACTTTCTGAGAGTCAGATCTGGCTTAACAGTGGCCAGTTAGCTAGAAAACTCTCTAGAAGTTTATCTGTCGGGGTTCAATTAGAGAAAGAGAGCCTCTTTGAGTGAGGTGTATATGGGTACATGATAAAAATTTAACCTTATGCAGTGTGGGAGCTGGGTAAACAGTCTACATAAGGCTGTTGTCATTGTGTGTGATGCTGGCACCAGAAGTCATCAGGATAGGCAGGCAGGCAGGGTAAATGGATATGAAGTGGGGAGAGTGAGGATAAGTCCGGAACTCAGCAGGATGAACCTGAGACAGTCTCTTAACACTTCTAGGTCTCTGATTGAGGGAGTGAGGATAAGTCCGGAACTCAGCAGGATGAACCAGAACCTGAGACAGTCTCTTAGCCCATCTAGGTCTCTGATTGAGTGGACGAAAACCCGCTGCCCTTCTTTACGAAACTAAGAATGCTAAGACCCAGGAGTTGGAGAAGCTGAAGGAGGATCCATTGACAGCTGGAGGATCTAAAGAATGGGGCTGCCCCACACCAACAAGGTGAGCTGGCAGGTGATCTCCAACAGAGCCTGGTACCCTGCACCACCTTCCAGTGTAAAAAAAAAAATGTGGCTGTGGTTTTGCCCCCACCTTCCAAACCTCATGCAGCCCCCCTAGCTCAGAGAAGGGATTTCCTGAAAATGTGGTACTGGCTTGGCTTAGTTGGAACAATACAAATCCATACCATTATGTCATCCTGTTTTAAATGGCTGCTTTGGCTTAAACACACTGTACTCAGTGGAATCAATTTCAACTTCCGATATAGAAACTGGTTGAAATAAAATAAGCACCTACCAAAGGTGAGAAGAAACTTGGGCTTTTCTAATTATATAGGATCTACTTTTAAGTCAAGCCAGGGTTCCTTTGAAATTCACCCTTCTCACGTATGCAGTAGCTATTTAAATTTTATGTATGAAGCTGTGTGTTTAGAGATCTGTCTTTAAATCCTGAGTAGAAAACCTAAGCAGAGTATTCTAGGGTTCATCTCTAATGATTGAAGAAATGGGTTGGATACTGTCATTTGAAGGCCTTTTCTTTCAGAAAAGCAATGATATTCTGTCCTTTAGAGCAAAGCCATTTTGAAATTTGCTTTTATGAAAGGTAAGCCATATCATCACAAAACACTCTTTTGAATCAACCCTTTTTTCCCCCAGTGTAGAGCTTGTTAGTTTATTTAATAAACATTTATTATACTAGACCTAAGGGGACAGAGAAATGGCCTGTGTCCCAGACTGGCAGAGTCATTAGGAAGTGGCTCATTTATTTGGATAACATTTATTGAATTCTTATTCGCAAAATGCTGGGGTGATAGTTGTAAACAATATAGACCTAATCTCTGCCTTAGTGAGTTTAGGTGCCATTGAGGATGAGATACTTTAAGCAACTATTTGTTTATGGTGGTGAGGAATCCTTGTTGAAGTACAGAGGATTATAAGAATTTATATAACTGAGGACTGGCTTGTAGGAAGAGTTGGGGTCTGGAAAGGCTTATGTTGACATCTGAAGAATGAGAAGGAGTGGGCCAAACATATGGAGTAGCATGCATGGACACCTTTAGGGAAAAAATAGTTTTGTAGCTTAAAAAAAATGGAAAGAAGGTTGCTAGAGAATGTGATATTAATAAGAAGAGGTAAGAGAGGGGTTAGGCATGGCCTTGCAGAATATGGCGAGACAATAAAGGATTTTAAATGGAGTGGGGGGTATAAGGGCATAAAAAGATAACAGACAACATGATCCGATGTCCGCGTTTGAACGATTACTGTGATTGTGATGATTAATTTTATGTGTCAACTTGACCGAGCCACAGGGTGCCCAAACATTTGGTCAGACATGACTCTGGTGTGTGTCTATGAAGGTGTTTCTGAATGAGATTAACATTGGAATTAGTGGGCCCAGTAAAGCAGATTATCCTCCCTAATATGGGTGGCCTCATCTAGTCAATCAAAGCCCAAATAGAATGAAAGGCTGAGTAACAGACCTTTGCCTTCCCTGACTACCTGAGCAGGGACATTGGTCTTCTGCCCTCAGACTTCGACTTATACCATCAGCTTGCTGACTGCCGATCTTAGGACTTCTCAGCCTTCATAATCAGGTGAACCAATTCCTTATGATAAATCTCAATCTATATATACTACATTAGTCAGAGTTCTCTAGATACATAGAACCAACATACATGTGTATGTTTGCATGTATATATATGTATGTGTATATATACACACACACATATGTGTGCATAAAATTATATATGTATCTGGCTACTGAGTAGAGAGAGGATAAGAAAGGACGAGAAGATTGCGAGGAGAAGAGCGTGACTTGGATTTGGTGATGGAATGAATCAAAAATGATTTCCAGTGTTGTGGGTTTTATAATGGTAGAGTCTGTGGGTCAGCCACTAAAATAGGAAGAGTGTAAGCAAAGAAAACTGAGTTGAGTTTTAGATATGTTGAATTGGAGGTGTTTGAAATGTCAAGGGGAAATGTGGCTATGCAGGGCTAGAGACAGAAAAGAGGGAGGTATGTTCGATCGTGGTTGGCAGCATATTCCCATATTGCTGAGTTAATTGTAGTATGTATATGCAGCCTCAATGAAAACATAATTGGAATCCCTCGTTTGGCCTGGTGAGACTGGGAAGGTGCGCTCTGGGAACTGGTGGTCTCAGCCGAGTGACTATATAGGTGGCATCCTACCAGGGTGAATGTTTCCTCTGAGGTGCTCTCATTCTATAGGCAGAAACAAAGCAAAATCCTGACCAGAGTCCTAAAGAGCCCAGACTCTGTTTGTTGTTCTCTGAGCTGGTTTTGCAGCTCCTGTGTGGCTGAAGGACTATGACAAGGAGGAACTTGGTCATGTCTCTTAGGTGTAGGAAGCCCTGAGCAGCTGTTTATGGAACCATCACTTCCTGGCACATTTCTGCATTCACTTCAAACCTCTCCTTCTTTGCTTAAATTCCATGTCAAGTACCTGTGAAATATGGCATCACAACAGGGTCCCTTTCCTCCTCAGTTATACTCAGAAGTGTCATGAATCAAAAACAAAAAACCCCCACAAAACTTAAAATGCTATCACAAGGTCTGTTTTTAAAACTCAGAGAATAATTTATTTGCTGTTGGCATTATCAGTTTGTTCTCTCTGTTTCAAGCTCATTTTTTGTTGAAATTGTTTTTTGTTGAAACAGTGATTACTTATCTAGATTTCTCGTTTTCATTTCCTTCATCATCAGAATCTACATTAATCACTTCTAAGCCTGGACAAGCTTTTAGATGATATTTTGCTCCCATCTTCAGAGAATAGAGACAATGGCTTTCATTACTTTGGGAAGCGACCTTCAAAACATCATAAAAACTGAGCAATACATGGGGAACTGAAACAGCAGAGGGTTAGCACCTCAGTCTTTCCTAGGAAAGAGCAGATTCACACTAACACCAACACCTAGGTTACTCTGAGTTCTGTGCTTGAGGAAAAAAAAAATGAATTATAATTGAAAGGGAAATGATTTAGAAAAAAGCACTGGGAGGGTTTGTAAGGTTGGTGGTGCTTGGGTCGATCGAAGGGAGTTCTTGGATTGGCTGAAGCCCATGGTTGGGATATTTCAATTCAATCAGAATCACATGGGAGCTTTCAAAACTTGGGCCACATCTCATACAAATTAAATCAGAATTCCAGGGCATATGAATTTTAAACAATTCATTTGGCGATGATTACAAATCACTGACTTTGACTTAGCAGATCTCTGTATGTGTCACAGATATACCATCTTTAACATGGATCCCTACCATCTGGCTGATGGGAATAGAATGGTTATGATATTGCTTCTGGGAGAAAAATAGCCCAGGTTATAACCTCAGGAGCTAAGTTATGTACTTGACAAAATGAAGACCTGCAGTGCCTACTCTGTGGGTCCATTGCATACCTGGGTCACTTGCATTTTTAAGTTGCTGATCTGATGATCCTGTGTTTATAAAATTTTAGTGTACCGGTAGGACTCTTTACTTGGAGGGTACATATTTCTCAAATAATTTCTTCATTGATCTGAAAGTTCATTAGCTCTCATTGAATCTTCAAGAGCTCAAAGTTGAATTCCCATTTCAAGAAAAGTACCATAATTTGGTCGTGCTGTTGGATAACCGCTAATGCAGCAACAACCATTCTGGAAAAACTGCTTTGTTTCAGCGTAAATGGGCCACCTAAAGTAATGGTGAGATTTTGATGCTAGACAACTTTCAGAACATGGTGCTGGCTACCATTGTGTTAAATACTGTGGTCCATTTAGTTTTCAGCTCAAAAAATTCATAATGCTCCCTCTGACCTTTGGGACTCATACTGTATTTCTGAATTAGGCATTCATAAAGTCTGATTCATAGGAATCTCAGAGGCCTCAAACGGAAGCCTAGTGTCAAGTCCAGGGACAGATTTGAGGTGCACATATCAGTAAATTTATATTCTATGCCCTGCACGGTGGGTACTTTTCACACCCATCTGGTATTTACTGCCAGCCCTACTCGTGAGAAGAGGCAGTGGAGCCTGGGAGGTTAAATGTCATGGTCTAGACCACATGCCTAGAGAGTCGTAGGGCAAACCCAGGCCTCCTGAATCCTAGCTAATATGTTTTATAATATTGCATGGTTCTGAGTATTGAAAAGTAGTACACATATTGAGTGGAAACCTCATCCTGTAACCTGCTATGTCATCTGGAGTTCCCATAGGTTTGTGACCCAAATTTTAAAGACGAGCATTTGCTTTTAACAAGCAATTTGGTTATCCTGAGGTTTCCTTCAGCAAATCCTTCAGTGAGTGGACGTGAGAGCCCCTCCTGGTCACCCTGCCTGTAACAAATGGTAGGTCTACCTGGCCCATCCGCTAACCTTCTTCTTACTATGTCTGTTCTCTTGTCATGCTTCAAGTCTCATTTAAATGTCACCACTTTAGAGAGGCCTTCCCCTGACCATCCCTTCTCTCACCCAGTGACACTCCTTCATGCCATTGACCACAATTTGTAATGATTTGTTTACTTGTTTTAATCTTTCTTCTTCTAGAATAAACTCTGTAAGAGAAGTCACTCCACTAGATTTATGCCCAGCATCGAGAATGTTGTCTGGTATTCAGTAAATGTGTTGGAGCAATGTCCTTCTTAGATTCTGCTACACAGCATTGAAGATAGTGCTCCTGTCATGTTCTGAGTAAGGTCCAGGACTGAAAAATCCCCTTTCCTCTCCTCCTCTCACCTTATTGGTATGAGTCTGGATAATTTATTATTGTAATCTAATTACATTAGAATTGGCAGCCATGTTAGCATTCTCTCATACGAGTTTAGACCAAAATAAATAAATCCCTTAGTTTGTGCCCTATTTTGCTAGTAACTGTCTCATTCTATGTTTGTGCTGCTAGAGCCGTAGTTTCCCCCTCCTAAAATTTGTAATCTAAATTTCTTGGGAGGGAATATGGAATGGCGGTTTAAAGCCTCAGAGTCAGGATTCTGAGTCCAAGCACTTCCATCTGCTGGATGTTTGCCTTGGGAAAAATGGCTCACCCTTTTTGAGGCTCAGCTGTTTCTCATCTTCACTAGGGATAACAGTATCTCCCTTACAGGACTGGAAATGCAGGTGAAGCCTCGGTCGAGTACACAGGATGTGCTGGTAAGTGACAGCTTTTATTACCATATTCATTCAGATAAAAATTCTGTCACATCTATTCCCCTCTGGCTTCCTTAACATTTCATCATCCACAAGAGGCAGCCTGGTTTACCTAGTGGCCACGTTACAGACTTGACTAAAAGCTTGACTGCCAACAGTAATTCTAATACAAAAAAATCAAAGGCTAGAGGCCAAAGAAGTCCATTTTTTCTTCACACAGTTTTTGACTGTTATGAAATTTACTAAAATGTCGATGACTTTGAGAGGGGAAAATCTTGACAGATTCTCTGTAGAATTTGTCAATTACTTTTGCCAGAAGTAAAAACTGATCATAAATATAGTGCCTTCGTAGTCTAACATGGGCTGCCGAACAATGATTAGAAGCTTAAATCTTGTAGCAAATCATGTTTCTCAGAACTGAGGTTTCCAAGGTGACTGCTTAAGAAACTACAGACGTGATAACTGCAGTTTCTGGAGAAGCTTCTCTGGTCCTTCCTGGACCCTACCATCTCCGAACCATTACATTCTTTACGCTGGGAGAGTCTTCTCAAATGAGAAAGGAACTAAATAATTGATTTAAATATCAAAGAAATTATGTACATTTCCACACTCCCAGCTCTCATTAATGAGAGTAATAACTCTCAAGTCTTCTCAATAAGATCTGACGCTCTCTGAATGTTTAATGATCCATGCAACTAACCTGACTCTATGTGTGCCTCTTTGTGGATGATGAAATGTATAGGCTGTCAATTATTTTAACAAAGAATAAAAATTAAATTCACAAACATTATTTAGATTTTTCCTTTACATGAAATCACTAGCTTCAATCTGGATTGGAAGTCAATTCAGCCCCATGGGACATTGTGTTATTGTAGAGGGAGCACTGGACTAGGAGTGGATTCTTAGTACCAGGTTTGCCACTAAGTTGTCATGGCGACCCACTCTCCTTTATGCAATGAGAGGGCTGGAGTAGCAGTTGAAATAGTTCCTCTACCAGCCCTAAAGTCCACTTTGTTACAGATTTTGGCAGAATAACAGCAAGTGAGTGTGTTGACTGCCATATGATCATAATGCAAGAGATCACAACGATCTCGCTTTAGCTTCAATGCTAATACTCAGTAGACATCTTAAAGAATACTCTGCATCTGTTTGTGTATATGTTGTATAAGAATCCTTGTCTGTGGGGACCAAAACCAGTGAGCTACATAGCTCTAAGAAGGCTGAAAAGCAGAAATTAATATCTCACATGCGAATAATTATACTTTATTCGTTTAATTTTGTAAAAGCCATTTAATAAAAAATTATACTCACCACGTATTAGGCTCTGTACTAGTAAAACGATTCTAGAATGAAGTCATTATACTGTTAATATTGTTATTCACCCCTGTTTTACACACAGGGAAAGTGAGGCTGGGGAAGTTATGCCAAAGGTCACACAGCGAGGAGGGAGTAGCTGTTTCAACCACAGCTCTATCACCAGAGCCCACATTTTTAAGAGCTATCCTGAAACTGCTTCTATTTACTGAGAATGAGCAAATGTTAGAATAACAGAACTAAGTTTTAGGACTCTAGGGGAAAAGTAAATGACAATCAAGTAAAACTTAGGAAGTACCTTATTTGTGTTGAAGGACATTTCGGATGTGAATATATCATTTAAAATTTCCATTTTTGGTCCAGCCATGAAATAATTAATTTGGTTATTGACAACCCATTCCAGGATCCTCTCTTAGTTAAAAGGCTAACTATAGGAAGCCCAGAGTAGCATTGGAAAGCACCGTGGACAGAGGTCCCTGATTTGTGAATGCTTAATAATAATAATGATCACGAGGGGCTGAGCCTGTACATGCTTTGGACGTTCACATGGCCCAGGGCATCCACCACAGTACCAGGTAGAATCCCTATTGAACAGGTGAGGTTCACTAAGGTGCAGTGATTTGCCCAAGGCCACCCAGTCACTTGACTCACAGAGGTGGGATGCTGTTTGACCAGGACTGTCTGGCTTCAAAGTAGCCTTCTTAAAACCTTTCATTGAGTTATCATCTATCACAGACTATGTTCCTATGGGCACAGGACCCACTAAACAGCCAGAGTTTACTGTATTCAGCTTATACAATTTTGTGTTCAATGGCATAAAATATCCCTATTTAATGGAAAAATCATGTTTTAATTTATCATTGGCTAAATTATTTGATTTCTACATTTAAGCAAAACATTCTTGAGGAAGACGTGTCAAGTTCTACAGTTTTATGTATCCCAGTTCGAGTATCCTAGTTCGAGAAGCAGCTGTGCAATGAAGCAGAGTAAGTAAACACTGAATCTGGGGTCTGACATTCCACTTAGTAGCTGTGTGAGCTTAGATGCTTAACTTATCTATAAAAATGAAGATTCCAACAGTCACCTTATACAGCTATGTTTATATAGTGAGTGCTTAGTACAGGTTTAGACTACTCTATCCTAATTCAAGTAGGAGGAGGAAGGCTCTTAAACATGGCTAGTTCGAGATGTTAGAAAAAAAAATTCTCTTCTGCTCTCGTTTTGATTGTTGGTTACCTGTTAAAAGCATGATTTCATTTCAATCCGCAGATGGCCTTTAGGGATTTTTTGCTCTTCATCTCGGTTTGTTGAAGAGCTAAGTAGAATGGTTTTACTCGCTAAAGCAGATCACAAAGTTGCAAAACTCTGAAAATAACTGTTGATCTGTTTTTACTTCAGATCCTTCAGTGGGGTGAGGGTGGGTGGTCCTTTTTAGTCATGCCTATGTCTGGTGTTGAGACTACTGCTCATTTCTCTGTTCATGTGTTACTTTTATCACATAACAAATAGAGGAAAAAATGCTTTTATAATGCCATTTAAATAAAAGCTCACCCTAGAACTCAGGATGTCTCCTTAAAAAGTCAGAATAGGAAGACAGAGACAGACCTTGCAGCTCAGTCTCAAAGGCCTTTACTCCAACCCACTGTTAGAAACATTTCTGTTCACATACGTGGGAGATTTTCATTTGCAGGATATAGATTAACCTAGGTCCTGTTGCAAGGAAAATCATGGGAACAGTAAAGGCATGTGGCCGTGAGGGCAAGATCTTGTTTACAAAGGAACAATCATAGTATGATAATATGCTATTCTTTACTCAGTCATAACAAGGTAAGTAAAAAGTCTCAGAAAAATCCAAGAATGAAATATAGTATATAGTATATTTTGATGTAAAGCAAATTCTTTACACGATGGAGATATCGCTGCTAACAATAATGTTTGTTTATTATAAGGCATTAAAATAAATCTTTTTTTCAATTACTTTCTAATGAATGTACCAATTACCTTTTGAATGGTGACATATGGCTGTAATCTATTCCAGTGGGAATAAAGCTTGCTTATACAGGGTTTCAAGGACTCCCTCCTGAGCTACATTAATTATCGATATAAACAAAGATAGAAGATTATCATCACATTTATCGATAAATCCTGAACCTCATTGCAATATAGTTTTCTAGGTTAGACAGCATTAATCATCAGGCAATTTCCAACAGTTATGGTGCAAAAGGGATGTTTCTGCGAGCCAGCTGACTTGGGAGCAGGTTTATTAATGTGGTTGAATCCTGGAGTAACTGGGGAAAAAGTCAAATAGCCATTGTGCAGGATATAGTTAAAAAATAATGCTCTTAGACAACTGGAGGGCAATCTATTGGCTAACAGCTATCACAGGAAAACTTGACCTTGGTGTTGAGACCACGTCCTTCCACATTCTATGCTATCATATCCCCATGGGTTTCAGAAGAGGCTCTGAGTTCTGCCATGAAGTAGTCTTCCTTGTTTATCTTCTAAAAACTTCGTGGGCTTTGGTTTACTCACCGCTAGATGACCATACTGCTAGTACTGGCCTCATGGGACTTTGGGAAGATTACATGCGATATTGAATATAAGACACTTAGTGCCTGGCATGTTTTGATAGTTCAGAGACGTTAACTATTTTATCATAGATGGAGTCAAGCAATTTAATATTCATAAGATACAAACTTTTTCCTATTCTTATCTCCTCAACCTACCTTTTAGATTTTACATCAACAAGAAACTTCTGTAAATAATGGAAGGTGATTTGTCAAGGGAAATGCATTGCTTACCTTCCCTGTTTGCCACTGTGGTAGGTAATTTATACATATAATCTTTAGTTCATGACTTATATTGTATTATTGTCATTTTATATATGAAGAAACAGAGAAAAAATGGATTTACATTAAGGAACACACAGGTAAGCAGCTGAGTTAGGATTCAAATCTAAATTTAACATCACAGTTTGTATTCTTTCCAGTGTGCTTAAGAATTCGGTTTCTAGTGTCTACCTAGAAAGACCAATATTCTGACATCCTTTTGTCAACTTCTGCTGAAAATTTACTAACATTTTGAATCACTCTAAGAACTTGAGTTTCTTGAGTTCTTTATGTCTTAAAGAATTGACCAGAAGATGATATATTGGTTTATCTGTATTGTCACATCTGCCTTTACCTGGATGGATCAACTACTGAACACTGTCTCTTCAGCTAGTCAGGCTTGGCTGGGTACTAGCCATAGTGGTTAGTACCGAGAATCTAATAAGGTACTGTGTAAGATTTAATTACTGTCCCTGTTTTGCATATGAGGAAATTGAGGCACAGAGGAAGGTTAGAGTAATTGCCCACATTCACATAGCTAGGTCACAGCGAAAGTGGAATTTGAACCCAAGCAGTCTGGTTCTGAAATGAGTATTCACTGTACTGCCTCTGCCAGAGCAGACAAACCTGTAAACTGACAACTGAAACATAGCAGAAAGCACTTATTATAAGAGAAGGACAATAAGGCAGAGGCTCTGGGGTGGTAGGTTAATTCACTTAGAGGGGGAGCTTAGGAAAGTCTCCCAGGAAGAAAGTAACCGGTGATGGGAAGGAGACTTAGCAGGGTGAGCTAAGGTGTTTGTTATACATAAAGAGGGTGGAGGTGAGGACAGGCCATCAGGACCTTGTTGGCCTAAAAAGGTGCTGTGGACTCTGTCCTCTGAAGGATGTGAAACAGTGACCTGGTAGGACTGTTTAGAGAGACCATCTGGCTTCAGGAAAGAGAAAACTCTGCAGGGCAGGCAAGACAGAATGCAGTCAGGCAGGTTAGGGGGCTAATGGAAAGGGAAGTGACATCCAGATTCGGGAAATGTCTTGCTGTTGCCATTTACTAAGCTTGCCAGCAGGCACAGATGGAAGTGGTGCTGACGGGCTGGTTTTAGAAATGCTGAGGTGCTTGTGGCATGCTCAGGAAAGATGGACAGTGGGTGGGGCTATTGTGATAGGAAGCAAGGTCTCTGAAAAAGAATTAAAGATGCCAATATATCTAAAATTGTTAAGCGTAGCCATCTTCAAGATGGATTACATGAAGACAATACTTAGATACAAAATAAGATCGGTGACGTAAATATGGTTGAGAAGTATAAACTTCTTGGGAGATGACTGAATTCTGAAAAAGCCTCAAAGAGCCAGTCCTAGAGTTCCTTAGATGCCAGAAAATAGAAAGCATAAAATTAATAATTAACCAAGGAGAAATATGGATGTATGGATTAATAACCATCAAGAAAATTGAGTTGATTGTAAAGCAGACAGCTCTTCTTTTCTCTCCTAAGATTGGAAGAAAATCGCATGGTGTTACAGACATGTTAGTCAGTTGGGCAGGCCTGCCTATGTCCTTCCTCAGAGATTCTGCTCCAACGACCTCCACAGTAGGCTGTGTGAGGCCTAACTGCACTGAGATGTTTGGAGTTGATTTTGAGACTAGCCAGTTTCTGTTTACCACTCTGACTAGGACCAAACAAAAGCAGGGAGCACTTATCTACAGAGAAAGGGATAACTGCCTTCCAGACGAAGACCCAATTTCTAATAATGGAACCACCCTTGAGGACTGGCTGAGCGGAGACCCAGCAGGTCCCACGCCCGTACAGTGGCTGTTAAGAATCAAGATATCTCAGCTATGGAGGCACCCCTTAAGCAGTGAGAGGGTCCCAGCCCCACAATGGGTTCCCAGAGATTCCTCTACACAAGTGGCCTGCTTCAGCTCGCATTGCAGAATTTCCTAAAAATCTCTCAAAGAGCCACAAACCCCCAACAAGAAGCAACCTGCCTCGGCGTGCCCTGTACCTCTTGCTAAGTGGCCCCAAGCCTAGCATAAGCAGCAGTCAGACTTGGATCACAGCTTCAGCTAAGTAGGCACATGTGACCATCAATTTAAAATAGACTGCTATAAACACAGCTTGGTGTAGATGAGGCACGTGGTAATCACAAAACAGAAATCTATAAGAGATATACAAGAACTAGAGAAAGGAATCCAAACCCAGCACTACATGCAATGAAAGTCATCAACATGCAAGAGAATATGCATCTATCAATAACTATTTTAAATGCTCCAATCACAAGACGTGAGGGTGGCTGAATGGATTAAAAAACAAGACCCGTACATAGGATGTCTTTAAGAGACCCACTTCAGACTGAAAGACACACACAGACTGAAAGTAAAGGGATGGAAAAAGGTATTTCATGTAAATGAAAAAAAAAAAAACAAACAAACTGGGGTAGCAATACTTATATCAGACGAAATAGACATTAAAACAGAGGTTGTAACAAGAGACAAAGGGCATTTCATAATGATAAGGGACCTAAATATATAAAGCAAATAGTGATGAGCATAAGGGCAGAGAGAAACAGTAAGAGTAGGGGACTTGAATACCACATTGACATTATTAGATCATCTAGAAAGAAAATCAACAAGGGAACAGTGGCCTTAAATGACACATTAGGCCAGATGGACTTAATTGACATTTTTAGGACATTTCATCCCAAAGCAGAACATACATTCTTTTCAAGTACACTTGGAACATTTTCCAGGATAAACTACATGCTAGGCCACAAAATAAGCTGAGGAATTTAAGAAGATTGAAATCATATCAAGTATCTTCTCCGATCAAAAAGGTATGAAACTAGAAATCAATTATAAGAAGAAAACTCAAAAACACCCAAATACGTGGAGGCTAAATATCATGCTACTAAATAGATTAACAATGAGATCAGGGAAGAAATCAAAAGACATCTTGAGACAAATGAAATCACAATGACCCTAACTTTATGGGACTCAGCCAAAACAGTTCTTCTAAGAGGAAAATTTATAGCAATACGGGCCTCCCTGAAGAAATAAGAAAAATCTCAATCTAATGTTATACCTAAAGAAGCTAGAAAAAGAACAAAGCAAGCCCAAAGTGAGTGGGAGAAAGGAAATCATAAAAGTCAGAGAGGAAATAGAGTCTAAAAAACAATAGAAAAGATCAATGAAACCAAGAGCTGGTTCTTTAAAAAGATACAACTGATCAGGAAAAAAAAAAAAAAAAAGAGAGAAGGCCTAAATAAACAAGACCAGAAATGAAAAAGTGACACCACCACAGAAATACAAAGGATTATAAGAAAACACTGCAATTATATGCCAACAAATTGGACAACCTGGAAAAAATGGATAAATTCCTAGAAACACAATCTTCTGAGACCGAATTTGAAACCCATCAGGCCTGTCTTTGGATTATATCTGATACTCCTGTTTCTAATACATTCTACAACCTAGCGGAGATAGACTAGTTTCTTTAAACCCATTGATTCTATGCTCAGACAACTTTAATCAGATGCCCAAGTGGTTCTATGACAATCTATTGATGAATCATAGAAGCTCAGTGTCAGGAGGTTTTAGTTAAGCTCTCCTTGGATAAATGGTTCTGTAAGACAATAATTCTAACATGTGATGCTCCTTGATCAAGCTTGACCCTCCCCGGAGGTAGTGTAAGTCATTCTTGGCATCACCATTCCAGACAATTCCTTAGAACTCCAGACTTGTATTGTTATCGATACCTCATTATTGTGTTTCATCTCAGACATCCAAACTTAACATTTCCCCAGTTTAAGCACAGTGCTTGCTATCAGCGCTTGCTATCCCAGTAAGTGGCACTGCCACACTTACTGTCTAGGATTCATTCCTCATATGATAGAGACCCTGAAGAACACAATGTGAAAGGCTTAGTAAAAATAAGCATGCTCATATAAGTCTTAGAGAAGTTATATTTTACTGTGACGTGCACAAAGGACACATTCTCAGTAAAACTCACTGGGAGATCTCAAGTCACTCTAGATCCTCCCAGAGGATGGGCTCAGGTTGGTGACTATGTGGTTATGTCTTCAGGGAGAGGTTCCACCTGTTTGCAGAAAGCCCCAAGTGGAGGCTTAACAAATACTTATACCCTCTAAAAACATCACTCTAAAACTCCAGCACAATTAACTTAAAAAATGCTTTTAGAAAGCCATGTCACCTAGAAAAACATTCAATTATGATACTTTTCTACGCTACAGTTCTGTCTTGCTCCCTTACCCAGAAGTTACATAATAGTGATCAGGCATCCGATATGAGCATCACATTCAACTCTGTAATGATACCCAGTGCCTGGCCATGTGCAGGAGGTTATTTTCCATGTTAGATGACTGGCAGGTGCTAAAGGTGGCAGACCTACTCAGGGATTATTACAGTCATCTTGTCCTCCCTTACCTCGCAAATTCCAATCACCGTCATACCCATTGGTTTTATCTCCTATATATTGAAATCTGTCATTTGTTTCAACACCCCC
>NW_006431919.1:6508973-6568059 GCF_000325575.1 Pteropus alecto | reverse complement strand
CTACTGTAATAGTTTCCTAACTAACTCTGTCTTCGCTGTGGTCCCCTCCAGTCCATTTTCTACATTGTAACGAGAGTGATTTCTTCTAAATAAAAACTAGATTAGGTTCTACACACAAAACTGGCTTAAAACGCTTCAGCGGGTCCTCACTGATGGTAGACTAATGGCCCACAGATCCCTACATTGTCTGCATTCTTCCTACCTCTCAAGTTTCATCTCCGACCTTGATCTTCTACACTGCCTTCCTTCCAGCTCTCACACATGCTGTGCGTCTCCATCGCAGGCTGTGCTCGCCCATGTGCTCCCCTGCCAGGGACCTTCTCTTGGACATCCTTTAGAGCCCTAGCATTCTTTCCTCAAAAGAGGCTTCCCTAATCATTTGGACACATTCTTGTGGCATCCTGAATCCTCCCTTCACAGTGTTTTTGTAACTATTACAATATCACATGTATCTGTGAGATTATTTATCCCCCACCCCCCCACCCCACTAGAATATTAGGTGCCAAAAGAGAAGATTTTCTTTTCTTGATTGTTTTATTCACTGCTATCTCCCATTGGTAGGGTAGTGCTAGCAACTTGTAGGTCCACAATAAATATCTGCTGAATGAGTAAGTGAAGGAATGCCCACTGTTGAAACCATAACACCTAGTTCAGTGATTGGAATTTGCAGGCACTAAATAAATATGTGATGGAAGAAGAATGTAGAGGAACCGGACCGAGATCACAGTTCAGTTGGATGAATGTGGATGACTCCCTCATCTTGCCTCTCAATTTCAGATAAGCGTGGTACACCTTCGCTTTTATTCTTCGTAGGAGTCCTGGGACATACAGCATTTAAAAATTTAATTTCATCCAGTTCTAACCTTTCCATGAGGTTTGATAGCGTGACATGCAAGGAGCTTTTAATCCTCTCCAAGCAAAGGGCTATGCAGAACTGCACTTCAAGTAGATATAGTCTTTCATATTTAATGTACTAGCAGGTAAAAACTATGCAAAAAGCTTTCACTCTGAATGTGGACATATTTGTGATTCAGAGGCTGACTGGATGTTTAGCGGACAAGATAGAGAAGATGATGACTGGTTCCCTGAAAAAAGGGGAGAGGATGTGTTTGTATTGTGTAGTCTCAGAGGTCAAGCAGAGAATCGAGGGTTAGAAGTAGAAGGGATTTAGTGTGTTGTAACGTAAAACATTCCATAGATGGAATGAGCTGCCTTATGATGCAGCGAGGCCTACGGCTGAGGTTGTTTATAATGTCCGAATGGCTAGTTGTCAGGAAAGTTACGAGAATATTTCCAGAACTGGATGAAACGTTAGATAAGATGACCCACAAGCTTCCTCTCTGAGATACTCTATTTGGAATAAAGACATGTTGCATCTTAAGTTTGGGAAGAGGTAATAAAACAGTGTGATAAGGGGAGCTGAATAGTCACGGAAGAATTTATTGTGGTGAATTCTGAGCCTGTAGCCCAGGAAACAGAGTAAATGCAAAGCCCAGAATAGTGGCTGTATAGATTTTATGACAACACTGTCGTCAGGGCTTTGATTATAGTTGTGACAAGACAAAAATTATTAGCGTGTGAGTGTTCACAGCTTTCTCTCCTCCCCACATCTGCTCAAAAATAAATTAGGCCTTGCCTGCTCAGATTCTCACCTCTGTCCTGTTCCTTTTCTGACAGAATTTGTCTTTGCTGCTTTTTTCCCTTCCAGAACTGGGAAAGGAATTTGATATATCTAATAAAAACCAGACAAAGAGGGGTACAGAGGGATAATTGACCACCCTGTGGATGGCAGAGTGGGTATAAAAATAGAGGTGTGGAATAGATGCCTTGTGTGGGTGAGGGTAAACTGAAATAAGATGGGGTGACAGTGCGTGATGCTGAAGATCATGAGACTGGTTCCCCGTTATGTTCTTCGAGAGATCTGAATAAAGAATGGAATTCCCCCTCAATTACCCTTGGCCGTAGAATGTGATTTCACTCTAGGATTAAACTACAGAGCACTCAGAGTTTATAAGGATTACACAGGTGTTCTACAAATAATAACCCATTGCTTTTATGATCGGTCACTTCTACATTCAGGTGTCTACTACTTATGTGATCAATAGTTCCTGTCTTCAGGAGTCCCGCATGAGAGAAACCGGAATCAAAAGAGAAAGCTACAGTCAGCTTTGTTAATGACCTTGCTTCCTATTTCATTAAGGAAAAGACAATAATCAGCAGAGACCTTAGATACATGCCCACCATCTAATCAACCTGCATCTGTATGTACTCACATACCTTGGCCCTCACTCCTTTCACGAAGCCTTCCCTCTCCATGCTCCAGGGCTAACCCCTGCACTCACACCCCAGCTCTCCTCTCCTCTGCTTACGCAAATCATCTTGCCATTCTCTCCTCTCTCCTTTCTCACATCATTTTCGTCAGCATAGGGGCTCACTGCATCATCTCTGTTGTTCTCAAAGACCCCTCCCACTACGGCCTAATTTCTCTCCCTCTAAGAGCAAAACTCCTTTAAATGTTTGAGTATTTTTGCTCTCTTCATTTCCATCACAGAGACAAACCCAGTGGGCTCAGTATCGGCCTATTCGTCAGTCTCTCAGCAGTACGCGACGCAGTGTATCACTCACTTCTTCTTGTAACTTATAACAGTTGGATTCTGGAACACCTCTCTCTCTATCTTTCTCTCTCTCATTCTTCTCTTATCTCAGTGGCAGTTCATCTTCATCTCTCTGACCCGGATGAAGACTCACCGCCTGGGTGATTTTAACCAGTGTCCTGGCCTGGTCGCCACCTCTACATGGATGACTTTCGCACCGGCATCTGCCCACGCCTCCGCCTTGAATTCCACACTTGGATGCCTGCCCGTTGCATTCTCCATCTGAACATCTGTCGCTAACTCAGACTCGACACGGGCGATCCAAACTTCTGGTTTCTGCTCCGCCAGCCCCTGTCTCCGCTCCCCGCTCGCAGCCTTCCCCACCTCTGTTGACCACAACCTCATCTTTTTAGCTACTCAGCTAAACTCACTGGGGTTATCACTGATTCCTTTCTTTCTCTTATGTCCACACACTGCTGTCTCTCCTTTCATATACGTTCGAAATCTAGGCCCTTCTGGAAATGTCTAGTGCTACCACTCTGGCCCATGCCACTGTCTTGTCTTCTCTGGATTTTCCAAGAGCTCCTTTAACTGGTCTCCTTGCTTTCCTCCTTGCGTTCCTTCAGAAGCCAAAATAAGTTTTTAAAGGCAGCATGTCTGGGCCAAAGCAATCCTTGGAATGCAGGCAGGCCTAGCAGCAATTCAAAATTAAACCTATTTTTTTTTTTTTTTTTTAGGAGAATGCGCCTTTGGGTCAGGGTACAGGTCTTAAGGAGAATACAGCCCTCTGCTGGACACCTTAGATTCTTAGCAACCCTGCTAGGCTCAAAATCTGTAAGTGGAAACCCATCCGCCAGGGTAAAAGCTCCAGTCTTCACGGTCATCTAAAATGCCTTGCAGCCTCCTCTGCACATTCTTCCACCCTCCTCTGCACATTCTTCCCTTTGCTTACTTGGTTTGAGCTACGCCAGTTACCCTGCTGTTCCCTGAACACACGAGGCGTGCTCCCGCTGGGGGACTTTGTACTCATAGCTTCCTCTGCTTGGGACACAGTCCCCAAATATACACATGGCCCACTCCCTTACTTCCTTCAGGTGCCTGCTCAAATGTCAGTGGGCTAGAGAGAGCCTCCCTGTCCACCGTGCACGAGGAGATCCTCCTGGTGCTCACCATCCTCTTATCTTTACTCTTTCTTTCCTTAGTATTTACCTAATATTTATTACTTTTTTGTCTGTAACCTCTACTTGCCACATGTTACTCAATAAATATTTGCTGAATTAATGCTCAGTGACTATTCATTGAAAGGCTTCGATAAAAAGTAATGGGTACAGGTGTGGCTATCTCCAAATTCTGCCTCTCCCCATTCCCTCTCACAGAAGAGGTAGCGTTACCAGGATGATAGGAACCAGAACATTTGGAATCGGTGTGGCCGGAGCAGTAACACATCTGCCCCTCACCCCGGCCCGAAAATGTTTCTCTCTAGGCAGGACTCTAAAGGGACCCTTCTCACCTAAGTGGCCCAGCTCTGCTTATTAAAGCCTAGTTTGGGGTTTGGACACAAAAACTTACAGCTAGCAATAAAATGCCCTTTGACTGCCCTCGTCTTCTGTGCCTAAGGCCTATGCCAAAAGGGCCTCCTTACTTACTGTCATATACATCTATCCATCCATCCCTTCCTCCGTGCTTCCTCCCGCCCCTTAGAGACCTTGTGGAAATAGCTGTGACTAGCAGATGTTATAAAAACTCTCCTTTAATTGTATATCTATTTTAAGTCCTGGGTCCTGGCTAAGTCCTGTCTCTTTATATCTTAACACTACTAAAATTTTCAATTATGAAGAATAACGTCATCTACCACTGATTGTACATGTGGGCACTGCACTCTGAGGTGCTCTATGTTCACTCGTACATAATTATTAAAGGCATACGATGTGCTAGGTGGAACAGGTAGTGATATTAGACTGAATCTGCCCTCACACAGGTTACAGTCTGTGATGGTTAATTTTATGTGTCAGCTTGGCTGGTCAAACATTATTTTTGCTGTTCCTGTGAAGGTATTTTTTAGATGAGGTTAATATGTTCATAGGCCCCAGTTAAAGTAGATTGTCCTCTATCATGTGGGTGGGCCTCCTCCGGTCAATCAAAGGCCCCTGAGTATGATGCAGCTGCAGGATAGTACACATGAGATTGGGTGGCCGTTGTAATTGGAGTTAAGTATCTGGAGGAGGAACCTAGATTTTATCTCCAGGCAGTGCGGCCCCATTAAAGGCTGCATGGTTAGATGTAGTGTAGGTGAAGAGACAAACGAGTATGTCTTTGAGGCAACCCACGTAAAGTGACGCACTGGAAACCAGCCCAGCTTTTCCAAGCCTTGCTTTACGTGGAACTCCTTTGACCTTTATATTTGCTCTCTACCTGACGCTCGGGTAAAATGCTTTAGATGTTTTCCTTTTAAAAATATTTAACATGTTAATTTTACACATGATGAGAAATCACATGAAACCTACCTAATTAGACAAACCATAAATACATTTTCAGAAACGAAGATGACTCATGTCATTTCCTAATTAAACCTTGAAAGGTTTAATTAAAAAGCATAATTTGGAGAAGTCTAGTTTAGGAGGAACCGGGGCTCAGCTTCTTGAATGGGGGCACAGAGCTCCCCTGCTCCACCTCCGTGGAGGCTGGAGGAAGCAGACGCAGGACTGAAGGGGACAGCCCTTTGCAGAGGGCTGGGAGGTTTCCTTCGTGCATGACACACTCAGAGGCAACGGAGCGAACAGTGGGACACGTGTGGCGTGCTGACGCTGTGCCCAGCACTGTTCCGGCCACTTCTCATTAATGCCACGACAGTTCTGCACAACCACTCTGTGAAACAGGTCTTAGTCCCAATTTTCAAATAGGGAAACTGAGGCACAGAGGTGGGAGGCAGAGCTAAGACAGCTTGTCTGACTTCAGGGCCCTCTCTCCGTCACACTCAAGGTCCCCCTGGAAATCAGTGAGAAGCCAGCCAGCCTTGGAGCAGAACACCTAGTTACAAGACTTCAGGCCTCAGTTTCTCATCCATAAAAAAGGGATGAGATGACCTTGAAAGGTAGTTATGAGGTTTGAATAAAATAATGCATGTGAGCCTGACACGGGTAAGCACAGCGAAGGGAGCAGTTACTGTGAACACCTGGACCACCAGCACCATCATCATCACCGCCAGGCCAGGCCAGTGGGCCATCACAGAATTTCATGTCAGGGTGTTAAGAGCACTGTCGGGTAGCTCAAAGGCCAAGAGAATGGAAGGGAATTAAAGTATTGAGGCTATATTGCAATTTTTCCAGTAAAAAAAAGACAAGACATTATAGAAATTATATTTAGAACATACACTGTTTTCCTCTAAACAGTATTGTCAGTGCCCTGTTTAAAAACCTGCATAGCCTTCCTAAATGCAATTAAGTAGTTTAAAATCCTGACCGCACTGCCTGTGAGGCCTTGGAGCATCTGGCCCGCCTACCTCATCTTGTAGCACACTCTTCCTTTGCTGAGGACGTCTTGGCACAGTGGCCACCCTTCTGTCTCTCAGACAAGTACTCGGTCTATGCCAGGCACTGTGCTAAGCACCGATACGCGGATTATCTCATTTAATCCTCAGAACAGCCTTAGGAGGTGGGCACTACTGTTATCTATGCTTTACAGTCGTGGAAATTGAGGCCCTGACAGGTTAACTAACTGGCCCAAGACAACACAGTGAATAAGTGCCGGAGCTGTGATTCAAACTCAGGTGCTCTGCTGCCACAGTCCAAACACTTCGGCTTTACACTCTACAGCATCCCCAAAGTTTGACCTCGTGTGGTTCTCGTAGTCACTCCAAATAAACGTTTGCTGAATGAGGCCAGATTGATGATGATGTGGCAACATGGATTAGTCACTCAGGTTCAGAAAAAAGCCAGCATGATGAGCAAGCCAAGTCTGGTCCACAAAAGACACTTTGTGAATCCTAAATGTGTAAGCGTGACGAATCCACCTCTCTTTTCAGTTGTCCCCTCCACAGTCCTCGCCAAGTTTGAAGTTTGATTCCACCAACCAAATTGCCCTTTGCTGATGAGATTCTACCAGCCGTAAAGGCTATAATCTCTTGTCCTTTCCATTTACTCTAGAATCAGTCAATTTATAATAATTTCCTTGAATTTAATCTTCATTATTCATCTTATCTATTCCCTACCTTCCCTTTCCCCTTAATAGTTCTTAATTAATTTTAAGTCCAAGATAAGTGGCAGGCAATACGATGACTGACCAGACGTATTACAAAGAATGTAACACACTTTCATAAAGCTTTACTACCATGAAGATTGAGTGGCTGTGTACCAAATGTCAACTGTCACAGCTCAGTGAGCCCTTTCCTGGGCTTGTCAACAGTGAACTATGAGAAATACAACCTCTTTCTCTAGTCAGCAATAGGACAGTATAGATGCTCCGCCCTAAGTATTCAGGGAGGTACATATAGTTCTCGCGAGCCTGACACCAACAATCTGAGATGAATTTAAACAAGTAGTAAAGAAAAAAATGATCTTTTGAAAGGATGTATGTTCTACATCAAAGATTTGTATTCTGAATGGCTTGTTTTGAAAAAAAAAAACTTGCTTTAAGCAAACATCTGGAAGTTCTACTTGATATCATTAATAAAAATAGGTATGAAAATCCCTTGAAGTAAGTCTCACTAGGTTAATAAATACAGTCGATTCTTATCGTTCATCATTCATGATTGTTATGTTCTATATAGTCACTGTGAACACTGAAATAGCAAATATTGAACTATTGCTCCTAGGAGAAATATAAGTTAGGTTCCTGCAAGCCTTTGGTCATATGTTTTTATCAACCAATCAATACATAACCTTGTTTTATGTTTAAAGACACCTTATTGTTGATTCATTACCAGTGAACTCACAGACGGCACTATATCTCAGGCCTGATGCTTATCTGACACATGTGTTTTCTCCATGAGTCACATCACAGCCTTCTTGTCCTTAGGAATACAAGACAGCATTTTAACATTATGTGTGGGGGCCATTTTAAACAGCAAAATCACTGGAAACAAAAGTGGCAGTAAACAGATCACAAAAAGGATGCTAGTTTACAGTGATGAGAGCTGAAACAATCAGGCAGAAAGTCACCTGGTTCAAGCTTAGCTGGTGACATGTGCATTGAGTGACTCAAAAATTTTGCCCCTCTGCCCATGTCCATGAGTGACCATAAAAACAACAAGAAGTATAAATTTCAGTAAGTGAATTCATAAATACAGGATCTGTGAATAATGAGGGTCAAATGTAAATATTAACTGCAAGTTTTTAGCCTGAAATTCCTTTCATCTATGTTAGAATGAGTAGGTAACGAAAGCACTTATTTGACATGATTCTGAACCCATGACCTGGTCCTCTGTGCAGGGCACAATTATTTAGCTCCTTGAGCTGGTATTGGAATGGCAAAAGGATTAGGATCAAGCAGCTCAAAGGCAAGGTCAGTGTGTTATGCGCACCCTCCTGCTCATTTGAGGAAATACAAGAACTTGTTTAAAGTAGCCAGTTGGAGGTGGACATTTTGGGGAGTCTCTCCTAGCTCATGATGGTCCCGTTTACCTGGCTGGTCATCCCTAGCTCCAGCTGAGCCTGCATTTATATATTCATTCTGTCAGCATTTATTGAGCTTATGTGGCAATGTCTAGATGATAAACATTGAGAGGTGAACAAACTCCTCATGAAGCTTCCATTCAATTTAGGGGAAGATAATAAACAAGTAAACAAATAGGATCGTGTCCCGTCATTCGAAGAACTACGAAGGAACTAGTGAGGGGATAGAGGGCAACGGGGTGGAAGACTAGGCTATCCTGGAGAAAGGGTGGGGGACACCCATCTGAAGGGGCCCATGAACGGGGAGGCCAGCTTAAGGGAAAAGCACATGCAGCAGCGGGGAGGAGCACAAGGGCTGGCTGGGCATCGGGAAGACATGGCCTTATTCTGCCGTGTGGACTGCGGAGCAGGGAGCAGGGAGCAGGGAGAGCCAGCAGAGCAGAGCCCAGACCTTGGCTCTCGTATTTCCTAAGAAATTGCCGATCCTTGGATTCTGTGAGAAACCCAGTAAGCATATATGTATGTGTGTGTATGTGTGTGTCTGTATGTGTGTATATATGTATATTTGAAAAAAATTTTTTCCTTTCCTGAGTCTGTCTAGTTTCTAATAATCGCATCTAACGTTTTCTACCTAATTGGACTAAGTAAGTAGGAACATTACTTTGGCTGGAAAACAACCTTAATTTATCAAATATGAGTTGAAAAAAATAATAACTATCTTATCTAACTCCCATAACACTCTCGCATACCAACGGCTCATTTTAAACATTTCTTAAAGACCTGCCAAGCCTGAGCCTGTCGTGTTTCTCCCTCCTGCAACAACCGGCCAGACTATTAGGCTCTCACGCCTCTGCCGAGATTCATATTATCATATATTTTACTTTGGGGAGTTTCAGGAAGTCATTAAAACATAAAAACCTGGTTTTAAAAAAGATGCATGTACTGGATTAAAGCTAAAATAGTAGCTCCCAGGGATCTGTCACTAAGCAAAGCCAGGTCAGGGCCTGGGGACAGCCCTTCCCTGAAATCACGGCAAGAAGTAAAGTAGAGCAATTACCACTCCTAACAGAGGGGGTCACCCTCTGGCAGAATACGATGGATTAAAAAGTACTTATGTTGATGCTCGTGGCTGCCAGAACAGCTCGCATCAGAAAATTATTATTTTTTTCCCAACTACATTTTCCCTCTTATCTCTGACTGCTCTGTGAGAAAGATATTGAAAGATACATTTGTAGGAACTTAATGTTAACTTGGCGGGAAGCCATCTTTACTGCCGTAGCAGCATTTATTAAAGTGGGACGTTCCAGAACTCTATTCCCATGGAACACATTCTGTGAAGCATCCCAAAATATTGCTCAGGGTTTTGAAAGTGAAGGTACTTTCTGAAGCATCTGGTGTAACTAAGTGATATTGCCCCCAGGCCAAAAAAAAATTGTTTTCCCAGAGAGGCATAATTGGTCTTGTTTTTCTAAATACTTTGCAATTGATTGAGTTTTTGCAGAGCATGCATTCTCCATTAAGACTTGGTCTACACAGAAATATGCATATCTTTTGAAAATTGTTCTTAAACCTTCTGGCTTTGTCTACCACTACTCTTGAAGCCAGGGAGAGAGGGCTGGAGCAAGGACTCCATACTCCAGGCACTTCCTGTTCATCAGGCCCAGATTATCTCCTGTAATCTCTGGTGAGCAAGACTGAAGAAAATGGGAGCTTTTGAAGCAAGAACACTTTATCAAGATCCCATAGCTGCAATGATGGCTGTGAAATTAGAGTTTAGGGATGTAGTTTGCTTTTCACATTGACTCCTGTCCCAACTCCCCAGAGTAGAAGGAAATAATATAAGCACTAGGAAATTCCATCCTACACCCATAACACACATCATCAAGAGAATAAATTTCTGTTCTTTCCACACCCAGTTTTTTGCCTAGCAGTGCTGCTGGGGAGTAAAAAGGGGGAGAAACAATAGTTATGCAAGAACAAAATTCATTGTTTATATAATTTGTGGCTCAGGGAAAGAAAAAACCCCAGAAGCTCTCAAGTGTATAGGATCATTTTAATCCTCTTCATATTACTCTGAATTCTTCCTCTAGGAACTCAATCTTCTCAATCTTTGTCTTTGGCACAAAACCCTTCTCCCCTGCTCTTTTCCATATTTTCTCCCAAGATAGAGGTAACGAGGCTTCAAGTTACCTGACTCTAATTGCTAGGTTCTTACTTCATACGCATGTAGATGATTTCACCACAATATTCTTTCCATGGAGAGGATGTGCATTACCAGATGAACAAGGGCGCAAGGAGGTAGGACCAAAGCCTCACTGAAACCCTCTGCCCCTTTTCCCTTTTGATCAAATCCCACAGTTTAGTTGTGGTCAGCTCACTTCCGTGCTCACAGTGGAACTACTCTGCAATTTCAAACTCTTCCTATTGTTTCTGTTACCACATAGTCTTAGTGATCGCTGCATAGTGTCCTGAATTTAAGGACATCCCAGATTCTGTACCTACTAACCTACTCTGATGACTTTCCTATCTGCTTAATTCCATCCATTCAAAAACAAGCAATATATGTGTTTGAAGACCAGTGCTTTGCCCTGCAAATTCAGGTAAATTTGGCATCTGTTCCTGAATACATCTATTTATATATTGGTTGTGTGTGTGTATCCAGCTGCTAAAAACACCAAGGTAAGCTGTTGTTTCAGAGACATGTCCTATTTATATTCTGAAGCTTATTTTACCACTTTGCACACTGCATCAGAAGCTGGAGGGTGAAACCCCAGCTGACACCATGCTGTCTTTCACCCTGACCAAAACCAGCATAAAACAACACATAAATAGTCAATAATATTATGATAAGTTTGCACGGTGACAGACGATTACTAGAATTAGTGGGGTGATCCCATTGTAAGGTATAAAAATGTTGAATCACTACATTGTACACTGGAAACTAATAAAAACAATATAAGATTATATACCAAATATATTTAAGTACAAAAAAAGAAAAAAACAACAACATAAAACTGGACTCTTTGAAAAGTCCTTGTAGATCACCTCTCTGGTGGTGCCCAAAATTTAGTCACACACATTCTACCTGCCGTAACATTTACTTATTTTTTTAAAGTGAATGCTTTTCTTAAATTTTAAAAGGCAACTCTGTTCTAACTACTATAAAATGGAAAATCAACATTTCTTGTCATAAAGAAAGTAACCAAGAATATAATAAAAACAGCACAAAGTTTTATCTAGAAACTATTATATACTAAGAAACTCTGAATTCAAGGTTTATGTTTGTTTAAAAAGTAGAATTAACACTGAAGTAACACTAGGAAACTCCAAAACTAGCATCGACAAGACTTTACCTTAATCAAGATGGCAGAGTTGAAAGGGAATGGCTGTTACTCTGTCATACAATATGCCACTTAAAATTATCTCAGAGGACACCACTGGTATTCTTTGGGAAACACTGACATAGTCCAATACTTTCTTCTATTGTTGAAGAAAATACAACTCAGAGAAATGAAGTGAATTGCTTAGGAACGACACAGCCAAACAGAGAATACTTTTTAGACCCTTAATTAATTGCTTTTTCGAGTACGCAGTTCTAATTTGAAAAAAAAGTGACATTTAAAAGTTTATTTTAGTCGCCTTGTTATGACTGTTTACTATTATTGATTCAATCTACATCATTAATGACTTGTGCAATAATTTAGCTCAGAATTTCTCTCATGTTAAGATTATCTCTAAGAAGAAAAGAATAACTTATTGCTTATTATAAAATATAAAGTAATATTTATAAACAAATATTTCACATTTCATTGATTGTGTTCTTTTGAATCCTTCATTTGATTATGTTCATTTTGGTTGTGTTTTTTTGTGTTGGCTCAAGAGCGTTGTCTAGAATAATCATGGTTTTCTTGTTAAAAGGGAAGATGGGGCCTTATTGTAAGATCTGATAATACACAAAAATGTGTAAAATTTGAGTATATTCAAGCACTTTTTTTACTGAGATTAATAATTATAATAAATGAAGAGGATTGAGTCTAAAGAAGTAATTTTATTGAATAGAATAGGCATGAAACAAGATAATGTGTTCTGTGTCATGCTAGTTGGCATAGATTTCTAAAATGGAAACACCATGACAACAAATATTAATTTTCATATAAAAATGTCTTGCCTTTGATCAAAAGATGCTGTGCTCAGAGCCCGAAGTTTGTGTTTTGCTTATCTATGCCTACATATATTTGTATATATGTATTTATGATAGAATAATATCTTGATATAATTAATGATTATGCTTTTTTGGGAATACTTCCTGTTGTTCTGTAACCCTTCTCCCTGTTAACAGGTATTGTTTTCTATAAAACTGCTTCAGGTAAGGAATGAAACAGCTGTTTGCAGACAGTAAGACAGTCAGGTTCTTGGCTTTTGGATCTCAAAAGGGCTAGATCGGGCTATAAACAATGAATTCTTAAAAATCATTTGAAGAGTCAAAGTAATTTATCACCAGACTGAATTGACAGCCTCCTGAATGAAGGGAGAATGAGTAAGTCACAAAAGATGGAGATTTAGACAATGAAGAATTCCTGAGAATGGGCCCAAGTACCTATTTTATGTCTCGAAGAGAAGTCCCAGTGCAGAGAAGGGCTGACCGCCGAAACCTCCAGGTAAATCTGGGGCATCTGAGAGCAGAGAGAAACAGGTACCCTCATCCTCTTCCCAGGAAAGGCTAACAAAGTATCAGAACTCAGGAAGAAATGGTTTCCTGAGGGATTCCAAAGACAGATTGAGGGCACTTCAGTGTGCCCCTGAGCATGGCACAAGAAGAAGCAAAATGTTTTCCACTGCCTAGGGGCAGCAGGCATGTGATGTAGGGGATGGACAGAGTGCGGGGTCTCATGTCAGGATTAGGGGGATGCAGTGATATTCTGCCACAAGCAATGACTGAAAGACCAGGAGAAATAAAGGCATCTTGACAGATGTCAGTATGGGTGGAGAATGACAGGGACTCCACTGCCATTTAACCGGAAGACTTGTTATGATATCAGTACTCACATCATAACTGAGACATATAACTGGAGTGAGAAGGGAGGATAGCGATATCCTGAATTAAATAAGTGTGTTTACGCTTTCTAGAAAAACAGATGTTTTATGTAATTGAGAAAAAAATCCACTTGTTTTTTATTCCAGATTGGAAACTGTACCTACTATAGATACATATAATTTGAGATTATATACCTAGATGGTAGATAATACACTATGCTACTGTGTCCCATAGAAATAAAAAAAAAAAAAAAAAATAAGGGTTTAGATATACCGTTCGTGTGACTTTTACTTTAGGATTTCCAACAGAATTGACTATGATTGCACCAAGTGGATTGGAGTAGTTTAGTAAATATATTTGAACTTGCTGTGAATAAAAATGAGGTACTACAAAATGGTGGTGAAGGGCAAGATCTATTAAAAGACTGGCCAAGATGCAAAATCAGATATTAGAGTTCTTTAAAGCAAAGTAATGACGGACAATACCTGTGATCATAGAGTCATGGCAAAGAAACTCATCATTTTTGAGAGGTACACACTGTTTAAGCAGAATCAATGCAAGCTAGTCACATATAGCTCGTCACCAATACTCAAAATCCTGAGTTCTGCCTAATTATGCAGGCTATATCTCTCTGACCTTCACGTGGGAGGACAAGGCTCTCTTTTTCTAGATCAAAAGGGTGATCGCATGTAAGCTGATACAAAATCCTTTTACATCATTGATTTCTCTCAGTCAGTTTAGGCTTAGTTATGCTGCAGTAACAAGGACACAGAATTTTAATGGCTTACAAAAGCAACTTGCTGATATGGCAGAGGGGAAGAGAAAAAATGGCAGAATTAATAAGCAAGGCCTCTTAAAGTTTCTGCTGGGAAGTGGCACTTTGACTCACACTTCGTTGGTCAAAGCCAACTGGGTGATTCCTGACGTGGGCAAGGCAGCGAAAATTTCCTTCAGCGAAGGGTAGTTAGCAAATATCTTTTATAGTAATACATTTTATCTCTTATCACAAGTGGATTTCTTCAGCACCCACCTATAAAATTATTGTAATAAGAAGGTGGCTCGATTTATAAATTAGAACGTTAACTAGTGAGAAAAGAAATATCGACTTTGATTAACTATCACATTAAGGAAGCCTATAACAGCATTTGATATGTAGAAGTTTTTAATAAAAGTATGCAGAATCATTACTATGCATGAATTATTATAAATTAAAAACCGTCAAGGAAAAGTTAAAATGTCAGTTCTGTTCTTCCAATCAATCTCAGCCTCTCACATCACATTTGGTTCCCTGGGCTGATGTTAATAGGGAGAAAGTTGCTGGTATGGTTTTGAGGCTAGGACTTTAGAATTTTTTTTTACATAGGTAACCTGCCACCAGCTGAATGGTGGTACTTTGAAAGTGACTACAAAGGCATCCTAACAATACCCAAAAATGATCCCTAAAGGTATTGTTAGCTGTATTTAAAAAAATAAAATGTGAGAAAATGTGCAGCTAAGCTTTCACTATATTTTAATGCTATTACGTAATTTAGACCAATATTTACAGCAATATAAAGGTATTATTCTATATCTTGTCAATCATTGTTGAATTGATACCTGCTTTACTAACAGATTTGAGTAACCTACTTATTTTACTATAAGTATTTGGTGATTTCAGGAAATGTTTATATAGTTTTAATATCTGAACATTTTAAGTAAATAAGAGAGATTCAGGTAGATAAGAGACACCTGTTGTTTTATGCTCCCCATTCATCTAGTTATATTGTAACCAGAATTTCTTTGGAGGTCTACTCCTTCCATACATTCAGGGAATATGGTTTGTGTGGTTCTACATTTACATCCAACTCCAGGAAGAGCCATATGCCCCATCCTGGACAGCCCGAGCATTGCACTCCCTTGGGTACCCATTACTGATTTAGGAACAAGCACATGATCCAAGTCATGCTGCTGGGGTTTAATACCACAATTTTTATTGGAACCACTGAGGACAGATTGTTTCTTTTTTTCTTCTAATGTGAATTAAAGAATGAGATGGAAACTTCGGAGGCATCGTGACACAACTATGGAAGAGAATGAAACCCACACAAGGGAAAACAGAGCTCAAAAATGGAAAGAGTAAGTGAAGTTTCAGTTCTGTCATTTGAGTGCCTGGATCCAGAAATGTGTGAAGCATATTACCCCCTGGAATTTTGAGTTGTGTTAGCCAATCATTACCATCCCTGCCCCAATCTTTTTAAAAGTCTGCTTGATTAAGCGTTCTTTCGCTTGCAACTAAAGTTGTTACTAGTACAGTTGTCCGGGTGGTCAACATAGTTTATTCTTCCCTTAGTGGTATATGATAATGATCCAGGAAGGGATGCTGGGTATCGTTCCATAAATCACAAAAGCAGTACAAAGCCACAGTTTGCGGACACCTTGCTGTTTGTCAGGCATTAATGGTGGGAGATTATAAAACCATGTCGGCATGGATTTTGTCTCATCTTTATCTCGTTATTTTATATTCATTTACTCTTGTGCCTCATTATCTGAGAGTTTCCTATTTCTGTATCCTCAAATCTAACACTCTCCTTGGCACAATTAGGTATGTAGTAAATGGTTGAACAAGGAATGAATGAATATTCCTTATTAAAACTGTTGTCTAGAATAGTACATCATGTGATTCAAGTTGAACCCTTTTATTTCAATCACTTTTTGTAGCATGAGCCTTTGACTTCTTACATGTATATGAAAAAGTAACACTATTCAGAAAACTTTCCAAATGCCAACTGTTGAATGACTTAAATACATGGAAGTAAGGAAATACCAGACAGAAGAAATAGCTTGAGTAAAAATAAATAGATTAGATAGATAGATAGATAGATAGATAGATAGATAGATACATAGTATGAGCATACTCAGAGGCTTATGTTTCACGTTCTAGAATCACTCATTATAGATTTTAAAGCAGTGTTATTTTTCCTTTTTAAAATATTACTTAAAAATATCTTTTTCATAGTTGTCAGTAACTGCGAAGAATCTCAAATTTCACCCTACGTGCCAGCTAACAAGGTGACCCTGCCACCATTTCATGAATTCTGGCAGAAGACATGGGTACAGCAAGCAGCATAAACATCATCATGCCATTGTCGCTTTCCCTTGTCCCATAACTCATGAAATGGGGGGCAACATAGATGAACCCAGGTGGATGTCTACAGATGCAGTTGCTTATGTTGCAGGAGAGAAACCCTGAGCTTAGGGAACCTAAATATTCTTTTAATAGGCAGTTATTTGCCTGTCCTTAGCCCTGGAGGGAGATACTGTTATTATACCAGGTAGTAAGCATAGCTGCCCTCTTCTCTGAAGGGAGATACTATCTCTATTTCCTAAATCTGTCCACTGTATAAACATCCCTGAGTATTAATAGAGTTTGAAACAAAAGGCAGTTAGTGCCTCGCTCACGTGACACGCAGAAACCCATGCGAACTGTCTTCCACTATGAGTAACAGAAGACCTGAATTAAAATAGTAAAGTCTGACTTTATTAAACTTTGCATATTTAATTTCATCTCAAATAGAACTCCTACCATATCAGAAAGAGAAGCTGTATAAAGTCAATCGGACTCTGGAGTTTTCTGAGGAATTAAAAGCAAAAACCATATTGTCTTATTGATAATTATTTTTCAAAGAATGTTAGATTCTTTTGGCTTTGGTTTCACTGGGTTAGGCTTTGATACATTTCTCCCGGGGTTTGTTTGGAGATGACGTAGGGAGGAAACACATCCACATTTTGGCTGGACTGTTAACTTGATACCCAGGTAGAATTTATGAAAAAAGGGTAAAAGAGTTCATGGAAAGAAAGATGTTTAGCTGAGAAATGAGTTGTTAAGAGGACTGGAAATGCAGCTCTGTACCTTTAGGAGCGGAAAATTAACCCTAAGCATATTGGCATGAATGGAGCAAATTTTAGTCACCCGATCCTTAAACATGGTTTTAATCAACTGTTGAAGTGCTAAGTCAACATTTCATTTCTATTAGCATTCTGAAATACCCAACACAAATACGTGTATAGTCAGAGAAGGATCAGGCACTTTCAACTTACTGATAAGTTTACCTGCATATGCCTCATTCATAAATAAGGCAAATAGAGAGAGCAAAATCATTTAAGTCTCTGTGACTTAAATCACAGAAACAACTCTAATATAATCTCAACAAAAATAAAGCTAAATTGGTTCTATGGATTTTCTTTCTACCTAATTTTTAAAAATTTTTACCTTTATTGTTAAAAGTATAAAGAATTGGGAGAGACGGAATATATTTAAAACCTTATTTAAAAAACAAATGAACATGGTTAATGCACACAGATGCTATTTTTTTTTTTTGCTTTCATTGTAAATATCAATAACAATATTGGTTATTCCATATCTCCAAGTTCTGTAATTCTAGAGGGTATTAGATATCCAGTGATTCCATTTTTCCAGGTCTGAATGTATTATAAAAACATTATTTTAAAATGAAAATCTGGGTAAGTCCCCTTTCAAGTCTTTTCAGAGACTTTTCACCATCTGGTCTTCCTTGGATGTCACTGCCTCCCCTCTCTAACTCCAGTCCCTCCTCCCATTTAGATGCTTTTGAGTAAAGAAGTGATATGATCTGACTTTGACTGAAATATAGAAAATATAAACAGTCAGTTGTGGAAGCGGGAAGTTAGCAGACTATTGCAGTAACTCTGGCAAGAGATAATGGCAGCAGGGGGTTGGAGAGCAAGTGGTTACAATGTTGAAAGGTGGTCGGATGCTGGATATTATTTTTAAGATGGAAGCAATTTCTGACAAATTGGATGTAAAACATGAAAGACATAGATTTTTTTCTTTTCCTGAGTAACTGGAAGAATGAAATTGCCACTTACTGAGACAGGAAAGACTATAGGAGGACAGGGTTAGAAAAAAATCAGAAGCTCAAAGTTAGTATTTGTCTAATAGAGATACTTATTAGACATCCAACAGGGAAAGTGAGTAACTATTTGGAGTTCAGGAGAAAAGTCTTGGGCTAGAGATAAATACTGTGAGAGTCATCAGCATACAGATGGTATTTAAAACCATGAAACGGGTCCTGGGCCATAACAATGACCAGAGGGCAGGGAGAAGAGGAGACATGGCCAAAGACTACATATGTTCCCCATACACAAGAGAAGGAGAGGCCAGTAGAATTGGAGGGACATCTACAAAAAGAGCACCAGGAGCAAAAAAACTTTAAGAATGAACATGGGATCTGTGATGTCAAATGCTGCTGCTGATCGATTTAGTAAGAAAAGGTCTAAAAGAATTGGCCATTGAATACGGCAATGTGGAAATGAGGTGTGTGTGAATCCAGGCATTTTGAGGTCCAAAGTTTATATAATTTGGGGACTCTCTTTAAGAGATAGACTATAAACTAGTATAGTGCCTTGAAAGGGCATTAATGAGGATCACTGAAGCATAAGCTTTATACGTTTCAAGGTCATTTCACCTCTGGTGATCGTCTGATGAATGTGGCAAGTGTTCTCAGGAGTGGTGGAGAAGGCCTGCTGGAGCGGATCAAGAAAAAGCAGTGGGGAAGGAAATGAAGAAACGAAGACATAGAGACAACTGTTTCAAGGAGTTTTCCTATAGGGTGAAGAATAAATGGGGTAATTGCCAGGAGTAATATGGAGGTAAGGGAAGGTTTTCTCTCTCTCTTTTTTTTTTTTAAATTTTCTTGGTTAGGAGATGAAAGTGTATTTGACTACGGATAGGAATGATCTGGAGGGAACAGGTGAAGGGACGATGGTCAATTCTTGGACTAATATCTTTGAATAGATGTACGGGAATGGGGTTCCATTGCAGGGGTGGCGGGGAGGGATGCTTGAGAGAGAAGCGTGGACATTTATCCTGGTAACTGGAGGGAGGCAAATGGTAAGCACACAGGTAGATCTTGTGGTGAGAATGAGTGGAAGTTCTTTGACTGCATCTACTTTTTCATGAAAAAGAAGAGCCATGAGAAGAGAGGGAGGCAGAGCAACGGAGGTGAGCGCTGAAGGCCTGAAGGGAAAGGAGAGGTAGGAAGTGACTCTAGGGGCCTATGACAGGAACGCACTGCAGACACGGTGCAGGGATTCTGCACTGCACTTGAGGTTAGGGCTCATGACCTTAGAGAGAGCTGGTTAACATGACCGTACCCTTCTGTGGTCATTATCTGCTGCCTCAGAGAAGAAAGAGATCAGCAGAGAATGAGATGAACCAAGCATGGGCTTTAGTCAGGCACACATGACGGGGTGGGAGAGGCAATGCCAACCCTGCTCTCCACATTCCAACCAGACTGGACTTTTTCCACTTCTTCACAGTCTCTCATCTCTGATCTTCCTCCATTCCCCTACTCGATACTGCTCCCCACTGTTCCTTTAGCTAATTACTTATCTTAAATACCACTTTCTCAGGGACGTCTTTACTGACCCTCAGATGAGACTGTAATAGGCATCTCGGCCACTCGGACATCTCTCTTCCACAAAAGTCACCCTTCAGTAATTATTTATTTAATCTGTGTCTTTTATATGTGACCCAGAGTTCCCCAAAGCCAGATATACATCTGCCTCAACTACCCATCTTGCCTCTGTGGCTGGCAAACATGGTCACACTCTGTATAGTCGCATGATTCATGTAGTCAATGCAAACGCTGTCATTAGAACCAAACTGTCTGCTTCTTGGGCTCCAGGGCCAAGACCCAGGACAGACAGTGGCAGCCAGTCAGTGAAGCCAGTAAGAATAACCAAGATACAAGTGGCTAACTTCTTTTCTATAATTTTCAAAGACAGATGTGCATGTAGTTCCAATCAAGTTAAGATTTAAACTTAAATCGAGCAAACATTTATTAAGCATTCGTGAGGTGCTAGGACCTATGCTATGTGTTTTCCCCTCTTAATGTTTTTCTTTTTTAAATTTTAATTAAAAAATTTTTTTTCAATTACAGTTGACATATTAGTTTAAGGTGTATAACATAGTGATTAGACATTTATATATAACTTAGGAAATGATCGCCCCAATTATGCTATATTTTTACAATTATTATCTCATTTAATTCTTAAAACAAATATTGCTAGGTGTGCTAAGGCGGTAGGGACCTAAGGTTAACAGAAACCCGCAGGTGAGTGGAAGCAGCACACCCACTCCCTGACGCGTGGTTAGGAGCTTACTAGTTACTTCGCTGCAGAATGGTTTGGCCGCCCAGATAGGTGCATTTAGATGACTCTTAGTTCCTTCCTTTAACTCTGTGGCTATCAAACCTTAGAGTGCATTAGAATTATGGTACAGATTTGAACATAAAACCATGTTACTAAAGGCACAATTTAAGAAATTTCCAGGACATTTTTTGTTGTTGTTGTAATTTGTTCTCTCAGTCCTGCTGACTTTGGAACCTTATTCTCTTATAATTTTCTTTTCCTTAGGTATCAAAACTCAATAAATATGTGTTGAATGAAAAAAATATATACCTCAATTAGAGTAGTTTGCTTTCTGTCAAAGCTACTCAACAAAACCTTACTGGAAAGTTATGTGCCATGTACTTGAGGGTACAAAGGTTTGGAATGCACAGTCTCCTATGGACAGGTGGCCAAGCAGGCAAATTATAAGACAGTGCAGGTTACATACAATGGTACAGATGCTGAGATGCTGGGGGAAATCCAGGAATGGGTGATGTTTGAGATAAGCCGGTGTTATCCTGATAAAGAGAATTGGAGGGTGAGACCACGAGTATGCCAGGTGAGGGAATACAAGGTTCCTAAACTCAGAGTTAAGGAGAAGTGAAATCAGTCATTACATCTGTTCTAGGAATTGGCTAAATTCACTGGAGGAAGAAACCTGGGTTTCCCTAAAGTGCTTTCATAAAAACAAAGAAATAAAAAAACCAGAAAACCTTCATATTCTTCCTGAGCGCACCAATGCCTCCATCCAGGTAAATCAGACCCAATGGTGTTTTGTATTTGGAGGCAGTGGTGTAACAACAAGATGAAAGTTGGTGACCATAAAGTAATGACCTCGTGGTCCTAAAAGAAACCTGAGGGCCTCACCTTTGGTTACTGGGAAGTCCATTGCATGCTGACTTTATGTTTAGCACACAGGTACGAGATGTGCTTTAAATTGGGTAGGTGACTCTGACTGATTAATGCCATTGTGGGAAATACTGAGAAATCCTGGACCACCTGAGAAGTACTCTAACATATTTTTTAAGAGCTTTGTCCCCTGTATCTCATGGCCACTTTAAAGAAACGAGCTCTGGTGCTGACTCATCTTTCAAGAAGTAAAAGTGGGTGATTATGGAACTTGGGGAGTCATCGAAACCTTATTTTTTCTTGGTTTGCTGAACTAAGAGCTAGGTTCTAACTCGTGGCTCTCTTATTTGTGAGGGTATCTCCTGATTATAATGGAAGGTAATTCAGAAAAATCAAGAACGATGGTCTTTTGTCTGAGAAGCCGATTTCTTTCAGAGATCAGGCAGTGATTCCAATTATTACCTTGGTGAGCTAGGTAATTTCAAGCTTTAGAAACATAAAAAAAAAATTAACTGAAATCACAACTGGTGTCTTCAAACTCCATGTGCAGGTACTGATAGGAAAGAAATGGTCTTTCCTTCTAAACTAATTGATTTGATTTTGTGTTGTCTGGTGGTATCCACTAGCTAGCGCAGTAGGAACAGTGGGCTTGGCAAAGCGAGATGACCAAGGGGCACAGACAGGACTCTCCAGGAGTTTTCACCTTCTTCTTTTCCAATTTTTCTTTTTTAAGAAAATGAAGTAGCCCAGTCTATGTCATGACACACACACACACACACCACTATGTGTAGACAAGCATCAGAGAATTTCCAATGCATAATTGTCTGTGGTTAGTAATTCTTCATTCTTGAGTCTCTTTAACTCAAAGTTCAGGAATCTTCATTTCAAATCCAAGTAGAGTCACAGGATGCCATACATGTTATAGTAAGACACTGTCATGACTTTGATAATTGTGGTAGCTATAGCTCACTCTATTCTTGATCTTTATAAGCACATATTAATCTTAAACCCTTCTAAGAACTTTTGGATTGATTTTTAAGCTACTACTTATTGCGTATTTCCTATGTGTTAGGTAATACACTGAATGCTTTGCATATATTTTCTCATTTAATCCTCATAATATAATGAGTCGGATGTTACTGACATCCCTTTTGGATATATAGAGAAATAAAGCTTAGAGAGATTAAGTAACTTTCCCAGGGGCACCTAGCTATCAGAGCCACAACTCTAAGACCGGTGTGTTTCCAAAACTAGGCACTTTTAGACTGCTCCTATGAAACAAACTTTCTATGCCATCATCCAGTGAGGAGATCAGTTGTCTCCTGCAGTAATGTGTAATCATCACTAGAAATGCACAAAGAACAAGCTGAATACCATCTGTTCAGAACACGGTGGAATGGACTCATGCATTAGTAGCAGGTTGGACCAGGTGGCATCTGAAGCATCTTCCAACTGATTGTTATGTTTTGGTAAAGAGTTGGCATATTTTTTAAGCTCAGTGTGGGATACTGATTTGGTGGCCATATAACTCCACTGTGAAAGCCATTAGGGAGTGGATAGATGAAGAGGAAACAACTGGTCACCCAGAGAATTCTTCATTTTATCAACATGTTATCTCTGCTCCTAGCCTACTTAAAAATTGTCAGTCTTGCAAAAAAGCTCTGATTCTATTTCGTCTTATCCCGGTGAATGATTTCATGACTTGAAAGGAAGTGCGGGACATCTCATTCAAACTACAATGATGTCTCTAAATTGTCCTACACGTAGTTCCATCTTACTGTTCCTGTATTAAAATAGAGCTCCCCCACTAAGTTGAAAGATGTTCTCTAATTTATAAACAAGCAGGGAGAACAGCAGGACGACACAGCTAGGTCAATTATAATAGCAAATGCAAGATGAGCCACTATCCCCAGAGAAAATTTTCATTATACACCACTCAAAAAAAGAAAAAAATAAGATTCTGAAAAACAAAATGACCAGTCTGAATGGTAACATCCTCATCTCTCTTCTCCTGACTTAAGAGGGAAAAATTCCTTCTTGTTAGCTTCCATTGGCTTTTATACCATGAAAGTAAAGACCTAAACTGCATATTGGCAGGTAGGTCATGCTTCCATCCATCTATCCATCCATCTGCTCTGTGCTATCTTCCAGGTGCTCTTCTGGGCACTGGGGATATAATAGTGGGACACAGTGAAAGTGATTCTTACTCTCACAAAGGTCACAGTCCAGTGAGGAAGCAATTATGACAGAGTGTGAAACAGAATGTGACAAGGAAATTTAATGATATAATCTGAGCACATAACAGGGACTATTACCTCACATTTGGCTGGTCAAGGAAAACTTCATGGAAACAGGTAATGTCTGAATTGTTTCCTAAAGAACGAGTTGGAATTCCGTAGGCCAAGTACATATGCGTGAGATTTGGGGGAGAGGAGCAAGGAGTGGCCCTAGTGAGTTTCGTGGTATACAGTGGAAACACGTGAGGATGGTAACAAAGTACAGGAGTGGGATGCCTCCAAGTAGAGGCGTCCTCAGAGAGCGATGCCATTTCTTTTTCTTTTCTATGTAATCTAAATATCTTTTTAAACAGCTTTATTAAGATATAATTCACATACCACACAATTTACTGATTTAAGGTGTACAATTCAATTACTTTAATTCTATTTAGAGTTGTACGACCATCACCACAACTGTATTTTCATCATCTCAAAAAAAGAAACCTCGAAAAGTTCCTTAGCTGTCACCCACATGAAAAAAGGCACAACTGCCAATGGCCATTTATTACATCCAGAGAGCAAACAGCCAGAGACCTACACTTCTGGAATCAAGGATGGCTTTCCATGTCTGCTGTGTGTGCATGTGTGTGTGTGTGCATGTGGGTAAAAGGTAGCGAGAGAGAGTAAAGGGGTTGAAGAGACCCCAGGACAATGAGTCAGATTCTTCACTTACAGCTCTAAAATAGATTCTTGAAAGCAGAGGTATTTAATTACAAGATCTAATCTTTTGAGAGAGGGTTTTATTTTCTGTTTGTTGGTCTATGTGTTAAGCCAAAAATATAAGAATAGTAAGAAGAAAACGGTGGAAATTCCAAGATATGTAAGAAGAGTTTTTCTACACAAGACAGTTCAAAAAATGGCTGTGAAAATAAGAACTGGAGGGGGAACATATTCAAAGTTGAGATCTTGCCTGTGGCCAAGGGCTCCAGCACACTGGACCAAGGACAAGGAGGAGAGGGTTAGCTAACTGGAACTCCAGATGGGTTTTGGGAGCGTTCCCAGAACAAAACTGACCACTTCTTAGCTTCAAAGATATCATTAGAGGAAACCAGAGGTCTCACTGTGAATTTTCAGGTCTTTCTTGGTGCCTGAATGGCAATGACTGAGTGGTGTGAGTAGGGAGATAATGCCTCCTCTTCTGGCTCCACCTGGACAGTTCCACAGAACCTCAAGGCAAGGAACGTCTTAAAATTTCCCAGATACCCAAAAGAGAGGATAAATGGTTAAGAATTGGCCAGCATCTGGAAAGGCCTCATGGTTGGGGATGAAGAAAATACATGTGTTTCATGTCACTGGGATAGGTACTGACACCTAAAACCAGTGGCTCATTCAAGAGACTGGACATGTACTGATGTCCATGAAAGACAGGAAGATATGGAATTCCTCCCTATAACTTATCCATCCCCATCAACTGAGTCCTATCAGTCCTTGAAGACTGAACTTAACTAGCATAGCTTTTGGGAAGTCTTACCCTAACACAGTAATTTGTTCTCTCTAAACCTGTAGCCTTTGCCTATACCACTATTTTCCACTAAGAGACCACTTTGCCCATTTTCCTTTGATCTTGCCTCACGAATTGTCGGACTCCACAGATTGCAGTCTACTTCAACAGCAGAACATCCTGTGTAAACACTGGGTTCATATAACCCACTGGAGATTCAAAATCTTGGCTTTGGTTCAGGATGACCTACATTTGATTTTTGAGTTTACTATTTGGTCCAGTGGTTCAGTTTTTCTACACTCTAGTTTCTACTTCTGTAAGACAGGTGTAAGATGCACTTTTCTCTGGACATAATGAGGATTAAATGTGACAGGACAGTATTATCGAATATTTACCAGTGATATTTTCTTTCTCACTTCGGACATTTCTGCCATCCAAGGCATGTTTTGCCCACTGTCTCTGAGAAGAGATACCATGAAAGAAAGCAGAGTAAATAGGAGACTTTTGTCCTTGGGTTTGGAAAGTTTAGCAGATGAGGGGACTGGCAATGACTCATGACTCGATGAGTCAGAGTGAGATTTCCTCACTCCTGGACCAGAAAAAAGTTGACTGCACTTAGGGAGGAATGGGAAATAGAAGTAGGGCTGGCAACTTAGGCATTAGCCAGTTCCTGTACCCTGCTCCAGTGGCTGAGCCTGGAGAAGAGGAAAAAAAATCGAGAAATAGGTTTTTGGTATTCGATTTATCTCAATGTTAGAAAGAGCCCAGGAGGGGCAAGAGCCTGGGTAAGATTGACTTAACTGGTGTATTCAGGCAGTAAGGCTACAAAACTTCTTAAAGAGTTTTCTTTGCCCCCATGTGAGGTGAGAACAGAAAAACTGTTAGGAGCGATCATGCAGATAGCACAAAGCATCTCTGGATGTAAAGAAGCCATGCAGATAAGAAGTAGGGGTGTCTCGGTGGTGATCTGTGATGACCAGGAACCAGATGAGACAACAGACATTTCATCGGATACCAGTAGGGGCAAAAGGTATAAAGTGTTTATATGGACATGCTCCTTTTATGCAAGATCAACCCTGGGAAAATTATTCTGGGTATCCCAATTGGTAGTTTATTTTTGTTACTCTGGTGGAAGGAAAGCTAAAATTAGGTATTAAGTTGCTATAGAAAAATAAGGATCCTATATCTTGTACATATGAGTAGTGGTTGAAATGCATATACATTATGTACCATAAAATGCTTGGATATATGGTAAATACTCAATATTTGATCTATCAACCCACAACTGTTGCAATGACTTTGTTAGATGGCATCATTAAAGTGTAAAGTGGAGGGCCAAATCTAACTTACTATTTGTTTTTATAAATAAAATTTTATTTGAGCACAGTCATTTCTATTTGTTTTCACATTGTCTATGGCTGCCTTTGAGCTACAATAGCAGAGCTGACTACTTGAAACAGAAATCATATGGCCCTCAAAACATAAGATATTTACCTTATTGCTTTTGATGGAAAATGTTTGTCAACTCCTGGTTTAGAGTCTTAATTGTTTTTTTTCTCTCTCTCTCTCACACACACATGTTTCTCCAGAAACAGAACCAATAGTGTGTGTGTGTGTGTGTATGTGTGTGTGTATAGATATAGCTACAGATATATAGAGAGACTTATTTTAAGGAATTAGCTCATAAGATTATGGACATTGTCAAGTCCAGGGTATGCTGGTAGGCTGGAGAGAGTTGCCATTCAAGTCCAAAGGCAGTCTGCTGGCAGAATTTTCTCTTCCTCCAAGGGAGGTCAGTCTTTTTCTATTAAAGCCCTCAACTGGTTAGATGAGGCCCACCCACTTTATGGTGGGTAATCTGTTTTACTTAAGGTCTACTAATTTTAATGTTAATCCCATCTAAAAAAAAAAAAAAAAAACAACTTCCCAGAAACAGCTAGACTAATGTTTGAACAAATGTCTGAGCAACATGGCCCAATCAAGTTCACACATAAAATTAACCAACACACACACGTGCACACACATGTGCATGTACACACATAGCAGTGCCCTCTGATACCAAGGCAAAGGCACACTCCTCTCTGTATTCCTTCTAAAGATTCCACCTAACTCATTTTGACTGATTTGCAGTCAAGTTAGTCAATCAAAATACAAAAATCCTGCATAATATTTAGTTTCTCAGTGCTCCAGGAAAATATATTTCGCTACCAAAATTCACATTTTCTTCCAGAGAATGAAATAAAGGTAAATATTTCACATTTCACATCGTGGTCGTTTTGGTGTAGCACCAGCATGAAAAGGCTAAATCCAAGTGGATTTTTATTTAAATCAGCTGGCATAAAAGATGACATATTCCTTTTTTCTCTGTGGGAAAACCAGACAGGCCTAATTAATAAAATGTATCATATCAATCTTCAATTATGTCTCAGTGGGGAAGGAGAATAATGCAGTCTGGAAGTCTTAAGGCCTTGGAGAATGATGTTTTAATTAAATAAACACGTTTTCAATTTTTAATTTAGGAAATAGCTTTGAAAACAAGTATCAGGGTCTGATTTTAAAGGGAAAAGTTGAAATATAAAAACCTGTGTTAATAACATCCTATTTTTCCCTTACTTTTGTAAAACAGGTATTGTAATGCATGCTCCACTTCTCTCACAGTATTAGCATGAAAAGCAAATGATATTTAGCAGAGAATTTTTAAAATTGTAAAAGATAATACAAACAGAAGATGATAAAGCAAGTGGCCAGAACACTCTAGCTGGCTATCATTCAGATTTGAATATCATTACCCAAGAAGTTAAAAAAAAAAAAAATGCTGTAGTAAATGGCTGACTACCAAGCCAGAGCTAAGGCAGGGGAGCTGTAATTAAACAGAACGCAGGACCCCAAGGTGCTCACCTTCACTCCCAGATCCAGGAGTCAGCAATTCCTCTGAAAATTACAGTGACCTGCATGATAAGGTTAGTCCTCTAGTTTGGACGCCCAAGCTCCCACTGCTGGGAAACTTTAATTAGACAACATATCGCAACCTTAGCCATTTGAGATGCTCTGTTTCACCAGGCGACCACAGAACCTCTGAGACCTTAGAGTTCGCAAAGTCTGGGTTGTAACTGCAAATATCTCCGGTGATCAGGCAGGGAATGTAACAGTGAAATACTTCAGGAGTCACTGCAAATACAGCGACAAATGGCAACTGGCCCTCAGCCTCATTGTCAAGGGAACAAGAAGAAGTGCTGGGGACTGGGAGAATATGAGGTCACACATTCTTTCTGAAGGTAACAGCTCTATTTGGAGTTTCTCAAGTCCTGCCATATAAGAATAGGTGTCCAGAAAAGATGAGAAATCTTCCAGTTTTTAAATATTGGCAGCTGATTCGAATGAAAACAAACAAACACATTACAATCCGTATGCTAAACTAAACATCTACAGGCTGTCAGTTGAAATTTCTGAGAGTCTAGCCTTTTGATGAGGAAACAAGACCAGAGAGAAGTGACTAGTCAGGGGAAACTCCATTAGAGGTCATATTCTCCCACCTCTAAACCATTTCCTTTTCATTATTACACTACTGGTGGAGGTGTCGATTTCCTGGTATTCTGATTATTTAGCAGATGTGTAAACTGCCTCTGAGCATTCCTAAAGTTAAGAATGCTTTCTCATTCTCATTTCCATCTGCACAACCATTTCTCAAGGTAGAAACAAAAATTATTGTTTAACAGTTTAAACTTGTAGGAAGATCCTAATGACAGTTCTGAGGTCAGATCACGCAGTTCTTTTTTGAAGTCTGGGATGCGGGATGCACTGGTTTTCTCTATGTGGTCAGCCCATGTAATAAGATTTCTTGCCTTCCTTACTTCCATGGTAATAAATTATTAACTCTAAACTCACTTGTTCCCCTCTAGGTCTCTCTTCATGGTTTTTGTCAGACATATCCAGACTTCATGTAGCTACTGGACTCAGGTTCAAAGACAACTTGAATAGACAAAGTAAAATCTACCAAAGAGAACATCAGAGTTATGTTAATAGAGAGGAAGCTTAGGTGTATAGGAAGTCATGTTTCATTAGAACAGTATATTTCCTTAATTGGCTCCCATTCTGTCTGACTGGCCTCAGATCCACCGCTTAGCACACTCAATGCCTCAGCTTGCCTGTGTGCCTTACAGGGGTGACTATGCTGAGCACAGTGGGTGTTTGACACATGGTCGGCACATGGTCATTGGCCGCTGAAGCTGAGGACACAGCATACTTAGACGTCTACACATCATAAATTATGTCTTCAAACTTGTACATACAAATACTATAGTTGTCTTATAATACAGTGCAGTTTATGGATTTTTTTTTTTTTTTTTTTTAAATCCACCATTGTTAGACCCTTTCAAAATAAGCTGTCTGGTTTTGCCTTAATATTATACTCTGAAAAACATGGAACAATTTAAAAGCATTTATCATATAACAACAGTGGTATACTGGGCAAGGTGAGAAACTGGTCAAAAAATAGCTCATGGATGCTATGATGTCTGTGATTTGCTTCTAAATAATATGGGGATGGGAAAGTAAAGTAAGGGCTGGTGAGTTGGTACTGTTGAAGCTGGGTGATAGGTGCATAGGGGCTCATTATACCCCTATGTATATGTTTAATATTTTCTATAATAAGGTTTAACAAAAATGCTCATGTATAGCAGAGTCAGATTTTCAACTGGTTCAAAATCTCATGTTTTTCCCTCCTACCATATCGTGCTGGCAAATAGCTTGCACCTGTGCCACATGTCCCCACACTCTCACCCACGGTGGACATGAAGAGTCGATCATGATAGTCCTCATCTCAGGGCTCCAGCTACTGTCCGCAAACCAGGGGCGGGAGATGAGAAGAACACCCTTTACCAACAATGTCGCATGAGCAGGGCAGGCCATTAATGTGCTTAACTGTGTTTTCTCTGAGGACTTTACATAGTCTTGGGAGGACTAGTGTTTAAGATTGCAAATACTGATATTTCATAAAATTGGGCTATGGGAATTTTTTAACCATGAACTTATAATTTGGTTTCTATATGGCAACATACCTAGTTACCTTGTCATATCAAATCCATGCATCAAAAATTCCTTTTCATCCTTATAGATTAACGGCTCCTCTCTTCACATTCTAAGACAGCTCATATAATTTTGATGTGTATTTTTATCTGACCTGCATTATCTTTTTGGATGGTGAAGAGCAGGTGAAACTCAGTGCTGCCATGATTTTATTTTATACTTTCATTCCTGACCAGCCGATCCAGCACACGCAGATGCTCAGGCCGTGCCGCTTCTGTTGCTGGGCCCACAATGTCCTGGTCTAGCGTTCTGCGAACTCTGGCCCATCGGTCGGACCTTACCTGACACCTGCGTGCGTATGGCACCCAAACTGAGTTTTATGTTTTTAAATGGTTAAAATTAGATCAAAAGAATAATGTTTTGTGACATGTAAAAATAGAAAAACTTTAGATACCACTGTCCAAAAATAGAGTTTTATTGAAACACAGCCACACTCATTTGTCCACATATTTTTGATGGCTGTTTTCAAGCTACCATGGCAGAGTAATTGTGACAGAGATCATGTGGCCTAGAGTCTAAAATAATTATCTGACCCTTTGCAGAGGAAGTTTGCTGATCCTTATTTTAGATCAACTCTGTACAGTAGGACTTTCGGCAATGATAGGAATGCTCTATATCTGTGTGGTCTGACAGAGTAGCCACATGTGGCCACTGAGCACTCTCACTGTGCCTAGTATGACTGAGGAACTGAATTTTAAAAATTTTCCTTAATTTAAATAGCCACCCAGTGGACAGTGCAGTTTTTGTCTGTCTATAATGGCAATTTGGGACCCATTTTGACCTTCAAAAATTGCAGTATCCTGCCATCTCCTTCACCTTCTGACCTTTTCATTCATCCTTTTCTTCCCTGTACCACTGACCTTCAAGTCACCAAATGCAGGGTGCCATTTTACATATTCATTTTCCTTGGCATTTCTTTCATATTAAACCAGTTATTTCTCCTTCCTATGCTTCTGAAATTTACTCCTTCTCTATTTATTGTAGGCTCTTCTTCTTCCTCTTAAAAGAAGGCATTTAATCACTTGGCCATGTTTTCTATTCATATTGTTTTCCTGATAATAACTTTTGCTCTTGTGGCACCAAGTGTCACGACTGAGCCGGTGGCTTTCACATCTGAGTGATGCTCCCGAAGTCTGACTGCTCCTTGTACGTCTCTGTTTAAATAACTTGCGAGCATGTGAGCTCGAGCTCATCCTTTGCCAACACCTTTTTACTCCCCTGAGCAATCTCTCTCTTTTTAAAAAATATTTTCTAGAAAAACTTCCAGCTGCAAGGCACATTTGCTTGGGGTCACCTTTTAGTGTTCCCTCCTCTATCCCCAACTGTATTCGTGGAACTGCCACCCTCTATATTCTTCATCCACAGTCTTTCCTATTTAGTCCTCTTCTTTATTCCCACTGCTGTTTTAGCATCATCCGTTTTATTTTAATCACAACTTTTAAATGATAAAACAAAACTGTGTTGATTAACAGTAAGGACTCAAGCTAGGCTGCCTGGATCCTTGGTCTTAATTAAACTACAGCTCTGTGACCTTAGTTCCTCGGTTCCTCCTTGTTCCTTGGTTCCCTCATCCAGGTACTAACACACTACTAACCTCAGAGGGTACAATATGAGGATTAAATGATTATTTATTTGTAAAGCATTTAGACAGTGCCTGGCAGGTAGTAAGTTGTTAAGTAAAACTAATATTTTATTAGTTTTTGCATTTAAATAAAGCTAATTTAAGTATGCATTTAAATAAAACGAATATTTTAAACATAAAAAATTATGTTTTGAAAATTGTAACAGCTGTTTCATACAATGAATGGAATGATAATCTTTTAAAAAGATATCACAGAAGACTACAAACAATAAGCCAAATTCCACATCTAGTCTGCTTCTTTAGGTTGCCATAAAAGCAAGTATTTGGTGTCTCTATCAGATAGTTCTGAATATTTGGACAAACACAGACTTTCACTGATGACTATTTGCAATGCTTAAGGCTTTTTAAATTACATTTATTGGGGTGACATTGGTTAATAAAATTATATAGGTTTATAGTGTACGATTCTATAATATATCATCTGTATATTGCATAGTATGTTCACCACCCAAAGTCACATCTTTATTTGATCCCCATTACCCTTTTCTACCTGTCCCCTAACCCCTTTCCCTCTGGTAACCACTGAACTATTGTCTAGAATTGATTTGAATTATCTCTTATCTTTAATTTTTAATCACCTTCTCACTATATTTCCTTCCTTCCTACTCAGAATCTCCCCTACACATCAAGTAGGAACATTCTAAAAACAGCTCTGAAGACTTCAACCAGCTGCCAACAGAGAGGAGGAAATCCCATATTTTCAGTCTGGATGGTGCGGTCCTCCATCTGCCTACCTCATGCACCATTTTAGTCTCATTCTCCTCTCTCTGATCCAAGGATTACGCCTCATACTTCTCTTTCCTCGGAGAGCCCGATTTCAGCATCTTTATGACCAACTCAAATACTTTCCCACGACTCTGTCTTCAAATTTCCTTGCCTCTTCGGAGCTTTCTGAATATGCTCTCTGTCCTTCGTATTCCTTTTTGGTATGGTTATGGCTCTTTCTAGAGAATTTCTTCCTTTGGTACAGAGGTTGAAAATTTGAGAGTTTGGGGATTCCATAGTGCTTTGCATCTAGAAGACTATCAATAGATGTCACTTTGTCTCAAAGAAGTCTAAGGAGAGCTATCCAACCTGACAGTTTAAAAACATTTTATACTTGGCATAATTTTAGGTTTATAGAAAGGTTGTAGAGATAACATAAATAGTTCCTGTATGCCCAGCTTCCCCTAATACCAACAACTTACATAACCATGGTACATTTGTCAAGACTGAGAGATTAACATGGGTATAATACAATTAACTGAATCATAGATTTTATTTGTATTTCACCAGTTTCTCTCTATGTCCTTTTTCTATTCAGGATCCAATGTAGGATTCTACATTGCATTTATTGGCTTGTTTTGATCTCTCAGTGAGTGTATTAAATGAACGTATTATAAAGGAAAAGATGTGGAATTTGGGAATAGAAGATCCAGGTTTAAGTCACTTTTTGAAGTATCATGTAAATAATTTAGAAAAAAAAAAACAAAACAACTCTGAGCTTTAGTGTTTCTATTTGTAAAGGAGACACGGTTGACCCCAATGGGCGTTTGGCACCCACTTCCCTCTCCTCGTGGCAGCCTGACTTCCTTCTGAGATCACCATCTCGCTGAATACAGCCCAATAAGGTGGTAGTTCATCGGGGGCCCACAGTCCCTGAGTCAGGGGTGCACCCGGAGGCCGGGCTAGAACAACCTGGCTCGCCCGCCTGGAATGTGAGTCTGAGCAGAAGGACAAGAGATGAAAACCAGGTGTGATCTGCCCAACTGGCAGTGGCTTTGTGATCACTTCCTTCTGTTCCCAGCATTTCTATTTCCCAGACTTCTGAAGCCACTGCTCAGTCCTTTCTCATCTCCAGGCCTCATTTTGCAGACTCCTGTTGATTTTGGAAGCTTCTGGACATCCTTTCAGAGAAAATTCTCTTTTAGGTAATTAAGTCAGGATGTGTTTCTGTTGTTCATTATCAAAGAACAGAGTAGCTGCTGCTTTTGTTGTAAAGATCGAATAAACTAAATCTATGAAAATCCATTATAAATAGTAACTACCCCAAATATCCTAGTTGATAAATCCACTTACATTAACTCCATTAAGTCACTTTTATCCAACAACGCTTTAAATGCCAAATATTTATATATGCCAGCCACTATGCTAAAATTAGAGAATATTTCAAAATAATTATTGAGGCAATTCAGGGCTGAAATGTTATATAATTCTTCCTGTTGTGCAGTGAGAAGCTAGTGTGTGTGTTGGGGGTACTGGCAAGAGCTGGAAGTAGATGTCAACAGAATTTCTCAAGCTCCCTATAGTGGCTGAATCTCTCTTTTCTGACTGCTAATGTACAGGTACCCATGCGGGATTTAGTCCTGTAATGATGGTGGTTATCACCGTTATCTCTCCACTAGCCGGCAGCATGGTGATCAGCTTGGGATGAGCAAGGCAGACAGCCACTGGTACTAATGGCATATTTCTCTTGTGCTGCAACCAGCCTTGAGTTCCTATCAGCATAACTTGTCAGCAAATAGCCATTGATGACACACGCTGATGCAGAGGGAAAGTAGGGTCAATGAATGGAAATGTTATACTTTCCTAGCTGCCTACTTTACCAGGCACGTTATCTGCTGTTTTCTTCAATGTGCAGCTTTGATAACAGTGACATTTGGGGGCCATTCAAGAAAAAGCATCTCCCATAGCTATTCAGTGCAGTGACATAATTCCAGCAAGAGTTGAATTTTCTACCTCCAATAAACAGCTCCTCTGCCTTCCTCTTTGTTCTGTCATGTTCCTTGCTAAATGGTTTTTAAAGAGGAAAAGAAAATAACATGGAAGGAAAGATGGGAAGCAAAGAAAGTTTGTTCTATGCAAAGGTGTATTTTTTAAATTCTGATTTCCAGATTGCTTTAATCCAGACCTGAGACCATTTTGCAGTTCTCAAGACCCCTCTCTTTGCTCAAATGCCAGCTCCTTTTGCTGGGTGGGAGGGATGCATCAAGATGTTATAGATGTGTAAAGTGCGACTATTATGCAGCTTAATTTCCCAGAATTTGATCTCCACGTTCCTCAGCCTCTGGCTTGCCCTGCCTTTTCTGTTAATCTGTCTTCTCACTTTGTCACTGTAGTGTATTTCTCTAAATCCATTATTCCTCTATGTGCCAGATCCCAGGAGACTGCTGCATTGTCTCGTGAGGCCTGAGCATATACGAAGCTGCTGATTACAAAACAGGTGACTCTGATGGACAGTCTGATGGACTGGGCAAAGAGCTCCCTGAAGAATGGAATATGTTCGAGGAATGGATTGGCCCCAGGGGGAATCAGACACATTCATAAATCACAGACATGATCGTTAAATCCTGACAGAGGCTCACAATGAGAAGAAGAAATGGTCAGTTTTAAGGACTGGCTCTGGGAAGTCCTCAAGATCAAATTCCCTTGTGGCTTTGGCTTTGCCCATAGAGTTCCCTAAAGCCATGCTGATCAGAGATTCAAGCAGAGTCTTCCCCAGTTACTCAAAGGAGTTACTCAGACTGGTTACCTTGAAGCAGTGAGCTCCAAACATTTGATGAATCTAAAGCAAATTTAATAATCAGTTCCATTTTCGTCCCTCCCTTGGACACTTGTAAACCTGTTAGCAGTTGGGTAAGCTTTGTACCAAGCATTGTGGATGTTCTGTGCTTGGCAGAGACCCTACTCTAAGATGGAAACAGGTGGAGGCCCATGATGTATAAGATACTAACCTGCCTAGAGACTATCCATCAAGGTTCTACCTCTAAATGAGGCAGTGTCCTTGCTAACATACTAGCAACCTTGGCTTCTATCATGGCTGGAGGGCAAATGGAGGAAAAGGACAGATTACCATCATCCTGACATTCTCCTGACATTCTGCCTTATGGAGATAGAAAAGCTGACCCCGTGAAGAACAATCTAACCTAGAGGTCTTTGGATTTAGACAGATCTCAGTTCAAATAGAAACGGAGTTATTTACTTGCACTTTGATCTTGGATTAATACATTCCTTAACTTCTCCAGGCCTCTGTTTTCTTATCAATGAAACGAGGATAAAAATAGAACTTGCCTCATAGAACTGTTCTGAAGACTAAATGTATATAAAGTGTTTTACACAGTGCTCAGTGTATAGTAGCCCACTATGCTTAGTAATTCATGGAAGAATAATATTCTTTCTAAAGTATTTTTCACCCACTTAGGAGACAGAGTGTGAAAGTCAAGCCTCATGGCATAAAAGAACATCAGCCCAGCTTGACTTCACTTCAGTAAACATTTGTTAAGTAGCTTCTGTGGATACTGGTTACTGCCAAGATACTCAAGCAAATGACGATATCCCTGTTGTCTTCCCAACTGTACTGTAAACTTCTTGACAAGGCAGGCATGCACACAGAAAACTTAGGAAGCATTCCAAGGCAGCACGTGAGCAAGCTGGAGGCTCTGTGGATACTGAAATACAGAGATACTTAGGAGCTACAAAGCAAAGCAAAAAGATATTCATGAGGCGGGCCGATGGCCCTTTCTTCTCCAACCACTCTGCCACATGCTCCATCAAATGTCTGGGAAACTGCTAAGGCATTCTGTACAACAATATGCCTAACCCGATCGCCCTGCGGGAAAGCAGCATAAGGAACAAAGAGGATTCTGGGACAAAACAGAAAAACACCAATGACTTTCTGGCTCATAACCATCTCTCTCATTTTTTTCTGAACTATCATCCATCTCTTCATTTTTATTGCCTTGCACAGGCATAAGTCTAACTTGTTCTCATAACAGTTGTACTTGGCCGAGTAGCCCATGTGAGTTCATATCCAGACAACTTCCTCCCCTCTGGGGCGCTAGAGCCGTGGTCTCCACTCCCCCACCCATTTCCCTTCAGCGCCTGCACTTTGATAAAGTTCCACTTGCGGGCTTTGACCGTGACTAGTCCATTGAGAAACATATTGTTTTCTTGCCTTCTGTAATTTAACTCCTTCGTCAGCTCCCTCCAGTCCCTAAATGTATGTCTTTTTCCTCTTTTCTTGTCTCTAAAGATGCCGTCCACTGCAGTCTTGTCTTTTCTCTTTTGCACTCCTGTTCTATTCCTTACCAGGTATTTTTATTCATCTGGCTTTCTGTTACGTCACAGAAAACAAAAAACTAAAATTATTCAGCTTTAAGCTCCGACCATTCCCTACAACCTTCCTATTTCTCTAGTAACATTCCTATGATTCCTTTAGGCTTTATATCTTAGAGCGAGACTATTTATTCAATAAATACTGACTGTAATGTGCCAGAGGCTGGTAAGTGTGAATGATCATGGACTGTCCCTGTCTTTCCCCAACTGACTCAGGGGAAAGGAACGTCTCAGCATAGAAACACAATACAGAAGAATAATTGCTATGATTGTGTTAAAGACTGAAATCAGTTTGAGGGTTCAGAGAAGGTTTACAGGAGATGACGTCTAAACCTAGATCCCCCTCCCCCGCCAAATGAAGAGCAGTTATGCAAAACGGGTTCCAGGCAGAGGACTATTCAAGGACCAAGTGAGGAGAGAAAGAATTTGAGAATTTGAAAATAATTGCCATACCTAGAATCCACAGTACAAGAGAGCAAGACAGGAATCAGGGCATAAAAGACTCCTCTCCATCAAAAGCATCTATGACCATGACCGCATGGCCATCCACATCCTTCTTGTTACAACATTCCTACTTGATCATCACTCCCAACCCTTTCTATCGAGAATGCCATGACCCTTGTGACTCTAGTGTTGACCATAAAGTGCTCTAACTAGTACACAGTTTGCAACTCATAATATCTTGCCCAGGAATTTACTCATATATTTCTTCATCTGACCTTCCGACAGTTTGCAACTCATAATATCTTGCCCAGGAATTTTCTCATATATTTCTTCATCTGACCTTCCTTCCTTAGTTCTTACTAAGGACAGATAAACTGAGGAAATTTGGGATTCTATTGTGTGAGAATCCTCCCTCCCTCCCTCCCTCCCTTCCTTCCTTCCAATGAGTATTAATGATCTATGGTATGCCAGGCCCAGTGCCATCCATCCATCCATCTATCCATCCATCCATCCAATGAGTATCAATGATCTATGGTGTGCCAGGCCCAGTGTGCCAGGCCCTGTGCTTAACACATGGAAGTAAACAAAACAGACTTTGTCTCTAGTTCATGAACCTTAGTTTTATGCAGGAGATAATCAACTAGTAAACAAGTAAGTTACAATTTGTTACACTGTCATTTTTGCAGTTTGGTCTCCTCTTTCTGTTTGGTTTCATTGAATCAACTGTAAATGCTTTAAAGTTTCCCTTGAATTGGAATAATTATTTTACTATATTAGATGTCTCTATGTGTTGGCACTTTGGTTTGCTTACCAAACCTTTTAGAGACCTTATCAGATGACTCTATTATTTTTCTTTTATAAATAAGGCAAATGAACATCAAGAGGTTAGGTGATCTGTTGAAGATCACATGGCTAGAAGGTGCAGAGATAGCATCTTAATATCCTGCAAAGACCAGAATATTACATAGGTGCTTAGGTGTTTCATAAGTGTAGGCTTCATTCTTGTTAATTAAATTCCCAGGGAATTGGGTTTTATGGTTGAATAAAGCCATCTAGATCTATGTAAGGCACAGTGAAGGGTATGAAGTTCTAAGACCCAGCAAAATATAATTGTCTGTAGGATCACCCACCTCTTCTCCTAAGGGTTAACCATAATAGCTGGCTCTCATTTATTCTCATTAGTTTCCCTCTCATTCAACAAATATTTACTGAATAACTACTATGTGTTAGGCACTGTGTTATTCCCAAGGATAAAAAAGAAAGTTACCCTGCTTTTGTGGTGCTTTTGGCTAACTAGGGATACAAACATGAATAAAACACACCTAAAAGTGAATGTGCAATAGAAAATGGGAGTAAATGCTATGGACGAGAAATGTGGGTACTGTAAGAGCTTAGGGCACAGGGTGGAGCCTGAGGAAGCGATGCCTAAGTTCAGTATAGAATTTAATTAGGCAAAGGGGAGGGAATCTATGAAGTATTTGATGGGAAAGTCTGTGTCTGTTTCACAAGCTCACACAGCTTATCGACTCAATACAATCTTCCAGAATGAACGATCCCACATTCAAGATATTTCCCACAGCCCAGTGTGGTTCCCTTGGTAGAACTAAACATCCACATATACTGGGCATCAGTTTCTTTAAGACTTGTGTTTGGCTGTCACTCAGATATCCCCACTCCCTGAGGTCAGAGAAATGGGACTTCTGCTTCCATATTTTATCACAGGCTTTGGCATGTACTTCCTGCACTGAAATGTGTCAACTGTTTTGATATCTTTTGCCCTCTTGAGGATTCTAGGTTAAACTTGCCACATAACCGTGTGTGGAGAAGGCTGCACGGGGAAGGGAAAGGCTGGCATCTGCTTTGCTAGACATCCATTCATCCACTGTGTGTGTGCTTTGGAGACCCTTGGAGCTGCTACTGCACCTAAAGTCGTTAAGGGCTCTCAAGTGTAAAACTAGGCCTCCTCTGTCCTTGACTCCTGATTCCTTAGAGACAAGGAACACAGGCCCTGCTGACCAGACGATGTCCTCTGTCTCACTTCACAGTTGGACACTCTGGTTTCTTCCTATATTTCCAGTTAGTTTTCTGCCTAGTGCTTTAATGTTTCTTGTGCATACCACATCCTTTTTCTTTATTTTGGTCACTGTATTAAATTCTAAATTGGCCTGCAGATACTATTTTTTTGGCAGAAGCTGAAAAGATTTTTGCTTTTATGCAGTTTGCTTTAGGAGAACAGGGATCAAGCAAAAGTCTATGACTTTGTTTTTTTACTATTTTGGCATGAATGTTTTCTAAAGATCCCTTTTTTGCTATTTGCCCACAATAGAAGCTATTCAACATATACATTTCTACTGATGCCTTCTAAGATTTTATTTTAGAAATTGTCAGGTGCCTGTCATGTCATAGGGGAAAACATGTTTTATTTCCCAATGAGAAGGGATCTACAAGCTTACTACTTTTGTTTTTATGCTAGTATGGTCTTGGCCATATTTAAAAAAATGTAACTGACATTTTACATTATCTTTCTCTTTTTAAAATTATAGATCCTCAAATAAGTCAGTAACATGTGTCATATTTGATCCTTGGTAATCGAAATCCTGGAAAATATACTAGACAGAAAATGCCCCTTGCTTTTCACTTTCTATATCTACCTGAAGCAGGTTTTCATGAAATCCAGTGGCAGGGAACATGTTATTTTAACCACAGGGAACTCCCTCATTATGCCCTCAATTAAATCAAAGCCTGCTGAGATATATTTTCACCTTCACGACAGCATTTGGTTTGGCTACTTCATTTGAGGTAATCCATTTTCAAGTGCACAGCTTAGAACCAGAATATTTTTCACAAGTAATCTCAAACTGAGAATAAATCAAGAATATGGATAATAGTAAAAGATTTTTGAAAATTACTGTAATGATTAATATGGTAGGACTTCTTTTACTTTGTGATTGTTTGCTCTCTATCATCCACAGGTTAAAACTCAAATTTATCGGCATGGCATTCAAATCTTTTCATCATCCATGCTTCACATACTCCTGTGACATGGTTTCTTATCGCTTATCGCTCTCTGTCCCAAATGCTCTGTTGACATTTTTATCACATTTCTAACACGTCACGCGTGCACGTCCCGGTCTCCACGCTCTACCAGTTGCTGCTACTGTCCCTACTAGGTTGCTTTCCTCTTCTTTTTCTAGAAAATTCCTACTCATCTTTGAGACCCAGCACACATCTTTTCATCTGTGCTGCCTCAGTACCTTTTACACGGGCTTGTTATAAAACCAACTTCCACATTTGCTAGGCGACGTATTCACTGAGGTGGGGACTGTGATTTATTCCCTTCCGCATCCTGAATATCTAAGCATTCTTATGATATACACTTCCTAGGTGAAGTGCACAGAACTCTAAACGCTGAAAGCCTTCTGAAATCCAAAGAGGGCATTTCAACCTGGATTTTCTTACTTAATGGTATTAGCAGCCCCATTTTGCACATCGAAAAACAAAAACCCAAGGCTCTGCTCTGATAGTCATGATAACAGGCTGCCATGTGAGCAGAACAGAAAGTGTGAATTAAAGGTCGTAAGGGGTACTCTAGTACCAAAAAGTACTCAGGCCTAGGAATCGGGAGACTATTTCCAGTGCTGACCTCCCCACTTAGCTGTGTGACTTGAGGCAGGTCACTGGCTCCTTCTGGGCTTAGATTCCCCCGCTCATAATATGATAGGATAGGACCAGGTCATATCCAAGGGCCATATGCATCTTCCTCTTTTCTGAATTCACCTCCTTTATTGTTCCTTCTTACTTGGCAGCTGACAAAATGTTTGCTAGATAGAAATCAGCTGACATACTGAACAACTCCTAATTCCAGTTTAAATGTTTGTAGCAAGATTTAAAAAAATTATGAATGTTTGCCCTAAAAGTTACCTTAGAGAAGGAATTCTCTTTGTTTAGGAAAATACTTTGATATGCAGCTTGAGGGAGAGATAAAACCCAAAGGGCATGGGTCTGCAGGAACCTGAGTTACCAAGAAGTCTGGGGGTTAGGAGTAGAAAGTCGAGAGAGAAGGAGAGAGAGAGAGAGAGAGAGAGAGAGAGAGAGAGAGAGCAGCCTAGTCTTGAACACATTAAGTGCTCAATAAATGATAATTATTCTAACTATTAGCAAGCTTAACAAGGACTTAGACCAATATAGAGAGAGAGAGAGGAGGGAGGGAGGGAGGAGGGATGGAGAAGGGAGAGGAAAGGAAAGAAGGAAGACAGACAGATGGCTAGAGAGGACAGAGGGACTGGGTAATGTGGTCTGGGGACTTAGAGGAACGAGAATATTCACTATTTAATTTTAGCTTATTTTGCTTTCTCAAAACTTGAGTGAAAATATTGTGTGTACATCAGAGCCTTGTGTGAGTAGTCTTTTTGGTGGAAATTAAATGAAAGAAAAAATGCTGAGATTCAAAGTGCAATCAATGTGTTATTACACAGATGACTTGAGCAGGATGGCGAGATAGTCTTCCAGAGACTGTATGGTTGCTCCGGTCATGCACTGCTCAAGGGTGACAGCTGTATATGTGTGGGTGGAGGGGAAATTCAAATCCTGGGCATCACAGAATTATGTACTTATGTCTTCAGTACATAGCAACGTGGTATATGGTCTTAAACCGAATACATTCACAGAAGAGATGTTCAAAATTAGAGGCGATCATCAAACTAGAAAGGGATCCTAAGGATATTACATTTTGCTCAATTTGTCAAAAAAAGAGTTATTTTTTTATCAATCACTCTTTGGAAGATATTAGGGGACAGGATAATCTTGGCTGACAATCTAGTAACATACTGCCAAAGCAGTGTTAGGTACATAAACAGAAATCCAAAGAAATGCTACTTTCTCCATTATTCTTTCCACTTCCCCTATTATATACACAAACCTGCTTAAAGTTTTATCTGTATAAGAGATAGAATAAAAATTGGTGTGCCCAGCGTGGCGCTGGCATTACATAGAATTATCCAGGGGATAATCAATGCTGTAACAAGGAAATAGTGGGTTGTCCAAGCGTGGAAGATACTTCAGCATCTTTCTCTCATCTCCAATTAAAATGTGAGCAGGGCATAAACTGCTCGCTCTGTGCATTTTCTGCATTTGGAGGACAGAGACAGAATTCTCAGTTGCTTGTATACACTTCCTTTCTATTGCTCGGTTTACAAGCAATCATATCGCTCCTCACAAACTATAATTTCCTCTTTGTTATCTTTGCTTCCTTCAGACAAACAAGATTCATTGAAGAAATAATAATGAACCGTTACCTTTGAGGTAACGGCTGCCTGCGCCACTGAGATGAGTGTGTGCCAAGACTAGAGATTAATGCGGTATTAAGAAAGGCAAAGTAAATTCCACTTCCAGATGATGGGGGCACTCTGCAATTTTCTGCTTACTTTTTCATATGCTTATCTGAAATTTCTGATTCTTTGGCGGAGTCATATATAGAATTGGAGCTCTTATAAGGTCAACTGTAAACAATGATCTAATAGTTATTCTAAGAACATACTCATCTCCAAGAAGTGTTATAATCATTGGTTTCTTCGTTTGGTCACTCCCTCACCTATCCTTCCATCTCTCCCCCACCACCCATTTATTCAACAGACATTTGCCGAGTGTCCACTAATACGCCGGGCACTGTTTCAGGGTTTACAATGCTCAAATGTGTGTAGTATGATGAGGGCATGGGCCTCAGTACCTGTCCTCTTAGAACCTAATTCTCAACCTTGGCTACTCCCTGGAATCACCGGGCAGGCTCTAAACAATACCAATCTTGCTCCTAGAGATTCTGATTTAGTTGTTGGGATGGGGACTAGGAATCAGAGTTATTTATAAACTCCTCAGGTGGTTCAGATATGAAGCAAAGGTTGAGAATCTTTGGCTTAGAGTTTACAACCCAGTGTGGAAGACAAACAATAAGCAGTTGAAGAAATGACTAGTAATTACGTGATACAAAAGCTGTGAAGACTGGTGTTTCACACTTTCTGGTTATCTCTAACAAATCCCCATGCTAAGATAAGGTTCAAGGGTTAGTAGGCTGTGGCTAAAAAGTAGATGTTGTAGATCCATTTTCCTGCGTTTTTCCTGAGGTGTGGTTGTGTTTGTAGTAACACATTTCTCTGGTGGCAGATTATCAGTGAGGCGATGGCCAGAAAGCTGAAGTTTGTGCTTTTTTGGCTACGTCCTCAAGTTACTTTTCTCGAAGAGAAAGTCTTAAAGCCTTTCCAAATCTATGCCATAGAAGGCATAAGAAATGCAATATGAACACAAACTCCTTCATCCTCCAGCTGAGAGCAGATTCCTGTTGCGTGGTGGCATGGTTTGGCAGGAAGAATATAAGCTAACGTCAGGCAAAGTAAGATTTTATTTTCTTGGTTCCTTTACCATCTTTGTGCAAGTCCATGAATCTTTATAGTCCCTGGTTCCTCATCTGTAAAATGAGAATGATGACAGGGCTTTCTCCCAGGGGGATTTCTTCTGGTGTGAGGATTATATGAGGTAAGACATGCAAAGGGACCAGGTCAGTACCAGGCACAGGGATGTGCTCCCTCAAATGCAGACCGCTGCCTGAGTAGCCAGACTCCCTGCTAGAAGATAAAATCCATGAGTGACAGCTGTCTTGTTCATCATTGTGTCCCTAGTGTATATGTCAGACACATAGCAGGCATGCAAATATTTGTGGAAGAAAAGGATTCATCTGGGTTATGTTTATGTGTCTATCCTGGTAAGTTCAGCTAGAACCCTAGTCAGCTGAAAAGTCCAAGTTCTGGCAGCATATGTCACCTCACAGGCTTTTGGATGGGTTCAACTTGTGTGAAATGGCACTCCGAAGCTGCTTTGCGTCATCCTACTTTAAAGGTTGCATCCTCAGATCTTATCAAGTTTTTCAGTTGGAATCTGGCAGTCTTCGCAAACCGAAGGGTCAGCACTGCTGAACTTATCTCGAGGACACAGACTGAACCCCTTAACCCTGTTCTCACTGCCGCCCCAGAGAACCTATGGAAACAGTGTTTTGACCCATGTGCTATTTGTCTACTAGACCTCATCAGAAACGTCAGGTCAAGTGACGGCAGCCTTTTAAAAAATACTGCTGGATTTGCTTTTCATGGCCACAGGGTATCTAACTAACTGTTCTTACCAAAGGGAATTAATTCGACTAGAAAAACCACAGCGACCACTATACCTTGCAGGTTAATTTGACCCAGCAATAGGTTTCAGGTAGGAAGCAAGAGTTCAATGGCAGCAACCTGTGGTTATGAGATAAAAATCCATCCAAGCCACATGAAAAATTGGTTCCCATTGTGGCCTTCAGCGGGAAGAAAACAGCATAGCTCATGAGGTGCACATTAATGGAGGATCAAAACTTTATGGATACATGTAAAAATAAATGAGCAATCTGTAGGATGATACAAAAAACGTCAATGTGAAAAATTAAAAAACAAAAAACGACAACTTCTTTTGAGTTTAATGTGTAATTTCATTCTCCTGCTGGGGTCCTGAGAACCATTGATGCCCAGTGGCAGTCAGTAACCAGGATAAAGATAGCCAGACAAGGCTTCTTGTTTCTGAGAGTTTCTGCTGAGTCTGGTCCTCCAGTGAAGCTGATCTCGCTTCCATTTCCCTCCTCGAATGGCTGAAAGAGCTAGTAGGGAGTATTTTGGTCACTATAGTTAGAGTTAGGGGATTTCAAAACATTTGATACTTAAATGGTATGTTTTCTCTTTTTAAACAATGTTTCCACCTCTTTTGCTCACCATACTACAATTCAGAAAAAGTTCAAAAGCTCTTTGTGGTAGAAGTGCTTAAAACACTAATCTTTTCATTCATAACCACAATGATTACTGCTTCTTCTTTTCTGTGTAGGGTTTAAATCTCTCACTTTTCCTCTTCTTTAGACCTTTCTCATGCTTTCTATAGATGGTAAATGCCTTTGCTATAAGAAAATTTCAAAAGCCTGGTTAAAGTTTACTTCATATTGGACCAATTCGTCAGCTCACCCTTATTGTTGTCTTTATTATGTTGACTCATATAAAATAGGCTATTAACCTGTTGCTGACCATCATCTATGAGAAATATGACATAGCGAAACTACTCAATCATGGGACAGATTCTTTGGCCATAATCAAGAATGAGTAATAATAACTGGTTGCTTCAACAACAAAGTCCCCGAATTAACATGTAAGCCCTAAGTTCTGGGCAATATTTGCCGTAGTTCATATATGTCATGTCATTTAGTTCTTACAAGTCCTTCTGAGGTTGGTGCTATTCTTATTACCCTGTTCACAAATGAGGGGACAGAGACAGAAAGTTTAAAACCTTGCATAGTCGTACTCTAGCAGGCGGCGAAACCAGGATCCAAGGACTGGCAGACTGGCCGGAGAGGCCTGCCCCTAACCTTTACACTGGGCTGTGGCCAGTGTTAGAGACCACGCCGCACCAGGGAAAACTGCCAAACCTTACTGAGCGCTCAGAAGTGATAGGGTCTTTGCCTTCTGCCAAACAGACAGCTGTTGTGCATCAACCCCTCGGTCACCTCATCTTACAATGGGAATGAAGTCAAGCTCTCTTGTCCCCTTGAGGGAGTTTTCAAGGGAATATTTGTTAAAATCCTTGAAATTTGCAAAGCAGTACAAGAATTTGAATTGTTCTCCAAACATCTTTAGTTCAAGGAAAAATAAAAAGGAATCAATCAATGCTGGTCACAGATTCCGTTCTCCCACTACTCAGTAAATAGAACTTTTTAAAGGAAATTGAACTTAATGAGGGCTTCCTGGTAAAATCGGGTCTGTGAGCAGCAGTGCTTTGAAGCCTGAATCTTAGAATCTTCATGTTAGAGCAAATCTGAAGGTCATTTAGTTAAAATCTTCCCTCTTTCTGATGCTTGACACATCTCCATAACTATCCCGAAATGATAGTCCCCTTTACTGTGAGTCAGTGACAGAAAGTTCATGCCTATCATGGGGGATGATTTACTATTTCAAACACTTAGACACTGCTTGCTTATGGTACACTATCTTACACTTTTGGTTCTGCCACCCTTGCTCCTTCGCCATTCTAGGTCATTAGAAATTCTTTTTGTCAGAGTTTACCATACTTTCCACAAAGAGAGAGGGGTGAGCCTTTACGTGTTCACTTAGTCACTGCATGGCCCACACTATGGGACTGTTATGTGACAGCAAGCAAAACCCTCCATACATCATTCACTAAGAACTGACTTCCAGCTTTAGAATGGGCCACGAAGTGCTGAATGTAGCATTGTAATAGCACCCCCCTATGTCCAATCCATTATGGCCGCGTGTCCCACAAATGGTCTTCAGGCACAGCCCAGTCATTTGCAGGGGTGGGTAATCAGAAGCTCAGGGCCTCCTGTTCTCCATTTTAATCCTACTCATCATGGACATTTTCTAAGTACACCTAAATTCAAAGGCTAAAAGCCATTTTCTTCATTTCCCAAAGAGATTTCCCTGAGAACCACAGAGAGAACCATAAACTAATAGACATATGCATCATGTTAAGAAGGGTGTCGACACTTTCCTTTAATCAGTATACAGTCAATATTCTCCATCATGAATAACTAATGAGTTTCTCAACCGTTTTACTCAGATGTCATTGCAAAAATCTATTAGAGGAATGTCATCTGTACTTAATGAAAAGACAAGCATCATAATTAAGTTTTAAGCTATTTCTTCAGCATGAAGCTGCCAGTAAGTGTGAAATGACTATAATTCACATTTTTAAGAACTTGAATTTATTAGCATCTATTTTCTATTCAAGGTTAGGGGTATGGCGCTTGGATTGTTAAAGGATTTAAATTCCTCTGTGCTTTGTGATTCTGGAGTGAGTGTGCCTGAGCTCAGATGCTGGGCAAGGAAACTTGTCATTAATGAGTCAGGTGGTCTTTCTGAAAAAAATCCAAAGAACTAGAAACTTATCTTCCTTTGTGAATAGGACGTAATGATAAAAATGTATAATTTGGTGAATGGGGACTTGGCATTCCTCTATGAATTACCACGGTTGAGAAAATGAATAGGGACTGTAGGCTAGAGGCTCCAAGTTAAGCACAGTTCTGCTGGAGTGTGACTATTGCATATCCATGGATGAAAAGTTTTGAAACTGCTTGTAAAAGAAAGAAGAATGGATTATTCATTTTTGAAAATGGCAGTATGAGTAGGAAAAAAGACATGGGACAAGATTAGAGATTCCAGGAGTCTCCTTTATAAACTGGGTGAGTACACACTTTTGGGGGAAACAGAATCTGTAATGATGCATCTAACCTAAACCCCTTTGTGGGCAATGGCAAATGTAGAAGACATCTAGTCAGTGACTCCAATAATGAAGTGTAGGGGTTACGTGTCTTTGTAGTTAGCAGACCATAATGAGCCTAGGGTGTGCCAGAAAGGATTTCCTTAGGAAGTAAAGTTTAAGTTGAGAGGTAAAAAATAAATAGAATTATCCACAAAGAGACTAGGGAAAAATGTTTCAAGAACATGTACTAGCAAGGCTCTAAGTGAAGGCTCTAAGGCACACTAGAGGAAATAAATACAAGGTAGAATGGTAAAAGTCTGCAAATCCAGGAGAGAGGACTTCTGATTAAATAGTGAACTCAACACACACGTCTACCTCTGCTCCTTCCTGAAGCGTTAATGCGATGACTGCAAATGAACCAAAAAAGGGCAAAACCTCACAAGGATAAAGAAAAAGAGCAGCAGCAAAAGTAGAAGGATGATGTTGACAGAGCTTTGGAAGTTAAAAAGAGAAAAACAGAAAGTAACTTCATCAGCAGATGACAGAAAACTAAGAGCCTGTGGGTTTGGTGAAGATCAAGCCAAAAGCTAATCCGAACCTGGCAGGATCCTGGTCCAGTGAAGGGATGGGAGCCACCGTGCGCCTCTGCAGATGGGAGTGTGCAGTGGGGCTGCAGTCAGGGGGACTGGCGAGGTCGCCACAGGAAACCGTCAGACTCTAGCCTGTTTCTCCGCTGGAGACGCCCAGATGACCTGGCCACCCTCACTGTTAGGGACTAAATGTTGTGCCCACCCCAAATTCATATGTTGATATCCTAATCGCTGAGATGTCATTAGGAAGTGGGGCCTTTGGGAGGTGATTTGGTCATGAGGGTGAGGCTCTCATGAATGAGATTAGTGCCCTTATAAAAGAGACCCCAGAGAGCTCCCTTGCCCCTTCTGCCATGTGAGGACACAATGAGAAGATGGCTCCTTATGAACCAGGAAGTGTGGTCTTACCAGACACTAAATCTGCCGGTGTCTAATTATTTACAGCCTCCAGAATGGGGAGAAATAAATTTCTGTTATTTATAAGCCACCCAATCTATAGTATTCTGTCACAGCAGCCCAAATGGGCTAAGGCACACACTATGGAAGACTTGAAATCTAGGCTCTGTGATAGGATGACTGAGGGTAGCAATGCTATACTGAAAACAGAAAATAAGGCACAAATCTACATATTGAAGAGTGAGACCTGTTAGGCCCTACTTCAATATACTGGCCACCAAATTCATCCTGAGCAACAATTAAGACTCGTCCCTGGGGAAAGTGACCAGGCCAAGAGTAAAGAGCTACATATTCTGACATTCGGAGTCACCTACCTAAAAATCCCAGCCTGATAACACTATTTGGAAGCCTACCACCCAACAAACCCCATTCATACAGACAAAACTTCCCAACAGATTCTTAGTGCTCAGCTCTTAAAAAATGACTAGACAACCATGAATCACTGACCATTTGAAAAAGTCCCAATCAAAAAGCAAAGGGAAGATAGCACATCTTTGAAATTAATACAGGGTGGTATGGATGAGAACCATGACAGAATCAACAATGTTTGGAACTTGGAATATGAGATTAGGAATTAAAAGTTTAATGAAAGGAGTAGAGAGCAGAGAGCAGATGGAAAAACAAGACTAAGAAAAGGTTGGAAGGAGAGGCTGGGGCCGCCATGCAGGGCGAGATCAACCACCTGAAGGCTGCGTGTGGGTGCTTTCGTCTTGAAGTTTTATCTTCAAGTCAGTGGGAGCCACCGAAGAATAGCAAAGGGAATGATGGTTAGCCCAACCTTACGCAGAGTCCATGTCAGGAAACCGAGCAAGGTTCTCTAGTTCTGAGAGCTCGTGGTCTCACTCATTTATATTGAACAAACCATGGAAAATTCTCGATCAAGACAAAAAAAATAAAACAATGTCCACTGGCTGAGTTTTAAAAAAGAATTACTTCCAGTTCTCAACTTATTGCAGGTAAAAACTGTTGTCAGCTTGTTCCTCTAAACTCCCATTACTCTTTGTTTTGAAAAGGTTATAATTAGAATAAAACAAGACTGGCTTGGAGCCAGGTTCTGAAGGGAGTAATTAAGGAAGATTTTCTGTCTACACGCCCAGCAGGGCCTTCCTACTGAGGGGAAAAAAGGGGGAGATTAAAAAGCTATTGTGTGTTTTTCAAGAATAATAGAACAATCTACTCCACACATTTTACATAATAAATGGCAGATGCTGACATTTTAATCAGGATACAAACAATTATAAAGTTACTGTGGCCTGTTTGAAGTAGAAGGTAGGCCCAACTCAGGAATTTCAACAGATCCACACACTTGCCCAGTCTGCTCCAAAAGACTGAGAGCTCAACACTTATTTTATTTTATGATGTTGCCCTGACAACATAAACACAATGCAATTTTATTACCCCTCCCCTATTACGGTTTTATCTTTTAAATGCCTTTTTCTCTTCTTCACATTTTAAGCCTTTATGTTAAATATTAAAGAAAATAATTTTAATTTTTAAATAAAAGCCACTTGTCTCAGATGACAATAATGATGTGTTGCAATGCCTCACTCAAATTCAGAGAAAAATGGGTTGGCCATTAACAGACAGTTAGGTGTCTCATGGCACAGAGCTTTCACAGATAGTTTAGCAATGATTTTGAGGGAGGCTTGTGAAATGTTTTAGTTGTTGGGGCATTTCCCCCCATATCTTGTTGGTTTAAAACATTAAAAGTCCAGGACCACTTTTGGTATGTTTAGTGCATCGGACCTGGACTAAAGTTCCAATCAGTGCTGCTCGAGACCTGAAGAAAAGGAATATCACTAATAGCAGGTGCCTGATAATGGATTCTGAAAGTGTTCTTTCCTCCTGTCATACCTAGTGGTGCCTACAAGACACAAAGAGGAAGACTCGCAGTCTTCGAAGCTTGGCAAAGTCACGTAGATACTGTGTGGCTGGCATAACACCCTGTAGTGCAGGCTGGACAATTTATAAACCAAGGTTATCCAGAAAAGCAAATGGCATTTCTTTATTCACCTTACCTAACTTCATTTTTCTCTCAAACTTATCCTTATAAAGTGTTGGGGAAAATTAAATTTATTCTGTCCTGGTATTTTCTCTGTGATTAAAAAGTTTCAGCTTTCTCATTAGGATAAACAATCTCAGTGTCCCTCTCTCCCTTTAGGATATCATCACGGATATGGGAGCAGGGATGTTCTGTGGTCTCGTGGTGGCAGGAGCAGAGAAGTTCAGACTCCAGAGGGCTTGTTCGGATCGGCATCAGGCGCTACAGCAGGCCGTGCTCAAGTCCTCAGTGAATAAGGACTGGTTAGCTCTCTCTTTGCTAACTCAGCAGCCACTGAATCAGGTCTGAATGGTGTTGGTGGAGCCTGAGGTCTCAGCATGTCTTCTGCTCCATCCTCAAAACAGACTGTTGGCTGGGGAGCCCTCAGCCCCACTGCGGGGAGCCCGCCAGCCTGCACCATCGGTTAGCCTCCTGCATTTCTCAACACCGCACAGAGGCTTCTACAAACCCTCTCTTCCCAACCACCATCCCCTCACCCCCGTAGGAACTGAAAGAGATTCGAGAGTGCTGACCCAGGTCCTCTTCTCCTCTCTAGCCACCTGACAGGCCAGGGGTTTGTGAGATCACCCTGCAAGCTGGCTTCCTCCTAGAGACCCAAATGGAAACACAATGACCCTGTGCTTTTGACTGTTCTTAAAACCTACCTAATTTGTTTCTTCCCTCCACGACTGAGCGAACAAAGGTCATCAGGACATATATTTCACCTCTTGCTCTCCCTACATTTCCTATCTTCTTCTTTCCACAATTCACCAGAGACCAAGAGATGGGTTTTCAACTTCCTCTTCCTGTCTGAATGAGACTTCCCCTAAGTCTTCACTTTCCCCCTTGATATTATTGGCTGTTTATCCTTCCCAGTCCTCTAATAGCAGAATTATAATATAGAGAGCAGTTGAATACAGAACACATGAATTTAATATCTTTAAAATAAAACCTCTCGCTAGCTATTAGGGAAATGCAAATCAAAACCACAATTAGATAGCATCTCACACCTGTTAGAATGGCTATACTCAACAGAACAAGTAATAACAAATGTTGGAGAGGATGCAGAGAAAAAGGAACCCTCATACACTGCAGGTGGGACCGCAAATTGGTACAGCCACTATGCAAAACAGTATGGAAGATCCTCAAAAAGCTAAGAATGGATCTACCATATGATCCAGCAGTACCTCTACTGGGTATTTACCCCAAAGACTTAAAAATCCATACCCCAAAAGATATTTGCACACTGATGTTCACAGCAGCATTATTCACAGGACATGAAAGCAACTGAAGTGCCCTACGATAGATGATTGGCTAAAGAAGATGTGGTACATATATACAATGGCATATTACTCAGCCGTAAGAAGAGATGAAATACTGCCATTTGCGACAACATGGATGGACCTCATATAATCATTCAGGAGAAATAAGCCAGACAGAAAAAGTTGAAAATCACATGATATCACTTATACGTGGGATATAAACCTAAAAGCAACAAATGAGTAGGACAAACAGAGACTCATGGACATGGACTATAGACTAGTGGTTACCAGAGAGTAGAGAGAGGAGGGAGGTAGATGGGGTAAAAGGGGTCAAATGTGGTGACAGAAAGAAATCTAACTAGGGGAGGTGAACACAGTATAAATATATATATGCCTTATTGTTAATGTGTACAGCTGAAACTTATTGGATTTTACTAACCAATGTCACCATAAATAAATTATACACACACACACACACACACAAACACATACACACACAATTAGTAAAATAGGAACATTAAAGAACTAAGGCAAAAGGAAGTATGGAAATACCTCAAATATTGAAGCATCAACTGTTTCTTTACCCTTTTAGTTTTTCTATCTATATACTACTAAGAGGACCATGGCGAAAACAGCACCTTAAAGAAAGGTTGGGGATAAAGAGGAAAAAGAAAATATGTAGATAAATTCAAACTATGGTACTGACACTAATAGGAAAAAAAAAAAAAAGGAAACAATGAGAATGTGTTGGAATACAGGAGCAACAGAACGGGAGGAAGAAAAAGGACATAAAGGAATGGACTGGTGTTGGAAGAGGGCCAAGATATATGTTTCTGGATTTCAAACAGGAGAACCTTAAAATCAAGTGGACTTCATTAAGTCCTAATTTGTGGCTTTCAGATCTTCAGTCTTTCTGGGCAGGCGATATGAGATGTGTAAGGAGAAGCAATGTGATGCAGTCACTAGCATTTTTGGCAAAATAGAGGTGACACAATGACATGTTAATACATTTAAACGTATTCACTTTATGGGATTGTCTTTTATTCTAAGGTTATGTCTTTTCTACTCTGTTAATTGAAACATCCTTTCTTTTACACAAAATGTTGTTAACTGCAGATGGGAGTACATGACAGTTTTTTGTTTTTGTCCTTAATTAAAAAAACAAAACAAAACAATTGTTGGTCATCATAATTTGATGGAAACTTTTTATGGGTTGAAGAAGTAAAAAACTCTAGGAATGCTTGTCTGAGTTCTTGAGCCCCCAGGAAAGAGAGTTGCTTGCCCTTCCTCCCATTGACTAAAGTGGTTGAATTAATATTCACTGGGTCTAAGAGGCACTAGGTCTAAGAGGGTTAAGAGACTTGCCCAAGTTTACTAAGTGGATAGGCAGTGGAGCCAAAGTCAAATCCAGCACAGGACACCTTCAAAGCACAGCCTCTTGAACAACATGGATGGTGCTTTATGATCCTTCTGTTTTGTGACTCCCTTAAGTAATTATGATACTATTCAGCCCACCACATATTTTAATTTCTCTTTTGAATCACTTGAATATTCGTGTTATATGATCAAATAATTCTGAATCCTATAAATACAAAACTCAAATACTTAGTCTAAGTATATTGAGAGGGGGTAGAAGGAAGGAAAGAGGGGATTAAAAAAAATTATAGAACAAGTCTGCAAAACACTTAAAAGAGAGAAAATTTAAAGATTTCCTTCACAATGGTACTGTCCCATCTGAGAACCCATAGCTAAGAAACTCAATATGTAATTTCTCTCTCCCATTTCCATCTCTATCCTCTCTCTCCCTCTCTCTTATATGTGAGTGTATGTATAATTAAAAAAAAAAATCAGACTGTTGATCCAATATTTTAGGGACTGCGAATTATAGGGACAAGGATGAGGAGGAGTATTACCAAACCTCTAATTAATTGAACGCTGAAGCTTTTGGCAGACTGTTCTGGTCACTTAAATTTATAAATCAGTAAGAGCCAATACATTTTAGTTGGCTATAGACATTTTACAATAAAATTAAGGAAAGAAATTCATTTTTGTCAGCCTGTGAGAGTCTTGTCTAATCCTCGTTTCTCTATGATAACACAGACTTTAAATCTCACACATTTCCAAAGGAGTACTTATCCATTAAAAAAAATCCTACAGAATTTCATGTGCACATTAGGAGTAATAGATATATCTTAGAATTTTTCAGGTTTATCATTAGAACCCTGGTAATATTTTAGAAAAAAAATAAAATTACAAAGAAGTACTTTATTTATTTGGAACTGTAAAATGGGTTTGATATCAGTGAATCTTTCAGTCCTGAATTATGTTATGTAGTAATTTTTGAAACATGTAACAATCTTTTAAGCCTTTTGTGACTGTATCTGAAACTGTCTTCACAAAATTTCTTAAAGAATATTACTGTTGTAAGAAAACCACAGACCCTCATCTTTGTAAATAACATAGTAACATTCCTGGGAACTACAACAATATTTTGAGCTCCTGTCCCTGTAGTAAATGGCTTTAGAGAATCACGTTTTATGAATTCTGAAGCCTGCTTCTTGCGTTTTATCTTTTCTTCTTGCAACTAAAATGCCACTTCCTTTGGGCAGCCTTACGTAAATCTCTTAGGTCAATTTTGTCATTCTCTGTGTTTCCTCTGATTTGGTTTGTACATCTATTCTACCACTCATCTTATTATTTTATATTTTGGGGTTTAGTTCTGTCTTATTCTCCTTAACTATAAATTATTTAAGTACTCATTTATCTTTATATTCCAATTATTTAAAACATGCCTTCACTCCTAATAAATGTCAAAAAAAAAAAAAAAGACTTGGTAAACAGTTGCTGATCTGCGATTAAATAAAAATACAGGTCATCCTCTTCTTGTAATTGTATGTAGATAAGAGCACATCAGCATAACAGCTAATGAAGATTCTTCTGTGAAGACCTTTTGGCTTCTTGCTTTGTTGTGGTTCCTTCAAACTTGGAGTTACATTTAGAGGAACAGAGTTGGGAGTTGGCTCCATATGTACAGTGGTCTATATCACCTTTTCCTTTTTTGTACATTTGCCCTAGTTTAGGTCTGGGAAGTAGAATTTTAGTCTATTTTCTGTTCTTGTAGGATCAGAATCCTACAAGGAAACTTCAAGATTGAAAAGAACTCTTAGAACAAGGTAGGCATTCAAAAGTGGGCTCTGTTCTTACAGAAAATACATATGCAGAAATGAATGGCTTACTTCTTGTCTCAGATCATGCACAGCTCGAGATCAGGGAGTTTTCCATTTGTCTTTATATAAACTCCAGGGGGAAAATGGTGAACAAGAGAACATTTAAATATATTCACATTTTAAAATCATGAATTTATGAAAATCCAGTTTCTATTCAAAGTGAGATTTTCTCATTTCAAGAGACAGGTATAGTGCCTGGTATATGTTTAAGGATAGTCTTGACTCTAGAGTAACATGTCATGATCGCAGAACAGCCCATGCAGGGGCAAAGTCAACAAACACCAGCTGAGATGGGTGTTGGGCACAGATCTTGCTCACACTTATTATTTGTCTGGAGAGAAGCAACCCTCCTTTGTGATTTTCAGTTCAACCCTGGATTATTTACAAACATCTTAAACACTGCAAATATAGTAACTATAGTAACTGAAAAGAAAAGCTGTAAACCAAAACCCTAGCAGAAAGGAAGTTATCAGCTCTTTAGCTGAGAGTTGAGATATTTTAGGAAGAAATACCAGAAACCTAAAATCTGCTTCTGATGAACAAACAAGCCAACAACAACAACGAACAACTCAAGAAAACTAACAAAAAATTCTGACAGCCAAGAGGTGGAGGGATTTGAGGAGACAAAGTTATTTCAAAAGACAAGATGTCTAAAGTAGATGCTATTTTCTTATGTTTGACTGATGGGTATAAGTGAGGGACATGGATGGACATTTAACTTTTACTTGTTTATTTTAAAAGACAGTCTATGTATAGATTGTGGAATCTTAATTTATTCCTCATTAATAAATAAGGCCAAGAAAATCTGGTTGTAGATTATTATTTTTAAAAATCCTCATTAAAAACATCCCAAGTTAACTGTACTTGGGGTTTTAAAGATCTAATAATTCACACCTCAACAAATAATTTTTCTGTTAAGACTCCTTTTTATGTATTTTTTAAAAATCTATAAGACATTTAAGACTCAACAAATCTTATGTAACATAAGATCTTATAGGACTACAATGTTAATTTCTTAGTTTTGATCAATATATCATAGACATGTAAGATGTTAACATTAAAGAATACCAAGTGAAAGGTACATGGAAATAACCTTTATGAATTGCAACTCTTTAAATATAAAATTATTTTAAAATAAAAATTAATATAAAAGGATTAGCTGTTTGAAGATAGAAGTGACCTGGCTTTATACAGACCACAGAGCTCTAGGATTAGCTCAAGGCTACGCAGTAGTTTTGCAGTAGGTCCCTCCATCCTGCTGCCACTGAGGAGTGGCCTGCTTTTGCTTCTCCTGGACATTTCACTCAGCACTACCCACATGTGCCAGTCCAGGGACCTTCCTTAGATGACTCTAATCTCCTAAGACCCGAAGACACACCAGCACTAATGTGCTGGGTCCGTAAAACTGATCCAAGTGTAAAGCCAAAGGCCAAAAGGCTCAGTCACCAAGTTCATTACCTATTTACTCAATATCCAAAGTCAATATCAATCAACAGCATGGAGTACAATGTGGCACCATTAAATGACAAATTTGACGCATTCACAGACACACTGGGCTATACTAATTTATCAACCACATTTCATTATCCTTTCAGTTGCTCAAAGATTCTCCAACAAAGTGCCATTAAAAATAAAATTCCAAAAGGATGAAGGTGCTAAATTATCACATTCTAGGCTCCTGACTCAGTTTAGATTATCAAGCGTCACCACGACTTGAACAGATGCAAACAAAAAACCAGTTTTAAAATTACATATTAAAATCTTTGTATGCTTCCTATAAGAAAATTGAATTTATAGCCCCTGTGGAATACACCTATAATTTTAGAATAAGCAACAAAAAATGCAGGAACTTCCTGAAGTCCTTATTTCATTGCACTGACTTAGGAAATTTACTTGTAAATTGTGGAAGTTTGATTTTTTTAAAAAATTAAGTTCCAGAGTTTCCCATAGGGTGCATACAGCGTGTCTACAGCACTATTTGAGCAAACACTCTGTTCTGTGTCTTTCAGGATATGGATCTCTAAATTGGGCTAATCCTTAGAGAGTTGTCTTTTTGTTTGGTGTGGACTGGGTTTGTTTTTAACTACCGACGATTTATTTTTCTGTTTAAAGCAAAGTTAGCCTAACTCCTTTACTCTTATATTTCCCAAATCTTCCAGGTAATGGAGAGTATGTTCCATAGAAAAAAAGTCTATATTATATTTAAAGGTCAACTTCTTTTAGACAGTACTTCTCTTGGGGCTGATCAGCACTAATTACTCATTCTGTAAAAAACCAAAACTCAAACCAACACCTGTTCCTAAAGGAGGACTGTGGAAAGAAAGGGAACCAGGGCACCGATTAGCTTGTCTGGAAAGAGCTCTGAAAGCACAGACATGAGGATTCACTGCAGCCTCAGAGAAGGAGCTCTGAGTCCTAAAGTACAGGTTTCCTTGGGAGGATCTGCTTAGAAGATTCCAGTTTTAGTACCTAATTTGAAACACAGCATCTGGTTAATAGACAGTCAGGTAACATCTAGCATCTGGAAGCCCTGATGAAAACAGTTATTCTACTAAAATGTAAAACCTTGCAGTGTGGTGTGTAATCTTACAAATACAGCCAATTGTATATGGGATTTTGCTAAGAAAAGGTTCTCACTTCCCACCAATTAGCCTCTTCCTTTGGCCCAATTTATTTCCCTATAACATAGAGGCTGACAGGCCTTGAAAGAATGCGATGTTTTTTTTTTTGTTTTTGTTTTTGTTTTTTTAATGAGGTGATATACTCTCTATTTATTGAGAACGTGTTTCTGTTTAAGGAGACACAAGCTCCAACATGGCCGTTGCTGTTTTAGCAAAACGTAGATCTTGGGACTGCATGCGAACGAATAAATGTGACTTGTGTAACACAACTTCATTTGCTTATGGTTGATGTCTTTATGAAATAGTTATTCCATGCTACTTATGATGATTTACAATTGGTTTTAGTTAAAAGAACTACGAGAAATAAAGAAAACCAGTATTCACTGAATTCTTCATGACTATAAGTATACAGTAAAAATTAAAGTTCTATTTGTATCAGCATACCATTTTTGTATACATTTCTTTCTGGGGGGTTGGGGACGGTCCTTTGGTGGCAGGATTGGTTTTTAAGCCATATCTCTATGTCTGTCTGTCTATCTATTATTCTTTTATGTTTCCCACAGCTGTTAGTGGTAAGTACAGAGCATCTCAGAGTCCTTTTCTGCTAAAGGCAGCACGTGTATAGATATTTGAAGATTAACACCAGCACGTGGAATACCCACAGAAGTCGTTCTAGGTAATGGGGAGCTTGTTACGCAGAAAACAAAAACAAAAACAAAAATAAACCTGTATTGTATTTAGAATTCACCACTTTTCTTTGGGCTGATCAGCACCAAATACCAACTAGTTCTCTAAATGGATAGGCCTCTGGTGCCACAAAACACAGCAGGAAACAGACACTGCAACAACACAAATCCTAAATCTCACAATTACAAGGCGAACAACCTCTTCCTCCCAGCCCTCAACTTTAAGTCCTCAGAGAAAATCTCCTCTTGGTTGCAGCTTATCTTCAAGTCCTTTCTAACCTCTCCCAGTTTATATATTCGTGTGGTGACACTGTTGCATTATATGTATTCAAATGGATCATCAGCCAGTTGCACAGAGAAAGGAAGCAGCCACTAATCAATGCGAACCACAGTCAGATGTTTACCTTAGTTCCTTGAAGGGGTCTGCCCTGACATTAGGTGTCTCTATAGATTTAGGGAACACTGTGCCCTCGGCTCCTGTAAACAAAAGAAAAAAGCAAACAGAGGTTGGAGACTGTTGGATATGTCACCTGGGGGCACAATCAGCTAAATGCAGTGAATCCTTTATACAACCCAATACACATATACTTTGCCACTGCCTTTAGGGCTCTGTAATAGGAGAGCATGGAATCAACTCATGCAAACAGCCTTTGAAAAAACAAGGCCTTTTTTGA
>NW_006431919.1:6490896-6508962 GCF_000325575.1 Pteropus alecto | reverse complement strand
GCAGAGTGAAGCCATGAGGCAAATTCTACATTGGCTTAAAAAAAAATTGATGCCTAGAAATGGCACAATCTGACTCTTGCCTCTCATAAATAGTCACCCAACTGAAAATGTTTGGAAAAACAGCAGCTGAAGCCCTCTTATTGTAGTCAGAGCACAAATCACATAACTTACAACATCTAAACAGCGGTAGAAATGGCAGATGATAGAAAACACTGTAAGACTATAAGATATTTGCCTAATGACAATTAAGCACAAGGTTTTCAGTCAATAATGTTCTTCACTATTATCCTGAAAACTTAAACAGAACAATATGAGATCATTTGAAGTTCAGTGCTTTTACACTATGAGTATTAACATTGATCCCCAACCCAATCTAGACATTTAGCTGTTGACTTTGCTATAAGCTTTTATCTTTACAACTTGTCAACACCAGCTGAACCTTTCTAGCCATAAAAATTGTGATTATCTGATTTGTCCGCTCCCAAGTGTTTTCAAATCATTTAAGACTCAGTTTATCACAGGCAATTGCACTGGATATTAGTTTTTCAATTAAACTGAGCTAGGCAATATCCTATACTTTGAAGTAAAGGTGTTTATTTTTATACATTTGGCATAGTTCTTTGATGCTATAAGAAGGGGCAGAATGATATCTTGCATTCATGTGTGAATTTCTAGAAATCTCTTGCATTGTTATAATGTTTAAAAATTCTCCATTTACCATTGTTATTCCAAATCCAGATTTACCCTGGCATAAAGATAAGTCTAGGAAAATGAATTAGTTTCTTTACTTCTGTAGCAACTATAAAAATATTTAATCTTTCTAATATGAGGAAGAGACTATTACGTGTAACATCAGAAAATAGTGCCTTGATTTAACCTTCTATATAGTTATTAAAAGAAAATCCTGGCAAATAATAACTATTTTTCTAAACAAACATTCTGAATGACTCCTACATGCTAGACACCACAGTATATTTCATATGTAGTAGCTCATTTATTCCCTGCAATGCCCCCATAAAATTGACAGCTGCAGTAGGCATAGAGACATTAGTGTGAGGACATTTAAGATCTTTTTCTGCTTGTAGACACTTTTACTTTTCAAGACTCCAAACCACATCATTCCAAATATATCAGAATGTCTCCATAACCCCATTAAAATACAACTTTTTTTGATGCAAATTTCATAAGAATGTTCATTGTCCTATTATGTACATATTTTTTATTTTGCTCTTGTGATTTCAACTTCGTCATATTCTTTATAACTGTGATAGTTAATCTTATGTGTCAACTTGAATGGACTCAAAGGTGACCAGATATTTAGCTAAACATTTCCAGACGAGACTAGCATGAGTTGGCGAGCCCAGTAAAGCAGCTGGTCCTTACCAATGTGGCATCACCCTACCTGCTGAGGGACTGAAAAAACAAAAATGTGGAGGAAGGAGGAATCTGCCCCCAACCCCCGCCGTGCCTGACTGAGCTGGGACATCAATCTTCTGCTCTCAGTGCTCCCGGTTCCCAGGCTCAGATTGACACCACCAACTCCCCTGGTCCTCAGGCATTTGGACTCAGACTTAATTATGCCACTGGCCTCTCTAGGTCTCCATCTTAGACAGCAGATTATGGGACTTCTCAGCCTCTAGAACCGAGTGAGCTGATTTCTTACAATAAGTCTCTTCATATATCTATATATCTTATTGGTTTTGTCTCTCTGGAGAACTCTGACCAATACAATTACTGAATAAGCATGGGTTGGATTATAGATTATAATGTAGCCTTTGATATGTGTGTATTAAATTTGGGTTCCGAGTGTACATTCTTCATCTCTTATATTTTTGTGATCCTGTGAAACACATCTTGGCCAGTGACACTGTGGAGGCTGCCTAGTGGATGAAACAGGCCTGCAGGAGTCATAGGGCAGTGAGTGACACATTGGGATGTAGCTCTAGGCTGTCTGAAACCCAAGAGCATGCCCTCAGCCACCTCTCAGTACCATCTCCAATCTGTTATCGAACAACTCCCATCTGTCACTACCGCAGTTAATAAGAACTTCCCTTCGACATTCTTAGAGATGCTTAGTTCTTAGCTATTTGAACCCCATTAAAATACAATTAAACGGAACAATTATACATCTTACTAAGGCAAGGACAGTTATTTCTGTTTATTTAATTATCTATATTCTTTAGTCCCAACTCAGATCTCCCCTTCCCTTACCAAGAATTCTATGAAAACTGCAATAGAAAGAGCATTACCTCTCTTCAAATCAGCCACAATTGTCTGACTTACCCATATGGCAGTTAGTATTGCCCATGGACAGCCTTCGTTATTTGAACTGTTACAGAATGCTGTCGAGCTTAATGTTTTACCTATTTCTCATGCCCACTATGATCATCGTATTATAAGGCCTTTGGAGCCAAAGAATACCTACATTTGCAACTTTTGACAATGCCAAAATATGTGCACATAGTAGAACATATATTACAGTTATTCTGACCAATTATCCAAAAATAAGGGATTACATTTTCTTATGTAAAATGAACCTCAAAAGCCTAGGGGCATATTCTTTATCCCGTCCAGACTGTGCTGAGCCTGTTTCTTCATTTTTTTCAGAAACAATATACATATTGTCAGATACAATAACAAAACCTCATCTGCGACTTTGTATCTTACAACTGGCTGTACTAGACTTAAGAAGAAACAACACTACTGCAACTGGTGGCCTTTAGCTCTGCTACCCTTCTAAAGAAATCCCAAGGGGGGAAAGGCTATAATAGAGTCATCCAGTACATTACAGGCACTTGCTATATGTTTGCAGAAAGAACATGGTCTCCATTGAACAGCTGAGCTTGGGTCCTCAGCTTTCTCTGACCTGAGATCACATTTGCTGTGCCGCTGGCTAGGAGTGTCTGGTTCTCTGTCATACTCTCATTTTCCAGCACGGTGTTAGGTCCTCAACTGATATTTGTAAAATGGCTACACACTCATTTGGAACTGAGCTCACACTATCTAAGGTTTTTATTTACCCTGCAGGCATTCACCTCACCTCTTCAACTAGATCTTAAGCTCTCTGTGGCCAATGGCAAGATCGTATGTAGAACTGGCTTTAGTCTCCCAAGGCTTCTACTGGACTCATTTCCAACTGTTAGTGTCATTTCTATGAGAGTACTAAATTATTGTCATAAAACTCCTCATGTGTTACATTTTTAATAAGTGTCCAAAATCACAATCCAACGCATTTTAACTACCTTTAAAATAAAAGCATATGCTAACAAAGGAATACTATGTGGGCTAAATACAAATATCTCTAAAGTAAAATGAGATCAAAAGGTTTGTGGTCTCTTTCTCAGACCAAGACTGCTTATCCTACAAGAGGAGGACTGGGACTAAAGACATGTGGGCTCATGATCACAGGGGCAGTGAGTGCTACAGCTGAGAGCCACACCCAAGCATTGGACTGAAGAACCCACTTTCAGCACTGAATTCTAATGTGTTGTTTTCTCAAATCCAGGCTAATGTGGCACCTGCTAAATGGCAAACCAGCAAAAACCAGAGGGGCTAGACTCTGACAGGTAGAGAAGGTGGGTGATTGACAGGCTCTGGATGTGAAATGAAAATGAAGGGTGAGACACTCATGTTCCCTTAGCGCCCACCATCCAACCAGACGCCCTTCAATTTTGTTTTTTTGCTGACTTTGGCCACAGGGGCCCGTGTGTCCCACATATACTGGAGGACAGACTCATGAATATAGTTTCTCAGGGAAAGGTATCAAAATCTCTCATTAGCCAAGTGACCTTGGGCATAAATCCGCTCTCTCTGATGCTCAGCTTCTTTCTCTAAAAAGGAGGGATATTGATAGTATTCCTCATCTCCTAGGGATCTGTAATGAGATCTCTGGCACATAGCAATTGGCAGATGATAGTTAATAAAGTAATGCTACTAGTACTAAAGTTTTCATGAACCCAGTTCTTTCCTCCTCTTATCTGGAACCCCTATGAGTATTAAAAAATAATAACATTTTTAAAGCACTTGCTATGACGTAGAAACTACTGAAACTGTTTTCATTTGAACATTAGAATAACTCTATGAGGTAAGCACTTTAAATATATATTATTAGGGATATTATCTGTTATGAGACTCAGAGAAGTCAGGAAATTTTCTAGAGTCACACAGCAAAGAGGAGGAGCCAGGATTAGAATTCTAATATTTCAGATCTGGAACTGATGCCCTTGACCACTACCTCAGACTAGCTCTTTCAGCAGACGAAGCCATTCTCTACTTGCTCATCTTTGAGATATGAACAAATACCATTATTTATACCCTCAAGTAATACTTGCTAAATCCCCCAATTGCCCCTCTTTTAAAAACAATTCCCATGTACAATGAAATGAGTTATTAATACTTTTCAAGACGACCATTTCTTTCTAAGTGCTATCAGGTTTCTGATTTTGACACCATTTTTCACTTCCCCAGAAGCTGCAGAGTGAACAACCATTCATCAGGATGAATTTCCCATCCCATCCTCTATCCATTCTTGGATAATAAATTATTCGCAATTTTATTATTTCAAAAAGGTTTCTATTAGAGTCATACCTACTGATTCCTTCTTTTGACACAATATAATTTACTGGCAATAAATGTTCATAAACAATTTGAGTGAAAAATCTATAAAGCCATTTCAGCTTTAAGTTCCATTTAATGTCCCTCAAAAATGATTTCATCAATGTGTTTCCATTAGCTAGTTCTCTGCCCAATAACTTAATTCCACACAATCAATCAGGAACTTATAAAGCCTGTGACAGGATCTATCTAAAGTGTTTTGAATCACCATAAAGATCAGCTCAATGGTCTCTTTTTTTCCCTACTAGCACAAGTAGGGGGTAAACTCTTTAAAAAATCTCAAATGTACTATTTCATTGCCATAGTAACACAAAAGCCAGCCTTTTCTTTCTGGAAAGTGTATTCAGATTTGCAGCTCAGTTTGGTCATGCTTCCTCTCTAAGGGACCTGAAATTCAGTTCTCTGTCTGTGATGTTAGGCCAGTCAGATAGCATTTCCATCCCCCCAATTTCCTCAATATCCTCATTTCCTGTAAAATGAGGGTTCGGATGAGACGTATCATAGCTAAATTTTTTTTCTCCTCAAACCTAAAACTTCATAAGGTAACAATCTAATTAAAAAAGATGATTGTCTTTAGCTACCTTCATTCCCTACCAGGAAAACAGAGCAACCCTGTAATATCAAAGAAAATTGCAAAATGTTTTCCCAGTGTTTAAGGAAGAAACAAATAAAATCAAACAGGCTTTTGTCTATTCAAACTGCATTTAAGAGGTAGAAGTGATCACCAGAAAATAAACCTCATAAGAGAGAAAATGGTAGAGAGCAAAATTTATTGTAGTTGAAATTAAGTAAAAACAACAACAACAAAAAACTTTGTAAAACTCCAAAATTTGAACCAGGAAAATTCAATTTTATAAAAACTAGTAAACACTAAAGTGGCTAAACTTGTACATGTAAAAAATAACCATGAACTAAATACCGAGAGAAAAATCTAGATCTTCAGACTTTGATACAGAAAAATTGAACTTGAGAGAAACCTTGGACACGAAAGAAAAAATGATAATGATAGAAGTTATAATCAGTGAAACTGAAGATAGAAAAATTTATGATGAATCAAATCTTTGTTGTATATGGAAAAGAACTGATTTTACAGACAATAATTTCAAGAAAAAACGTTTTAAAAGGTAAAAAAATGGTTTAAGTTTATTGCTGAGAAAATTGATTAAGGAATTAAACTAGCTTAATGGAGTTTGCTTTGGTTTCCTGAAAAATTAGAGAACTGGGAAACCAAAGACCTGATTTTTAGCGCTGATTTTGCATAAGTTCATTATGTGATCTTTGGCAATTTGCGTTCTAGTCTTATTTCCCCATTTGTCATACAAAGTGGGGATGGATATTAGATAATTTGTAAGGTTGTTTCTAGCCCTGCTCTTTTATAATCCTCCAGATAATCCGGTTGGATGAACCCAATGGATCAGGAGAGGAGCATGGTTTACTTTGATAAACCCAACATTCAATTTACTTAACAAATTTATATCTAGCAGAGGGCTCTACAGGAGAGCTGGAGAGACATGGAGCTCATAATCCAGTAGAATGTAATGCACTCTGGTAGTTTATACTGACTAGTTTAAATAATGAGCAATTAATCTCACAAATAAAAATACACGATAGTGACAAGTGGTGATTAAGACTTGAGAGGAAAATCAAAGATGTCTTTGAAAGTATACAACTTGGGATTATAACCAGGTCTGGCAGGTAAGTTTCCCTATATAGGTGAAGTTTCACTGATATCTGTTAAATAACTAGGGGCAAACCAGTTAAGAGTGGGAAGTAGCAGTTGAAAAGATAATGCAAAGGTGACAAGATTGAGAAGTTCAAATTAATAAAGATCATCCGTGTGGTCAGACCACATTCAGCAAGGGGAGCAGCATGAATGAGACCAGACGGGCGGGCGGGCCGGCCCATGTAATGCAGAGCCGTGTCGGCCACAGCGAAGGTTTTAAGCAGGGATCTGACTTGAGCGAACTGGCATTTTCCAAAGATCACTGGGGCTGCATGTAATAGTCTACATGTGTGTATTTCCTTAAAATTCACATGTTGAAACTCGAACCTTCATAAAGGCCAACCATGCTGGCACTCTGACCTCAGACTTCCCAGTCTCCAGAACAGTGAGAAATACATTCTTGTGATTTAAGCCCCCCAGTGTGTGGTATTCTGTTACTGCAGCCTGAGCTGATGGAGACACTGTGTCATGGAAAGCACAGGATGAGAGAAGATGGGGTGAGGCGGGGGAGAGATGGCAGTAGGCTGGACTAGAGATGGGGTAGTGAAGATGGAGAAGACCGGACGGTTCTAGGGACTATTAGGGAATATCAGGGAGACCAATGGGATCCAGTGATGTGTTGGACCAGAGGGAGACTGAAGGATGACCACGGGGCCCAGGGGAAGAGCTGGAATTGATGTCAAAGCCAAAGGATTGATATTCAAAGCAGCTGTGCCCAAGGCAACCTTTTACTTCTCCAATAAAACCCAGCCTTTTTGGTATTTGGTATTTTAATTGCAATTGAAATTGCCTTTACTTAATAAAAAGAAGCTGCTCTAAATCCAACTATATTTTTCTTATGAAGGTATAAGCAACATGAAAAAGAAAATTTAAATTAAGTCTCCTGTAGTGTTTGCAAGCAATATTTTTTTTAAAAAAAACCTATGAATAATGTAATAATTCCTTAAATAATGAACATTGTCTTCCATGCAAGATAATTTTGTGGTTACTCCAAAGTTTTAACAGAACACATGTTCATATATCTCACATTGCTTAAAATCTTTGTAAAATACATGAGATATGGTTTTTGCCTAAGTCCAGGGTAGAAAACATGGTTACATTTTGATATTTCAATATTATTTAATGTCTAAGAGCCACTTCCTTGAAAACCAACCTTGTCTACAGAATGCTATCCACAGTAGGTATAAGAGAGTGAATTGTGGGGAACAGATCACAGGAAATTCCCCAGAAATGGTGGTGTTGTATCTAGTTCCTAACATGAACTTTCGATTTTCTCCTAATAGTAATTTGCAGTGAAAAATTCATTTTAAGGAAGTGACTTTGGTAATGTTTAATCAAGGATTTAAAATGAAACGAGTAGTCAGTGAAGTTGTAGAGTTTCCACAAATTTCAGAATCAAGCATTTTGAAGATGGCTGTGACCTTCTGAAAACCTTCCCAGACTTCAGCAGCAGATAGATACGAGGCAGTAACTTTTAGTGGAAGAAGTCAATTGACATAATTTAATCCCATCGTGTCTCCCTGGCTGGTGGTGGTATTTAATAAACTGCTAATGTGAAACATGTGTAGTCATTACAAGTTGTTTCCAGGATACATACCAAATATTTTCCTTTTAGGAATTAAGGCTGATTCTCCTAAACCTAAAAGTACAGATAATTAATTTATTCAACACATATTTATGGAGTGCTTACTCCATAAACGGGTTTGTGGGGAAAACAGATTCAGACTTTCTCCTTTACAGGATCATAGATTAATTTTTAAAAATTCAAAAAAATATATATAAACTCTATAGCCATTGCAAGTATTGTAACATTTGTTGTCTATAAATATTCAACAATTACTTTGTGTCCAGCACAGTGCTAAGGCAATATTCAGTGTGAAGCTGATCTTGGCCTTTACGGAGTTTTATTATAACTAGGTAGACAGATATTAGAGAACACATTTAAATCGATTTTCAATGATAATTTTTATAAATCATGCATTCTTAATCAGAGTGATGTAGCCACTAAGGGTACAAAAATTGGTTCTTGGGGTGGGAGGGGAGAAATCTTACTCCATTATTATATAAAGCACAGATAGACATATGGTACGTAAACAGATATACAATATATCTGGAATACTAAAATTTCGTTGGAGGGGAGTAATTAAAAAAAATGTCTGAGATGATTCCTTGGAGGAATGATACTGGGAAAAAGGTTGAGAAACACTTGTGTTTCTGGCTATGACATAGGGCAGGAAGTTTACGGAGCACTGAGTTAGGGGACTTGCCCTAGCATGGGAGGGTCTGCGACAGCTCCTCTGGGGAAACGATACTGAGTTGAGCTCTGAAGAAGGAGGAGTTAGTGAGGCGAAGAGATGGTTTCAATGGAGAGGGTGGAGAGAGCACATCAGGAAGGAGGACATGAGTGAAAGTCGTGGGACGAGAGGTAGCACGCTGCTTTTAAGGCACAGTGAGGAGGTCAGTGTACCTGGACTAGAGAGAGCAAGATTGGCACAAGATGACTTGGTGAGGAAGCTGGGGCAAGATCATGTAGGACCACGTTAAAGTTTAATAGGACTTTCTAAAGTTTGTTACATACTGCCGGACAGAAGGAATCTGGCCCCTTCATGGTATTGCATATCTGCCGTATCAGCTCTGAACAACCTACATTCAGAATTAGTATTACATAATAAAAATAAGGCCGTAACTTATTTAAGCCACTGCTTGTTGGAGTGCCTGTTATTTCCAACCCGATTTAATTTCAATAGTTATAGGACCTGACCATACTCTATAGAATGCATTACAGGGGGTCAGGGGTAAAAACATGGAAATCAGACTGTTTCGGCAGGCCCGGTGAAAAATGATGATGTCCTACAGGACTTATACTGAAAAAAAAAATGGGAAGAGTGAATGCGAGAGCTGTTGAGGAGGTAGAATTGAGATAACCTAGTGATAATACAATATGAGGGGTAAGGAAGTAAGAGAGACCCAGGTTTTGGTGGTGGGGGGCACAGGTTCAACTTTGGCTATGTTGAATTTAAGATAGATATGGTGCTCCCAGATTAAGGTGTTTATGTAGGTAACTGGACACCCAAGTGTATTGCTCAACATAGATTTCTAAACCACTGCTATAAAAATTTAAGTCACTGAAATACAGATAATCATGGAAACCAAGAGAATGGGTGATAGGGTCTGATAAATGATTACGGAGATGTAAAAAGAGCCAAGGCCAGAATTTTAAGAGATGGCAGCATTATAGTTTGGGTATGGGAGGATGAGCCATCAAAGGAAACTGAAAGAAATGGATAGAGAGGCAGAAAGAAAACCAGGAATGGGGTAACATAGGAAGCCAGAAGTAAAAAGTATTTTGAGAAGGTGGGAGGGGATACCTATGTTAACTGATGTTTAGAGGTAAGAATAGGATATAAAATGTCCATGGAATTTAGCGACATGGAGGTCATTTACCTCGTAGGAGCCATTCTTTGAAGAGCTGGGGGCAGACTCTTGCAGGCAGAGGAGTAAGTGGGAAATAAAGAAAGGTTGTAGCAAGAGTCACCACTTTTTTGACAAGAGAAATACAGTAAGACAGCTGAGTATTGGATATTGTATATTAGATACTGAAGACCCAGCTACAGTTAGTAACCAAATTTTACAGGGCACAAGTCTACTCTGTGGGCACAGGCTGGGTAGAGGACATGTGCTTGGTTGCCTGGATGCCAGCATGCATCATGTGGATATTTGGGTTCATCCAGGCTGGGGTTTTAATAGACATGTACATTGAAAGGAGAGTATAACGAGTTCAGGGTTGAACAGGAAGATTGTGAAGAGGAATGTGATAGAGGGAAAGTTATTTAGATGCTTCTAGACTCAGTTTCCAGGTTGGTGGAATGGGGAGAGTAATAATATTTCTCTCATAAAGCTATTATCAGGATTCGAGAATTTATATTAGATATATATGTGCTATATGTGTGCCTGGTACATCGAAGTGCTCAACAGATGATATAGATTATTTATTATAATGGAATAGATGATGTTGATCACAATGACAGAAGACAAGGCTAGAAAGACAAAAGAATATCATTAAACAATCTGAATGCTAATAATGGAGAAGAATAAAGTAACACATATTCCCTTTCAAATATCTAACAATTTAACTGGACCAGCCGTACCATCAAGGTGCACATTTTAAATACTTGTGTAGCATAGGAACCACAGAGCCATTTAAGATTCATGTGTAAAAATATTCCGGCCACACATGAAGAGATGAGTAGTTTACTTAAACAAACTCTACTCTAGAAACCAATAGACCAGAACTCATGCTTGATGTATCATTAAGGCCAAACTGGAAAAAATAAAAGGAATCAACCAAACAGCAAGCAACTTCATTTCAGTTGCTTATGACTATATTATTTTGGATAGTAAATAAAACCACACAGTAAGACAAATAATTTCTACTCGTTGGTTGTGTATAACATTGATGGATCACTGGAGCAAGGCAGCTGCGGACTTAGGGTAGCTCATGAACAATAGAGCATCAGCAACAAGCTGAGAAGGCTACTCGATACAAACCACAGAGCTGCACACAAGGGAGACTCCTTGGTTCTCAAAGATGACGCACTGTGTGTCCCATGAATGAGGTGAATGTGGCCTTTCATCCGCCCTCCCCTGCAGGTCTCTGTGGGACAGATGGCCAGAATGAGAGACAGAGAGAGAATGAATGTGAACAGTGCGGACAGGCTAAGGAGAGCATCGGTTCTGCCTGCCCGTCCCCCTGCGCGTGAGTCAAGATCTGAGTTCTCAAGTGTCTCTCACAGTATGAGAGCAATCAAGACTCAGAGAGTCAAAGGATGCGGGTGACACCTAAGAAAACATATGCACTATTTTAAGGGTTTCCTGGTCATTGAAAAAGAAGCAGAATGCTTTGTTCCTGTGGCCAAGCCGGTGGGGGGTGATGCCTTTCTATGGAGAAGGAAATTGAAACATTAATTGAGGACCATGGAGAAACACTGTCTGAAAAATAATTGGAGAGACTTATAAAGTCATTTACAGGAGACGAAGATGATGATGACTTAAAAAGTGAGAACCACGAGTTGAATTCTTAATAAAAGAGCTACGCGTCTCAAAGCATTAAAACACCTGAATAGTTTAATTTCAGAACATAATCTTATTATGAAGCAAGCCTCAAAATGGATACACTTTACAGGTGACTTAAAGGCTCATTTTGATTATATGAATTTACCTCATCCACTAGCTTTACTGGATGGACAGCATGTTACTTAACATCCATTTTCTCCTGCCAACAAAATACCAGTATTAATCATGGGAGCAAAATATCCACCTAGATAATGACTTTCTCAGACTCCTTGGAAGCTAGGAGTGGCCATATGGCCCAATTTTGTCTAATGAGATGTAGGTAGAAGTCTGCTAGGAGGGGTAGTGGGCAAGCTTTCACATCCTAATAGGCAGATACAGATGTGGCTGCTCCGCTCTTCTTCTTGTTCCTGAATATCAACCTGAATATCAACATAATATCTGGAGTGGTAAGAGCTATCTTCTGACCATGAGACAAAGTCCAAGAGAATTTCAGATATGCTGATCAAGTCGCCAGCAACTGTTTGCCACTGGACTTCATCTTATGGGGGAAAATCAAGTCCCTATGTATTATTTGTTACTCACCCCGCCTAAGGTCAATATCATTCTATGCAAGACCAAGGAGAGAGAAGCAAACTGACCTTTTAAGGGGGTCTCACTCACATACAGATGGCCAACAGATATATGAAGAGATGCTTAATGTCACAAGTCATTGGATAAATGCAAATTAAAACCACAATGAGATATCACTTTACACTTGTCAGAATGGCTCTCAACAATCAACAAACTAGTGTTGGCGAGGATCTGGAGAAAAGGGAACCCTCATACTCTGTCGGTGGGGTTGAAAATTGGTGCAGCTACTATGGAAAACAGTATGGAAGGTCCTCAAAAAATTAAAACTAGAACTACCTATGACTCAGCAATTTCATTCTGGGTATTTATCTGAAGAAATTCAAAACACGAATCTAAAGAGATATATACACCTCTATGTTCATTGCAGCATTAATTACAATATCTAAGATATAGAAGCAAGCTAAGTATCCATCAATAGACAAAAGGATAAAGATGTGGTATGCTTGCATAATGAAACAGTCTTCGGCCATGGAAAAGAATAAAACCTTATGATTTAGGACGACATGGATAGACCTAAATGGTATTATGCTAAGTGAAATAAGTCAGACAAAGAAAGACATATATCATATAATCTCACTTATATGTGGAACCTAAAGGACAAAATAAATGAACAATCAAAACAGAAATGGACTCAGATATAGAGAGCAAACTACTGTTTGCCAGATAGGAAGTAGGTTAGTGGGTCTCAGTGAACAGGTGAAGGGATTAAGAAGTACAAATTGATAGTTACAAAACAGTCACAGAGATGTAAAGTACAGCAGAGGGAATATAGTCAGTGATACTGTACTACCTATGTGTGGTGCTTGGTGGGTACTAGTCTTATGGAAGGGCTCACTTCATAAATTATATAAATGTCGAACCACTGTGCTGTACGCCTGAAACGAAAATAATATTGAATGGCAACTGTAGTTGAAACATAAAAAAAGAGGGCCGTATGCATCACCTAGAACTTTTCTGCTATATGCCAAATGACCAAAAGTTGAGAATCACTCTTACTGCACCTTTTTACTGCACTAAAGTGTCTTCACTGATTGCTGAGCAGGGCTGGTTTTTCCCACTTCTTTGACTTTACTCATGATGTTCTCAGCCAGAAAGTACTTTTCTTTCCTTTTTGTGCATCAAGTCCTTGAAGGTCCAGCTCAAATGCCACCTCCAAGGTGAAGCCTTCTCCTGTCTTCTTCTCAGTTATTGCTGATTGTTCCTTCTTTTGTGCTTCCATAAAACATAACTGATACCTTAGATGACCGCGCACTTCATTCTGTCTTGTGAGATGGTTCATTGAGTGTGTTTTGCCTTCACCATAATGTCAGCTACTTAAAGTCAAGGACCACGGCATGGCGTCATTGTGCTTTTCTAGAAAAGTAGCTAGAAATAAACTTAGATGTTTTGAATTCATCTTGATAGCCTTATAAATTGTCTCTCTCTCTCTCTCTCTCTCTCTCTCTCTCTCTCTCTCTCTGTGTGTGTGTGTGTGTGTGTGTGTGTGTGTGTGTGTGTCCAGGAAAGTAAATGGTTAAGGCTATAGCTACATGGTCTCAGTGAGACAGCCCCCTAACAGCTCTGCTACTTTTTAACAGCTCTCTTGTAACTGCTCCAATTTATTGCAGACAATGCAACGTCCCAGAGTCGATGTGTGACAGGTTTCTTGTCTAATTTACTACCTTCGATGAATTCTTGTTTCTATAATAGAAAGCCCAACTTTTCGGCATGGTGTAATCAGCCTTAAGGCACCTCTTTGGCATTTTCTGTGGCTTGATAAAATTTTGAAGGATTGATTTATGTTGGTTCCCCCCACATTTTTATCTCCTCTCCATTTCAGGCAGATAGCCAGGCCCTTTGCATATTCTTGATGGTTGTTTCTACAAAGTAAACTTTACTTTTTGTGATATATAGTTTGATGGGTTTTGACAAACACATAGTCATGTCTCTACCACCATGGCGCACACGGCACAAATTTATCACCCTGACAGTCCCCTTGTGCTGCCTTTTTGTTGTCACTCCCTCCCTCAAGTCCCCACCCCTGCTTCCCACTGTTCTCAGGCCCTTCCTACAGTGCTACCTTTTCCAGAATTGTCATACAAATGGGATCATTCAGTGTAGAGTTTTGGGTTTTCTGTTTTGTGCTTAGCAAAATGCATCTGAGTTTCATGATAGAAGATTTTCAGTGGATCAGAGGCAGAGCTGTCTTAGATCAATAGCTATCCCTGCCCTTTGTAAAGACCTGGCCTAGTGGAGAGTGTGCTGGCTCTCCTCCAGGGAACTTGCAAGTCAGAGACAAAGAGAGGGAGCCAAGGAGAGAGGGAGATTTTGCTCCTGATTTAGAAGAACTGAAGGATCTAAGGTCTTCTGAGGACCAGAGTCATCCCTAGAGAAAAGCCAGACTCTCAGAGGGCACAGCTGTGTTGTACCCCTAGAAGGCAGGACCCTTGCCACAGGGTCCCACAGCTTCAACGAAGATTCCTAGGTCCTCTCTATAGCATGGAAGTTGAGAGTCAACATACTTTCAACGACCACATAGGATGGGAAAATAAAGATATCAGAGGTAATCCTTATGGACCAAAGATTAGCAGGCTTGCCCATATTTTCTTGATACCATATATGCTTTCTCGATTCTTGAGCAACCCAGTAATAATGGAGCTAGAATTTCCTACCAGATTAATGTGGGACCTCAGAGTCACATTTAGGGAATAAAAGTCATGTTAATAGCTGACATCTATTAAGAGCTTACTACTTGGCCAAACATTTTTCTAAGTGCTTCACATGAATTAACTCATTTGATTCTCTCTACACCTTTACAAGGTATATGACATTATCTCTCAATTTCTAGAAGACAAAGCTGAAGCACAGAAAGGCTTCATAGAAAGTGAATGTCGGAGCAGGGTGTGAACTCAGGCCAATCCAGCTGCAGTGTCTCACGTCCTTAACTCCTCGCTGAATGTGCTAGCTCTTCTTTCATGAGTCATACTCGAAAAGTCTCCCCCAGGAAAGAACCATCTGCAGTACTAACATTTGGTTGTATACATCCTACTCACTGCTGCTTCTTTGCTTACAGCTGTCTAGGTGGCCTGCTTGAATTTCTACCTGTCTACATGGGCCAGTCAGATTCTAGCTTAAAAACTGAAACTAAGCAACACAGAAGGCACTTTCAGTGAGTGACAGGTACTAGACAATAACAATCAACACTGAGAATCATGCTAAGTCCTTTTACAAATATGGCCCCTTCATTTTCATGACAACTCTGTGAGTTGAGAAATATGAAGCTTAGGCAGGTTAAATAACTATTGCTACAAAACTAGTTGGTGATAGAACTGGGATAAGAACCCAGACGAACTAGTCCCCTAGTTCACTTTTTAAACCTTCGAACGTAAATTTGGGACTGGCAGCCAGGTTGAAGTAGCATCTCAATAAGAAAATGTGGCAGAGAAAAAAGAGGCCACATGGGGCCTGAGTGCAGAGGGAACACCTGCGTCCTAGGAGCATCCCTGCTGCAGATCTCATAATGCTTGACAAGTGAGCTTGGCCTCTTTGAAGAGGAAAACACCACTCAGTAGGCAGTTCTTCAGTGAAGGGAGCTGGGGCTTTTCCAGTTCCCTTACTTTGCCATATTAAATCCCAGCCATGGCAACTGTGACAGTCTTGACTTCCTTTTGCCTTCAGCATTTCCTAATGGGCATCAAACACTGGCTTGGTACTCTCAACGAGGATTAGGGAATATAGTTATGAAGAACAGACATGGAAAAGAAAACTGTTTATTATCAACTGTGTCCTTCATCATTGCAAATCTCTGAGACTTAGCAAGATACAAAGTCTGAAGGAAGAACTTTAAAATAAGATGTCACATCTGCATAGGAGGCAAAGGAAAGAAGGCTGAACAATTATAATGGCTTTGCCTATTTAACATTCCCTGTTCTCTGAAACAATTATTTGCTTTGGAGTAATCTACAGGGCCTGATGATCACAGGTCCCTACCTTACACCCCACAAACATACAACAGGTAATATGACCCAGGGAAGCAAATCAGAACATCCAATTTCCCAGAAACTGTTTGCTCCAAGAGCATGTGACCTAAGCTGGGCCAATCAGTTCTTTTGAAGGATTGCTGTGGCTGTCTGAACAAGGGCGTTCCTGTCTCTCTCCTCCTGAGATCATGTCCACAAAGGAGCTGCTTGAAGGAGGAGAGATGTCTAAAGAACCAGAGTTTGCCATATCTGGAATTTTCAATTATATGAGTGAGCAAGTTTCCATCTTTTTTCTTTTTAAAAAATATTTTACTTAAGCCTCATTAATTTTGCTTTCTGTCACTTACTATTGGAAGCATTCAAATAATGTGTTATTTTCCTCGTGGGCTGGAGGAATCTATGTCATAGCTGTCTGTCCCTGACACTGCACATCACTAAAGCAAGGAGAACTGTTCTCTGGAGCCCACACACAAGTCTGACTTTTGAGAAAGATCATTATTTCTGTATGACTCCACTTAAGACACCTGCTCAACATGAAATGGAAATCCACAGGCTAACAGAAGCCGGGCCAATTTTCACCACCAGACAAGAGCTGTGAAAGCGAGTATGCTCAAAAGTGTCCTTCCAGTCCGAAGATGTGTAAGACACCTTTGAGGGCATTTAGCATCTCACTCTTTCTCTCTGTTTAACAAGCCAGGGCCAAGCACACTTTGTGAGCTTTTTATAGCTTTTTTCTCTATTCCTATATCCAGTGCCAAAGTCACACAGTAAGAAAAAACGATGTCTATGGGGTCTGAATTATTTAGTACCAAAGAGTTTGTTCTTAGACACTAAACTGATTACCTTTTAAAGGGGAGGGGGGGAAAGCAAGTGTCAAAACCTAAATCTGCCAAGCTTTATATATCAATTTGGGTATTTGCTAAGTGTATCGTGTGTTGCTTTGTCAATTCAAGCGACAGTTAATCAATACTAATTTGATGCCAGTTGATTCTTCCCTTTCCCTAAACAGGATTAAGGTATACTACTTATGAATATATTCTTTCCCAGGCTGTAAATCCATATGCTTTAATATAAATGCATTAGCATGTCTTTTTAAATGGAATACACTGTACATACAAGAAAATAAAGATGAATAATCAACTGGTCCTGAAAAATTCCTCTCTAATCCATTATGAAATATTTCAGCTTTCAAGGCAAAAGTAAGTAGATCAGGTATTTCCCATTATTTAAAATATGATCTATACCCCAGTCTCTGGGGGGGACCTATTAACACTCAGAATACCTTATGGACATATTGCTTTTTCTAGGCTGGGGCAGGTGAATATTTCACTTATATTTTCCTCCATTTGTTAGTTTGTTTAAACCTTTATTTCTCCCTTCAGTCAATATTTATTTAATGCCTGCTGTGGATTAGGCAATGTCCTAGGTACCAGAGATATAATGGTGAACATTAGTATATCTACAGATTCCACCATTTGCCCTAATATTTTCCAATTTGCCAACAGCCAGCTAGTCCAATACGCACCTAGAGTCAATGCACACCTGTGCTGGACCATCTCAGCCTGTTCATACACACCAGAGCTGGGTTGAAGCAGCAATGACTTAATCTTTGACTATTACTTTCTAGTTTATCTAGGATTTTCACATATTTAGAGCAAATTTTTAATTCTCATAAACATTTATATGAAGGGAACAAGGGAGATAAGCATAAATGACTCATTTATGGTTGAGCATCTAACCAGGCCAGGACTACGCCATAATACTATACCTGATGGACTATAACTGAATCGTTGTAAAGCTTCAAGGAGAGAACACAGGTAAAGCACCCAGAACGGAGTCTGGCACACAGTCAAGAGTGTAATGAATGTTAACTGTGATAATGATAATGTTATTTAGAAATATATAATCTACTGTCAATCTTTCTGCCCATCTGTGCCTTGGTCTATCCACTGGTCCATCTATTTCCCATCTATCCATCACTTCTCGTTCGTCGGGCACTCCAAAAGATGCTAAAGATTCAGTGTTGAACAAGCCCATGCTTTCACACTTCTCATCCTCTAGGGAAAG
>NW_006431919.1:6483460-6490885 GCF_000325575.1 Pteropus alecto | reverse complement strand
ACTTTGGAATTTGTATTTGGTATTAGGTTTCAGACTGAATGATGGGAAAGTTAAAAGAACCATTGTCTAGACCAGGGACTGGCAACCTACAACCCATGTGCCAAATCTACTCCACCGCCGCTTTTCGTAACAAAGTTTTACTTGAACGCAGCCATACAGACTGGATTACGTACTGTCTGTGGCTGCTTTCCCACTGCAACGGCAGAGTTGCATAGCCATGAGAGATCCTGTGGTTCATGAACCTAAACTACTACTTGGCCCTTTAATAGAAAAATGGCCCTCGCCTCGATTATTATACCTTTGCGATCTCTTAGCTGTTCTACCTTATCATCCCTGGGAACCTATGAAATAAAAGGTGATGGTTGGCCTGTATGAGCTCCTTAGTTCATCTATATTTGATGATATGCCCTAAATACAGAAAAGCACTTTATGATTTTGACATTACTGATTTTTCCCAGGGGAATTCTTTCTAGTGCTTTCTATGAGTGACTTGGATAACCTTGTGAAAATATTCTTCCAAAGCGTGAATTCACTGTTATGTGGTCCTACTGTTTTCTTCCTATTTATTATCTCTTTATTATGCCACTAACATCTTTGGAAATCCTTGATTCCCTTATGATCTCATGCTTGGCCCGATTTTTTCCCATTATGTGTGACTCATTGGGCAGAGAATACCATTCTTACGTTTCTTTGCTAGAATTCTTTTTTATTAGTATTACTTTGTCTTTTATTGCTTAAGTTTGTGCTGGTTGATATGTTATTGGACAGTTAGAATTTTTCCTTTTAAAATATTATTTTGAATGAGTATATTAAATAAAAATTCCTTTAACTGTTGGCTTATAGGAAATATTCAAGATTCTAACAAGAACAATGACTGACTCTAACCTTAATCCAGGCACTTTACCTGTATTATGTTATTCAATCACTGTAGCAATATAAGTGGTAGACACAATTATTATTTCTGTTTGCAGATGAGAAAACTGAGGTTTTGAGAGGTAATTAATTTTTAAAATGATAAAAACAGTGGATTTATTGAGAATTAGTATATCTACGGAGCTGTGGTAAGCGTTACATGGGGACTATCTTAATTCCCACAGTGACCATCTGGGAAAGCAGTACTAATACCCCTCTTCCCCTATCGTGCACAAAAGGCTCAGTGAGGTTGCTGCCTACTTCTGACCCCATCTCAAGCAAGCGGGGACACCAGGACTCCATAATTAAGTCTGATTGAGGTCTAGAAGGTGTGTTCGGGGGACTCTCACTTTAAGTCTATCCTGTCGTTCATTTACAAGGGCATCTATCTTCTTACTTCTTTCTCCCCATTGGATCAAATATGGTGCCTGCATGCAGCATCCTCACTGAGTAAACAACTTTAAAATATTCTGTTTATTTCCTTTCTGTGGTTTGGTGATTAGAATGGTAAAAGGAAAAAAACAAAAGCTGTTATAATGATGGCTTCTACTCAAATGTGAATTAGCTTTATGCTCTCAAGGATGCCTGAGTCCAATTATTTCCTTACTATCTCTTATTTTTAAAATGAACCCTAGGCCAAGTTCTGATCAGAAATGGAAGATAAATATTGGAACTCCTGTACGTAAAGAAATACTAAGTGAGAAGTTACCAATGGGTTACTAAAGTTGGCTGGAGACACCAAGAAATATCTTTTACATTTTAAACTTCCAAAGTATTTCATACCCTGCATTTAGATAACTGAGCAAGCCACTTTTGATTCTTGCCACTTTGCTTGTGTAGGCAATAGAATATAGTCTTTCCATATTGCAAATTCTGGTTCTATATTTTATCAAAAAGTGACACAGTTTTAATTTATAGTAGTGTGGATACTAGAGCCTGGGTCTTTTAACTCATTTTGCTTTTTTGAAAGTTTTTTATACTACGCATTGTAGCACAGTTATCAATATGTTCAAATATTGAGGCTCTCATCTTGGATTTTTCACCAAACTTACTGTGAGTCTGAGCCTTTTAACTGTTTTAGGTTTCATTTCTGCATCTATAAAATGAGCATAATCTGCTGCCCAATATATGGCTCAGGTTTATCCTAAGGACCAAATGAGAGGTGAACAAGCTTTTCAACCTACACAGCAAAATACAAATGCTAGTGCCAAATGGTGCCAGTCAGGAAATATCCCTGGTTCAAATAAAGACTGCCTTTTAATCTTTAAAAAATGTGCCTTTTATAAGCAAGTTCCCTTAAAGACAGATTAGTAAACTAAATATGATTAATTTAAGACTAAAGGCAAGACTTCCATCTAGGTATGTTAAACTATCTCTATATATGTTTTTATGGCTCCCCAAAAGGTTCACCTGACGGTCCAATTTTAGAGACACTGGACACTGACAAATCAATAAGCCAAGTCTCATTTTTCCTGAATCTTCTTACTCAGGCAATGCGAAAACTCCTTCCAGATTTTCAGGACAAAGAGTAAGAGCTTAAGGAGAAGGCTCACTAAATAGATGAAGCTGACATCCCCCCTAATCCATTAGATCAAAGGACTTTCAGAGATCCAGGGACCCCACAGAAATCATCCTCTCACTGGGTAATCATTAACTTGAGGAATCATTTCAGGATTGGGCCAAATCAGCCTTAGAGGAGGAAAAGGAAATGCCACTGATTTCAGCACAACTTAGAATTTTAAAGAAACAGATCCAACTATGAGATCGCTCCTGTGTTACTGTAGTTGTCTAAGGAATGCTTCTAATTCCTCACATAAAACTTAGCATTTGCCATTTTAAATGACTGGGATGACAGGTGTAGCCTATCTTTTGCCCCAATCAGAGTAGGTGTTTGTGACTGAGGGAACAACACAGGTTCTTAATGGAAAGGGGTGTGGGAGAAGCACCAAAAACAAGTGATGTAACTAACATAAAGGGTACAAAGCAGTGCTGAAGACATACTAGGTGTTTAACAAATGCCAGTAATGTCATAAATGCCTTTTATGGTCTATTTCAACTACAAGATTATACAAATAAGGGAATGGATATCCGGCCCATAGGACAGGCATGTTTTGCTGTATATCAAGGGAGAGAACTTCCCACTAGGAGTTATCTTGCCCAACTAGGAGTTATTCTTTACTCCACAAAGTGAATGAGAGGCAGAGATTCAAACCTCTACCTGTAGCACTTCTGTTTCACCCACTCCAAAGAGCCATCTCTTACAGAACTCCTATCTTGAGTTCTTTGCTCCTGCTTCTACTTTGAGGCTAAGCCCCAAGCTAGAGAGGCAGCATGTTCACCCCTTACTAGTGGCTTCTATCAACTATGCACCTACTGTGTGTATGGCCTGACAGCAGGCACTACGGGCAGGTGGGTGGGGGGCAGGGGGCAGAATGTAATCTGCAGCCTCAAGAAATCAGAAAGGACACGTAACTTTCCCAGGGGACGGAGGCACACAATCAGAGGCGCATGAGTTTATTTACAGTAAGATTCCACTAGGCGTCCTGTACACCTTCTCCCTGGTCCAGGGCTCCTCAAATTGAATATTCTTAACATCTGGGGCCAGACAATTCTTTGTTATAGGGACTGTCTTGTGCACTGTAGGATGTTAAGCAGCATCCCTGCCTTGGAGCCATTAGATGCCTCCCCCTTCCTCAAACTGCGACAATCAACGATATCCCTGGATATTGCCAAGTACACCCTGGGGGCAAAACTGCCCTTATTGAGTACCACTGTCTGGTCTGAGTATGTCGTAATATCCTCCCCCTAGCAGTTCCAGGCTAACTCCATCCTCACAATTGAATGATAGAGCTGCACATGGAACAGGAGGCCCTTGCATCTGCTCCAGAACATTAAACATGAAACGACACACCTCAGGGTTTGGAACCGTCTCCTATTCTCATTATATTCTGAATCCTCAGCTTATCATAGAGGTTGCATATGATAAGGGCTCACTAAGCACTTACATTAGGACAGGGGACCTCATGGATAGAATTCAGTGGGTCTGTGAATTTCAAAAGGGCAGATTTTACATCATTATTTTCACTAATCTTCAAATGACATCTAGCATGTCCTTTGATTAGAATGTTGAAAATGATCTGTAGCTATTATCACTCTGGGACTCTGTTGCCGATGGAAATCACAGATTATTTCATATCAGAGAAGAGTGGTTCCACACATCTCAAAATATCATTTACACTCAACTACGACTAGATCTTTTTAGATGTTTGTAAGAAAGACATACATTATTATAACATAAAATTGTTTTTGTATGTTGATAACTCTATGTCATTGGGATTTTTTGGTAGTCTTGGGCATTTTGTATAATGGGTTAAAACATAATTCCAAGAAAGGATCCATAGTCTTCAACAGCCTGACAAAGAGTCCATGAAGAAAAAAGGAAAGCCGCCTCAGAATGCCCACCAGACATAAACATCAGGCAAACATTCAGAGATCACAGCTGATCCCTTAGAACTTTCTACATCATCCCCAGTGGTGCTTGAGTTGGGGGTGGGGTGGGGACCATACTCACAGCAGGGACCACTGTTAGAGAGGTGAGGTGACTTATCTCACATGAGTCAGGGTAGGATGTGAGGGCAGAAACACACACTAACTAGGCAATAGTGGTTGAGCTTCGGTCTCCATAGGCTTCACATCTCTAAGATGGAGATTCAGAGATTTTTTTTTTTTTTTTATCTTCTATCCTGAGTACCTTTAAGGATGGTTTTGAGAATCAAATAATATGACAGCATGAAAAAAAAGTTCAAGTATTCCGATCTGACTAAATGTGACAGAAGGCAACTATACCTTCAGTTCTCTAGGATTTCATTAGCTCTTGTGCGTTAATTAGTCCACTTGTGATCGGTAGTAGCACAGACATTCCTGTAAACTGGCTTCTCACTTGTGTAATTGTTCCTTCTTAGAATCATAAAAGGAAAGAAGGAAAGGAGGGCATGAAGCAAGCAGATGAGGAGAGAAACGGGGAAGGGATCATTTTAACAACTAGTCCTTTTGGCTCCGACCCCGTAATTCATTTTTTACCCCTCAATTGTTCAGGTGACAGGACTAAAGTTTTAAAGTAAAGTTCAGCTACCAGACTGTAGCACTAGAGTAAGAGTGGTCTTTGATGTTATCTCCTTCCAAGGGGAACAGCATCCCCCGCTTCCCCTAACTTCCCCCAGCGAAATCCTTCAAGGGCTAACTCAAACCTCCGCTGGGAATTTCTGTGGCCCCAATGCTCGGGGTCTCTTTCAGGGTGCATAACCTTGCATGTGAGTTTCTCTGGTACATTTCTCACATCTTACACTCCAGCTCAAGTTCCCAAAGGCAGGTAGAGACCATGCCATATAAATCCAAGGTCCTGGCACCTTTCTTTGCTTCACCAGAAATCTTTGATTAGAGTTTGCTAAGGAGAGACATATTATCAGAGTCCTGGGAGGGAGAACTGAGCCAGAGGAACTCGCTGAGGCTCTAGTGCAAGGACGCCCTCATTAAACATGCAGCTGAGCACTGGAGCCTGAGCACTCCCGAGTAGTTAATCGGTCAGCTAGACAGATAAGAAGAAGAGAGAGAAAGTATTTTCCTTGGAAGCTGAGAAGCATTTAACAGCCAAAGAAGAAAAGCACATTACCTTCCCCCACAGCTCATTGGCACTCTGCATACTGATTTCATATCCGCTCTCTCCTTTGTTTGGCTAAATGCAATCTCTTCCCCAGCCTATGACACAAGTGCTTTACATGTGCTTTGACCTCTGATCAGATCCCAACAAGCAACTCAGTGAGAAGAACAATGTTTTTTTCCAGAACTCATCGGCCATGCTTGTGCCCTTCCAACTGGGATACTCCTGCCCTTTCTCAGATAACAGCCTGTTTTCTCTGGGCTGAGAGAGAAAGAGCAATGCTAGTGTCTGTGAGGACTGCGAGTGTTGTACAGCAAGCCGCATAACTTTCTTTTTGGAATGTCTTTGAATTCAACCACCGAACATAGACTTCATGGGAACATTTGGTCCTGTGATTCCTGGATTTGTCCAACCCCCTCGCTGATCCTCCTCCAAGCTTCCTGTAAATCAGGAGTCCTCAACCCCTGGGCCATGGACCATTATCGGTCTGTGGCCTGTTAGGTACTGGGCTACAAAGCAGGAGGTGAGCAGTAGGCCAGTGAGTGAAGCTTCAATTGCATTTGCAGCCGCTCCCCAGCGCTAGCATCACCGCCTCAGCTCCACCTCAGATCATCAGGCATTAGATTCTCATAGGATCACCAGTCCCCAGTGCCAAAAAGGTTGGGGACCACTACTGTAAATTAAAGATCAGATCTTGTCACTCCCTAGATTGAAGCCCTTCGATGTTTCCCCATTACCCTAAGTCTAAATACCTTAATATAACACAGTTCTCACTATATTATTATTTTTATAATAGATTCATATATATGTATCTCCATAATAATCCATGTATAATAAATCTCTCTATATATAAATCTATACTATATATTATAAATCTATACTATATACTTATATAAATATATAGATTTATATAAATCTATAGATTTATATAACATTATATAGTATAACATATATACATATATAAGACATCTATAACACGTATGGCATACATACATGAGACATATAATATAGAAATACACATGTATATTAGTAGCTACGTGTATGTGATAAAACCATAGGCTCTTTATACTAAAATAATTTTAAACTTTAAATGGGTAAATCGTATGTGAATTACATCTCAACAAAGATATTGTAAAAACAAAATATAGGCTCTAGAGTCTAATTATCTGGGTTTGAGTCTCACTTCTGTCATTTAACTCACTACATTACCTCGGGGAACTTACTCCTCTCTTTGTCAGTTTACGCATATGTAAAATGAGCATAATAATAAATAATAAACAATCACAGAGAGCTATTGTAAGAATTTAGATAACACATGTAAAGAGATTGAACAGCACCTCATATAGAGTGTTTAATAAATATTAACCATTATAATTATGACCTGTCTCTTTTCATGTCTGAGCACTCAAGCTCCTTGACCTCCACCCTCTGGCTGTGTTGAACTTCTAAAACGTTTTAAGAAAGGTCATGCCTCCCCAGGATCTGATAAATGCTGCTCCCTACTCGGCCCCTCTAACTCTCTTTCCTTGACTACTTCCTATTTATTCTTCCAAGACTCAACTTAATCATCATTTCCTTGGGGAAGACTTCCCTTACTTGCAAAATTAGGTTAAAATCTCTAATTTCGTGTTTCCATGACATCCTGTACTTCCCCCATAATAAGACATGTTTTTTTTTTTTCATGTAAATGTTTAAAACATCTGTTTTTGCTAGGCTGTGGATTCTGGAAAGTCAAGGGCCCCAGGTCAGCACAACAGTTGGCCAGAGTAAACGCTCAATTAATATTTGTTGAATGTACCGAGTTTCTTTTTAAGTGAGAGTTGCCTACACCATGGCTTAAATAGTGAAGAACCTTC
>NW_006431919.1:6475226-6483442 GCF_000325575.1 Pteropus alecto | reverse complement strand
TCTTTTTGACCTGTGAAAGTTCTTGCATCATAAATAATTTCTAAGTGTGCAACTACACTTGATTTTTCTCTGGCTTACAGCATCAACATCCTATCAACTATTCCCATGAAGTTTCAGCCTCATCCTGCCCTGGACACTGCCAATAGGGAGAAGTTCCTGGGAGGCCTTAGCAGAACCCTGAGGCAGCTCCTTAACTCAGGCTTTTGGGGAAGTAAGTTAACTCTGTGCTGATAATGACAATCTCTTCCCAAAAGATAAATCCAAATGTGCTTATTTGATGGAAAAAACCAAAAACCGAAAACAAACAAACAAAAACAATAGCCACTCCTCCCACTTCCTGTGTCACAAAGAACCCTGCTCCTGGTTCTGCTGGGCCTGCTGTCTAGGAGGCTGCTGCCCACTTCCTTCCATCTGCTAAGTCAACTTTTCCCCCACCCCTTACACTTCCCTCAATTTCTCTGCCAGGAAGTTTCTCTGGGGCCACTTCTGTAGGCTGGGTCTCCTGTCCCCATCTCCAGCACTTATTGTCAGATCCTCTTAGCATACACTTCAGCCAAATACCATCTTATATTTTTCTGTTCAACTTTTAAAGAAGCAGTTTCACTGATATTTAATCTTTCACCGGGCAGGTGTTTAACACCTCTTCTAGACTATTACCTATTTGAAATGGAGGAACTTTTATGCTGTGTCCTTACATCTGGGCACTGAACTTCGCTCTGTGATTGTTGCACAAATGGCACTCAACGGCAATTTGTAGAAAGGACAATAGTATAGGCATCGGTACCTTGAGCCCTCCTTATGTGCTTAGCTCTGTGCCAAGGACTGGACATGCATTATGCAGGCACTCTTATTACTGTCCTTTGCAGATCGGCAGCCTGAGGCTTTCTGTAATTTACTAGCTTGCCCAAGGTTGTACTGCTAGAGCCAAGAGTGGAATTCAGGTAGCCTGTCTCCAAACACTGTGCCTATTTAACCATTCTGCTCTCTTATGCAACTACTGTCCCAGAGGAGAGACACTTAGGATTCTGCTTCTGTCCTGTGCCCTGGGGGGTTCTGGATATTTTCTCTTCTCTCTCTCCTTATTTCCTTTGTTTGGATTCACCAGCACCAACTTATCTACTATTTCTAGGGAAGATAGGGTACAAAAGAGTTAGGATTAGAAGCGGGTAGAAAGCGTAGAGCGAGGGGAGAGGGAAGCATAAAGAGCCGAAAAAGTATTTTTAGTGCTCTTTTCTCCCACTCATATAAGCAGAATTAAATTCTAGTTCCTCCAATAAAGAAGAATAAAGTTAATTTCCTTCCCTAGTCCGCACACTGCGAGTCTCTTATTCACATTGTCATCTCATTAAACTCCTAGCGTCACTGCGGATTACTGACATTGTCCTTAGCCTCTGCTGGGTAGAGAGGGAAAAAAAATCAATTCAGGTGACTTTTTGGTTTCATAAAAATATTTTGCAAAAGTGAATTAGCGAGAAAGGAGACAATATAGCTAGACGGCATGGAAAGCCTCTTGACATGGAAGATGGCCTGGCAGAAGTTTATCCCCGTGTTTGAAAATACTCTGTTCTTGGAATTAACTAGTGAGAAGAAAACTTTGATGATAAAAACAAACCGACAGATGCCTGAAAGCACATTAGCTGTAGCTTGATAGAGAAATTAAAGTCCTGTCTGTTCCACAAACAAAAAAAAACAAACAACTCTTCCTCAGTAAGTGTTGGAATTGGTTCTTTGCAAAGCGGCCAAATCGTGAACCTCATCAACTCTTTAATCAAACTAGAAAGCTGCAAAATGTCCTCAAATGCCTTTTCTCCTCCTCCCACTCTCCACATGCAACTGAGGGAGACGATGGCTGAGCAATGGGAAGTCTGCTAAGGTAAAGCTGCACGGACAGCTGGGGACATTTACATGGAATGATGACTCCATCACACGGATATTGAATCGCATCTCCCTCTTGCTGAAAGGAAAGTGTGAGTGTGTGTGGTTGGTGGAGGGGGGAGGGGGCGGTGCGGCAAATGCCTTTTCCTCCTGCACCAGGAATCAACCCCAAAGCTTCAGGAAGAAAGCTGAACCGGTGCAGCTTATGATGCCAGTGCACATGGGTGAAGGACTACACGAAACTAGGCAGCAGAATTGCCTTGGCTTCTGGACTGGCTCTTTTATTTTCTGGAGAGTTATGAGAGTTGTACTACCAGTGGCACTTCAGATAAAACCCCATTATTATTTCTCTTCTGTGGAATTGTGCTTTTTCTCATTAAGCATCTCTGGTTTATTAAGGTTGGGGTTGTTCATCTGAGACTCTTTTATATTTGGCTTTCTCGCTACATTATTTATGGGAAATGTATCTTTATGATCTAATGCATTATTCCTGTAAATAATAAACCGACTTTGGAATGAAGTGCCAGGGAAGAACTCTACAACCAGCAATTCTTTTTAAACAGTCGAATCCCCTGCAGATTTCCTCTGCTAGAGGTAACAGAGAGCAGGAGGGCCTGGCAAGTTCCAGCCTCCTCTGATTTGTTACCCAAATGTTTCTATTAGATTGGTAGGCTCTCAACTCCCAAAGATCAATGTCTGAATTACTCAGTTTTTGCCACCATGTAAGAAGGACTGTGTTCCACTTTTTACTATCCCCCTGCAGCCTCTCTCATTCTTCCTTCCTCTCACTGAAGAGCTACGTCAGAAAGGAAGAGAAAGAAGAGAAAAAGGTGAGTGCAGCGAAAAAGGGAAGGGGGAGAGGTTATTTAGACCCTAAACACACTCCCTCAGTGATGTCACAGTGGCCGATATCACGTGGCTGCTAAGTGTGGCAGAACCCGGTTTGTCATGGTCTAAAGCCTTTAAGTTTCTTCTCATGGTGGAAGGTAGAGTGGATGAGGAAAAGCAGAATGGGATAAAGCCCTCAACTTGAGGATGCTCTGGGAGGGCAGTCGTGGTAAAGCAGCCCCGAGCCCCCCTCAGAGGAAGAAATAGGCTGAGGGCTGTCTGGTAATTCTCCCCTGCATGAGCTTCTCTAACTTCTTGCCACAGGACCACTTCTAGGCCATCTCCTCTCTGGAGTCCCTCTATGCAGGCTGTGGGGATGACTCTCTAACCCCTCTGCTTGGCCGGGCAACTACTGTTGGCATTTCCCACTGAACACTCAGCCTCTCTCTTACAGAAGTCCGTGGGCAGTAACACCCAGCGCATCTAAAGCTGACGTACGTCTTCACCTTCGATCCCAAAGCTGCTGTTGCTCCTATAAACGTGTTACTGCCGTCGCAATTGTCTAACAAGGAACCCAACACCGGCAGCACCCCACTTCCTTCTCACTTGGCCCTCCACATCCACTTAGTTGACAAGATCCCTTAGTTCTGCTTCAAGACGATCTTTCCCACCTGTTCTCTTTTCTCTTTCTTTCCTAGCTGAGGTCCTGATGAGTCCTCAACAGAAGTATCACCGTGTCCTCCAAGTCAGGTGCGAGTTCTCCCTCCCTTCTTTTTCCTATACTATCAGGTGGGTTATAAAACACTCCAGTGTTCAGAATCTTTCCATCCTTTCACACAACGAATATTACTGAGCACTTAGTACACACCGGGCACCATTCCAGATTCTGAAAAACAAAAGTTCCTGCTGTCGCGAGGCTTACATTCTAACGAGGTGGAGAGGATGAATATATATATCTATGCACGAACACACACACTATGTCACGTTGTGATAAGTGCTCTGAAGAGGAAGAAAGCAGAGGAAAGGTACAGAACAGGAATCGAAAAACTCTTTCTGTAAAATGCCAAATAGTAGATATTTTAGGATTTGTAGGCCACACAATTTGTCTCAGCTATTTGACGGTGCTGTTCTGGAGAGAGAGCACCCAGAGGTGACGCAAGCGAGCACAGGGGTGCGCCAACAAACAGTACTCACCGGTGGTGGTCTCCGGCTGGATTCTGCCCACGGGCCACTTTTAGCCGGTCCTGGGATAGGTACGGAGGGTGGGGGCATGCTGTTTGTTTTTATTCTATTTTTATTTTGGCGGGAATTTTTATGAGTTTGAGGTGAACTGACAACATATGCCAGGGAGCAAGAGATCCCATGCTCCAGAGCATGGTACTTTTATAAGGCGGTTAAGGAAGACCTCTTCGATGAAGTGATGTTTGCGCCATCAAGGAAGAGATCTTTTACATATAGACTGGAAAAGAGGATTCCAAGCAGGGGGAAGAATAAGTACAAATACTGGGAGGTGAAAACATGCTTGGTGATGAGGGAAGGGGGCAGCATATCTGGAGCTGAGCAAGCAAGAGGGAGCGGACTTATAAAGCAGCGGTCAGGATTTTCTGTGATCGTACCCTTGATTAGCATAATGCAAATTTGCTATTTAATTTTGCCCACCATCCATTTCCTGCCCTGCTAACAACACTCCAGTTTTCCCTTAGATGACCCCTCCTTTATCTCACTCTCAGCCATTTCCAAGGTTAGCTCTGAATGTGTGTGTTACATGCCGTTGAGTCGGCTCTGACTCCCGACGACCCTATGAGTGAGTGATGTCCAAAGTGTCCTGTCCTCAACAGCCCTGCTTGGCTCCTGCAGACTCACGCCCGTGGCTTCTTTTATGGAGTGAGTCCACCTCCTATTTGATCTTCCTTTACCACCTCACTCTCAGCCATTTCCAAGGTTAGCTCTGAATGTGTGTGTTACATGCCGTTGAGTCGGCTCTGACTCCCGACGACCCTATGAGTGAGTGATGTCCAAAGTGTCCTGTCCTCAACAGCCCTGCTTGGCTCCTGTAGACTCACACCCGTGGCTTCTTTTATGGAGTCAGTCCACCTCCTATTTGATCTTCCTTTACCACTGCCTTCTATTTTCCCCAACATTACTGTCTTTTCCAGAGGACCCTGCTTTCTCATGATGGGCCCAAAGCAGGAGAGCTTCAGTTTTCTCATTTTTGCCTCCAGTGATGTTTCAGGCTCCAGCATGCGGATGTGACCCCAGCCTTGCTAACCAACATACCCCATCATCCTGGTCACAATAGTTCATTCAGGGATGGGCATAGGGCCCAAGTCAGTGCAGTCGGAGTAAAACCCAGGACTTCGCTGGATTTACATTAGGAAGCAAAGCAGTCTTTCTGTTCACCAGGAGAACTGAAGGCAAAATACGAGATTAGAAAACAGAGCTGAGAGACAGCATGAGAGAGAAAGAGACTGAGTCTTGCTCACATCGTTGAACAACTGAATCTAGCTTGAAGCTACCTCCCTATCTGTGGCTTTGGGCTGGATTTATATTATTTAAACCAACCGAGTCCAGACTGATGAAGATGTGCTGTTCCATTCACCAAGGAAGCCCTCTCCCTAGAAATTGTCCCCTTCATCCATACTCAGACCTAGTTCACATGCTCCCTTCATTTAAGGAGCTTTCTAACCTCTCTCTTGGACACCAGCTCACCACAGCTGGATTCTATAATTTTAGAGTCACTTTGTTTCATTCCGACAGCTTGTTTTTTTTTTTTTTTTTTGCTTTGGCTATTACACATCTGTATGTGAGTCTTATCTCCCTTATTAGACAGACAGCTCCCTGAGAGAGAACGGGAACAATGACTTTCATCTGTGAATAACCATGATGCTAATAGTGAAGATTTGAAGATATCGTATATATACATACATATATGTATATATACATATATATGAATGATACAGACCCATATTTATTGAATAAACACTATTGAGAACACCCCGCTCCTTTCATAATAATTGTTAATTGCCAGGTTGCAATAGATTGTTTCATCAAAAATGAATTCAAAAGGCTAAATGTATCATCTGATGTCTTTCTAAAAACAAACGCACATAAGACCACATTTAAATTTCTATAAATCTTATGCTAATTTAAATGGCTTTAGACTTAATTAAAAATGTTTTTCAATGGATAATAATGTAACTCGAATAATTAGTATCGAGTGGAATCTAGAGGACATATTTAAAAAAACTAATCTAGAGTATAAATAGACCTAATTAACAATTAGAATGAGACCTTATAATCATGCTCTGTTTATAAATACTATAATGTCCAATTCATTGTTCAATGATATCAGTCATTAATGAAAATCTAAAGTATGTTTTCCCTGATGTCTCTAAGAAGCTGCCTCTTGGACGCGCTGGCTTTTATGTTGCCTATTTCCTTGCTGCTTTTTGAAGACTGTTCTTGTACAATATTTAATAACTTTGTTCTATAATCCAAGCTAAACTATATCACATCTCATTGTGCACACTAATTTTACACCTTTTTGGTAAATAAATGGGCCTGACTACAAACCTAAATTTTCTGGGTCAGACTTAAATAGATACCTTTATAATATGAAAAATCCAAAATTGGTAAAGACATCCCTGCCCATATGAAGAAAGACAGGGTCTGGCACTCGGATGAAAGCAAGGCCTGGAAGATGAGGGGAATGGTGGCCCACGTGGAGAATCAGGGCAGTGGGTTCTGCAGAGGTGGGGGGCTTGGTAAGGAGACGTAAGTTCAGCTGTAGGTGATAAAGTGCCAGTGAAGGAAAGACAGCCACGCAGAAAAGGCCAGGCCATCGGGAATTTGGAACTAGAATTAAGAAGACGGCTCAAGGCAAATACAGATTTGGGGCGGGGGGTCACCTGAAAAGAGCAAATGTTGAAACTGGGATTTCCCGTAGAAAACCCCAGTTTCAACATTGTGTGAAAAGAGAAAAACAAGGACCAAAACTTGAAGGAGTTAACATGTGATGCCAAGTGCAAATCCGCGTCATTTCGTAGGGGAAAGAAGAGTTAGTGAAGGAAGCAGAGAAATAGTCAGATGTGGGAAAATCGTGGAAATAGCGGAGTACCTAGAAGGCAAAAAGGAGAGGAACAGCTCGGCAAACTCTTGCCCAGTTCTTTCTCATCGTGCTGCTAACGTGCTATGGAGTTTGGGGAAGTTGCTGATTGTTGCGAGAGGGGTCACTGAGTGTAATGGGTAAGAGTGCCTGGATTCAGATCCTGCCTGAATCCCACAGTTTCTCTCTGAAGCTCTGGGAAGATTGCACATCACTCTGTGCCTCAGTTTACTCCTCTGTAAATCAAAGTGATAAGCCAGTGCCCTCTTTATATGGTTTTAGCGAGGATCAAATGTATTTTCATAAGTGGTTAGTTTGGCATCTTGCACAGAGACGATTCCAAACTAACTTACGTTAGCTATTTTCATATTATAGGTTTTCTGGAACAAAGTTATAAAAGCTGAGCCTGAAGGCTACCAGCAAAGTTGTGACTATCCTACATCAGAGGTTCATCAAGTTTAGCATGCATCAGAATCACCTGGAAGTCTTGTGCAAACACTGTGCACTGGGCTGGACCCCCGAATTTCTCATTCATTAGGTCTGGGGTGGGGCTTGAGAGTCTACATGACTAACAAGAAAACTAAAACTGTTGCTCCTACCCAAGAACCACATTTTGAGAACTATTGTCTTAGAGGGAGGAGAGACAGACCCTACAATTTCGGGAAGTCAACCCAGGCCTTTAACCCTTCAGTTACCTTAGTCCAGCTTGAGAATACATTAGTAAGACCAGCCTACATGCACCCAGGTGAAATGCACAGTGTGGTGCTTGTAAAGGTATTTTCTAATTCTGGCCCTAGTTATGTCCGATCTTATCTGATATATGAATACTCCTACAAGTCCTAAGCCAATTTCTCTGAGTGTCTTCCTTTGTGAACGATCACACAAGGCTGTGTAAAATTTCAGGACTTGATGAATTTCCTGAAGTCCAAGTGGACCAAAAGAAACCACCAGTGCAACAACAGCTGGCATGTACTGAGTGCTTACTGTGTACCATGCACTGTGCCATTCACTCTACATACAACGCACCAAACGGTTCTGCCAACTGCTACTGCTGCTCTGAGAAACAGGCATTATTACACTACATCACAGAGCCTAGAAAGGTGATGTCACACATCCAAGGGCACCAGTTGACAAATAACAGAAACGAAGATTATACCTGTGCTCTCAACCATTCAACTGCTTGGCTCTTGACTGCTCTCTTTGCCTCAGGAAAGTTGCATATACGGGAGATCAGCAACTAGAGTCTGCCTACATCGATTCCCCTACCTCTTTCTAAGATAAAAGTTTCCAGATAATGAACCGTTCTTTAGGAGGCATGGCTAGTAGTCTTTTTGCCACACTATTCAAAGACCATATTATTCAAGGTGTGTGCTCAGCGCAGTCACTGTCCTAAAAGCTGAAAAGGTGC
>NW_006431919.1:6464215-6475009 GCF_000325575.1 Pteropus alecto | reverse complement strand
ATGATGTCTCTCAGCCCAGGAGTTAAACTACTACATCCAAGAGGCATTTCATAATTGGGGTTATTCCTTCTGATATTCTACTGCTCATTCCCACTCAACTATCAACTAAAATAATGGATTTATTTGTATATGTTTCTTATTATAATCATTCCTTCTTACTTCCATTCTTTATTTTGTTCCTCTCTGTTTTATACATGTGGAAACTAAAGTGTAGAGAGATAAACAGACTTGGAGAGGGTCACTTAGATCCTAAATCATTGATCAAGTACTCAAACCCAGGTATGTTAGACTCCACCATGAAATATGCATCCTGATTCAAAAATCTGAGAGCTTGTGCAGTCTGACAACTCAAAAAGACGAACTTCTTATTAATCTGAAAATGAAATTGCCTAAATTTCCACACCATATGGCTGAATCCCAGCTGACAGGAAGCTCACATCTGCAACTCACAAGGCTCATTTCACTGAGTAGGCTGATGCGAGATTTGTGGGGTGGTCATTTCCTAATCTTCTCAGCACTAGTAGCAGCCGTGGTCTTTATTATGATGCTTTCTTTCTCCATTTTTACACAGAGAACAAATGCTCCTAATGATGGAGAGACAGATTTTATCCTAAATCGTTCTCTAAGTGACACATCACAAGCATAAGCAACAACAACAGAAATACCCACCTGTCTTGAAGTGACTAAGAACTACAGTAACTCTTCAGCCCTTAGTCTACATAGCGGTGGGTGGGGGAGGTTCTTAATTGATACCACCACAGCGTTTGTACACTAAGATTCAACTGAAGTGTTTGGACATCTAAAATTACCCTGTGTCTTGGCAAAGTCAGATTTTAAAGCAGTGAGTTTCATGAAGCACTAAGAAACTAATGGGAAGTGCCAAGCACCATTTGTACAAACACCATTTGTATAAAAGGATCTTGGCATGAGATACCACCATTTTTCCCCCTGGGCAATTATATTAGAGCTGGTAGAGCAAAGTACTCTTAAACAAGAGAATAGCCTGAAGAGTGTGTGAGTGTGTGAGTGAGTGTGTGTGTGTGTGTGTGTTTATAAAACCCTCAAACCTAGAGCTAACATGGAAGGTGCCATTTCAACAAATAATAGGTAAAAAACATTAATTGTGAGAGTTGGAAAAGGGTCTCAGAACAATATATTCACACATAATTAAGTGCATTGAGGCTGGAGTCCACGGGCAAGGTTTTAAACATTGGTTCATCCACTTACTAGAGCTTGATCTTGGGCAAGCTTCTTTACTTTTACAAGCCTTAGTTTACTCAACTGAAAATGGGACAAATTTGAGGAGGCAGCAAATTATAATGCTTTAAAGTAAAGCAGTCTGCAGTCAAAATACTTAGCTGGGAATTCGGGCTCTCACCTTTTGCTATGGCTTAGGTCTGTCATCTGTAAAACGGGGATGATAACAATGGTGCTCACCTTACAAGGTATTGCGGATGTGTAAATGTAATAATGACTATATAGCATGGTGCCTAGATCATGGCAAGTGGTCAGCAGACTTTATTTTTTTAAAGACTATCTTAAAGGGTTTTAAAAATAAGCACTAAGGGACATAGAGGGGGAAAGGAAAGGATGGAATTACAGCTGTAACTCCAGTCTCTGATCTTTGTCTCTCCAAAGTCCCACTCGCAACTCAGAGCAGTTCTGGTCTTTAATGTATTTTATTTATTGGGATTCATTATAAAATTTTTATTTTTAAAAGTGTATTTTTTTCTGAATTCAGAAAATTTGTTTGAAAACTTCTGCTCTAGACAGTTCCTGCGTTATAGATAGGAAAAAGCAAGGCCCTGATAGACAAAGGGTGTTTATTGTTCTAGCTCATGTCACAGGGGGGCATCTGGCCAGGGGTTAGATGCCCCTGGCTCTCCGCCTCTGCATCCTGACTTCTCACTTACACGGAGCAGCCTTGAGACGGTCACTTTCATTGTCTGACTCTGCTAAGCCTGATGCCGGTAGAGGTGATGCCCAAGTTTTGAGACTGAAAGAGGGGAGCATAATGGTGTCAGTAACAGTGATAGAAACGGGAAGTCAGGGACAAATACAGGAGGGAGAGTAGAGGGATGATGGAGAGAAGAGAGAGATAGGGAGGGAGAGAGAGAAGTTGATTGCCTAGGGGCGGAGGTGAGGACCAGGAAGAGGACAGCAGTAAAGAAGAAAGAAGGTGCCTAGTGAAACTAATAATACAGAGAATGAACAGTAATTCCCAGCTAGCACTTACTGAACGCTTACCATTTACTAGTCAGCTTACTAACCACTTCACATAGATTATTTCGTTCAATCCTTCCAAGAATTTTGGAGGGTAGATATTTCTATTACCCCAATTTATAGATTAAAAAAAAAACACAGGCACAGAGAAGTTAGATAATTTGCTTAAGGGCACATAGGTTATAAAGGATAAAGATGGGATAAAATCATAATAAATTACTTTCTTAGCTTTTAATCACTATATTAAATCACTATATTTCAGTGACTCTTAGGGAGCATTAGAAGGAAAAGTAGTATTAGTATTATTAACAGTAGAAAGAGCATGGGTATTAACAGCAGCAGCAGCTACCATTAACAGAGTACTATTCTGTACTAGGCATTGTGATAAGTACATAAATATGATCTCATTTAATCCTAGGGACAACTTGAGATGGTAGATGTTCATACTCCACTTGAGCAGAAAACTGGCTCAGCGATGTTGGTAACTTGTCTAAAGTCACACAGCTAACAGTTGACAAAGCAGGGAATAAGAGCCAGGTCAGCTCCAGCATCAGAACTCTTAAACTGCCATGCTAGACCGTTTCAGCATGCAGCCATTGAACACTTATTTGCTGTGTTCTAAGATTCGATGATTCCAACAGTGAGACCTCAGACATTCCAGCAAATGTTTTTACGAACAAATTCTTGGGCCCTGCCGCGAGAGCTTCTAATTTAGTAAGTCGTGCCTGGATCTATGAATGTAAACTTAAAGTAGTTCCCGAGGTTTCTTTTTTTTTTCTTCTCATAAAACTAAATTTATTCAATAACCTAGTAAAATTTTTGATTGTAAGTATCCAACAGAACAAAAAAAGACAGAACAGATTTGTAGGTTTCTGACATATTAATACAAAGTACGTCTTGCAGGCAAGGAGAGGTTAAAGGGGAAAAGAAAATTGTGGTTGAGGTCTAGTAATAAATGTATACAGAAATAGAGATGATCCTATTATAGTGTAATCTACCACGGATGCTATAGCCAAATGTACCAAAACTAAATAAATAAATAAAGGAACCATTTCAAAATAACTTAGGAGGAAGATAATAACGGCCGAGACTCATGTGACAGACCCCAAAGGCTGAGGGAGAGCCGACCCCACTCGCTGTGTGGTCTGTGCACATGGTGGTTTGCAGTTTTTTCCAAAAGAAAGAAATATAAAAATTTAAGTTTAGATTAAGAACTATAAAACTATAAGATGCCCAAAGTGTGGCTCACTCCTTGCTGTTACAAAAGAAAGAAATATAAAAATTTAAGTTTAGACTAAGAACTATAAAACTATAAGATGCCCCAAAGTGTGGCTCACTCCTTACTGTTCTTTGTACTATCCAATTTTTTAAATCCAGTTAAAAAAATAAGCACTGAGTCATGTGATTATGTAAGGTAGGCAAATGATCCTCCTTCATTATGAAAAACCTGAACTGGCAATATAGTTTTCCTGAACTTTTGGAAAAGAGGCAGTGAGAGTATTTTGATTTGGGTTCAAGTAAGCGGCGTTCAATGAAGCATTTAGAATCGAAAGGTTCCACGTTCAGGACTTACTATCTAACATCTCAATATTCACAAAGCCTGACTAAAAGAAGCCAAACCAAAGCCAACCTACTCAGCATTACCTCTTTTCTTTTAGTAGAATTTTAACATAGAGTGTGGGGGGAGGTGGGAACCAAAAAAACCCAACAAACCCTAATAGGTTAAAACAAGTCAAACAACTATTCTACACAGATAAAACCTTCCAAAAGGTCAACCAGAGTAATCCTGAGCTAAAAGTGAATTGTGCAGATTTTCAGTGAAGTCACCAGTCACGTGATACAAACAGAGGTGATTCTTAATTTACAATCAGGTTCGGTAACCACTGTGGCATGTATACGGGTCTTGGCTGCTTCCCGCAGGACTGCCAGTTATGAGGATGATGAGAATTCTATTACACTTCTGGGCAAGAACACAATCCCACCCAAAGCTTGCTGTTGGCAGATGTGCCACAAAGACTTCATGACTTGAGAAAGTTTTGCCAAGAACCAGGCTCCAGAAAAAGGGTTCAACTGCCTTGTTTTAAAAGAATCTTGTAATTGGCCTAAATCACTCTTCTAAACACCATTTCATGTTTCCTACCAAATGTACAGACCGATTAAATGATTAAAGTTTCCTTACCTAAAACTCGTAATCTCTCAGCTCCTACTACCACTTCATTGTTATCTGCAGAAAAGAGCAATTTTCCAGACACTGTCTTTACTTCAAACTTTTGGCCATAAGCTTCTACGGCTTTTGGACCTAGGGGAGAGAGAGAGAGAGTGAATACATTAGTCTTGTTGCATTTAATTATGAAGAGCTTTTCATAGAGCGCATACATCTGACAAGATTGTACTGGACTTTAATGTATGTGGATTGGTTTTCAGAAGCCAACTGTGAAAATCAGTCTCATGACTTGAGCCATGTCTTGTCAATTACTTTTAATCATATGCTCTCAGGCTATGATTTTAAAGCCCATCATGTCCTTCTTCCAAACTAATGCTTGAATAAGATTTCCCTCAGTTAACCACCAAATCACTGTCAAATACTTATAGACTGTGGGTTGAATGTATCAAGGCATGGAAGGCTCACCACCTCTTGAAGCAACCAGCATATCTTTGGCCTTTAAATTAGCTGAAATCTGTCTCACTCTGTACCTTTGACCCACTGGCTGCATTTGACGTCAGACAAAAGTCTATTTCCACAGTAAATAGATCATCTCTCGGCAGAAAATACTATAATATCTTGCAATTACTTGCTTAGGAAGTTATTGAATCTTTTATGTAGAATTTCATTCTGTAAAAAATGAATTTTAGAGGATTTATCATATGACAACAGATAGTATTCTTGAAGGTGGACCTATAACGGCATAAAGAAGAAAAGGCTCCTGATCCCATAGCACCTTATCTTCTGATAGAGACGGACAGATATAAGTTTAAACACTTATTAATAAGTAAATAAGTAAAAAACTACAGAGAGTTTTGGGTACTATGGAAAAAAATAAAACATGTTAATGTGTTAGAATTCCTAAAAAAGGAAGGAGACACCTCAGTCTATCTGGGCTGGAGCTACCTAAGGACATGAAGTGCATCGGAACAACCTGGGAGCATTGCCATCCTCACGGAACCTGGCTCAGATCAAAAGGGATTTATCTTTTGGTCTGGAGAGTTATATAGAAAAACATTTTGAGGTAGGAGTCCAGAAATCTTCTATTAACCAAAACTTCCCAGGAGATTCTAACATAGGACTTTTGTTTTCCTCTAGTTATTTTTCAAGACAGTGTTACTTATGAATAAAAGGTAGTGATGAAAAGGTCCAAAAATGCCTTCCAGGCATAAGGCACCAGGGACACTCCTATAGTTGAACAACTTGGGGTGAGCACTCAGTGCCGTGAGGGAGAACACACGCCATGGGGAACCGCATGAGAAACCTTGGTGACAAAGAAGGACTTATTGTAGTATTTGGCCTTCTCTTAGGTTATTTTTGGCAGGGTTTAAGGAATCAAAGCTTTGCTGTGGATTAGATGCTATCAGGAAGTGGGAGTAATTTTATAAATGGTATCTTAATAAATCTTTTCTAAAAGTAGGGAAGACCAGAGCAATGCTAAATTGTAATGAATAGAAAAACAACAGTCATGTTAGCTAGGATAGAGGGACATTTGGTCATTTTTGTGGTTTGGATAAGTGTTTTCATTTTTGTCTGTGTTCTGACATGATCAGAACTGTCTTTGTTTTTGTCTTTATCCTTCATGGCTGCCAAGTGGCCTTGTCTGGTGCTGATGTTCTGTGAAATTATTTATGGTTAAATAGGAGAACACCGATGACTGGCTGATAACGCCTGGCTAGAACCTGATGTCTGGTTCCTTTTTTGTCAAGGCTATCAGTCTAAGAATCGGAAGACAAGAATTATGTTCCAACGCTCTCATTTTCTGGTAATCATTTTAGGCAAATCATTTGATCTTTCTGAGCCTCATTTTCTGCATCCATAAAATTGTACTATCACCACTTATTCTATCTACCCTGCAGAAAGGTTAAAATGATCAAATTATACTGTGTTTATAAAAAGAACTTTGTAGGAAGGTAAGTGCTGTGAAATGTAGGGGATTGCTCTCGTGATCATCATCGTCATTGTGATCATGACCATCACCATTTTCCTAATGCAGTGGTCACAACACATTGAAAAGAGTTAATAATGAATGCCTTAGTACACTTATCATGTCGATTTGGCTGACCCGATCTCTTGCCAGACGTCCATACTAGCCCTCTGACAAAAATAAGGACATTGAAAAGGCTCCTTGATGACTGAAATAGCAGACAGCACAGACTTTCCAAATGGCACGGGACCTGGACATTATCTTTTCTGACTGCCTTCATGCTGTAGGGGAGAAGAGCAAGTGGCAGCAAGCTCAAGGGCTCTCTCGTGGTCACCAAGTGAGCTTATAGCAGATCTGGATCTGGAACTGAGCTCTCATAATTGGTCCATGGAAAAGGGATGTTTATTTGTCTAGGAAGGAGAAGGGGCTGAGCCAACGCCCGAGGAGCAGCCAGAAAAGGAGCTTTTGGAGGATGAGGACAAGCAGAAAGCTGGAGACAAGGACCAGAGAGTGAGCCCGAAAGAACAGTGATGTGCGTGGGGGCTTCAGATTGGATGCCCTGGAAGGGCTGAGATGTGGTCGCTTTCTTGGTGACACCAAAAACTTCAGGGAAGTCTGTCATATTGTCAATATTTTGGTTTGTAACCCGTTTTCTTAGGGGGAAGACTGAAGATCAGGAGCTAAAGAAGTGCTAGTGAATGAATAAATGGTCATAGGTGAGCACAGTTTGCCTACTCTGGATCCAGTCAGATGGCAAAGTAGTGGCAAGATGAGGACACAAACACTTGGGTTTGCCTCCGTGGACTTAGGCAATAACGTGAGACATGGCCCCTGAGGAGGCGAGAACACCTACCTGCCTATGTCTAAACTGTATTTACTATGAACTTGAGAACGGTACATGAGACATACGGGAGAGCGTGTTGAAGAGACGGCAGTAATTGGAGAACACAAAACGCAATTAATTGCTTTTCAGAGCTTCTCAGAATACAAAATGGAATTTACTGAGGGCCAGAACCAGTTGGGTGTATAGAGCTCAGTAACTGGTAGTTTTAGGTAAAATCCCACAGAGCGACTGTTGGTACAGAAGGCTTGTGCTTTTGTTGATTTTACCTGGGACTGCCAAACCTCCTTGGACACTGTAAAATCTCAAAACAAACAAACAAACAAACAAACAAATTCTAGAAAGAAATACAAGTAGAATTGGAGACGGCTTGGAGGTTCCTTGGCAGAGCCATTGTTCCTCTCTAGGATGAAAAAAAAGAAAATCACTGTTCGTAGCTCTAAGCTGGTCTTCAGTTATTGCCACTCTGTGCATGGTAGCCTGTGTGTGAAGTGCCTTCTTCATTAGTCTCCCAAACAAGGGGGACACCTGGAATCTATCAGGAAGCAGCAGGGGCCAGTTATGCCACTGTCACCAGCTGGGGAGCTGAAAGGCCCGGGGGCCATCCAGCCTGGTTTCCTTCCCCGACTCCCTTGATGCTGGGCCCTTCGCCCACTCTGGTGAGATGCTGTGGAAGACTCCCCCCATTTCACTTCTCGCAGGTCAGGGGTTTCCTGTTCCGACCCACTACTGAGGATACACCAAAACGGCAGCAGCATGAGTCACGCGCGCATTTGTGGTCTAGCCTGGGGACTCAACTATCACTTAAAACAGGGGTCCTGACCCCCCAGGCCTCCGAAGGGTACTGGTCTGTGGCCTGTTAGGAACTGGGTCGCACAGTAGGAGGTGAGTGGCAAGAGAGCGAGAGAGGCATCATCTGTATCTGCAGCCGCTCCCCAGCGCTAGCATCACCGCCTCAGCTCCAGCTCAGATCATCAGGCATTAGACTCTCATAGGAGCACCTCTCCCTGGTGCCAAAAAGGTTGGGGACCGCTGGTTTAAAACTCTGTTTCATGTGACAAGATTACCCGAATTGCTAACATTGGGATTTCTTCTGGGCTTCTGAGACATTCTGTAGTTAAGCAGAATTCCTGAACCCTCTGTCTGGATTGCCTCAGTAAACCTGGCCTCCTGGACGACAGGAGTCATTTGCTCTGGGGTAAGTACAGCACCAGGTATAACGGGCCATAGAAGAAATTCTCCGGGCACTGCTCTGTGCTGTCCATGGTGTGCGTAAGTGTAAGCGGAGAACCCTGAGGGGAAACTACAGGGGTAGGGGATGTTCATAGGAGCGCTGAGGATTTTATTTTGAACATATCCATCCTCTCTAGAAACCTTGAAAGGCTCCTGCCAGCTGGTGTTCGAATGGCTTTTGGTTCGCCTCGTTCTAATATTAGCTGTGTCATGCTTTGCTTTAAGGGTTAGGGATGGGAGTGTTAGCTCTCAAGAGGGCCTGACTTGGGCAGGGGAGACAGAAAAACAGAAGACAGGGAAGGAGGGAGGGAAGAGAAAGGAGAGACTGGAAGAGGGGAAGGAGAGAGAGAATGGGGAGAGACGAGGAGGAAGAAGGAAGGGCCGGAGAGAAAGAGCAGCGGGAAGGGGAGAAAAGGGAGAGAGGGGGGAGGAGGGGAAGGACAGAGAAGGGGTGCATGGGGGAGGAGAGTGGGAGGGAGAGGAAGGTAGAAAAGGAGGGATAAGGAGAACCGGAAGGGAAAAGAGAGGGCAACAGGGGAGAGGAATTAAGGGGAGAAAAAGAGGGGAGTTAGGGGGAGAAAAGGGAGAGGAGGAGGCGGGGATGGAGAGGGGAGACGGGAGAAGGAAGGGGAGAGAGAGACTGAACCACCGACTCTTTTGCTGAGTAACAGTCCGTTGGACAGTTCCAGCTTTATCAAAACAAAATCTCAAGTAAACTAAATCTCCCACTGCAAATAAATGGCAAATGATCAACAGGCTAAATAAGTTCGTTTTGGATACGGAAATCCGGGAGCTGCAGGTTGGATTTATGTCCCTCCTGGAGGCAATTTTCACACATGCCGCTTAAATCACTGCTTACCGAAGCCGTTTATTTAATTATTTAGCATGGTGACTGTGGGCCAGATGTTCTATAAGCACGGCCGACAACCCGGTCGCCTGCTAGAACAACATGTTTATGGATTACGGGCTCTGCTGTGCCACAGCCACACTTCCTTCCACCCGCCTTCTCCCCCGGTAGACGGTCCCAGCCTCCCACTGGCTGTGGATGCAGATGTCCACACGCAGCGCTCCTGCGGGCGCACAGTGAGGCTCCTTCCCCGGCAAGACTCTGGGCACAAAGGCGCCTGGTCCCCATGGCGTGTGCATCGGTGGGGCTCCAGATGTTTTAGTCAGAGTAACGTTTCAGGGCACTTGGGCAATTAGCTTCGCAAAAGGTCCATCTGTATACTTTCCTTTCAGCCCTGAAGCCAAACAAATGGCATTTCCTGTCTGGAAGTATAACAATGCCATTCGAACACACACCCCTTTTCCTTTCCACTGTGGGGTGCATAATGGCACCTGTTTCCCCACTGCTCATAACCTGCAGAAGAGGCATTGGTCATACCACTTAACACGTTACCACAGCCATGAGGCCCCTGTTTATCATTGTAAGCGGTACTGTGAGTAATCAAGCCTTGTTTAAATTTCAGGAAGTTGCAGCTTAAAACCCAGTGGGTGCTTTCCACATCTGTGAGGAGCAGATCTGCTATATTAAAAGAAACCATACAAACATATTCAGAGGGGGTACATCTGCATCTCACAATTGAGTTAGGTTCAAAGTTACCACGCAAAGCAAATATGGCTTGGATTCAAAGCCATATTTGGATTCAAAAAATCTCTTTTACACCCCATAAAGTATGGTGTGCATGACTTTGTGTATACTGTGCTCTCTCAATTAATCCAACACAGTCAGCTTTTCCTCCAGCGTTGGAGCAGAGAGCTCGTCTGTGGTTGAGCACCAGCTGAAGCAGCTGGCTTGTGTTTAGGGGCAATGCTACATGAAAAATAGTTTATTTTCCCCTAAACAAATATCATTGGATTTGCATAAGTTAAATGTGTGTATGTGATGAGACTCTACCCTTTGGTAGAATCATAGAACATATGCTACCTTCTCTTTCTCTGACACACTGTAAAACTTGTTTGCAGACATTTCTTCAGTTTACATGGTGTTTCGAGTTTTGGTTCGACATTTTCTGAGTGCTTAGCGTGGGCCAGTCACTACCAAGTTCTTTTTTCTCTTACCTGTTATCAGCTGAGTTAGCACTTTAGTCTGGTCATTGAGAATGTTCACTGTCACATTTCTGGCTGATTTGAAGTACAGGGCATTACCCTATAACAAGAAAATAAGAAAAACACATGAAAATGGCAGATTTCTAACCGAAAAACTAAAATCCTAACTCTTCAAGGAGCTGAACTGGTTTTAGCCAAGTCCAATCGGCATGTCTTTATTTGAAAACTTTAAGTGTTTAAGGATCCCCACATGCATGATAATTAACTAGCATTCATCTCAAATGGATTTCCTCCGCAGGAGAGACACTGACACACATT
>NW_006431919.1:6455744-6463736 GCF_000325575.1 Pteropus alecto | reverse complement strand
AAGGCCTGGCACCTCGCAGGAGGACTCTGCCCGCCCCCCTTTCTTCATTTTCTTGTTTCTAGATGTCTTTTCCTTCAGCCATTCTGTGCCTTCATCCAATTTCAAAAAGATCCCTTTTTCACACTTTGGTAGACACTTCTTAGAAGGACTGAGAACAGGGGTTGGCACACTTTTTCCGTACAGGGTCTGACAGTAAATACTATAGGCTTTGTCTGAAATACAGTCTCTGTGACTACTCAACTGCTTACTGCTGTTTTGGTGCAAAACAGCCACAGACAAGTGGGTATGGCTGTATTCCCATAAAACTTTATTCATAAACAATGATTTTTACATTTCATTTAATATAGTTTAAAATTTCAATTTAATGTAATCTTATTCTGTCACAAAATTATTCTTCCTTATCCCTTCCAATCATTTAAAAATGTAAAAACCATTCTCAGATCACTGGCCATATGAGAACAGGCAGAGGGCTAGTTTTAGCCCACAGGCCACAGTTTGCCAATCCCCAGTTTAGACGGTCTCCCTTTTCCAGAGAAAACCAAAGCCATAGATTAAAGGATGAATCAGTAACAGAACATGTCAGTAATCAGATAGTTGTTATTAGAAAGAAGAATGTAGATAGTCGTTCCTGTCTTTCCAAAACTTTGTTACCACATGGCATATATCTTCTTGAAAATTCAATAACATCAATATGCATTGAGTCCTAAACACAGAAAAAGCCATTTTCCATAGGAGTTGTGAGGAAACTGAAGACAGGCAAGACAACATCTAGTTGTCCCCATTAGTCTTATAGTCTAATGGGGACAACTAGATGGGCACACATATCACACCAGAGGCAGGACAGCAGGTGATTAAGGAGGCGCAAACAATGTGTGTGGGAACTTTCCTTAAGGGTAAGATTAGTTAGAGATGGAGGCTGTGTAGTGGAAAGCAAAGGAGATGTTAATGCTTGAGCTGAGCCTCGAAAAGACATATAGTTTTATCAAGGTGAAATGAAAAATGGAGGTCGTGGAGGTAGGGAGGTCATGGGCTGATTGTCTAACTTTTTCTTTTTTCTTCCTTCTAAAACTGGCAGGCATAGAATTGGATCAGCAAGTCTAGCCTAGTGCTGGCATATGGCAGAGTGGCAGAGCTGTCTTGACAGGCGGCCAACCTCAAGGCCGGTGGTGGGTTCCACGGGTGAATAAAGGGCTGGGGTGGCCACTGCCAAGGCATTTTGCCATAGATGGGTTGTCTGGAGCGATGACTTCTTTCTCCCAAGGTCAACTGCTGAAATGGATAACCAATACTCAGGCCCCGAGTAACCAATTAACCTTGGTGGAGAGCTGCCATCACTGTCAGGGAGAGAGAAGATGACTTCTGGTCCACCAGGGCAACCACTGATGCCCTGCAATCCCCACAGTGGCTGAAAATCAACATTCTGCGCCTGATGAAAAAGGTTTTCTTTTTCTTTTAAATTGGTCCAGGGAAGAAAAAATACATTAAGCCTAATATTGACGTAGGGTTTTTTTTTTTTTTTTTTTTAATGTCCATTAGAAAATAAATATTAGCTAGAAATAGCTTCTTTGGCATTACTTCTGGCAGTGCTAAATGGTTCTACTTAGAACTTGAAAATAATTCAAGTAATGTGAGGATTCAGAACTTGGAACCTGAACAGGAGGTTGTGCGTTTCTAGAAGTTAATGTTCTAACCTTTTTCTTTGTATATTCAGCAACGTGGAATCAGAGAACGAGGTACACTACATTGCAACTGACCAACGTGTGACCTTGAGAAAATCACTTTACTGTTTCGTAGCTCGTTCTTTGCATTCTCCACCGGCATCAACAAATTCATGGCTGACGTAACTAAGCGCTCACTTTGTGCCATGTGTATACCGGAAGCCTGGAGTCAGCCCGCCTGTTTTCTCATCTCTCCTCTACCCCCTCCTAGCTGGGTAACTTTGGATAAGTTACTTAGTTGTTCCAAGCCTCAGTTTCTTGATCGGTAGGATGGTGCGAATCTTAATTATTAATAAATGGCATCAACAAATTCATGGCTGACGTAACTAAGCGCTCACTTTGTGCCATGTGTATACCGGAAGCCTGGAGTCAGCCCGCCTGTTTTCTCATCTCTCCTCTACCCCCTCCTAGCTGGGTAACTTTGGATAAGTTACTTAGTTGTTCCAAGCCTCAGTTTCTTGATCGGTAGGATGGTGCGAATCTTAATTATTAATAAATTATTAAGATCTTTATTAAAAATAATTTTTATTATTAAAATTAAACTCTAGGTGTATTTAACACATGGCCCAGTGTCAGGCACACAGGAAGTCCTCTGTAGTTGTGGGGGTAAGGGGACAGGAAGAAAGGGGGAAGCAGGATGGGGGTCTGTGGAAAGGGAAGGGGAGAGAGCGGGGAGAGGGGAGGGTGGGAGAGGAACGCATCATTTGCCTCATCTAACCTCAGGACTACTCTGTGCAGTGAGTCAGGGGGGTTCTTCCATTTCCAACAGTCTCTGTTTCCACATTTCAAAGGATCTCCCTGTAGCTGGCTGGCTCACTATTATCACTGAAATCTGAGTATCTTCAAATGCCACCTGCCTGCTCTTAATACTATTCAAATAATTCTAATGCGGGAAAAATCTCCTAACAGCTTTGATCAACGTTTAGAGCAAGAGATATTAAAAAACAAAAAACAAAAAAACCACCATTCCTTTTTATCACTATGTCAAAATATTATAATTTAGCATTAATTGTTCTAACATACTAACCTCCTGGGAAACAGAGTCTTTGCTACATCAGGGTTTAAACAAAAAGCCTCACACTAGCCTGGGACGCACTGGTATAATCCTCCCAAATACCGGATACCAGGACAAAAAAACATTAACCAGCTAATTAACAAATGTGAAGATCCTGGCACAGTAACTGGGTGGTGTGTTTTATTTGGCTCTCTGGTTCTGCTTAATGGAGACTAAACCAGGAAAATACCAGCCAAGCAGAGTCCCTGGGGTCTCTAGGTATTAGACTGAGTTGGGGGAGACACTCTCTCTAATGTCTGAGAAGTTAAATTCTGCCCTCTCAGCTTCCTGTCTTTCCCCTGTCCCCCTCCTACTGACCATGGCGGCCTCTGGGCCTGAGGAGGTAAATTTCTGCCGCAGGAGATCCTGCTCTGTGGCCTGCGACTTTCACGAATTGACCTTATGGCAAGAGGTTTGTGGGGAACTGCCTGGAGGTCAACTCTGCCTGGCAGAAAGAAAGGAGTCTGGCAGACCTGCGGCTCATGAAGAAAGTCAGAGCCCTGGTCCAGGTCAGCACACAGGGCGAAGCTGCCTGGGCGACTTGGGAGACAGCGCACCTTTTCTCCCACGGTGGCAGAGGACAGGCCACGTCAGTAGTCTCCCCAAATAACTAAAGCACACAGCATTTTGATGGGGAAGACTCACCATCACATCTGTTTTTCTAAAGCAAAACAGGCAGAACAGACTCAGCCCTTTCCTTGATGACTCTAGACCACTGAAGTGAACACTGTTCCAGGATGCCCTCCAGGGGCTACTGTCCACACATGACTCTTTGAATAGTAAATGGCTCCATCATCCCAGCATTTTAAAATTATTGTATCTGATTTTTAATAATGCACGCTTTTTGTAGTATTTGATGTTTTTTCAAAACAGTACATGTAAACATCAAATACTACAAAATTTATACCAAAGAGCAGTGGTTCATGCCTCTCACTACTGCAAGAACTTCCAACTTGCTAGTGTGGACCCAAAAGGGGTACTGTAATCAATCTAATCTCACAGGATGATCTGATCATCAATTCTGAACCAGGCAGGTCATGGTGGGTAGTCACTCCCCAGGCATATGACTTCCTTAGTAAAAGATTTAAGCAAGCTCTGTCCATTGTTCTTATGCATCTAGGTTAATTAACACACCCTTGAAATGCCAGAAGTTTTCCAGACCCCTAGAAGGCTGCCCTCCAGGGAGCACATAATCTTGCTAACTATCCTATGCCTTGCCTTCTCCCACCTTCATGCAATCTTTACTTTCCCTCAATTCCAAAGATATGAAAGAAACTGCAAAACTGTCGTTCTCTGCAGCATTTGAGATCCTGCTTTCCAAAAATGTCATCGGTTTTGGCTTAAATAAACTCATAAAAATTTTCCATAGGTTTGAACATTTCTTACATTGACACCAGGAAGCTCTTTCTGGTGTTTCCTTCCACTTGGCCCAAAATATGCTTCCATGAGATCTCTCGATTTATCAACTTTAGATGTTATCCTCTGAATTTTTGCAATGCTGTGGACTCTTCCTCACAACTTTGGTTATATCAATATTCAGAATCTACATTATTATGATTGTTATTGTCCACGGCTAAGCCAAGTAGTGTTCTTTAACTACATGTCCTTTTTCTTTCTTGAACATTGTTTTCTTGTTCTGGAGTTAGTAAAAGCTTCATTTAAAAAAAAATGTATTATTTTTTAGGTTTTTTGTTTTGTTAATGTTCAATTCCTTTTCTTTAAAGTTCTGTTTTCTGCAAAATATCATCAACTTTAGTTCCAATCTTTCTGTTGTTTTAAACTTCTACTATCATAGTTTTAATTTTCAAGAGCTTTTTCTTATTCTTTGAACTGTCCTTTTTATATTATCCCTTTCTTGTTTGATTGACATTCTATCCTCTCTTAGAGGGGAATAAAAAAGCTGGTTAGAAGCTCCATGTTTCTAAAAGGGTGAAATTCGCCATAGGGTACAGTGGTGGAGACTTGGCTAATTCGGTGGAGAACCTCCAAATGTCAGTGTGTGTGTGGAGTCAGTACTGTGGGCCAGTTTCAGCAAAGAGAAACTCTCTAACTCCTGCTGGGAAGGTGGTGGGTGTAACTGTAGATGTCAGAGTTCTGAGCGTCAGAGGAGAAAAGGCTGGGCATTTTGTTGTTTAGCAATCGACTTTCAATTAAACCTGTTGCAGTGACTCATTCCTTTATCTGGAGCTCAGAGGTCCTCTGGTCAAACTTTCTAGAAAGTAGTCCTCATCTCCTCTGCTAGGCTGGGAATTTCGCTAGCCTAACAGAGGTACTTGCTTAGCTAGGTTGACTAGGGATGGGATTTGGGGATAGAGGAGAGTCTGGGTCTTTATACAGATTTTTCAGTCATCTTTTTCAGCCCCATTCCAGGGTAGTACATTAGGACTTTTTGGGGCCCCAGGCACTATGCCTAAAATGTCTCATGGATAAGTAACCCAGGTCTACTCACTACATACCAAGGCTTTCAATCCTATAGGGACATCTAGTTCTCATCCGACTTTCCATCAGTTTCTCTCCATTGCCTTCTCTCCATTTCTCTATGACCATGTGAATTTATTCCTTTTCAATTTTGTTCTCTACTTATTGCCTTTTTCAGTGGGCTTTTAAAATGAAGCAGAGATCTATCATTTCTCAATGCCATCGAGTTTGCCTACCTTTAGAGCTGCTTCATACTACTATCTTCCTAAGAGGAAAGCAGGTTAAAATGGTATGTAAGTCAAGAATAGGTCCAGGACCCAAGAGCATCTATGAAGCATTTTATATACACTAACTGAGTACCTGGAACATGCTATATACCTTGTCCTCGACCCTGGAGAACAGAGAAGATATGACCTTTATCTTTGAGAAGCTCCTCACTCAGGGGGTGACTGAATCAATGCAAAATTACCATAACAACAATGTGATATCACTTCAACTGAGATCTATGCTCTCTCCTGGTATGAAAGGCACAGATTTTAATATTTGCCTTTGATGACAACCATATCACCACAGTCTGGAGGCGGCCTCCAGAAATTACTTATCTTAAAGATCCTACATGGTAGTATATTTTCCTTGCCCTCTGAGGAGCTAAAAATCTGATCTGGGAATCGAGACAAATGGAGAAAACCACAAGACAGCATGTAAAAAACTTCACATTCAGAGAAGGCTTTTGACTCTCAGTGTGAATGAAGTTCAGAGGAGGAAGGGGTCGGTGTGACTGGAATCCTGGGCGTCTTCCCAGAGGACTGCTGGGCTGCCCTGCACCCTGGCAGGGTGGCTCACAAAAGCACAGTTTCCATCTAGTGTCAGCTTACATGACAAGGGAGGCTGGCCTGCTGGAGTGCAAGTTCAGAGTGTGAGCTATAGAGTCTGATGGATTTGGACTTGAATCCCAACTCTGCTTTTTACTAACTGTGTGGCTTTGGGCAAACCATTCACATTCTTTGAGCCTCGGTTTCTATACCTGTGGAATGAAGTTAAAGGCTACTTAATGGGGTTGATGTGAGGACTAAGACAATATGTGTTAAGTGTCAAGCACAGTGGCTACCAGAATACTTTATAAAGCATAACAAAGACATAAACTAAGACTACACTGGGAGGCCCCTTGGAAAATAGCTGATTCTAGGACTGAGGCAAGAAACAATGAGCCTGGAGCATCTTTTAGTGACAGAAAGGAAAGAAGTACTCAGAAAATGAATTAAGAAATAAGCAGGAAAACATCCCACAATTATGGGAAGATGTCAAAGGGGCATAGGAGACAACTGACAGAGCTCCCAATGACCCAAACTGGAACAATCTGAACAACAAAATATATAATGTAGTACTGAATTATAAACCAAAGCATAAAATACATGTCCGCGAGTGAATACTGATATACATAAATGATTGAATAGATAAATAAAAGAGAAAAAATAAACACATCTCCTACGTAGAAGAATTCCAAACAATTTTCATAGTTAACTCTCTACTCCTTAAGGTGGGTTACACACAGTGATTTTTTTTTTTTTTTCAGAGAGTACAGCTTGGAAAGAGGGATGGGAACTTCACAGTGGAGAAATCTGACAAACACCGGCTCAGCCAGGTGATCAAGGTCAATGCTAACAGTAATAAGTCATGTTGACAGTATGCACCCTTGATATATGTGCAGAAAATTACACTTTACCTTTGTGTCTTCCTCTTTAAAACCCAAAGTCCCCATCTAATGATGAGAAAAACATCACACAAATCTCAATTGAGGGACATTTTGCAAAATACCTGATCAGTCTCCTCAAAGTTGGTAAGGTCATCAAAGCCAAGAAAAGTCTGAGAAACTGTCACGACCAAGAAAAATCTAAAAAAACATGACAATTAAATGTAATATAGTATCCTGGAGAGCTCCTTGGACGTAAAAAAGACATTAGGCAAAGACAAAGGAAATCTGAATAAAGGATGGATTTAGTTAGTAATAATGTATCAGTATTGGTTCACTAACTGTGACAAAAAATTGTGACAAAAATGTGACAAGAAAAAGTATGATACCATACTAATGTTAGGTACTAGCAACGGGCGAGATTGGATGTGAGGAATATAAGAGCACTCTGCACTATATTTACAACTTTTCAGTATATGTAAAACTATTCTAAAATAAAGTTTTCTGGAAAACCATATTAGGTCACCAAATTCTAAGATTTAGAACTCCAGGACGAGACCTTGGAAAGACACCCACCTCTGAGTAGGTAGGAAGCTTAATATGATGTGGGCGCCACCAGCCAATACATTATTCCATCATAATGTACTGGCTGGAGTGGTAATTGTTCATTAAATAATACTAACTCTTGCTGTAACTAGAAAAAAAAAACCTGACACAAACTTAGATTTTTCATTAAAATCATCTCAAGTGCTACTTTGTAAGTTAATCTTCGGCAAGCATCAAATGTGTCTATCATTATTATTTTGAATAGAATGCTTTAGTTGTCTTTGAATTGACCTTTTTAAAAGCATGACAAGTATTTTAAAATAATACTGCAGTTTATTTCTATTTTGCTTTGGAATATATATAATGAGGCTTGGGTGGATTTTTTTTTTTTTTTTTTTTTTTTGACGTTTTCTAGTCTCAGCCATTCTGTGTCTTTTGATTGGAAACTTAATCATTTAAATTATTTATTGATAGGTATGTGCTTATTGTCATTTTGTTAAATGTTTTTTCCTGTTTTGTAGTTCCTGTGTTACTTTCTTCTTCTCTTGCTCTCTTCCTTTGTAGTT
>NW_006431919.1:6443934-6455515 GCF_000325575.1 Pteropus alecto | reverse complement strand
ACCTAATGGCGTGCAAGGAACTGCCGGTGATACAAATGAGTTGAGACGTTGAGTCTCTAGATGACAGAGAGAAGAAGGGGTACAAGTCATTACGCCAAATTCTTCCTGACTATTAAGGTTAAATTATGCCTGGAATCTTCCCTGGGGCTGTAGCACCCATTTGGCATGTAGTACTGAAAAGGTCCTCTTTCAATTGCCCCTTATTGGTTCATCCCATTAACGTCTGAAAGGGATCTTCTAGGCAGAAAACACTGTGCCAAGTACTGAGCAGGTGGCAGTTTACAAACCTAGTATGGGTAATAAGAGTTCCATAAATGATGTCATAATTGCAATTCCAATGAAAGCAAAGTAGAAGGCGAAATAAGAGTACACACAGAGAAGTCTACCCTAATCTGGGCAGTCAGGGAAGACCTTTCTAAGGGAGAGACATTCTGGCCGCGATCACCGGGGTGAATGGGAATTAGTTAGCTGAAACAGGGGAGACAACTTTTTAGACAAAGTGATAAACACGTGTACTGACTCGCCCTGATGCGGGAAGGAGTTTGATATATTTACGGGGCAGAAAGAAAGGCCAATATGGTTGGAGCTTGATGATCCAAGGAGAGAGAGAAACACGTTCCTCCAGTCTTGCCATCAGCTTTGTGAACACGGTCCACGCTGCCCCCTGATGAACGGGAATGTTTGATTTTGATGTAGGAAAACTAATTTGTTTCTCCTTACAGGTGGTTTCTTGGGGTTTCATAAAGAAATCCTTTCCTGCTTTAGTTCATTCTTCATATTCTTTTCTGCGAACATTTGAGCTTTACTTCTCATACTAAGCCTTTATTGCCCCTGAAATCCACTATTGTATATACTTTAGGTGAGAATCTTAAAGGCAGCTGTTTTCAACACTATCTACCAGGGGACTGCCATTTCCCCCAGTGATCTGTGGTGCCACCTTTATCCTATAGTAATTCCCAAATATACATGACTCTGTCTCAGAGCCGTCTAGTCTGTTCTACTCTGTTTGTTCTCACATCTTACTGTTTTATTTCTGTGGTTTGTGGTGTCTAAATATCTGATAGATCTGTCCACCCTCTTTGCTCTCATAGACCATTTAAATGATATTGAACTTTCTCCGAAAATGGGAAGTCATTGACAAGTTTTCAGCAGGGGAGTGATTTGAGCTGATTTGTGTTTAAACATGATCATTCTGGCTACCTTGTGAGGATTGACAAGAAAGAGGCCCTACTTGATGTAAGAGGCAGATGGGAGACTACTGTAGAAATCCAGGTGAGACATGATGGTGTTTTGAACTGGAGTGGGGGTAGAAGACGACAAGTAGAGAGGTTAAACATATGTATTTTTAGAAATGACAGGGGATGAGAAGTGATCAGACTTGGGAATGAGGGAAGGTCAGGGTCAAGGATGACTCATGTTTCTTGACAGCTAGTAGGCTGTTTACTGAGATAGGGAACAGTGGGTGAGAGAGAATATGTGAAGGGAGGGTTTGGTCAGTAGGAGGTTGGGGACTTAAGAATTCAGGCTGGGAAATGTAATTGTGAATTGCCTCAGAGCCTGATATATCGGGGTGCAGGGTTGGCATTTCTTTCAATCCTACATCACGTTTTAAAGTTCCACTGTACATCTACAATGAATATAAAAAGCTCCTTTAGAAAAATGTTCACAATTAAATTATCTCAGCTGACAACTCTCACGAAAAAATCCATGCATTTCCATGTTGATTCTTTCTGGCAGCTTAAAGTTTGCTTTCTGCTTTCTCTAGAAACCATCAGTGGGGATCCTATGAGAGAGCAGATGTGTTAAAATGCAATCCCTAACTTAAAGGCAACACATCAAGTCAAATTTCTCATAGTTTCAAGGTTACAAAGAATTGAAAGGAACTTCTCAGGAAACGAAATATCAGTGCTTTTTCTGGGGAGGGGGTGTGTGTGTGTGTGCGCGTGTGCGCGCGCGCGTGCGCGTGCGCGCACAAAGGTTGCTGGAGAGGAGGGGTTCTAATTACATATACAATAAACAAGTCAGCAGGAGACATAAAATTATGAATTAATTTTAATTTGCTAGTCAAGTTTCCTGAAATGTAGCTAACTCCACAGGAGAAAAGAAAATGCTAATATATTTTCCTCTTTTGGGGTAAGGTCACGTACGATGGTTAAATGAGATACCTTGGCTAAGAACGACTTCTTTCACATCCCAACTAAAGAGCCCAAGTGACATATCGGACTCAGTTCTCAGGGAGTGCAGCTACTGAATAGATTGCTTTGGGGATATGTAAAGAGGTAAATGTTTTATCCTTGCTTGCCTGGGGAAGCCAAGGACAGATCTCAGTGGGTCACCCTTTTATGTGCCCAGTACAGTGCAAGGAATTATAACAGCAGTACAAGGGCTAGTCTAGAGCCTTTGCTGTATTTGGAAAGACGATATTAATATTCAAGTAACAACTCAAAACCAATATGAGGTCAGAGGCAGAAGAAGGAGATGGCACTTGACAATGTCCAGTACACGCTCCTATGTATTATATCTCAGGTGACAATGTCATTTTCACAGCACTTAAAATGATACCAGATTCTGTAACTGCTTGAACCTCTTAATGGTGTTTCCCAATGTTCCACAGAAAACTTTTTTTTTGGTAATATGTGAGTAGTCATTCTTGCGAATAAAATAAAATAAAAACCTGTCCCCCAAAAGATGTTGTGAGCAAAATAGTTCAGGAAATTCAATATACTTTCTCCTTCCTTCCAGCTGCACAGTGCATGTTCATTTCAGCATAGAGAAGTCCTACATCAACATAATTTGGTTAGCTTTGTGTACCAACAGTTTGTAGATTTACTTATAGGATTTTTTTTTCTTAAACTGCATGTTAACAGAAAACACTGCAGGATCCATTTTGGGAAGTGCTACTTTATTGATTGCTTTAAATATATACGTTATGACTTAAATATCTTTGTACCTCTTTAAAACCATGAAGGAGCTCAGCAGAGAACCGGACACATGACAGGCCTTCAGTAATGCCTGCTGGATTGGCTCATGTCCACAAGCCTAGTGAGCGGGTGTTGTTGCCATTTTATAGGTGACAAGACTGAGGCTAATGGTGGGGCATGACTCGCCCAGGCTTGCACAGAGAGAATTTAAGACCCAGGAATCGAGACTTGAGCACTTTCCTCCTGTTCCTCTGCCGTGGAACGTGTATTCTCAGCTGTAAGTGTAGGAGCTGTGAGGAAGGGAAGACTCTGGTACTGGCTGGCACAGTTAGGGAAATCTCGTAGAGTGGGAGAGAGGCGTGACCAGTTTCTGAGAAAGCCAATAAACGGACTTTGCAGGGCAAGGAGGTGGCTCAGAGCTGTCCCATTGGATCAAGCTGATTCCAATATTACAGCATTAAAACTCAACAGACAACAATATTAAGATAGGCCTCTCTCGTGGAAGTCTTTTTCCCCTAATACAGAAAGCAATGTAAACAAAAACTCTTCCACCCCATTCTTTGCTATACAAATTCTGTAGGCCAAACTTGTCTGGCTTTTGGCCACGTCTGCAAACAGGGCTCTTAGATGCATGGTGCCCTTGCAGTGGCCTAAGAGCATCCCCAGATCTAGAGGCACAAGCCCGGGCTTTGTGGCTGCGCACCCCCTTCCGCCCCCCCCAACATTCCTCAGCTCTATCTGCACATGTTTTCCTCTCCCTGTCAGTGAGAGCATTTGCTTTGGATCTTGACCTTTCATAGAATGGTGCATGGCATTCTAGGGAGTCAAAAAGCATCTCTCAGAACTGTCTGGGTAAAGACGATGTGAACCTTTCAGAGAGAAGCAAGCGCAAGTGGAGGTTGGAACTGCAAACCTGGAGAGAAAGACAACTGCTGCACAGGACAGGCTTATGTCATGAGAGTGGCTCTGTGGCTTGTTGTTGGAGATCTATGCCCAGCCTAATGCTGACTTGATGGAGGCTTCGCCTCTTAAAAAACTGGTCTGAGTGACATAACCCAAAAGGACCAACCATGGGGGGACTCGAGCCTTTCTTTGTGGTGTACTGTCATGGTTATGTTGGTCTTAAGTGGTACACAACCCTCAGCTGAGACTGGCTTTGCCATTTCCTAGACCACACAGCCTCAGTTTCCTCAACTGGAAAATGGGGATTATAATGTGCAAGATGGGGATAATAACAGTACTCCTTATGGAGCCGAAAGGATGAACTAAAATAGCATATATAGTTACTTAGCATCATGTTTGCACTTTTAAACATATGTATTTTAAAAGGGTATTAGATCACTGATGTTGATGGTTGATAAGCTGTCAGTCTGCAAAACTGGCAGACATATTAGGATGTGAAATGTTTCTGCTTCGTACATGGTGATTCAGAGACTGATTTTAGGCAGGAGAGCTGGGCATGCAATCTGGCTCCTCTATACACTTGTGGAATGAATGCAGTTAGGTAACTTAATCTCCCCGTGTCTCAGTGTCCTCACCTGCAAGTGGGTTGTGGGAGAGAATAGCACATGTCTCACAGGTTGCTGTAAGACACTATCTGCAAGACATACAGCATAGTGTCTAGTAAAAAAAGAACTTGACGTGGAGTAACAGTAACAGATATGAAGGAACAAGAAGAGTGTCTTGCACAGCATTTGTGTCTAGGCATAGTAGGTGGCTCTCTGGTGTGATTAAGAAGGTGTGGAAAGGCACCTTGACAACAAAAGGTGTCTGAGGGTCCCATAGTAAAGGCTGCTCCTTAAATAGAAGTCTTCTTCACCAGCTGCCATGGAGAACCAGGCTGGCAGAGAATAGAGACAGGGTAGGTAACTGTTGATTCAAAGAGAGAACATAAAACACTAAGTCCATGTTGGGGCCTGAGACCAGGTCCACCCGGGCAGGGTAAGCAGAAAAGAAGAGAGAGTATTCAAACCAAATATTTCATACTTGAGGTACAGTGTCTGTACTTTCTATCCATGTAATTATCATACTTACAAAGATTAAGCAGCAATAATCCCTAGGTCACACAGAACCTGACTCAAAACCCAGGCTCATAATCCAAATATAGCTCTAAGACCTTCATGCCATGACTCTTCTGAGCTCTTATAGCTCTTAAGAAGTGGCAGATAATATGCCCTTTTAATTTTCTTGCTTAAAAAAAAAAAAAAAGAAATGAGCATGCATTATTTTTACAACCATAAAAATCATGCATAAAGAATGTTCATAACCATGAATATCATGAATATAAAACATAAAAATACATTTATAAAAGAACACGACATATTATTAAATTAAAAAGTATTGAAAAAACACAGGTTATGCATTCGGTTCTTAATTATTTTTGTGTGCTCTTAATTTTTTTTCTTGGCAGGTCAAAATTTCTAATTTCTTGGTCAGGTCAAAAGGGAGAGGAGTGATTTTGTAGTTGTCACCAATCCCCTGAAAAGAATGATCAATTCTTGCAGGAAAAGTACAAGTGTTCTCCACTCCCATCACTTAGCTAAGTCATGTCTGCATTATGTTAGTTTGATTGAAAAAGGGAGATGTCAAAGGACGAAATCAGCTGAAGTAACCTTTAATTAAATTGATGTAAGTCGATATTTCCTCACAAAGATATCTCCTTCCTTATTGGTAGAAAAGTAACAGTATTATTTGGGTACTTAATTCAGTTGTCCACTTAAAAAAAACTTTGCCAAACTTGATGTGAGGTTCTAGTCGAAACGGAAAGGTCAGGTCAGGGTTTGCTGTGCCCTTGTACTCCAAGCCTGCAGTGATGTGAGTCTCGCGGTGTTCTGAGACTCAGTTTCCAATGAGAGGAGAAGAAGGTTCCCCACACAACGCTAAGCAAAAGTAAGATGTCTGAGAATTCATCTCAATTCTGACACTATCTACCTGGAGATAGCATCAAATTCCACAAGTAAAGGGTTCAGTCCTACAAGGCTCCCCTGCCCCACCCCACCCTACCCCTCCACCGCCGGCTCTTGAGAAGCTCAGGTTGTTACCTGTGTTTCTTATCAACCAGTTACAGACTGGAGGTTCCCACAAACCCCTGACTGGATTTTAGACACTAGTCACAAGACCAGGTTGTTACCTATACTTCTGACTTTCAAGCTATAAACCATGACCCCAACCTTGGGTTCAACTAATTTGCTAGAACTGCTTAAAGAACTCAAGAAATCTTTTTACTTACTAGATCACTTAATTATTTAAAGGCACGTAACTCAGGAACAGCCGCACACAGGGAACTGATGCATAGGGCAGGGTATGGGGACTGGGCAAAAGCTCCCATGCCTTCTCCAGACATACTACTCTCCCAGTACCTCCATGTGTTCACCAACCCAGAAAGTGTCCAAACCCTGCCTCTTTGGGTTTTTATGGCAGCTTAATTATATAGATTGATTAAATAATTGGCCCTTGAAGACTAATTCAACCTTCAGCCCCTCTCCCCTCCCCAGAGGAGGTCAGGGGATGGAGCTGAAAGTTCCAATCCTCTAATTACATGATTAGTTCTCCTGGCAACCAGCTCTCCTCCTTAGGTGAGGTCCCAAAGTCACCTCATAGACATCATAAGGATGCCTTTGTGGCTCTCATTACTTAGGATATTCCAAGGGTTTTAGGAGCTCTGTGCCAGAAACTGGGATGAAGACTAAATATATATTTCTTATTGTAAATCATAATATCACATAAGGTAATAATGACAACAGCAACAACAAATAGAAAACCAGTAAGTCATAGTTGGACTTAAAAATCAGATAAATCTTCATAATCATTTAGAATGGCAATAATAACCATCATTATCATCAGCAAATAATAAGTGCTGGTGAGGATGTGGAAACTGGAATCCACAAACATAGCTGGTGACAATGTAAAATGGTGCAGTCACTATGGAAAACAGTTTATCAGTTCCGCAATAGGTTAAACCTAGAATGACCATTTGACCCAGCGATTCCACTCCAAGGTATATATCTCAAAGAACTGAAAACAGGTTTTTCAAAGAAAAATTTGTACACAAATGTTCATGGTGGCACTATTCAGGATAACCAGAGGGTGGAAACAACCCATATGACCATCAGCAAATGAATGGATAAATAAAATGTGGTATATTCGTGCAACAAAATATTATTCAACCATAAAAAAGAATGAAATTCTGACACATGCTACAACACAGATGAACCTTGAAAACATGCTCAATGGAAAAAGCCAGTCACAAAAGGCCATATACTGTATGATTCCATTTATACAAAATATCTAGAATAGATACATTAAGAAGAATAGTGGTTGGCAAGGGTTGAGAGGGGAGGGTTCTGGACAGTGACTACTTAAAAGATATAGGGTTTCTGTTTGGGGTGATAAGAACGTTGGAAAAGTAGATGCTTCTGACGGTTGCACAGCATTGCTAATGTACTTTTGGCTACTGGATTGTACACTTTAAATTGATTAAAATGGTAAATTTTATGTTGTGTGTGTTTTACCACAATAAAAAAAAATTGGGTAACTACCTTATGAACTAGAAACAGAAACACTAAGTGGAGTATGGCTACAGCACAGACCTGCTGGCCCAAAGGCCTAAAAACAGACCACAGCGACTGGCACTCAGCTCGGCCAAGCAGAGAAGACCCCGTGAGGGAAGAGCAGGAGCCCAACTCCCTGCCAGGGGCTCTGTGTGTCTGGGGTGGGAGGCGGGGAGCGTGTGCCAGGCAGGTTAGTGGATAAAGTGGCCTGATGTCTATATCACATTTAAAAGGGAAGGTATAATTACTTAATAAGTATACATGTTAAAATTTAAGTGGTCATTTAGCTAACTGAAATACAACCTGTGGTCCTGAAAACAGAAGAGAAAAGGAATAGAAAAAAATTAATCCACTGAAGGAAAGATAAAAATTGTTTAAAAGTAAAATAAACAGAAAGAAGAATAGTAGAGAAGAAATGCAAACATAGCAGAAGTAAAACATATTCATTCATATATATATATGTATATATGCAAAGGTTGTCTATAAAATAAAATATTTAAAATGAAACCATATAGAAATATTTAAAATGAAACCATATGAAAAGGTTGAAAATAAGGACATGGCAAAAAGATATTCCACGCAAATACTCACAAAGAGAAAGCTGATGTATCAATATTAATATCAGGCAAAATAGTATTTAAGGCAAAAAACGTTAATGTGTAAGGAGAAAGTTATATATAAAATAAAAAATCTAACAAGAAACTATACAAATCATGACTAGATATGTAACTATCAATAGATCTTAAAAACATGAATTAAAAGTTATCAGAAGCATGAGGCAAATATGGCAACCCCTAGTGTGAGATTTTAACAAAAATCTACTAGAAAATTATAGACTACTCCGGATAAATAAGAGCAGGCATGCGAATGATCTGAATAACAATATTTAAGTAGTTTAATGGATTTGTAGAACTCTATACCCAACAAATTGAGGATCTACATTATTTTCAAACGCATTAAAGCATTTGCAAAAATTGACGTTGTGCTAGTTTACAAAGCAATTTCAAACAACCAGGGTCATATAGAACACACTTTCTGACCACAGCGCAATTAAATAATAAATCAAATAAAACAGCTAATTAGAAACCAACCTATCTTGGACATATAACAATGCTGTTGTAGTCTGTATTGATTTCCCTGCTCCCATTCTTGCCCTCCAAAAGTCTATTATCTCTGCAGCAGCCAGAGCAATCCTTTTCAAATTCAACAGAGATTATGTCATTCCCACGGAAAAGAGAAATCTTCCAATGGCTTTTTATCACAACTAGGCTTAAATTCAAACTCTTTACTATAAAGACACTACAGGATCTGGTCTGCTACTAACTCTCCAATCTTTATTCTTTACAAGGTCCCCCACACACCCAATTCCATGTTATTTCTACTCCAGGGACTTTGGCATCTTTCTGTATGTCAAACAAACCAGGAGCCTTCCTCTCCTTGGGACATTGCACTTTATGTTCCTGGTGCCCGCAATTACCCTCCACCCCGAATACCCACCTTCTTCATTCTCTATCCTTTGCAGAAAGAGCAGAAAAGCTTTCTCTTTCTCCATTTAATTTAGCACAACCTAACATGTATTATGTAGTTATGTGACTATGTTTTAAAATCTCTCTCCCCCTCTTGCAATAACAGATTGATAAGGACAGAAACTTTGTTTTGTTATTCGCACTTACTAAAAGACTATGTCCTCAGCGTCTAACACTGTGTCTCGTACAAGGTAAGTGTGAAAAATGTTTCTTAGATGAATGAATATCAAAGTCAACAAGAGCTTATTGAGTTAACTGATTGTTAGAAAGGTCAATATCTTTTCAGACCTGTAGCACTTAAAATGATGAAGAACAGGAAGATGGCCCTGCTTTTCCACTGAGTTAGAGCGCATCTGAAACAATGTATTCAGATCCAGACTCTACAATTTAAACAAGGAGACAGAAAAGGCGGACAACCAAGATGGCCATAGAGTCTGTAATTACTGACGTACATACATAAAAAAGGCTTCATGGTATCATATTATAATACACAATGTTCTCAATGACATTATAGGATGCGTTCAATGTGTTGTTTCTCATTAGCAATGCAGAGTTCAATGAACAAAAAAATTGCAAATATGTGGTGTATTTACATATTTTCCTTAGCTCTTCGCTTATAGCTGTAATGCACTGCACCTCAGATGATTCATATCTCTGGTTTTTATTAAATCAATCTACATTTTTACCATGTCAGAAGGATTCAGATATGGCACACAGGTAGCCCACTGCACATGCTCCCACACTCAATCCAGGTTTAGAAATGACCAAGCAGTCCCTCGCCAGTCTGGTGTGGATTTGTGGGCCATCATTTGGAACCACTCTTAGTGACCCAGCCAGTCAAGTATGGGTATTAATTGGTCACTTACATGTTGAAATGTGTCAATTAGTAACCTATGTTTCCAGACTTTATAGTTACCCTGTACCTTCTACAGTGTTTTTCAGTGGTTCATTGAGGGAAAAGTAGGGATTAGGGCCACATAATGGTTACTATATGGACTCTGGAATCAGACTATCTGAGTTTGAATTCTACCCCTACCTCTTAGAAGCTCTACATAAACCTAGATTACTTCACTCTTCTCTTGCTCAGCATCTGCATCCACACAATAGAAATAAAAGTGATCCTAACTTTATAGGTTATTATGAGGATTAGATGTCAGAAAAGCAATGATAACTGTGCCTAGCAGATAGCATACTCCAAATCCAAGCTTGCTATTGTTTGGACATGGCTAATAAGAATAACCGTAATATCATCATCCAACACCCATCGATGACTGACCACCATCCTTGGCTAATTAGTTCAAATTTTCAGGAAAATATTTATTTGTCACGTGCAGGGGTCTACATATTCCGATAAGCTATATGTCAGACTTTGAACAACTCGCTTACCAATTCTGAGCTTATTTTGTTAAACACGATACTTAAGGCATGATGTTATACCAATGGCAATGTGATGGTTACTTTTATGTGTCAGCTTGGAGAGAGTTTTTGGATGAGATTAAAATTTAAATGAGTAGACTCTGAGTAAAGCATACTGTAGTATATAATGTGGGTGGGCCTCATCCAATGGGCTGAAACTCTGAATAGAACAAAGGCTGATTGGCTGACTTCTCTTGAGCAAGAGTAAATTCTGTGGTAGATGACCTTTGGACTTGAACTGCACATTGGCTCTTCCTGGAGGCCCAGCCCTCCAGCTCACTCTCTATATCTCCATGTCTTAGATTTGCCAACCTCCATAATCTTCTGAGCCAATTCCTTAAAATAATTTATCTGTTGATCTGTCTGTCTGTCTGTCTACCTATCTACTTATCTATATACACACTCACCATTGGTTTTCTTTGGAGACTTCTAATATAGGCAGTAAAAACAGTAAAAGAGCAGTGAGTGGATGAATACTACTGCAGGATTATTTCATCTGAGGAAAGACAGGAGGAACTGAGGGAGTCCAGCCAGGAGAAGAGAAGGCTAGTTTAGGTGTAAGAGCTATCTTCAAATATACAAAGGACCATCAAGGGGAAGAGAGACTGAGCTTGTTCTGGGTGGCTCTGAAGAGTGGGATAATTTGTAGGTGAACCGTGGATACAGACCAATGTCAACTTAATGAGAAGAAAACTTTCTAATAGCTAAAAGATGGAATGAGAGGAAGAGGCATTGTTTCTCAAAGTTTGGGACTCTGGTATGCAAGATGATTTTAGGTGTCACAGAGCATGGCATTACATATATGATAGTCACTACCCTTCAACTCTCCTTTACTTTTCATGATGTTAAAGATAATGTCTCATATCAGGCCTACAATGACGTTAATACCTCTGTCCGCTTCTGCATTTTCATTTTTGTCAAAGGCAAAGCTGGACTCAAGTTTATTCTCCTGCTATTTATAGTCACTTTTTTACATCTGCCTTCTCTTCATGGGAAAGCATGTTGGTTTTTCACTTAGAGTTGTGTTAATTTCTCTTTTAAAGTATCAAAGAAAAACAGGAATTTTACAGAGGGAAAATATTAAGTAAAACTAGTAATGAAGACACATAGTTATACCTCAGGTCATACCAGGAGTACACACATGACTAAAGCCTGCATAACACAGGGA
>NW_006431919.1:6429330-6443921 GCF_000325575.1 Pteropus alecto | reverse complement strand
CAAGAAGACCACGAGTGGACTCAGCTCAAGTTGAATGTCAGGACTAGATAAGTTTTAAGATACATTTTTTTCCCATCTGAGAGTTAATGATTCTATAACATGCTAGATCCTTAAAGGTGATGTGATGTTATTCAAATAATTAAATAACGTGTCATCTAAAACAGGTAAAACAAGCCATGTAAGTAACTTTCAGAAGTGAACACTGGAAATATCTTTATTTTAGTAGACATCAATTAGGTTTTTTTTGAAACTGAGCTTTATTTTAAAATAAAGTCTGAATAAAACATCCCCCCAAATAAGGTGTTCGCTTCTTCGATTCATGTAATTTGGTCAATGGGCACATGTGAGACCATAATGATGGACAGGTCTATGATATGAGCTGAAAGAGAATAATCCAGGGCTGGCAGGTTTTTTTCCTTTAATTATTGAAATTTAAATGACTTTCACTTATAATTAATTTTATACATTCTTTGAAGAACTGTCAAATTGCATTTCCCTAGATTAATATTTGAACAAATCTATTACTTGCTGTGGAAAGTAAAATTTTCACAAAACCTAAATACAGCCCTAAAAGGGAACTGTTGTGCAAACAAAATGATTAGCCTAAATTAGGACAAATGAAACATAATAAATGAGTTGAAAATGTACAGTGGGAAACACTCCACATTTATGATTCTATAGGAAAAAAGTCAACAGAAATTTCTGTTCTGAGAACTGGGAGACTGTCCTGTTAATTTAGACAAAGCAGTTGCTGTGTCCCCAAGCCTTCAGATTGCTCCTCCTCACAATTTAGGAGCAAGAAAGAGACTTTCTACTTTTAAGTCTCCACTTGATTATAAAATAATGGCATTTCTAAAATTCAAGCAATTCAGTCAATGTGCTATAAGATTCTTAAAATGTGTTTTGATTCATCAATAGATGAATAAATGAAATATACATAAAATGGAATATTATTCTACCTTAAAAAGTAATTCTGACACATGGTAAAAGATGGAAGTAATTCTGACACATTGGTAAAAGATGGAAGATATTAGGTTAAATTAGCCAGTCACTAAAGGTCAAATACCATATGATTCCACATACATGAGTTACTGAGAGTAATCAAATTTACAGAGACAAAGAGCAGAATGGTGGTTTCCAGGAGGTGGGGAGTTATTGTTTACTGGGTAAAGAGTTTCAGTTTTGCAAAATGAAAACAGTTTGAAGATGGGTGGTGGCTGTACAACAACGTCAATGCATTTAATGCCACTGAACTGTGCACTTAGAAATGGTTTATGTGTATTTTACCACAATTAAAAAAATTAAAAATGTATTGCAACATGCCACTGAACTGTGCACTTAGAAATGGTTTATGTGTATTTTACAATTAAAAAAATTAAAAATGTATTGCAATCGTCAGAGAGGAGAAAAAAAGTGTTTTGGTATAATTCCTTGCTCCTTACTTTTCAATAAATCAATTCTCCAGCCAACCAACAAACCAGCATCTCAAAGAACAAATTTCTTTTACCATTAAGCATCACATTTAACTTCCTCATTCTTTGATAATGATTCCAGACAGAAAATATACTGAATACGGCAAATCTCTTTTTGATTTAGCCTGAAAAACTTGAGGGAGTGAGGAGAGAACAGTCTTTCGAGAACTCTTCACACTGCACAGACCGTTCTTACAGCACAGCTCCAGAGTCAGACTGGTTTTGACACCCAGCTTCCCACTCTCCCCCATCCTGCCCCTCCCCCACACTCAGGAGATGTGAGCCCTTGGGTTTACAACTTGGTCTCTCTATCCTCAGATTCATTATCTGTCAAAAAGCATTAATAATTAAATCTGCGTCATAGGGTTGATGAGTCCTTTGCATAGTGCCTATTTCAGAGTAGGTGTCAATTGTCTATAATCACCATTTTCCTCCTATTAATAACTCCGTTAAGTTAATTAGGTAAATACTATTATTATAATCCAAGAAATTAAAGGTGAGGGGAAAGACGAACCTCTACGTTATATTCAGATCTGATTCCTTCTTTACCCCATGGCTCAGACCACTATCGCCTATTGCCTGGAATTCTGAGAGTCTCCACCTGCTTTCATCTTCGCCTCCCTTTCTCCACGTCCTGCAGTGCTGTCATCCCAAATAGCAACCCGAGTCTAACAATGTGCTTCCTTTGCTCGAAATCTTTCACTGTCTCCTCCTTTTCCCTTAGAGTAAAGCTTTCACCATGGCCTGCAAGGCCCTACATGGGTCTGGTTCCTATCACCTGCCGGACCTCATCTACTCCTGCTCCCTTGGGTCACTCTGCTTCAGCACACTGGCCTCCTTGTTGATCCTCAACATGACAAACATGTTCCTGCTTCAGGGCCTTTGCACCTCAGCCACGAGTCCTTTTCCAAAAAATATCCTCATGACTAATTCTCTCACCTCCCTGACATCATTGTTCATATGGCAACGTCTCAAGAGGCCCATCCCGACCCCGCTACTTAATTCTACAACCTCCCTCACTCCTCTGTCCCACTCTCTCTGGTCCTTCATATCCTGTGTACTGTGCTACATTTTTCTTTCTTCACAGTAATTATTACCTTCTTACATAGTACATAATTCACTTACTTTACTATGTTTACTGTTTATTTTCTCTTCCCCCCACCCCTCAATAGAATTAAGCTCTATTGATACAGGATCTTGGTCTGTTTTGGTCTTTAATATATACCAAGTAATTAATACAGTTCCTGGCACATAGTAAATACTCAGTAGATATTTGTTGAATGAAAGAAGAAATGCCTATCTATCTATCATCTATCTATCATCTATCAACATCAACTATCACCTATCTATCTAGGCATATTCCACTTACAACATATATGCTTGGAGCTCTGCATGAATTATTTTATTTACTCCTCATGCCGATCCTTTCATATGAGTAATACTACCCCTATTTTAAAGAGAAAGCAGTTGAAATTTAATGAAAGAAGTGAAGTAACTTATCTAAGACCGTGGACTTGGGAGCTGGGGTTTAGACTTAAGTTCTTGACCTTAAATGTAGCATTCTTTCCATAAGACCACATCTTAATATGACAATGGAAAAAAGTAGGCGATATGTAAAAAAATTGGTCCATTTGCAGATTACACCCCTGCTGTAAGGAGTGACCTGAGGAACCAGCTCAGATACTGGAAAACCACTGAAGTGTATTCAATACCATTAGGTTGATTATTTTTACTTCCAGAGAAGCAGATGGCATTGACCCCGACCCTAACAGGAAGAGTTCTATGTTTCTAAGTCATCAAGAGTAAGTTATCCAAGAGCCACGCAAACTGGCAACCACCATGGGCTCAGGAGTAAAAGTCCTTCACAATTTCCAACTGTTGGAAAAACTCGAAGAAGTCCAGAAAGGGGTAGAAGACGGCACGGTTAGCTGAGGTCTAGAAGGTGACAAAGACATGACCCTTACAAGATGGACAGAGATGATAATCGAGCCTCCAAGAATAATAATGAAAACCGAATACACAGTTAAAATACACAGTTAAAATAGAACGTGGACCTAAATACCCAGAAATGCCCCCCTTTGTAAGATTTGTAACAAAAATCAGTACAAATGGAGTTAATAGTTCTAACGGCATGGTAGACCCAGGAGCCCTATCAGTGCTAGCAAAACGGCAGAATTCATATTGCGTCAAAGTCGTCCAAGAGCTTTAGCAACTGATGAGGTCTAAAGAAAACAGGAAACTCCCTCAGTCACCTGAAGGGCAGTGTTACCACAATTAACCAAGAAGAAAACCACAGGCCCTCCTCCTCTGCCATCCGATTTAAACAGTCTTCATTTTCCACAATTTTCTAGATAAACGTGCTGTAGACCTCCAAGTACTGGAAAGGAAGCCCCCATCCAAAGGCCATTTATCTTAATATACTGTAATTATATTTTTGTCCATTTGAAATATATAAGTTGTACTATAACAACAACAACAAACACCAACAAACAAACAGTTATCCAAGCCTCAATAGTCAGAAAGACCTTCCTATGAATTTCACTGGTTTCCAACTTGGATTACCATAGGGCTGGATAAATACCAGCCGGTCTCTTGCTACTGGGCTAGTTAATTCCTTTTAAAATGAAGAACAATCCTTTATTTTTATATGTATTAAGGTAAGGATGAATATTTCTTAGCAATGGCTTCAAAAAGAACCAGAAACAATCCTGGGAGAATCTCCAAAAGCCAGACCTGACGGAGTCCTCAGTGGCCATCTACTCTGACTTCTTAATTCGCAGAGGGGAAAACTGAGAGCCAGAGTTGGCAAATACTTCCGCACAGAACCATAATGTAGAAGAATTATCAAATCTTGTCGACAGAAAGACTTTGTGCTCTGAATGCACGTGGGAGTTACAGAATGGAATGTCCTTCCACATTTCCTTAATTCAGTCTTATCCTTCATTAAGACTAGACTTCCCTGTGTATTTCTTTCTGCCCCGAGGTGGGTAAATTCTAATTAATTAGATTGTAACTGAAACTCGATGGCTAATAAATAATTGTGATGGCAGCTATTATTATTGAGTGTATGTATACACACACACACACACACACACACACACACACACACACACACACACACACACAATGTGCCAGAGTAAGAACTTTAAGTGCATTGGACCATTTCAAGCTAATAAGTCTCATTAATTATAAACATTATCCCTCATCTGCTTTACAGGTAAGAAAACTAAGGATCAAGGATGTAAACTGACTCATCTAAGTTCACCCAGAGAACCACAGGCAGAACACAGATGTTAATTGGTCAGGTGTTTATCTAACTCCAAAGCCAGTATTCATAATCAGTTTACTACACTATATTGTTACTACTTAAAATTATCTTCAGTTAATTTCATTTGCCTGAAACATATAGGATGAGGGTGGGGTGGGGAATACAATGTATTATCCTAAACTCTAACAATTATACAGTAGTAATAATTGTAAATGATATCTGTCTCTGAATTTTAAACTTGTTTTCTGCTGTAGAGTCTTTCAGTTTATGCATTCCATGAGCCTCTTTTATTATGGCGTAAATACAGCCCACATTTGCATTAATGCTGCTACCATATGGAAACTCATGTCAGCACTTAGCAGGGTTTCTGGGTGTCATCCATGTAACTTTGAGAAACCAGAGGGCTTCTTTCCAGATTTCCCTCTTGAACTGGCTGATACAACAGTCTTTAAATTTGCATTCAATTGAGAACAGGATTTTTCTCTTCCAAGGGGTTTTACTACTGTTCTGAAGGTGAGGAATTGGGGGAGGGTGCAGTTGTGGGGGAGGGAAAAATTATATGACAGCACATTTGCTTCTATTAAGAGATGCAAAAGGAAACTGTTACATCTGGCTCCATTTCCTTGCCAAATTCTTTAATTGTTTTGTAATCTGAGAAAAAACAAAGGTGATGAAAGAAAATAGAAGTAACTAGGCATAAATAAAACAAGCTCATCACAGAATCCTAACTCCATCGTCATGGCAATACATATTTATATATCTAACCTCTGACCCCCATTACCACTAAAGACTCTGATGTTGATTTTTTTACTCTCCTGTTGGAGGGAAAAATATAAAGAGATCCATAATTTTTACTTCCTAAGGTTGATGAATATCATTAGATAGAAGCTGACACTGCTTTATAATAATGCAGTGTTCTCATTACCTTCAGAATCTAGAGCTAAAATCCTCTTGAGATGTGTGTGAGGTCAGCTTCCTTAAACAGGCAGAGGTCTCTTACAGACTCAGGGTTAGAGAGTGTGCAAGTCTCCTATGGGGGTTCAGGAACTCAGTATCTTGCCTAACAACCTCTGTTACTGATAACTCGGCAAAGCCCTTTAATTCTCACAGTACCCAGGGGAAGTAGGCATCATTATTCCCAATTTACAGATGAGGAAACTGAGCAGAGGTTAACTTGCTCGAGGTATCACAGCTAGAAAGTGGCAAATTTGAAACTTCATATTCTCGAGTCTGTAGTTTTAATTATTGTTCTATTCTGTCTCTTGTGGAAATATCTGGGCCACTACAGATTTTTATGCAGAACTAGCCTCAATGTCTATCTAGACAGCACATATTTTTTGTTTTGTTTTGAAAGATCCAACATGTACTAAACCCAAGTTCCACTTTGCAAGCTTAGTCGTACAAATACCGCTGTCTTGCTGCAGATAACATTCTCTCATCGTGCTGCCTGAAGAAGCCACGCAGTGACTGTGCCCAGGGAGAGGGGGTGACAGTGCTCTGGATTCATGATGGAAAACCTCCTGGTTTGAGAAGTTCAGGGGTGTTTTTGAAAAGGGACCAGTGCTCCTAAGGCTGGAGGGTAAAACTGAGACCAACCCTCATCTTCTTTCCACTGGAAAAAGGCCCCACTTCACATGCTCCTACTCTGGATAATTACTCTTTCCTCCCGTCCGCATTTCAAAGCCAATGTTTACGGAGCTCATACTATACATCACGCACTATTAAACACTTTGTTATCTCATTTAATCCCACAACCACCTGAGGAAATTGATATGATATTCACATTTTATAGATAGTAAAACTAAAACAGAGAGGGGAGGGGGCTGTCCAAGGTCATCCAGCTAGTAAACAGCAGAGTGGGGTTCAACCTATGTCTATCAGATTCCAGAACAGAAGCTCTCAACCCTATCCCTTGCACAACAGATGGCATTGGCAATCCATCCACCACATGCCTACTTTTGCCTTCCAGAACACCCTTAGTCCTGTCCCTCAATTGAAGACCAGTGAGTACGGAGCTTTATCTCTGGTCAGAAAACCTGAGTGGCTTTTGTTGTTGCTGCTGTTGTTAAACTTGGACCATTTGCAAGTGCAGACAGAAACGGTGTCTCCAGCCACAGTGAGGATCCAGAGGTTTTTCTGCCCACGCACTGGACTCCTTGGCTCACATTTGAAATTCATTAGACACAGCATCGTTTCATTTGCTTAGGGTTTTGTTCTCTCATCATAAAAATATAACATAAAGGGCAATAATCCCCAGTGATTATCAATCTCTGATTCCGCTTTTCCCCCACCTTCGTGACTGAACTATACACATCCTTCCCTGGGTGGCTCACTCAGGCTCAGTGTACTAGATGATGAAGTAAGTACTTAAGGATCATAACAACACCTGATCCATCTTTCCACCCCCAGTGATTTGGTGCAGTGTCTGACACAGAATAGAAGTCAACAAACATTGCTTGTTTGTATGAAGGATATCTTCATGCATGCTTGCAAGTAATAATAACTCAGAAGTGTGACAAAATTTACAGTGACATGATGGGGAGTTGACTTTTGATTAAAATGATAATGAGACTCACCAGTGATGTCCACCATGTGTTGAATACTTAGTTATGTGTCAGGTGCCGTGTTAACACTTCACATGAATGATCAAATCCTGTCCTCTACAAGGATGTAGGAAGGAGAGAACACTGCTGACTTATCTCACAGGTGAGGAAGCTGACACTGGAGAGAGTAAGTAACTCAGCTGAAGACTTGGAGCTCATAAGTGCTGGAAATGGAATTTCACATCCGGAGACCACTGTCTGACACTGCTTTTGAAAATGAATCAAGTAATATTTTCTTTTTTCTTTATTAATAACTCATTCAACATTTTTGAGTGCATTATTTGCCCTGGGTACTAATATTAGCCACTAGGAATATAAACAAGGCAGAGCCCTTCTCCGAGAATCATAATGTTTCCTTTTTCAGATGAGCAACTATCTAAACTGGGGCATGATGTGAGAATTTTCACAGGCTTAGAAGAAATAGACACAATTTATTTTACATAGTAAGTTCTTATAGACAATAAGATATATGTAGTAAATGGAACCTTTCCACAATCTTAGAGGAGGACAGGAAAAGAGCATTATATCCAGCCTGATGGGAAGCACGGGGGGAGTATCATGGAAGGCTTCCTTGGGGTAGTGATACTTCATTGTTAGTGTTCTGTTTCAAATCTAAAATGAACATGAATCTCACCTGAAAGTCATACAGGCCTAGTGACAGTACAAATTTTCTAGTAATCTTCCAGTGCAAGGATAGGAAAACTTTGTAAAGGGTCACATAATAAATATTTTAAGCTCTACGGGCCATATAGTCTGTCATAACTATTCAATCCTGTTATGTTCTGAAAGCAGTCATAGATAATACATAAATGAATGGGCATGGCTGTGTTCCAATAAAACTATATTTATAAAAACAGGCCCACAGGCTGGATTTGGCCCAGGGTCTATATTTGCTGACTCCTGCTCTGCTATGAAAAACTTGAACCTACAATAGCTGTGTATTCATAAGTACCCACATAACTAGTAGTACATATAGGTGCAGAAATCCTGATAAATCGAATCAGTTTCTGATCCCAGGAAGCAACTTTCCTGACTATGACTAATACCTCCCATCTTTATCTGAGAGAAAACACTCTGCGAACAACAGATGGTGTTGCTATGGAGTCTTCAACATCCTCCTCAGCTGCAGATATAACTATGCCAGTTGCAGGCTGAAAACGATCAACCAACTGAGAGCTTCCTGGGAAAATATTTAAAAGGTAGAAATATTCTACAGATGGGATATTCAGAGCTATGGTTGATTTTCTTAAATAAAGAGTAATCACTAGTAAAAAAAGAATAATCAAAGGCACTCATTCTTCACAGCCAGAAAATCATTAAAACTGGGAAAAGCATTAATGATTCAGAGTAGACACAAGACCACATTATCACTCACAATGCGATTGCTATGTTATAAATCACATGAATCTGTATTTCTAAATTTGACCCTCTGGTAAATAATCTACAATCATAGTTATAGAAAAATGTACATTTCCTCTAAGTCTGCAAAAATTCTCACATTATATCCTGATTTATATAGTTGTCCATCAAAAAAGAAAACGTTTAAGAAAAGTCTAATATGTTTTTCAGCCAAGACAAGAGTAAAATGTACATAATTTGACTTCACATTAGTTCTTAACCCTACTTTAAACTAGCTTGGGTCTAAAGAGATGATTCTTGTATTGTTTATTTAACAAATATTTATTTAGCACAAATTCCAGCAAAAGAGAGGAGATATAGGAATGTACAAAATTAACTAAATAAAGTTATAACCCATGAAGACGTTAGCATTGGCTAGAATTCACTGTAGGTCACTGCTAACCATTGATGATTTCCTGCCCTGTGTGTTAACATTAGATATTGATAGTACGTAGAGGGATACAGGGAAGGAAATAAAACTCTGGACACATGTAAGGATAGTGTGATTAGAAGATCACAAGACAAAGTAAATTCTGAAGGACCTTTCAAAAGAGAGGCAGTGAAAAAAATGACATGGAAGCTTTTAGGTGATGAATAACCATGAGTCATTTAATCTTCTTAAGGTGTTCTCTACTTTATTAGGGAACACAGTGAGAGTGCCTGGGCTTAGTTTATTTAGAAGGAAGAAAATGGGTTTATGGAGCCTGAGTCCCTCGCTAGCTTGTTTTGTTTTGTTTTGTTTTTAATCTCATCATTTATGTCAGGATATCAGGCATTCAAATCACTTTTCAGGCATTAAACAAACATGTGCAATGTGATGACTGACTTAAGAAATGGTAATTTTCAGGCAGAAAGGATGAATCTTCAAAAGGAGAAATATCTAAAACTTAAAAGATTGTGGAAAACAATTCCACTGACAATAGATCAAAAAAAAATCGCTTAGGAATAAATGTACCCAAAGAAATGCAAGACACATATACTGAAATCTACGAACATTGTTAAAAGAAACTGAAGATCTGAAAAAAATGGAAAAACTTGACTGTGCCATTTTGAGAGTGATAGTCTAGAAGACCAGAGGTCTAAGGTGTACGCACGCACGTGTGTGCACATGTGCGTATGTATACGTCTAGAAAGGTGGTGAGGTAGACAGAAAACAAATAATATGTCTAGTAGTGTTAAGTGCTAAGAAATAAAACACAAAGTGTAAGTGTTAGGAATGTCAGATTCTTCATTGGAAGGATGGTGTAAAATTGTGAGAATTTAGTAGATATTTGGAAGAAAAGAGGAGATGAGATAGGTATATTTTTGGCTAAAAACTGAGGTGGGGGATGTTACTGGCGGGGCTAGGGTTGAGGACATTTGATGTGAGTGTGGGGATAGGTTAGAAAAGATCTGGGTACAGGATCAGGTTTAGGTATGAGGCATAAGTGTGACAGCTGAGTCTAAGCAGGAATACCGGAAGGGCAAGCTGGTCAACTCATGAAAGAACGTGTGTACTAAGTGAGATGCCTCTCTTGAAACGTGCCTCTTTATCTCATAACTATTTCCTTAAAAGAAGATGATCCACAAGGGCAGAAAAACAGTGAGAAGTGAAATGCTATCTTTGTGCATCATGCCAATTCCCGAATCCTCCAATGCCACACTTAAAAAGCACTGTGCCCCAGTCCTTCAATTTCTATTTGCTAAGAAAGGGCCTTCTTTAGTCCACGGAGGACAGGTTCTCCAGCAGGTCCTGGTCTGCGCTTTAACTCAGAGGCCTCTGTGAGCCAAGACAAGGAGCTCAGGAAGAGGGAATCCGATAATGTTTTATTTCAAACGACTCCTCCACAAATGAGGCTGCTTATCTGCACAAGCGAAAGAAAGTGAGTCATAAAGCTCCCTTCACTGACCCCTGGAGCAGCAATGCTTAGTTACGTATCTCTGTGGACCGAGGAATCTGAGGATAAACCAATGGACATAAAGTCAACTCTCACAGGGCTGCCAGTGTGTCCCAGGCTCGCACTGCACCAGCATCAGTGGTGGCAGTGAGGCTCGGGGTGGAAGGGGGAGTAAAGCCATCCTATCTATAGCTTATCACTGAATTGACAGAATGTGAAACAATTACCTCAGTAGGTACCAGTATCTCTTACCTTTTTACTTATAGCTGGAAAGCCCTTATCTTGGAATGCAGATTTTCCCAGCTCTGTGCAACCAAATCTTCCCCATTTCTTAAAGATAGGATCAAATTCCACTTCTTCCCCGCAGACCTTCCCCATTTACTGAGATAAGACATATAATTGATCTATACTTAGGATCCATTGCAACCTTGCAGTATAGTTATGAGAGGGAGCAGTGGTCATAAATCCCAGATTCACCTCTTTCTGAGTCTGTGTGTCAGATTTCACTCATGCTTTCTGCACCTCAGTTTCCCTTATCTGTGAAATTGGCCTAATAATAAACCTCATGGGGGTTTTTATAAGGCTATAAAGAATTAATGTACGTAGAGCATTTGGAATGGTGCCTAGTTTATAGTAAGGGTTCGGTACTCTTACTGTTCTTATGATGATGATAATGGTTATGTGTGTTCAGTTTTCATTTGCCTAGGAGATAGTAAATTTCTTGGTGGCAGTGCTTACTTCCTGTCTGCCTCTGAACTTGAGTTATTTAGCAGAAAAGGTTTGGGTATCATAGAATTAGACATATAAATTTTGGCTCAACTGCCTATTAGCTCTATGTTTAGGCAATGGCATTGAAAGGCAAGAGTTTGAGAGGCTATTTATGAACATCCAGCATTTGGACAAAGTACAGAAAGAGAGGTAGCCCAAGGAAAACTGAAGGGCCCGTTAACAGCAGACTCAGTAAACATGGTGTAGTACAATGAGGTGGCCAAGTGGAGTAGATAAAATAACACTCACATTTCTATCTAGCATAGCCTATTTCAAAATACCGTCGTGTTTGCATCTAGGCTAATAATTTGAGTGCATCCGGCTTTGGTGATGGATGTACTCTACATTTTGTGTTACTGAAAAAAAAAACATGGATGTGTTCCTTTAGTACTGATCTGTAATCAAAGATGATATTGCACCTTGGGCAAAGTAATACCATATTTAATTGCTCTTGGAATATTAACTATTCCTGAAAACAATGAATACATTTCCCAGATTTAGTGTTTTTTTTTTTGTTTTTTGTTTTTTTGAGGTTTAAATAATTGATTTCTGTCTTTTGACATAAGGAAGAGAATGAGGTATTGTGAAGAGAGAAATGGTCAAAATAACTTCCTATCTGAGCTGGCAAATTTTACAAATTGATAGGATCTTAAAGTGCTCAGGGCTGAACAAAATTTGAAAATGCTGTGATGCATATTGAAGACAGAGTATTTTAGAACGTTATTTAAAGTTCTTCCAAGATGGATGGAGTAGCCACCTCCTCCCGCGAGATCCCAGGCACCTGACCTACCCTTCCAATGGCTCTCTTTACTCCTCTCTGCATACGCCTTTTAATCCTTCCAGCTCAGTAACAGTCCCTTCACCTGGCACCACCAGTGACCATTCATTAATGTTCTCTGATACTCATCACTTGATTCAGTGCTCTGTGGGCACTTCCTCACTTAACCCTCCCACCAGCATTATGATAAAGGTCTTACTTTCCAAATTTTATAAGAAAAGCGAAACAGAGGCACAGTGACTTGGCCGAGATCACATGTCTGGCAGGTGGCTGAGCCAATTCAGTTTAGAAACAAGGCCAAAGCTCTGAAATCACTGACTTCATTACCAATATTCAATTTCCCCCGAAGTTATGTATGGTCTTCGGTCCTCTATGCTTTTCCTTCTCTTAGTTGCTCTGCAAATTCCTTATTTGAGTGTTTTCATAAACCAATTTATATTTAATTTGGTATTTTCGCTGACCCCAAAACTAAATCTATTTGAACAGCGATTAGCTCAAAATGCATGAAGTACTACCTTGAACTCACCATAATTCATACTTGTCTGATTCTCTTTCCCTTTCAAAGATTTTGTAGGTGATATTGTGGTTAAGAACCTAACATCTACTCTGCAAAGCTGATCTTATCCATAATGTCAGTGAAAGGCTCAGGGACTGGGGTATAGGGTAGGGCGCTAAGTCAGTTTGAGCCAGTAATACATGATTGTTGGTGGTTCCCAATAAAGCAGCGTTGATGATCTTCAGTGTGACAGGCTATTTGTCAACCACTGGACACAAATAAGAAAGCGATTAGACACAGTTGCTGCTGTTTGCCACCTCACAACCCAGAAGGGAACGAGCCCAATGCTCTGGATGACAGGCCCAAAGCCAGAAAGAACTGAGTCCGTGATGACACTGAGAGCCACTGAAGCAACCAGACCTGGAGTGTGGTTTGCTACAAGGCCATTGGTGAAGTGAGCTGATAAGTTTCCTACTGGTTCGAGCCAGTTTAAGTCTGCATATTTGATACTTGCAGCCCAAAGCATCGACTGATAGAGATTATCTTTTTCTATTTACTTAGGTCTGAGTTCTTGAAGCCAATTGTCAGTCTTTTATTTATGCGAAAATCATATTAACATTGCCTCCACCTTTTAGTACAGTGATTTCTCTTTATATAATATCTCTGGAACAATGGTTCTCAACTATGGTGATTTGGACCCCCAGGAAACATCTAGCATTGTCAGGAGTTATTTTTGGTTGTCACAAATAAGAAGGGGGTGCCACTGGCATCTAGTGGGTGCAGGCTAAGAATGCTGCTGAGCATCCTGCAATGCAAAGGATAATCCCCCACGACAATGACTTATCCATTCCAAAATGGCAAGGTTGAGAAACTGCTCTGGAAGGATGCACAAGATATTGGCCATTACAACTCCCTCTGTGGAGGAAAATGGATAGCTGAAGCAAAAGGCTACCAATAACTAATACAAATACTTTTAAATAAATCATTAAACCAATTATAAAATTTTTTTTATAAATGTAGGGACCTTTTTTAAGTAAAAGAGTTGGGAAGTAAATGCAATTTTTCCTGTTTGAAACGTAATTACTTTTTCCTTCATGACGATGTCTTCCTATGTCCAGTCACCTGCCCAGGATTACACCACAGGCCTCCTGCTGACCTCACTTCCCAGGTTGCTCTCCACTCTTTTCCCGTTATTTCATTGCTCTATGACTTGTGACAGCTGCTAGGGTTCATGGTAACAACTCCAGATACCTTTCCTGCCCTTCAAATCCTGGCTCCATTCCTACCTGACATCATATTTCACAAATTTTCAAGGTCTAGACAAAATTTCATTTATTCTGTAAAGCCTTCTCTAATCACCTCAGTCCATGATAATCTTTATTTTTTGCCTTCTATGGCATTTAGTGCCACAGAACTCAATGAAATAAAATAATCTGAAATCTTTCAGCATTAGGACTTCCTTCATAGACAGTAAAATTCACCAGAGAGGTTAAAGAACTATATTTTGTATTGTTCTTTCATTCTCCATAGATGTGACCATAGTAGCAGGCACAATGGTATTCAAAATAATTGCTAAAACACAAACACACATATACATGCCTGCTGGCCCTCCAACTGAGGAGGCAAAGTTCATTTTATGTGAGACGTAGATGAAAAAAAAAAAAGAAGAAAAACGATCCCTAACACTTGTAGATATAACAGAGATATAACAGATAGACCCTAATCTCTCTTTATAACTTCTCAGAGAACCACACCGTCTAATCCTGAATTTCCCAGCTGTGTATATGGGATGTTAACCAGAAGTCCAGAAAAAAGAATTCCATGGTCCACTTAATTTGGCAAATGAGTTAAACAAAATTAAGTGCATTTCTTCAGTGCAGAGCATCTCAGAATATGCTAATACTAATATTTAAGAATATTAAATATTCTTA
>NW_006431919.1:6422200-6429057 GCF_000325575.1 Pteropus alecto | reverse complement strand
CCCTATCACCCAGCGTGAACTCCCCCATCCACACACACAAGCTTCCATCTCCAAAGCCTCTGTGACAAGCTGGACATGTGTGATTCCCATTTGCTAGATGATAAAATGAGGCCTCGGAGAAGCTTAGTGTCTTGGTCACAGCCATGGTTGCAGTGAGCAAGCTGGGACTAGAAACCTGGAGCCTGACTCCACACTGATCCACTGCTCTTAGTACACACTTCTCTCTCTTTTTCATTGTAGCAATAGAAATGATTTTTGATAAAAGTTTGGGAGTGGAGAGGTATAATCTACTGCCCCCTGGCCTTAAGTTTAAGACACATAGCAGTCTCATTATATCATTAAATATTTCACTTACTGGAATACACACCTAAATAGAAAAAAAAAATACTGCCTAAGATAATGGGATATTAAAAAGCAAGGAGAGATTTGAAGAACGATCTAGTCCAACCTCTTTATTTCACAGTCAAATAAACTGACATCATAAAAGGAACAAAAACTTAGAGTCAGTTGGCAGAGCCAGCATCTGAATGGGTCACTCAGTCATCATAAGACTACTTAGATGCCTCCATTTACCAGCTGTGTGACCTTAGGCAAATCGCTTTGCTAAGATTTTTTTTTTTTCCCCTGAAAAGTGAGGCTATTCATATCTAGCTCTGAGCATGAAGATTAAGAGAAAAAAAGTAAAGGCACGTTAACATGGCCAGTGACAACAGTAGTTATTAGGTTATTGCTAGTATTATTATCTGGAGTTCATAACTCAGAGTACTACTAACAATTATTATCATCATTGCCTGCTGATAAAACATCTTAATTCCCATCCTTATGGGAAAAACGCTGTCCTTGTCTAGCATAGTTACTTTTTCTTTGGCCTTTTAAAAATCTGTCTTTACCATCTCAGCTGAGAGTAAAACCATGCTGACCTTCATTCTTGTTTTGCTAGTTTGTTTGCTGCTGCCGACATGCCAACACTGTGGTTATTTCAAACTTGGTGGAAACAGAACTCAAATGTCTTCTTGGGTCAAACAGTAGTGAGTGATGATGCCTAGGACTGATGGGAGTACACACTTTTACCCCTAAAACTTCAAATTCAACATTTTGAAGACTCTGGAGTGGCAAACACACTGCATGCGAGGACCTTGTGGAGAGGCTGAAACTGAGACGCCCAGTAATGCAGAACCAGCCACCTTCACCCCTGATAAACATACTTCCTTTTTCCCACGATGCCTTGCAAGTCCCTAGACAACTAACTGTTACTATTGTGCAGCCCCAGTCTGTAGCAGGTGGTTATAATTCAGGAAAGTCTACTTTTAGAAAATGAAAAAAATGACTCTCTGGTCATCCACACCCCACCCCTCGCTCTGGAACCTTCTGGAGCCTTCACTTTGGATTATTTGGAAGGCTCAGACTGAGAAATGTGGGTTGGAGGGAGACCAACACCCATATCCAGGCATTTCAGACATGCAGGGAAATAAACAACTGGGAATGGAACCAGAAGAATCATACTGCCTGGAAGAGTTCTTCTGAGCCTGAGGTGTGTGTCCTGGAAAACTAAAGTCCTGGGGAATTTGTAACCTTGACCAAAACCAGCTCTTACGACCTGGTGCTTCTCCAGTTGATCACTCTGCGACACGTGTGTGTCCCTACTCAGCAATTTACACAGTTCAACCCAGTGTTTCCTACGTGCTGACATAGGGCCAACACCGGGCTAGCTGCTGGGGCTCAGGGTTTGACAACAGTGTTCACATTTGGCAAAGTTACGCATTTCAGATTTTCTGACAGCAATTTTCAAATTTCACAGTCTGGCAGTTCTCAAATAATTCTCATTTAATTGAGAGGTAAACTGATGTCCAGAAAGGTTAAATGATCGCCCAAGTTCCCACAGGAAATCACTCATAAAACTGAGGACTAGAAGGCAAGTCTTTACTAGCAAGCTAGGTCTTTACTGCATGGTATTTGAATTTCTCCCTGACTAGAGAAAGGAAGGGTAAGGGTGCAACTTGCTTGTTGCTTCTCTCTGAAATTCTCGCTAACATCACCTAGACTAGGGGACATCACCTAGACTAAGTAACCAGCTTGTTAACTGGACGTTGGGGTCCCTCTTACTCTTATGTACGCACATCTTGATCCTCAGAGAGGAGATTTAATTCAGGAAATCTCTCTTCACTGGACTACACCAGACTGAGCTTTCCCAGCTGCTTCCTGAAGAGATGGTGTTAATCTCTTAAATCCTTTAATGACAAAAAACTGCTAGAAAACAGAGCCAGAGCCAGCCTACCCTTTGGACTGACTCCACAGGGTCCACCAGGGTCTGCAGGTTTCCCCACAGTCACAGGAGCACAGCCACTTCACTGTCCACTTACTGGTCACTTGTCCTAAAAGTAAGTCCACAGAAATGGGTTTAGCAACTGCTGGCTCAGAAGACTGAAGAAGACCTCTGCGTCCCGCAGGTCATGATCAAGGCCCCTTGAGCATTTACTGTGGTGTCTGGCACTTGGCCCGGCCTCTTCGTTTTTTATTCCATTTAATCCTCATAACAAACTCATGTGTTAGGTATTATTATTATCTCCAGTTTGCAGAGAGGGACACAGTGGCTCATAGAGAGTTAAGGACTTGCTCAAGGTAAAGATGCACAAACTGTAAATGGTTTAGACCTAGAGCTCCTGCCCTCCACAACAGCGCCATAACCGCTGAAGTCTCTGGACCAGTGCTGTAATTTCGGAATCCTGCTTTACTGACATTTTTAATGCAAAGGACCTGAAGTCACATGCTACTTAAAACTGAGTAGCACTTAGGAAGCACCTGTTAAAAGAATAAATGGGTTCACTTGCATTCTTTCTTCATCTAGATCACTGGTTGTCAAGGGAGGCATTGGGCAGATGTCCTCTGACTGCCATGCATACGTGAGGGTGCTACTCACATCTACTATATAAAGGCCAATGATCTTACACGACAGCTTGTCACAATAAAGAATTTTCTAGCCCCAAATATCCATAGTGCTGAGGCTGAGAAACCCCAGTCTAGACAAAGCCGGCCAAGGTCCTGTTGATATCTATAGATCGTAAAGCGGCTTCTGCCTGGAGAAATTCCTTAGAATCAGAATCTTCCTGGGCTTCCAGACCCATGACCTGGCCTTGACTTCATCTGGAGTTTAGTCTTGTGTGTCCACACCTTGGACACCTGCTTCTGTCTTCTTGAATTTACATACATGGTCTGCAGGTTCTAATCTCAAAAGACTGGGAACAGTACCTGGCTCTCCTGCTTTAGAATTCTTGCTCTGTCATTGCCCCTGATTGGCTGTGACACCCTGGACGACTCTTTATTTGGAGCCAGTGTGCTATAGGCAGCCAGCAGAAGCATGAGGTTGACTTTTATCAAAGGGAGACAGCAGAGGCGTGAAGTTAAATCTTTCTTTGAATTCAGAGTGCCTAAGTGGGAAGGCCGATGGTGCGGCATAAGACAAGTTACTCCATCTCTCTAAGTCTCACTTTACCTTTTCTTACCTGTAATGTAGGGATAATAATAGTACTTACTTCCCGGGGTTGCTAGGAGCATAACATGAATTAATATGTATAATGCATATTACCTGACAGTATATGAAAAAGTGCTTCATTTTTTCCAGAAAGCTGGTTATACTCACACAAGCTAGTTCCAGAAAGTCAGGATGCACTCATATAATGCAGATAAATCATTCTGATAAATTCTTACCTTTAGAAGTAGAATTCGAAAGTGACTATGTTTAATATATCCATCGCAAGCCAAACTGCCTTGAAAGGCAAGACAATTATTGTAAATAGGTGCAATGCTTGGATTAACACCAAAAGGAGTGTGTCAATCTGAGAAATGGTATACCTTGCCCAAAGGCTTTAAAGAAATTAACATCCTCTGCTCCCTACCAAAACAAACACACACACATTTACATATGCATGTGTGCATGCATGCACATACACAAACACACGGTCCCTCCAAACTGAATTTGTTGTCTTACAATTTGCACACTTCTCTCCAGACTTTTAATAATTTTAGGTCTATAAAAGTGTCCTCTGTTCCTACATGTAGTCATATGCCCAAGGTAAAGATGCTCTAAATGGATGAGAGCCAGAGTAGTCTGATCCAGAGTGAATTACAAACAAACCTATAGAGCCAAATTTAACAGAAGTCATCTTTCCAAACACAGGATGTAATCCTCTGACCAGCTTAGTATACAATAAATGCTCTCCCTTCCAACACCAACTATTTGGAAATCACCCCTGGAACTTCTGTTAGCATTTAGTATGGCTTGTATTTAAAGTTTTAAATATTTTTGGGGTGGGTGGTGAGAATGAATGCTTTATATCACCAATTCACCTGCAAGTTCATTGGGGGAGAAGTGCCTGCACATAGTAGGCATGCAAATAAACTTTTTTTTCCTCCTAACTTTGCCATTAATATTCTGTCTACTGTTTTGATCAACTCATCTTGATATACACGGTATTTTTTATTTTCACTAGCCTTCAAAATCTTTGGCATTTCAATAAAGGCAAGTGTTTGCACTGATGATTAAAATCTATTACTTAACCAGTATATAATGAATATTCAACAGATGCCTAGCATAATGCTAGTCACTTTTCAAGGAATAAAATAATAAGCTATATGACATTATCTTAGTTCTCAGAAATAGCATGATATTGTAGAAAGCGATGAGACGTTAGAAATAGATAGCTCTCGTTTAAATTTCTAATGCTCTTATTTGCCAACTCTATGACATTTGATGAGTTAACTTATCTAAAGCTTCATTTTCTTCTATGTAAAATGTGTATGTCATGGCTTTTGCTTTATAGGATTTGCTATAAAGTAGAAGATTGAATAGCATACACAAGGTTAACATAGTTCCTGAGACACTTTAGGGGCTTCACAAATGTTAGATCTTATTACCCTTTCCTTCTTGTGATACTTTTTTTCTGCTGCCCTCCATCCATGCTAAAGACTTAATTTATGATCTTGGCAAAACCAATGCGCTTTTTCACAAAAGCATTCCGACAGAAACCCAAGAATCATAATTGATTTCTCTCTTCTGTTCCCTCTCCCTGCTCCCGTGCTTGTCTCAGCAGCTCCAGTCAACCGTACCTCCAACATACTTTTCAAATCTCAGCTCTCCATCTTCTCCACCACCATCTCACTTGGAGTTGCCATTGTCTCTCACCTGAACCACTGAGCAGGTCTCCCCCTGGTCTCCCTGCTCCCACCGTTGTTCCTTCCTTCGGTCCATTTTTGATGCATCAGTCATGAAAAAACATCCTTTCTCAGATTAAAATCCTTCCCTGACTGTGTAGCTCATTTAGGATGAAACCCCAGGCCATCAACATTTCAACATTACCTTCATAGCCTTGCTTGTAGCTGTTGGACTCAGGAAGTTGTACTTGAGCACAAAACAAGTTATATTCAACTTATACAACTCTTTCCTTTCCTTACTCCTCCAGCTGTGTAAGCCTTCTTTCTGCTCCTTGAGTATATCAAGCTTTTTGCCTTCAAGCCTTTGCCTTCATGTTCCTTTGGTTTGAAGCATTCTCCTTTCTGTTCTTGCCATGGCTAACTTCTTTCTGTCTCAGAAATATCCTTTACAACAACATTTTGTAAACTAGCCCCTCCTCTGTAATCTGACACCATCTCATCACGCTTTGTCTTCATAGCTCTCTAAACAAGTGATGCTTACTTGGTTTTTGTTATTTACCTCTCCCACTAGATTATTAACTCAGTGGAAGCAGGTAAACTCTTATCTATTGATAAACTGTATCCCCAGATCATAATCTCCTGCCCAGCACCCAGGGGGTACACAATACATCTTTGTGGAAAAAGTGAACTGACTGCCATCAAAATTGTGCATGATCAATAAGCTGATAGCAAAGCAACTGGGTGAATACCACACTTCTGCATTACTGCTCCTACCATGGAGAACATGGCCCATCAGGATTTCATCAGCACTTTGGTATGTGATGAGACAAAGCAGCAAACTACAATGCCATGTAAGATTCAGTAATACTTGTTAAAATAATCATAAGTTTAAGGTCCAGGATTCTCACGTAAATATTCACGGAGGAATGAGTTAAAGGTCTATTTAAATGATGTGGCTTAGCTAGAGTTATACACACAAAAGGGAAGACTATTCCTCGAAGACATCCAAATATTGCCACACTTATAAGTATGGAAAACAAAATAGAAAAATCTGGTATACCAATTACCTCCCCCAGAGAGAAAGTTGTAATTCCTATCTCTCTCTTAGATAACTTACTATTAAATATAAAAATAAATCAAATACATATTAAATAATAATAGCTTTCTACAGTTTGAGTTCCTAGCATGCACTAGTAATTGTGCTGAGAGCTTACATACATTATTTCTGCCATATTCCTAGCCATACCAAATTTAGGGTGATTAGACAATATGACATCATAGTCAAGAAATTGGACTTTGGAGTTAGGGAGTCTTCAATTAAAGATCTAACTGCCTAAATAGCTTTGGATAAATTAAAAACCTCTCAGAACCTGTTCACTTCCATAAAGATAGAATTGGTAATCATTCATATTTTGAAGGGGAGCTGTTTATTTCAAAGAAAAAATGTATTATTCACTTACTGTTCTGCATGGTGCTTATGTGTGTTTTGACTCCATGAGTTCATATTCACCTTTTATAATTGAGGAAAATAAAGCTTTGACAGGTTCAGTAATTTGGCTGAGACATATGTGGTCCCAAAGACTGGTTTTCCCAACATACCTTGCTGTCCTTCAGATGAAATCCAACTTTTGAAATGTGTCAGAACTGGAACTCATATAGCAGGAGACCCAAGTGTGCCCAGTCCAGCAGGGATGCCTCCTTTTTCCCTA
>NW_006431919.1:6404272-6422183 GCF_000325575.1 Pteropus alecto | reverse complement strand
ACAGCTCTCAGAAGAAACACCCAACGCATAAAAGTCAGACATAGATCTAGGCAGAATAAGTGGTGTCTTCTTGCACATGGTTTTAGAAGGACCATATGGCACCCTCTGTCAGGGTCTCCTCAAAGGCTCTGCCAAAGGGCCAACAAACACTATTTTGATTTTTGTGTGCCCAGTAGTTCTTTGCCATAATGCACACATCCACTGAGTTAAAATATGAAACTGTTAGCTTTTATCTGTAGCTTGATTAGAATTACATTCCAATTAGGAATTAATTTAGAAAAGAAGAATGAAGCAAAGAAATTTGAAAAGATGAAGGGATAGTGAAAACCTTGCAAAATTGGGCTATGGGCAAGACAACGCACTACAGGACATACCTCTCTCCCCAAATTCCTTTCTTCTCTCCCCTTCCTCCATTCCTTCTCTCCCTCTCTCCTTGCCTCTATAATCCATAATAATTCATTGAGTATATCCAAACACTTAACACAATGCTAAACAAACAGAAGTAGCTGAGAGATGTTTTCTTAAAGTGTTACATAACGGGCAGTGAAGGGCAAGAAGAAATGAAGGTGGCTTAACTCACATTAGGTTCACAAACACTTGCTAAGTGTCTGCTTGTATAAGATACTGGGAGCAGAGCAATTATCGAGCCCTGGTCACAGAGAAGAGGGATTGAAACGGCAGCAAACTCACAGATGGTATCTGTAGTCAATCATGAGAGAGAAGTCCCCCGGTACAAGAAGTCAAAGTCATCTGGCCCCTCGTCCTTGAATACTCCAAGATTATAAAGTCAGCAAAGTAAGGTATTGAAAGAAAGCAACAAACACAAAAGCAGAACATATTCAACTCCAAATTCTGGTCAGTTCCATTGGAAACGTCTTGTCATCATAGTTTTTCTCATCTGCTCTTCAAATACTTCCTTTGCTTTCTTCTTTTAAAAAAGTAAAGTGAACTATTCCAAGTGACATCACCACCGCATCCAATGGAATCAACTGTAGCCAACCAGTTAGCTTACCTTACTTACTGGCAGTTTTTGCCAAATGCATTATTGAAAGGCCCTGAAGCTCTGAGAAAGCCAAGAGAGATTTATTAACCAAGATGTCTTCTGAAAGCACACCGGGACAGGCCCACAGAAGCTTGGCAACAAGAAAAAATACATCATCTCTCCTTGGGTCAGTCTTACATGAAGAAAAGAGTGCACTTCTCCAGACCTGGAGTGGTAAACATAGCAAGAAAAGTCACGAAAGCAGAAACATCTCTCTTCTGGCCACTGTTGCCCTTTTTTTTTTCCTGACTCATTTGGGCATCCTGAGTGGGTATAAACATTTTCTTCTTTCCACCAGAGTGTCAAGAACCTTATGTATAGAATAGGGTAGTGCTAATTAAGGTGATACAGCTAATCATTTTACCCTGAAAGTCAGCCCATCACAGGAAATATTTAGGAGGATATTAAAACAATTGTTCAATCAGACACTGAGATATAATTGATGTGAAATTCCAAAGTAAGATATCACATAAAAATATACAGAATCGACAAATGAAATATCTAAGAACATCCTCACTGGCTTCGAGAAGATGCAAGGGTCAAGGATGTGGGAGAAAGGGGATCTGTAAATATATATTTGTTGGGTAGCTCCTACTTTCTAATCTCAACCCCAATGGAAAAAGGCTTTACTGAATCCAACCTGAGATCTTGCCACATATTCCCTGTCAATGAAGTCATCATAGACTTCTCATCAAGAAATATGGAAGGTATTGAAAGCAGGAGAGGGCCAAAAATTCAAAATAGAGCGTGCACTCTCAGAATTTGTCAGGAGAAGAATGAGAGAGCTGTCCTGGAGTCGTCAGTAGTCCTGACCAAGGGGGCTAGCTGGGAGACAAGACGTTTTCATGTCGAATGGAAGGAGGGATGAAGCACATGTCCAGGGATGGAATACTTCACCTGCTTTTTTCCATAGGAATTGTGGGAGAGGTATCATACTTCCAGGGCTGGGCACGCCCAAAGAATTCAGAAAATGCTTCATGGGAGAGGAAGTCAGCTTAGCCATCTACCAGTCCTGGAAAGCACAAAGTCACCCAGGCAAATAACAACTGTCCCACTGTCTGCCACGTCCACCCTAAGAGGATTTGAAACTATAGCCAACAGCTAGAAAAGCAGAAGACGAGAGTGGAAACAGCTTAATGGACCCTACTTCTAATTCCAGAGGGAGAAAGCCACCAACCAAAAGCTCTATCTAGGGAACAAAAACAAACACTTCACTATGAATGAGGTTTGAATCGATAAATATCTTAGATGAGACATTTAAAATTTCTGAACTGAGCCTGTACTTTGTCCCTTAAAGTACCACCATGCTGTTTACAACTTTTAAGTGGCAGAAAACCCAGCAGGGACCGTCCAAATTTTCATGAGAGAAAAAGATCACTGCCAACTGAAACTTTAAAGAAATAGTGAAGACAAAGATAAAGATGCACTTAAATTATAAGTTGTGCTTATTTAACATACCATTTACACATCTGTTCAGCATATATTTGTTGAGTGTCAAGCGCTGTGACAGACAAAGGAATGCAAAGGTGACTAAGTCCTACGACAGGACTTCTGAGCTCACAGTGCAGTGGGATGGGGTGGGGCTGTCTTGATATAATGCCGTCTCCAAATCAGACTGATATCGAGATAGAAAACATATGCTTTGGGATAATTCATATCTGGATTTGAATTGCAACTGCTCTACATACCAGCTGGAGAAAATTATCTAACTATTTTGCACTTCGGTTCTCCTCACTTATAAATGGAGATAAAGTGATCTACCTTCTAAGAACGCCAAAAAGATTTAAGGAAAATGTATAAAAAGCATATAGTATACTTCTTGACCCATAAAACCTCAAAAAATAGTAGAGAAGATGTCACTAACAAGAGGGTGATACGGCCAGCAATCCTTCAGAAAACAACAGACAAAATAAATGGGTATTGCCATTAAATATCCCCATCATAAAAGTTAAAATGAAAGATTTAAGAGAAAGTATTACTATTTCCTAAATAATTTATGTCTCATTACTTTTATTCTTATACTCATAAAAATTCCCATTCAACCGACTGTAATATTTTTATTTCCTGAATTTTTATTATATAAATAATCAGGACCACAAAATCCAGTATTTAATCATCTCATTTCCTATGCTTTAATTGTCTTCTTGTGCAAAGTCTTATCTCCCAAATTATAAGAGCTAACTGAAGACAGGGTGGGCAGTAATATTTTGGAATATTTGCTAGAATGTTTTAGGTCTTTGGCAAATATAGACATAGTTTAATAGAAAGGACTTAAGTTTTAAAATGTGTCAGTGTGTACAAATGCAGGCTATTCTGAGTTCCTGTTATAAACACAAACATAAACACGACAGTCTTCGTAAATTCTAACTGGAAAATACTTTCATGGTCAAAGCAGAAATACTTCTTGATACCTGCAAATCACCTTTGACTGATGAGAAATTTCTTTTGGCTCTGAGGTGGGTTCCACGCATTACAAAAACAGGATGGTAGAGAACAAACTTTCTCAAACCATTCTGCAAGTTGAATTTCAACATGGAATTTCTCTGAGTCTGCCAATGGCATTTTGAAAAGAATTTCATTAAATGTTGCTAACATGTCATAAGCTCCCTTAAATGGAAGGGTAATGGCTCATAACATTTGTAAGCTTTTTAATTTCATGGAATATGAGCAGCATAATCAGGACCTATTAAAGTCAATCAACTGTGCCAAGTGGGGCTACCTACCTTTGCTTTTGTTTCTATTTTCCTTGTGGGTACACTCCATGAACAGCCCCTGAATCATTCTTTAAGGCTAACACTGGTGTGTGATATTCTAAATAACCTCTGATGAAATCATCACAGCAGTATTTGCCTGTGTGGGTTGAATAGACATCTCTTGGGAAATGGCTCTTGGCTTCTGAGAAAGAGAGATTTCCCTTTCTATTTGCTTCGGCTCAGAAGGTACAATTTTGGTAGGATTCAAAATCAGTTGTCTGACCAATGCAACTGGAATTAGTATATGGAGATGAATATAAGCAATCTTATTTATATTTTCAATGATAGAGGTGTTCAAACTACCAATTCTTCAAGACTGGTCTCCAGGTTTTCTTCTATCATGAAACCTTCAACTATAATAGTGGCCCTTTCTATGGGCTAAGTGCCAGGCATGGCTCTAGGCACCCTGCCTATGTTTTCTTATTTAATTTTCAAAACAACTCTATAATACTATCAGTTACCTCATATTATAGACAGAGAAACTCAAGTTTGAGATGTCAAGTAATATGGCCCAAATTACAAAGCTAATAAGTAGCAAAGCTAAGCTTCAAACCCAGTTTCAGTTTATCTTTAAATCATATGTAATGTGATATCATGCTTTATTGCCTTCACAATCACCTTGTTTCAGATCTTCCTCGGCAATGGAGATATCCAGGGAGAGTTTCTACATGGGGATTAGAGGGTACCAGGTAGATTGATAATCTAGGATGACTGAGGGCTACAGAGTCAAACAGGGAGAACTCACCCCACAGTTGAGGCAGAAAGTACCCTTCAAAATTAGAGAAGCATCAGTGAGTGTAACAAACCAGCTTAGGGCAAGACTAGAAGCAGAAGGATGATTTAGAAGCGAGGAAGTCTGCGAAGAGGTTAGAAAATGGAGTAAAGGATGGGCTAGGGAGAGAAATGTGACACTAAGACTGTGAGAACTATAAATCTTTACCACAAACAAACAAAAACAAACAAACAAAAAGAATGATGGATACATAGATGGTGCCCAAACACAGTGTCTGCATTCAATTACAAATTATATAAAAGATGGGGAAAACATTCAGTTATTCTGTAGGCTGCCACTAATGACTACTAGACCAAGAAAATGTACAAATTAATGGTCTTACACTAACTGACATGCACGCCCTTTGCAATAGCTGAAGGAGATGGAAGAAAAGTGTTCATCTGAAAAAAAGGAACAAATTTTATCCAAGGATACTAACTTCATTGTGGATGTACTATATTTTTAGACATATTGCAAATACTTCAGTTTTAGTTGATAAGAAATGAAGGAACAGTTCAAGGAATAAGAATTGCAGTGGGATGTTATACTTTTTATACTTGAAGAATTTGTAAGAGAAGTTGAATTTAGAATGAAGAAGACAGAATTCTTTCTCCAGGAAGGTTCCCAGAGGTAATTAAGCCCTATGCCCTAAGGTATCCATTATATATAATGAATTAATTTCTTTCCTATGAATATAGGATGGTACTAAGTATTTGAAGAATTGCAAGAATTGAGAAAATAGTCACGTATATTTTCTCTGTTCCATAGTTTCAAATAAAAATCTAGAGTTAAGAAAGACCAGGTCTTTGAAAATTTGGAATTTCTATAGGCTTTTATAAGTTTATATTTGTTTCGTTTTGATGGGATCAGAATGAGAAAAACCAGTAACTTGTAGTCTGAAGTTCTGGACAAAATAATATCTACGGAACCTAAGATGTCTAGAATATCATGGCATTTTTCCTGAGTCAGAATTAATTAGAACATGGATCCTTGATTATTTCCAAGTAGACACTGTATACAATTCGAACAGAGGCATGATAGAGAGAAGTAATGATATAGTCGGAGATGGCAGTAACGACTGCCATCTGTAACGACTACTTGGTGGAAGACTGCTTCTTGCAGATCTGTGGTTTAAATGGAGAACAAATGGTCTCCATAGGAAGCTATAATTCATACGGGAAAATTGCAGAACAGAGGTCATCTGTAGGGGTGTGGGGAATGGCCAGGGAAACAGCGATTGGCAGAGAAAGGAACTAAGATGTTCTTCTCTTCATGAAACTGACAAGTGTCTCACATGTTTCCTTGGGTTGCAGAGAAAGCAAGTTAGCATAGGCCAACATCTGTCTACTGTTCCCAGATAATATAGCATTCCAGTTAAGAACATGGTGTTAGAGTCAACATGGGTTGGAGTATTAGATGTCTGTTCTTCTTAAATCTTGCTAAGCCTCTGAGTACTTATCTTTAAATAGAAGATTAAAATGATAGATCCTTCTTAGGGTTCCTATAAGGTATAGACGAGATAACTTCACATTAGCACTGTGGCTGTTAGCTTTTACAACATGACGGTATAATCACACATTAGTTAGATTCAAATTCAGCAAACATTTATGAGCAATCACTGTGGGCTGGGCTCTCTGCTAGGTGATTTCGCATGTATTAGTTCACTTAATCTCCATAACAGCAAATCTTTTAATATGTATTAAAGTTTTAGATATTCAATATTAAAACAGAACAGCCAAACCCTGCAGGCACTTAGCAACATTTAAAAAATTTCTAATCATTCCCCATTCCCAGGTAACAATTCGTTAGTTATCTCAAGAACAGAATGGAATGGTCCAGGCATCTGCAGAGAGCCTTTTTTTCCTCTACTTAGCGTTGCCTCAGTGGCTCTCTTGGCTATTAGATTTACTGTACAGGGTTGTGCACATAAAGCCACAGATACTATACTCTGTGGTGATGTGTGACTTTTCAAGGGTAATTTTTTAAAACGTTGTACTTTTTTGCCATATGGGCCAACTGTAAAAAACAAAACTAAGTCACTCATAGAATCGACGATGCAGAATTTCACAGGATCATCAGCCCAGTGACGAGCTGTGGTGGTAGGAGCATGAGGGAAACAGTTCCCACTATCTTTGTCCACTGAGAGTGGGAGGCTGTCTTGTGCAATCCACGACTGTTGGCATTGGCCTTCTTCTTATGCTAACTCTGTAGTAATGCTGTCAAATCCTGTTTTCGTTTCATTAAACTTCTTCCTGTACCTCCCTAACCAGAGTGCTACTCAGATATGATGAAAGAAAACCTTCGTGATTTAGTGAACTCTATGGCAGTAACAGAAAGCGTGGGGGTGAATTCCACATCTCAGAAAACTCGCATGGTAAGACGAGTTAAAAAATTATGGAGAATGCTAAGAAATAAATGCAAAACTTCGGTTTGTTAACAACTGAAGTCAGAAACAAACATGGGAACTCTATATCCATCCAGTGACATGAATACTCATGAATTAATAATTTAAAAATAAAGCCAGCTCCGTTTCTCATTTATTAATGAGCTATTACCTACGAATAATTCATCTTTCCATAACATTCCTCTCATATTTTTTAATATAACTGCCTGAGCCTTAACTGAGGCCTAAAACCAATATACACAGGGTGATAGTGGAAAACTGCAATTATCATACCATCTGTACTTGTCCTTTACTGTAGAGAGATGGCACTTTTATTTCCATGACTCTCGTGTTACAAAATGGAAGCTCTGCTTTACTAAGTAGAAAAATCTACCTTATTGCAACAAGCAAGGAAAAAAATAAGGTAGTCTGCTCACCTAATTCTTTCAACATGGTGATTTTTATCACAGTCTACCTCATACACCCTCCAAATTGCAAAGAGTACATCTGAAAAATATTTATCAGCCTTAAAAGCCTCATTTACTTTGTGGACCATTTGGTATTTGCCTCGAAGAATCATTGCTGATAGAAACAGAATCATTTATGGAAACAGAAAGTCCCACACTCATAATTTAGGTAACTGCCATTTAAAACACCACTGGTAATAATTTATGGAGCACTGTGTCAAAAGGCTACGCTCAGCAGCTGGTGGAGATCACAAAATCAAAATAAGAGTAAGCATCTGCTTGTAATTTCAGATGGCAAAGAAGAGTTTTCTCAGCCTCTGAAATGACATCTCCTGAAAAATTATCAGTGTTTTCAACAATAAACAAGTTTTTTTTTAAAATTAAGGCTAACAGTGCAACACACCCATAGCAACATAAAGTGCTGGGCATGACAAGTGTTGCCAGGAGATGAGTATGTTTTGATTGCATTATTAAGAAAATTAGTTTTTTAAACTGACAATTTTTTTTTTGCCAACCTGTTAGAAGTGAAAAACAACAGAACTTTTAAGAATGTATTAAAACATCCTTCTTCCTTAAAGCTCGCTTCTCTCCATTATTCTCCCCTAATACTCAGAAGGCCACCCAACCGAAGTAGGATTCTTCCTTCCGTTAAAAGAATAAAAACCAAATCACAATAGACTGTGATGTATACTTTTCTCTCCTAAATGCTATTTATGAAATAAGCAAGAAGCAGTCTTCCACCAAGTAGTCGTTACAGGTGGCTGGGATGTTCCTGAAACCAAAAGAGTTATAGATGATGTTGATGTGCCATAGTGATGAGGAAGAGAAGCTCAGAGATTTGAAGAACTAAAGTGCTAATTTCATTTTCTTCAACTTTCCTGTCTGTAACACACAGCTCCACATCTGGGAGCTTCCATTAGCCTGTGGATGGCACGAATCCAGGCTTTACAGCAGGGCCAAGCTACAAAGTAGGAAAAGATGGGCTTTTAGTATCTTTAGTACCACTTTTAACTCTTCTACTTGGTCTGTCCTGCTCCCCCATAGACTCGTACCACACAGTAGCTCAAGCCACCTTCCTTCCAATAATATGATACTTAATATGTGCCTGATATAGACATTTAATCAATCTATAAGTGCCTATAAAAGAGAAATTTGTCTTTATCTCCTTGCCTGAGAGGCTCTTATGGAATCTTTGAGAAAAAAAGATCCTAAGAGAATATCATTCATTCATTCATTCAAAAATGCTTTCGTTCCATGTAACAGGCACTAGTCTAAGAACTAGGGATACAGTGGTAAACAAAGCAAAATAAATTGAAAAATGTTAATAGTAATAAATTATTATATTGAAATTTTATATAGTGCTTTATACTAAAGGCACTGTTCTATAAAGAGTAAAATTTACGTAATAAATGTTATGTAATTATATAAACTGTTACGATGCTGTAATAAGCTTATGAGGTAGTGCTGTTATGTCCATTCCACAGATGAGGAAAGTGAGGTGCAGGAAAGGTCAAGCAATTTGTTCAAAGTGACACAGCTAGTAAATGGTGAAGCCAGGATTTGAATAAAGGAAGTTGATGTTCCACAGCCTGCTCTCAAACAACACTTAGTAACTGCCTTTCTCCGTCCCTGCTGTCATGGAGATTATGCAGTGATAGCGTAAGAAAAACAGGTAAGTATACAAATATTTAATTGCATAATATATACATATAATGTACAGATAGAAATTAATATAACCGAGTAATATATGATATAATACAATAACAAAAAAGAAAGCTACTGAGGGATGCATTTCAGTGGGTGGTCAGGAAAGGGCTCCATGAGGAATTGCTGTTTGAACAGAGACATAGATGAAGCAAGGCTAGGTTTTCCTATGGTCTGGTAGTTCTCAGACTGTGGTGCGTGGACCTCCCCCCGATCCCGGGGTCCTAAAATCCTGAGCTGGGGTGGGCAGGAGAATAGGCTGCAGTGCCCTAACCCCCAACTACAGCAGCTCAGCTTCCATCTGGTGCCAATTTGGGGGTTCCAAGTAAAATTCAACTTTAAAAAGATTCCATGGTTTAAAAAAAAATCTTGTAGAAAGCACTGGTCATATCCAACCTCTTAGTTCACATATAAAGAAACAGAGAGAGAAGAAGAATGACCTGCTAAGGGATCATTGCAAGTCATATCAGAACTGCCGTTGAGAACCCAGATTCCCTGATGTTGAATTTGGTGTACTTTCCAGAACATCAAACTGCCAGCCTTAACTGTCCTCCCTGTCCAAGACATTGCATTCATCTCTAGAGGATACAGACAGAGGTTTTATTCCAAGGATTGTGTCTCTCTGTTTGGAAACTTTATACCAAACTCCAGGCTTAGCAAGAGCAACTGCACAGATGCTCTGGCCTGTCCCCTGTATTCTATTAAACCACCCTCACCTCTGCCTCCTATTCTAATTATATGTTTACTAATCTTAACCTACTATACCTCTTCTTACTATGTTACTGTACATATTTAAGTGACTTCAAATCCTTTGTGGAAATGTGTATGTGCCTGAGGGGAAGGAGTATTTGCAGTGTGGGTTTGGCATGAATACACATTTCTAAGTCTTCAAATTCACCAGAATCTAATGATGGACTTCTGGACAGCATGACATGACAGATGACAAAAATGAACTTGGAGTAGCCTACCTGCCCAATGGCCCTCAAATCATACAATTAGACATTCTCGGCCTCATTCAAAAGTTGGACCTTCTTCTACCAAAACTCTGGCTACTATAGTTATAAGTGAGATCTGACCAAAGCCCTCAGTAACTCTTATATTTCCAGCACGAACTTCATTTAAAAAAAGCACACATGTCAATTTCCTCCAAATTAAAGGAAGGACAAAAACCCCATCAGTCCATTTTAATTCTACAGCAACCGAAAGTCTATGAATAACTCTCTCTGTTTCCCAGGATAAATGAACAAACCAACCATAGTATTAAGTGTCGATATATTCGAAGTGTGTATCTGTTTAAAAAAGAAGAGTAAACAGCTGGTTCACACTACTGTCCACAATAAATCACAACATGTAAAAAGGGAGATATACTCCAGGAATGGCAGCCAGCTATACAGTACAGATGGGCTTATAGATGACCCTTCCAATGTTTAATAATCTCCATAATTTATGTGTGAGCAAAGAAATACAAAGATGCCTAGTGTACCCCTCTGACTTACTAAAAATCACTTTTATTTACTTGGGCAATACTTCACGGTCCAGTTAACTTCTTAATTAAAGACAGCAAGATGTTCATGTTCCATGCAAGTGGCATGGAAATACTGTTTTGTGTGCAATATGTTCAGCTGGGAGTTGAAGCTGTTTTGCTTACTGAGGAGTCACCGCAGCCTTCGTGTGGTTTCGAAACTAACCAGAGACGTGGCTCTTCTCATCACCACGAAACTGTCAGTGGAGCCTCTGCAGACGAAGCTTGTGTTTGCCTGCCATCGCAGGTTCCATTTTCTTTATTCGTCTCGGGCAGAGCACACCAAATCCAAATTTTCAACTTTCCTCTTTCCTCTCCCCGCTTGCTTCCTCCCCATTCATGCTCCGTAGTGGGGAGAAGAATAAAGACAAAAAGGAGGTGTGTCCCAGGAGACTTGGTGGGGAACGGCTGTGGAGGGCTGGAGCCTCACCCTCCAGAAGCTCTGCGACCTGTATCCCTTGTCCCTGACCTTGCGTATTATTTCAAAACTCACAGGAGTCGGATCACTAGGAGAATTTGAGGCAAAAGAGGAACAAGAAGTGAGGAAGAGTGAGTCACAAGGCGCGAGGGATCCCAGGAAGTCAACCTAATTTCTGCTTGATGACCCATATGCATCCTCAATTCCATAAACCAGGAGCTGCGGCCTCAGGGGCCTGCAGGGGCCCATTATAGACACGAGTTCAGAAGTTGGGTAGGAGACACCAGTGACTCATGGAGCCTGGAGAATTAGGGAACAATCACCCATCTAAAGAAAGCAGCTGCTACTCAGCTCCCAACCTTAGAAATATCAAAGCGCTTTGCCAGATTTTCTCATTTTTCATGAGAATCAGAAAATGTACATTTAAAAAAAATGTTAACTTTTCAGATATTTATTAGAAACAAATTCATACTGAAAGAAAATGCTGTGTGAGGCAAATAAACTATATCTGTGGGCTGGATTCAAATTTAAGTTCTGTCATGAGCTTTCATATTAATAGTTTACTTTATAGTTGATAAGATAGGGTCACTTAAATTACTTCATTTAATCTTTACACTTAATTTATAGAGAATATCACCACAGTGATGAGATCAGCCATAATTAAGCTCGGTCTTATATTATCCTATCTTTTCTAGTTTCCTTTTCTTAGTGTTTCTGAATTTTTTCAGAGACTTAATATGCCTTTCAGTAAGTTGTTCCTCATGAGAGAGAAAAAGCCGTGACACTGTGTTTAGTTTATTTTACTAAACACAGTGTCATGAGAAAAATAATTATCACATAAATAGTGTGTTGATGTGGAGGACACTGTAATCCTGGATTTCATTTCTGACTTTTGCTAGGTATAACTTGGGTAAATCCTACCTCCTTTCTGAGCCTTAAGGCCCTATATAGTAAATGAAGTTATTGGTGTAAATGAGTTCTAATTAAATTCTTTACTTCTATCCTAGATATGTGTCGGTAATTCAGTCTAATGGAATAAGTCAATTCATATCATACTAAAATCAAAATAGAATGAAAAGAATTCAGCCTTTCATAAACAGACATGATAGATAAAAATATAAAAATCTATGATGAGGGTGATCAGCTCAGAGTTACAGGAAGTATACAGCAGTTTGTCAACTTTCATAAATATTGACAAACTGGGATACCCTCAAACTCCATTTCATATGTGGAATTCAGAATATAGTAGGAACTAATACTCAAACTGGTTTTTGTAAAGCACTGGCATGGGTGTGTATTTTAATCTTTAAGTGTTTTATTATGTTTTGCTTTTTCTATATCATAAAATGAGTGAAAATGTCATTACTGGATCAAAGTATATAAAGATGTATAAAGTACTTGGCATATACCATAAAACTTTTTTTTTTTTTTAAGGAAGACTGTGTCAGTAACCTATGAGTGCCAGAATCAGCAAAAATTTTTATGCAGAAGAATGAGAAAAAAGTGAGTTGAACATTAGGAGGGTATCACTCTATGAAAGAAAAACTGAAAACTAAAACCTATTGACTATGAAATGGATTTCCTTAGAAGGCACTGAGTTTGTGATTAAGAAGACATTTAAGAGGAGGGTGAAAGACTATTTGGTTCAGAGGAAGTTTAAACATCAGATGAGATTTGGACTATCTGATGATGTTGACAGTGAAAATGATCATGGTCATTGTCATCATCATTGTCGTCTTCATTAGGAGAAGCGGGTAAGGGCATAAGAAGGGGGTGAGAGCAGGAGTTACCATTTCTGGAGCACTCACTTGATGTCAAATTCCGAATTAAGATTTAGCAAATAGTATCTTATTTCTAACTACCCACGACATAGGTATTAATATCATCTTAATAGCCCATGTAAGAAAACAAGAATTTTCCAAGTTGAGAAATTGCTCAAAGATCACTCTTCTGCCAAAAAGTAGCACTGGTTGCCACCCAGCAATACAGCACACGAGTTTCACCATTGTGTTACAAGGTCTCTTAGTATAGGTAACTTCTAAGAACCCCATTTAGATATGATTTCATAATTCTATACATGGGTTTTGATAAGTAAGGCATCTTAAAATATGTGAGTTTTTATAGGATAAAAACATTTGAAAGAGATATAAATACTCTTAAACCTTATGAAATAGTTTTCTATTTTATTTTCTTAGAGTAAATTAACTTTTTAATTCTTCTTCTAACTTGTTTCTCCTCTCTCTTTTCCTGAACTTCTAAATTAAATAGAGCAATGGCCCAAGACCTATATACCAGTCCCAAGTGTAACTGAAGTGAGTATAGAGAAAAATACACTATGCAACTTCCCCATTGTTATAGGCTTGGTGCGTAGTAGATGCTCAGTAAATGTGAGTTTCCCTTCCCTTATCATTTCACATTAAGTTATGCAAATGAACCATTTAGTTCCAAAATCATGGGAAGTAAGGTAAGAAGCCTATCTAAAGAAGTAGGGGTCTGCCGCTTTTGCCTAAAATGATACTGTGTGATTAAAGGTCTCCTTAATAGCCATTCGATCTATGTACTAGTAGCTCCTGCCAAAAATTTGTAGTTGTATTTAGCAATTAAAAAGATGCCTATCAAATTGAAATATTTAAAACGGAGTTTTTTTGGCATTGTATCCTTTAACTTTATAAATTTCCGTGCTAATGTACTCAGGTAGTATTTCTAGGGACAAGCTGGTTTTTGGATGTGCTGACAGAATAGTTAATAGTTAATGTGTGTCCTTTTCAATCTGCTTTCTGAGCGGCATGATACTTTACCAATTAGGAGCTATGCATCCATGTGGTGTGCATAGGTAGAATGTCCCAAGGCTTTTATTCAGTTCCCAGATGGAAGTTTTTATAGAGATGAACATTTCTCATTGGTTTATCTTACAAGGTGATTGCTATCATACTAATCAATTTGTAGTGACTTTACCAGAGTTGTAAACTTCAATAATGAAATTGGATACAGTATTGAACATTGTGTGGATTGCTTAACTAATTTCAATTCCTCTCAGTTCAATGAAACACAAAACCAATGAACTTGTGTTGCTTCATTAGTTATCATCACTTAGAGGGGCTGAGAAATGTAGTGCAACTGGACATTGATCTTTTTGTAATGGGAAGACCGGGAGAAACCCCATGAATCAGAAGCAGCTATGATCTATGGAGAAATGGTATTGCAGATAATTCTACAGTCTGTAAGCAATGGTCAGGTACATCCAAAAAAACCAATAGGCTGAAAATGCCAGGTGGAGAATTGAAAGCTGCCACACGTGAGACTAACGTGAGCATCACGTGAGGCCATAATTATGTATGGCGAATTTTATTGATTGACTGCCCAACAGTCATTCCCATGAACTTCTTTGCTACCAGAATCCCAATTTTGTTCAGCTGGCAATTATCCCAGTGCTTGAGGGAAAGGAGGCCAAGTCATCAGCTCCTAGCCTTATTCTTTTTTGCCTTTTTGATCCAACATATATATTTTGACTTTTTTGTGATAATTCAAAGAGAGACCAGCTCTACCTTTGTTGCTGTGCTTAATATGTTATTCTCTATTCCCTTCTCTGTGCTCTGATGTCATCCAAAAGGATAATAGTAAAGGTCTATGCCCTGAGCCACTTCTATATTTCTCCCCAGCCAAACCGAGACTCAATTTCTGACTTAAAAAAACCACCAACAAAAAAATCTTATTAGATTGAATATCAAATAGATGGTTAAAAAAAGGTCTTGATAAAATTACATATACAATTACTAAAATTATTTAGATATGAAAACTATCTGATTGTATTTGTATAAAGTTCTAAGAAATGCAGGGTAAGGTACAGGACAGAAAGTAGATCAGTGGTTGGTAGGGGACAGGGGTGGGAGTAGTTGTGTGGATGCCATAGGATGGAGGGATTAAAAAGGGAATCTCTTAGGGGTGAAATATATGATAATTATCTCAATTGTGGTGATGGTTTTACATGTACATACATATGTGAATAATTATTAAGTTGCACATTTTAAATATATGTAATTTACTCTAGGTCAATCATACCTCAAAAAAGCTCTTAAATTTTTAAATATTATTTAGATATAAAACTTTACTGTTATTATTTGGAGGAAAAAAGGTACAGAATAGTATGTGAAGTATAGTTTTGTTAAAAATACATACTATGGTAAATGCCTGAAGAAATATACTAAATTGTTAACAGTGCTTGCTCCTGCAAGATAGATTTAAATGATGCTTTCATTTTTAATAATTCATTACTCAATTTCACAAATATCTATTGAGCACATACTATGTGCTAGACATAGCAAGAAGGCTGAGGAATATAGGAGAGAAAGTTCAGATAATCTCTTGGTCTTCTAAAATCGTATTCTTAAGAATAAGAATGACAAATGATGACAGTTACAAGGGGAAAAACATGTCTATATATGGCTGTTGTGCTAAATAAATTGATTCATTGAGGAAGGTCTTTCTAAAATGGCAATAATGAACTGATGACTAGAAAGAACCTCTATGAAAAACATCTGGTAGAGGATTTTCTAAGATCTAGTGAAGAGTTTCGATTTCATTCCTGGGGCGATGGGATGCCAGTGGAGAATCCTTTGCAAAAGGAGTGGAGTGACTTGACATTTTGAAAAGACTACTTTGGCTGCAATTTGGATTATGAGGCTAACAGTGCAAGGCAGGAGACAGAGGAGGTTATCACAATGGTGCGGGTAAGAGAGGATGGTGGCTTGAGCTAGGGGCTGGAATATAATGGAGAACAGTGCATGAATTTGGGCACATGTTTCAGGTAGAACTCACATGACTTACTGATGGATTTTATTATATACGCATGTCTGTAAGCGTATATAATGTTTTCTTTAGTTAGAAAATATTTACTTTGCTATCAGAAACATATAGGCTAAAAAGCTTTATACATTGACTATCTTTGAAAGGAAAATACTTTCTGACGAACAATGGGAAAACAGTGAATTCTAAAACTTTGTTTTCTTTAAATGGTTATTGAATTTAACTTACTGATTTTTCAATATTAACATAAGTTTTTATTTTTTTGAAATTATCATTACTTTTTAATCTTCCAATCAAGTGTACCTGGACTTGGGATCAGATGACTATTTATTTTCTGATAGGATGGATGACATATTCCTAAAAGTTCACTTCCTGCATGTTAGCCTAAGAGATAGACTCTTCTAAAACACATTTCTCGATTCCTTTAATATGATTGTAATTCTATAGCAAGGAAACTTTTTTCAGGATATTTTACCTAACATATATTCTACCCATAATCCTAAAATCTACTCTTTTATACCACATGCAATCTAGCCAGAACATTTATATGTTTATGAAAATATCACTAATATAGAGAGACTGGCAAACTATAGCCCATAGACTATTTTTGTATGGCTCTTGAGATAAGAATGTTTTTTAACTACCGTATTTTTAAAGAGTTTAAAAAAAAATAAAATATTTACTACCTGGCCAAAACCATTAGAGGGAAATGGCCAGTCCAAACCAATGAGTTAAACGAATTTAATATAAAATTATTAATCTAAAGTATAACTAGTAACTCAAACTGATGATGTAACTGACTAACTTGCCAGGATGGGAGAAGTAAATAAAAAGCAAGAGAAGTGCATTTAACAGGTATTCTTATACGCTTAAAATAGACTGTCTCCAGTCCAAGGCAAAATCATCACCCTACTCTCCTCATTACAGTTTTGGCCCATTACTCCTTCTAGGATATAGCTTCCTCGAAGACAAGGAACATGTTTACAATACTCTTGGTACTTTAAGTGCTCAAGCCACTATGCTATGAGTTCTAGTTACATTTCATAATCATCGTGTAGCTGAATTGATTTGCTCTTTTTGATGACCTTAACATCACAGCTTCCTTCCTTTTCCTAACTCTCAAGGAAATAAATTAATTGGCAATTCAGTAGTTGCACTCAGTTTAATACAACTCAGTAGTTTAGATGGCATCCAGACAAAATTACCCTCTGCATCAAGTTGCTGAATTTCATTAATTATGGTGATCAATGCATGCAATGCAAATAATGCTTTGAGGAACTTTCCCGTTACTCTTTGCTTGCAGGTGGACAACGATCAATCCGGGCAGAGCAAATGCATTAATAATCCTTCCAACCAGCAAATTCTACTACCCCATCCAAAATAATAAAAGTAAAAAACAAAGAAACAAAACCAACCAAACAAAATCACTCGCAAACAGAAATTAATTTTGGTAATATTAGTTCATAAAAGCAAGGTAACAAGGAATCACTACTATCATGGCAAAAGAAAAAGAATGACAAAAACATAGGTAGGAGACTGTGGTTAACAGAAAAGCTTCAGAATTACCTTTCGGAGTTGAAATCCTTGCCCTACTACTTCATAACTATGTGGATACTACTTCTCAGATCCTCAACAGTTTAATTGAGCTGTGATTACACTTAGGACTTCAGATTTGAATGCAAATCATTACCTGTATTATCACCTCTACTCCACCCTCTATAATCACCTGATGGCAGATAAATTTCCTCAGATTTAGAGTCCAGACGAACAATAATCCCATCTCTCAGCAGAAACTTACCGGTCTGGACTGGATTTCTTTGGCGTAGAGAGGTTGTAAGAATTCTGAGTCTCCTTCTAGCTTGAGACCCTTTTCTGTGATTCTCAAGTTTCCCATTCCATCCTGAAATAGAGGCAGAAAGAGAACATGAAAAATGCAATTAGCCAAAATTTCAAAATACCTCAGGCTTTCAAATATTAAAACAAAGGTATTGCCTTTTTAATTAATTAATAATTATTTTTTTAGGAAAGGGTGGAATGAGGGGGGTTG
>NW_006431919.1:6400647-6404203 GCF_000325575.1 Pteropus alecto | reverse complement strand
TTATTCTAAGAAAATTCTGTTCGAGCAGTCTGCAACGCCCGCCAGTCATTCACTTGCCCCGATGAAGGAGGCCCTTTTTGTTAGGTGGTGCAGAGAGAATGGAGGCAGAAGATGAGTGGGGAAAGAGAAAAGAATGATACCCCAGGTTAAAGCGAAAGATCCTTTTTCTGAAATTATGCAAAAATCCAGTCTTTGTACAAGGTGTGTCTGGCTCACAACACACTGAAGAAGTCGAATTAGTTACTACTGTTTTTACTAATAGTTTATTATGGAAATATTTAAAAAAATATACAAAAGTAGAAAGAATAAAAAGCAAACATTTATATGCCTATTATTCATCTTCGACAATTATCAATTTGTCTATTGTTACATATTGCATCCACCACACCAGCCCTGCTTGTTTAAACATACAATTACAACACCAAAAAATAATCATTCCTTAACATCATCAGATACTTAGTGTCAAAATTTGAATTGCATTAATATCTATTTTCTCTATTTTATTTGAATCAAGTTTCATACTGCAATAGTTTGATACATAAAGTACTAGGTCATCTCCTAAAATCTCCTAGGTCACTTTCTCACATGTAAACACATACACACACACACACACACACACACACACACACTCACTCACTCAATTTGATAAATAAAACATTTTTCCAATAGCATTGCTCAAATTTTGCTGAACATTGCCATAATTTCATATAAGGTGCTCGGTATTTCCTGTAAATTGGTAGTTAGATCAAGAGGCTTGATCAGATTCAGACTTAGTTTTCTAGAAAGAATACAGCCCAGAAAATAGAATATATAAGTTTTCTTTTGCTACCATGACAAATAATCACAAACTTAATGGCTTAAAACAACACAAACTTATTATCTTGCAGTTCTGTACATTAGACATCTGAACCAGGACTCAAAGAACTGAAACCAAGATGTCAGCAGAGCTACTACATTTCTTCTTGGAGGCTCTAAAGGAGACTCCACGTCTGGGCTTTTTCTAGCTGCGTGAGGCTTCCACTTTCCTGGGCTTGTGGCCTTCTTTCACCTTTAAAGTCAGTAACGGTTGGTCGAGTCTGTCTCATATCCAGTCACTCTGATGTCTCTTCTGCCTCCCTCATCCACATCTAAATAATCCAGGATTATCTGACTATTTTAAGATTAACTGATTAACAACCATAATTTCATCTGTAATCTTAATTCCTCTCTGCCATGTAATGTATCACATTTGTCGGTTTTGAGATTAGGACACTGATGTCTTTGAAGTGGAGGGCATTTTTCTGCCTGCCACACACAGTATTGCTCTGAGAAGGCACATAATATCTTTTGCTATGATGTCATCAGACATTGGGGATCTTTGCCTAGAGGAGCCATTATTTCGCTAGAGACTTAAAATTGGTGTTAAAAATAATTCTTTTATTTCTCCTTAATTTATTGGCTGGGATTTTCTATCAAGAGAAATTTCATGTAATCAACTATGTTTCTCCTAAATTATAGTTCACATAGAAACTTGAGAGATACTTGATTTTTCCTCCTTTATTTACTGATCTTCAAAATATTGAATTGGTTACCTAATATCCTCCAAAAATGATCAACAAGATTTTTATTTTTTAAATATCACTCTAAATATTTTGATGTGTTTCATTCCAGCACAGTTTTTATTTCTATTGATGTTCTAAGTGTCCTCCCGTTGCTCAGGGGAGCCTCGTCAAGTTGACCCTTAAATTCGTGTATAATACAACCTTGTCGTCTTTAATGGCCCTCTAGCCTCTCATATGTTCCAGAGTTATCTTACATGCCCTGCCCCAGGCCTGGAAGCAGCCATTTCTAGTAAAAAGCCCTGGGGCACTTTGGGTGCTCATTGCTACTGGATTGGCCCTTGTTTCTGTGGACAAAGCTAGAAAACAAGGTATATGTTTTTAAATAGAAAATACTATGAGTTCACATGGAACTTCAATTCAGACTCAGGGCTTGAAGGTTTTTGTTTAACCTCAAGAATCTTAACCATTTTATTACCTTTCTTCTATACCAAAAATCCACATTCTCAATAACACCACCGTAATTACTCATTTGATTTAACCCACAATACACACACAGAAGAGTTTCAGAACATGAACGCCACTACCACACTAACACTATGATTAAGAAAAAACATTTAAAATTTGTCTTTTAAAAAATATTTAAAGTATGTCCTGCTAGGGAAGTACAGTCAAATTACTGGGTTTCAGAATCACTTGAAATTGTTCTGTTCAGTGAGGTTATGCCACTAACCTGATGTCCAGTGAGGTTCAATTGTTTCTCCCCTCTCCCTCGCCTTTCTATTTTTCATGGCTGCTTTTTTAAAGTCTAATTTTATTTTATGGATTTATAAACTATTTATAGAGCATCAAAGTCAAATATACAAAACAAGATATATTTGAGGAAGTTTAGCTTCTGTCTTTGTCTTCCTCCATGTTTCCTCTGCTCTAAGTAATGTGTGTATGTGTGTGTGTGTGTGTGTGGGTCAGTGTTCTCCAGAGAAATGGAATAGGATTTGTGAATATGTATGTATGTACTCACATATGCACATACAAATGCTCTTTAAAAATTGATTTCTCCATTTTACAATAACATTTGGAAACTGAACGATTCGAATTAAAAAATCCAGGTTTTCAGCTTCTCCTGCAAACTGGAGTTCCTGGCAAGTCTGGGTCTACCTTCTCACATGGCCACTATCAGCTGGAGGTAAGTAGCAGCTGCCCTGCCTGAACCATATGCTCTCCAGTTCACCAGTTTCCACCCAGCCTATGTCGCTTGTCCATGTTTGCACAGACTCCTGCAGTTTTCCACTTGAGTCGACCATTTCTTCTCTCTGGCACTGCCATGTGTTCTGTATCCCCAATACATTCAGTACAGGTGCCACATTGGCAGTGGTGGAGACGAATGACTGGGTGGGAAATGGGCACTTTTACCCATCCCTCTTTCCTGACAGAACTTCAGCCTGAGGATGAGGACACAACTTTTAGGTCAACATCATTCTTTCATGGATAGCATGCCATCTGTATGTTTCTATTTTTGGTACTTGTAGGGACAGCTCTGCCAAGAGGGTCCCAGGCTGAGCATTCAAACCCAGTGTGATAGGCAATAATAGGCTGAAGGGCATGTTCGTATCACACTAACAGCAGGTAGAATCAACAGAAGAAAAAAAAAGGAAAAGCAAATATTCACTACACTCCCCCAAAAGAATATGTTAATTATTGCGTTTTGGATTATTCTTTATCATTTCCATGAGTCAGAGAAGGAGAGCTTTTCACAGAAACACATACTATATCTGAATTCTATAAACTGACTAAACTGGTTTATTTGCAGGATGTGTGTTTATAAAACAAACAAGAACTCCGAAGTATTCTTACATAAAAGATTATATTTGGGGCAATTAGAAAGCCTATTTCAAATAAAATATTTCTCCCTTCCTACCATACACACCATAGATCCTTTATTCTTAACATTTATTGACGACTCAGTATATGCCAATCACTACAGTCTGTGCTTTTCATGCTTTATCTCATTTTATTAT
>NW_006431919.1:6394438-6400587 GCF_000325575.1 Pteropus alecto | reverse complement strand
GCTATTCAGCTACAGAGTCGTGCGTCGCTATGTCAATTATAAGAGGGAAAAAAACCTTAGACACTATCTAAAAGTTTCATGTCAAAAGGGTAATTAAATATGCTATAATAGAATACGAGACTCATAGAAAAATATTTAAGAACATGGATAAATATTCATAATCTACTATTACATGAAACAATCAGTTAACAAAGAAATATGTATGCATATTTTATGCCATATTTATATAACTATATATATATTCATACACACATACAGTTATATGCACATAAGGAAAAATTCTAGAAGAAAATATACTTAAATGTTAATATTGAACATCTTTGCATGCCCAAGATATGAGTACATTCTTTTTTTGCTTATTTGCACTTTCTAATTTTCTATAAACACCAGCTGTAATTAAAAAAAAAACTTGTTATAAAAAATAAACTCACTGATTTATTTTAAAAATCAACATTTTATCAAGAATCTACATAAAATCTCATGTCATCTTCTCAATGATCCTATGAGATAGGCATTACATTTTGTATCTTACATGTGAGGAAATTTATTGGTTAAGCAACTTGCACAAAATTACATGGCTAATTAATGACAGAATCAGGAATTTGAACCCAAGTCTTTCCAATTCAGACTATATACTATTCAAACTGGACTGAATGTATGCAAAAGTTGCATCTTCAAGCTATCTGTTGGATTTCTTCATGCCTTTCTAATTTTCACTTATTTGGTGAGAATACTCAGTGATAGTAGGGAGTCCATCTTCAAGCCCAAGACTGACGCCATCCGTTCCAACAGTCCAACACCTTTATTACCTTTATTCCATCTTCCCAGCGTTTAGAGGCTCTTTATCACAAACTATTTGCCTCCCATGCCCAGGGACATAAGCAGAATGAATCTTCTGCTGTTTCTGGAAAGCTTACTGTGTGCGCATGTTGTCCCTCAATTTCCATGGGGGATTGGTTCTAGGACCCATCGTGGATACCAAATCCATGCTCAAGTTCCTTAAATAAAATGAGACATGATTTGCTATAACCTACGCACATCTTCCCGTATACTTTAACTCATCTCTAGATTACCTATAATACTAAATGCAATGTAAATGCTGTGTAAACAGTTGTTATACTCTATTGCTTAGGGAATAATGACAAGAAAAAAAATGTCTCTGTGTTCAGTAGAGATGCAACTCTCATAGTCCAGGCCTAACTAAATAGTACATGTCAGCAACAATGTAACTTTTTTCTACATTTTTCCCTTTTTTAATTTTTTAAAATTTATTTAGGGGGCAGTGACATGAACAAAATCCAATAAGTTTCAAGTGTACAATTCAACAGTAAGTCATACATATATTGCACTGTGTGTTCACCGCCCATAGTTACATTTCTTTCCATCACCAAATATTTGACCCCTTTTTTCTACATATTTTTGATATGCAGATCGTAGGATGTGGAATCAATCCTTGGATATGGAGGACCAACTGTCATTGTGTGCCATAAGCCATGGAGAGTCACAAGAAAACACAGCCCCTCTCAACCCTGTTCTCTGAGACAGTGTGTGTTGCAGCTGGCACACGCCTGAAGAATAGTGAAGGAGGTACAAGAATAATCACAGTTTGAGAAACATTTATCTAATCCAACAGTTAATTAACTCCTTTACAATAATAACTTAACTTTGGCTTAAATACCTATTTGGGTAGAGAACTCACTACGAACTTGCCAAATCCCCATTTCTTCTCCCTATAGTTTCATCTTATTCTTCTGCAACATGATGTCATTTTTCCAGTCTCCCTCTTAGTCCCCAGGTCTTCCCAAAGACATGCGATGGGAAAGGACTATCAAACAGCGTGCACTTTTATTAGTCTCTATATCCAAAATATAACATGAAGCAGATTAGAGGAGCCAACTGAGTATGTTCTCACATTAAAGATTCTCTTTGTAGCTTTGTAACAATCAAACTGGACTAGATACACATCAAAACAGCTTGAGAATAGCCTCATTTAAACAATTTTGCCTTTAACTGCATAAGAAGCTATGGGAATTATTAAGGTAGGAGTTTTAGGTCAGTTTTGAAGCAAAACTTCCCTCCCAATAAGATGCATTTAGAAAATTCAGTTATTTCCCAAGCAATTGGAAAGAAATAGAGCATTTTTTTCCCCCTCTTCTAATGGTAAAACTTCATATTCTTTAAGGCAGGCAAGAAAATTCTAGCAACTGGATAGCTGGCTTGGACTGAGCCAGCATTGTCCAGCAAATGGTCCCAAAGTCTATAAAATACACTGAGACAGAAGCGGGAGGCCAGGATTCCACTGTCATCTGAGTGAGGGCAGGGCTTTTGTTGTCCTGTGCATTTCAGTAACACCAGTGCTGATCCCTAACGCCTGGCACACACACAGGAGTTTTCACAAATGCATGAGCAAATCTCGCTATTTTCCCAGGCCAATTTAGGGTGGTCCCCTATAAGGTCTTTTGGGGAGATAGGGTCTGGGGGCAAAAGCAGAGGTAGGTAAAATCTGAAGAATCTCTCTCTGGGCCAGTCCAAGGTTTATGGCATTTGCTCTTTATTCTTTATCTAGTGCAGACTAGCTAGCTGGGTGCTTCCAATAGACAGTTTCTACAAGATGCATATAGAATAAAGAGGTTTCAGAGTGGCAGGATAGTAGAATGAAATATTGTTTCCTTCTTCATATCTCTCATGCCGGCCCCTGGCCTCTTTCATCACCATTTCAAACAGGCTCCCAGGCTTTATAATTACTTGGCTTACTGATTTTGAGAGCAAAGAAGGAGAAGCAGCCTGAAAGCAGTGGGAGTTCTTATCTTTTGTAAGAGGTAAGCCTCACTGAATGGATTGTGCCAGGTGTGTCGGGAAGGGAGGCAAGTAGGAGAAGAGGAGACATTTTCGAATGGAATGGGGACAAAAGAACTGTGGTTCCCATGAGTTCTAGAGACCACTGTCCCATCAGTGTCCCCTGGAGCAGTTAGGATCTCAGAGGGAAATGGCTGCAGGGTTCCAGCCTCTCCAAAGTTTTCCTTCCCCAAGGATATTAGAGATGTCCCTTTTCCAGACCTGAAGGGACCAGGAGGGTGGGACCACAGTCCTCTCAGCCATTGACAATGAAAGACAGTGACTGGTGCCCCCAGGAGCCTTCCCATGGGTTCCAGGCAAAATACTGGGGCGTTCTGAAAGTCCTGAGTGATGAGGAATGCCCTGCTGGCCCTTGTGGGATGGGGGCTGGGAATCAGTATTACGCTGATTTCAAGAAAGTGTTATTTCTTGCTTCTCTGATTTTCCTGCTATATCAGCATGAAACAAGTTTTTAATTCTGTCAGCACATTTTTGAGCTTGAAGTAATGCCAAGTCCTATTTTAGTAAGCAGGTCTCAAGACTTTCTTGCTGGAGCAATTGTAATGGCAGGCATTCCTTCATTTTGATTAAAGAATGAAATGAGTTTATCTATCCACAGACTGTTTAAGAAAGTAAGCTTCATGAGGAGTGGGGTTTTCATTCACTGGAGACTCAGCTCCTAAAACGCTGCTTGGCTGATAGTATGCGATCCGCAAATACTTAAGTGACAGAATTTCTTCATTCTAAGTAGCTGCATTTTGAAAGGTATAATGGGGATTACAAAAATGATAAAACGTAGGCCTATCTCTTGGTAGATTCCAGTATATTAGAGCATGCATTCTCAACTAGAGTGATACAGTCCCCAGTGGGTGAAAATCGGTGGTTGGAGAAAGGTAAAAAAAAAAACTTACTCTTTTTATGTATAAAGTACAAACACTATATACTATTATATAGAGAGTACATACACAGTGTATCTATAGTATTAACTTCTCATAGGAGGAACAAGTAGGAAAAATGCTCTCAAGAGAAGGGGGGGCAATATTGAAAAAAATTGAGAAATACTGCATCCGAGTGTTAGAGGTTTTGAGACTGTTTTTCCCTTTAATCTATAAATGGTCATTTCTGCTATTTGCATATTAAACCATCTTTGTCAATCCTTTGCCTATAAAATGTAATCGAACGGTAGCAGCACAGGTAAAGAGCAAACTCCTTAGTGTAATATTTAACACCATCTTTGTCTGGCACCTGTTTGCTTCTCCAGCCTTGTGTCTTGTCAGTCTCCCTTCACTCTGTCACAAAACATGCTAGCAATTTTCTCAAACTCTTTCTCTTTTTAAGTCTTTGTAAATGCCCTATCCCTTGGTCTGTAATGCTCTTCCCAACCCCTCTGTCTCTTTCTCCAGTCCGTTGGTTCTGGTTAGATTCTTTTCTAGGTCCCGTTTCATTTTTTGAGGTCCCCTCATACTGTGCGTGCATCTCTATCACAGCACTTATCACATGGCATTATAATGATCCATTTATATCTATGTACTCCCTTATTCTGTCTTAGCGGTCCAGAATACTTGTCTATTCCTAAATATTTGAATGCAAGAGGCCCCCTCCCCCAAAATATGCTCAACTGGAGATTGTTGAGAAAGTGCACATCAGTGCAAACTAATGACAAGGGAGCTAAGAGAATACGATGGAGAAAGGACAGTCTCTTCAATAAATGGTGCTGGAAAAACTGTACGGCTACATGCAAAAGAATGAAACTGGACCACTGTCTTACACCATATATAGAAATTGACTCCCGATGGATTGAAAACTTGAGTGTAAGACCCGAAACCATAAAACTCCTATAAAAATAGGAGGTTATCACTTTGACATTCATCTTAGCAATGTGATCTTGAATCTGACTCCAAAAGCAAGGGCAAAAAAAGCAAAAATTAAAAAAAATGGCACTACATCAAACTAAAAAGCTTCTGCATAGTGAAGGAAAACATTAACAAGATGAAAATGCAACCTACTAAATGGGAGAATGTATTTGCAAATCACATATCCAATAAGGGGTTAATATCCAACATATATAAAGAACTCATAAAATTAGATAACAAAAAAACAAATTGATTAAAAAATGGGCAGAGAATTTGAATAGACATTTTTCCAAAGAAGACATAAAAATGATCAACAGGCACATGAAAAGATGTTCAACATCACTAATTATCAGATGAATGCAAATTAATACTATCTCACACCTGTCAGAATGCTTCTATCAAAAAGACAAGAAATGGTAAGTGCTGGCAAGGATGCACAGAAAAGGAACTGTACACTGTTTATACAAATGTAAATTGGTGCAGCCCTATGGAAAACAGTATGGAGGTTCTTCAAAAAATTAAAAATGGAACTACCATATGATCCAGCAATTCTACTTCTGATTATCTATGTGAAGAAAAGAAAAACACTAATATAAAAAGATATATGCACTCCTATGTTCACTGCAGCATTATTTAAAATAGCAAAGCTATGATACTTTTCTGTTAATGGATGAATGGATAAAGAATATATATATATATATGTATGTGTGTGTGTATATATATATACATATATATGTGCGTGCGTGTGTGTGTGTGTGTGTGTGTGTGTATATATATGATGGAATACTTCTCAATCATAAAAGATTAAAATTTTTCCACTTGTAATAACTAGATGGACCTGGACAGTACTATGCTAAGTAAAGTAATTCGGACAGAAAAATTCAGTAATTCAGACAAATGCCACATAATTCCACTTATATGCAGAATCTAAAAATCAAAACGAAAGAACAAATAAAACCATACTCATAGATGCAGAAAACATATTGGTGGTTGCCAGAGTGAAATGGGTCAAGGGGGTCATGAGGTACAAACTGCCAAATATAAAGTTAGTAAGTCATAGGAATGAAATGTACAGCGTGGAGAATGTAGTCAATAAAAGTATATTAACTATATGGTGACAGTAAGTAGTGACCATTTTGCAATGCATACAAACGTTGTATTACTATGTTGTATACCTGAAACTAACATAATATTGTATGTCAATTATGCGTGACATAAAAGTTAATTGAAAATAAATAAACAGGCGTCTGAAGGAGAAAATATCTTTATGTATCATTTCAAAGGAAGCTCTTGTGAATAATATTATTTTTGAAGAGAGAACATAGAAAAGTTTGTTGGCATTTTATATGTTAACTAAGCAATTACTGTTACAGGTTGTTTCAGAATGTTCCCTGGGAAAAGATCAGGGACATCAGAGACTCTTCGACAAATTTATTAGTGCTGACATTCAATAATTTAATC
>NW_006431919.1:6387739-6393514 GCF_000325575.1 Pteropus alecto | reverse complement strand
GAGGGGGAGGGGGGAGGGAGAGGGAGAGAAAGAGATGGGGAGAGAATATGAATGGGGGACATAGATGTATATAATTGTCAAATTGCCTTGATGCCTCAGTGGGTCAGAATTGTGACTTCCCACTTATGTTATATAACATTTCCTAAAGTTGCTTTTAATGATTTATAGATCCAAGGCCATAGTATCGAAAGCATTCTAGAATTCCTGGTTGCTAGTAGTAATATATAGATAGGCATTCTTTGCTCTATACTTTTCCTGGAGGTGATCTATCAGCCAAAGAGAAGTGAGTCCTCCTATACACATACACAGGGAATAAGACTAACTCTCTCTCTATTTCTAAATTGCTTTATTCCTACTTGTCCTTTAGGGCATACCTATCAGTTTTTTTGGAAGCCTTCCCTGATTCTCCTCAATCCTGTAGAAACCATCTTCCCTTAGTAACTGAAACACATGCACAGCCACCCACCCCACCTCCCCTTTCTGGCATATTGGCTAAGAATATGAATTCAAGAATCAGACTGCATGGGTTAAATACTGGCTCAATCACTTAACTTGATGGTACTTTTTGTACTTTTCACTCTTCCTTAAATAATCAAGATAATTATATCTTCTAAATTGAGGATTAAATCAGACGATCCATGTGTATCAGTCGAAAGAAGTTAGGTTATATATACCATGGCAGCAACAAAATTCTCAGTAGTTTCAAATAACACAGATATACTTTCCACCCAAGCTATATGTCCATGGAGGGCTAACGGTGAAGTCAGAGGGAAATATAGGATGACAGAGCACCTACCATTTTAAACACTTTGCTTCTCTCTCTGCCTTTGGGCACCTGTAGGATTGTATTTCCCCACCTGCTTATGATTTTGACCATGAGGTATGCTGCGGCTTTTGGGACATGAGCATAAATCAATGTGTAGCAGATGCTGGAACAGCCAGGGCAGACCTGACCATGTTCTCCTATTTTTTCCCCCTATATCTAGATTGAAAGCTTCTAAAAGGCAAGGACAGTATCTTCTATGTCTTTCTATCTCAATCACCTGCCATAATCCATGACACAGAGTAGACAGACAATAAATTTTGACTGACTGGGCAAAGACTCTTCTGTCAGTCACAAAGAACCACGAGTGCAGCTCCCAAATGAAGTCAAGTCTGCCTGAAAAATCAACACTCCCTGGGCACCACTTATCCAGACTGGTACTATGCTTGCTGGCTATCTAGAAAATCAGCCAGATCAATACAGGGATGGTTGTATACCTCCAGACTTTAATTAAAGATTAGCTAAAGAATGTTTGTGCACTCATGAGAAGAGTATGGCACTTGGGTGCCAGCCATGTCCCTTCCGCTAGCTCTCAGTGCAAACCTGGACAAGCCTAGTCACTCTGCATCTGCTTCTTCTCACGTCGTAACAGTAGTTAGAGAGTATAAATGCTAAGGTCTTATCCACTTAGAAAGAGTCCTATTCCATGATGCATAGGAATGGGATGCTCTCTGCAGAGCAACAAATCTTAGCTGCCACTGAGAACCAGTGCCCACAACCCAGAGAGGCTGCATTTAGGGCATCTTGTATGACTGGAGGTTTAGCAAAACAAACAAACAAACAAACAAAAAAACCTGCAAAAACTCTTACAAATCATTCCAAATGCACACCCAGATCTGGGAAGGATTCAGGCATAAAAACTGATGGCAAGACATTGTTCTGAAATAGAAACTTGTAAGCAACCTTTAAAAAGAGACATTGGAGGAGAATTTATCGATTGTTGGAAGGGAAGAAAATGAGAGATGGATAATAAAGTGCAACTGGTTCCATCCCGTCCTAGGTGAAAAATGTGATCTTATGAGAGCTGAGCTATTGTTGATAAAGGAGGAGACTCATTTATCTTAAGGCGACACAAAAGAAAATAAGTGAAATATGATTAGGCCTGTGCCAAGTGTTCGGGTTAAATTCTTACGGTGGTAATCCTGCTGCTCGGTGAGCACTTCCCACCAGTATCAAGCCTGATTAAGACGCCGGCCTGAGTGATATTAAAAATGCACGCTGTGAAAATCCCTCCCCGAACAGATTCTTTCACTCCCCAAGGGAGCTACCCGTCCTGTTTTCTCACTTTTTTCATTAGTAAAAGTTGTCAGTTGTATGCGACAGTATCTTTCATGAGACTTCAAGTTATAGCTTCAAAGGGCCCAGTGCGTTTTTGAAGCTTGTGAGAAAGGTTTTGAGGGATAAGTTCAGAAACAGGGAGGCTGGTACGTGTGTCGGCACTACAGCTGTCTTACCTATTAATTTGGCCCTTTTGTTCAAGTTTTGATGTCCAAATTGGCCTTCTAAAGGATGGTATCAGATGTATCCCCACCTTTCAGACGTGTTGCCAGTTTCCATAATGACCTTTAACCTTAAACTAACGAGAAAAAGCAGTCGTCCACAGGCGATGTCTTTGCTATTTCCCCCTGAGGGCTGATATTCTTCCCACGTCACATGCGTGTATTCTTGAAACAATGGGACAATTGAATACAGCACAGAGAATCATTAAACCCTTGGAGAATCCTGTCTGCTCAGGGAACAAAAGCATGTACTGATCTTTTTTTTACTCAGCATTACACAGCTAGAGCTACGAAGTACTGTGAGGAAGAACGAGGCAACATCGGAGTGAAGTGAGTGAGGGGTGGGGGTAGGGTATGCTTTAGACGGCAGGTCCAAGAAGCCGTCTCTGAGTAGAAACCCAAAAGAAGTGAGGGAGTCATGAGAAGATCTGGGGAAAGGAGGAATGAGTCTGGCACATTTGAGGAACACCAAGAAGGCCACTGTGACTACGGTGGAGTTACATTTACCCCATACCTAAAAGAGAAAAGTAGTAGATGAATTCAGACAGGATGGAAGGAACCAGATCGATAGAGCATCTTGGAGAATATGCTACTACAGAGTCTGGATTTTTATTCTACACTAATCAATGCCAACAGAATGTTAAGGATGGGAATGATGAGAACTGATTTACATTTTAATTTAGACAAATTCCAATAAGGCTTCCATGAAAGTACTGAACAAAACTTTGATGAATTGACTATCTTAGAATTAATTCAAAAAGTAATTTTCTAGTAAAAGAACTTGGTGATGATAAATTCTATAATTTTATTCAACTTAAATAATTTTTTTTTTGGAATGTACTACCTGCTTCCTTTGACTAGCCAAATTCATACAGCACAATGACGAAGACCAGGAGTTTTGGAGTCATAAAGATCCATTATGGGATCCAGGTCCCATCATTTTCTAGTTGTCAGACATTCTTTGAACATTTTATGTCTGTAAAATGGGGATCAGCATCTCTCTTTGAGGACTGTTTGTGTCTGTGTGTGTGTGTGTGTGTGTGCGCGCGTGGGCACATCTGATCTGCTTAGCTGGGTGCCTGGTACCTGTAAATACTCAACAGCACCCTGTACTGAACCACCCACCGCCCCAACCCCAGCTCTCACATCCATCTCCTTCTTCCTTACTTTTCTGATTCCCCTCCCTAATCTCCTATGGCAGTCACACTCTGCCACACACAATTGAACACTTACTTGATTGGATGTGCTCTGAGAGGCTGTGTGAGAGGAGGGAGAAAGAGGGTCAATAACGAAGCTGCCACTGTCAAGAGGATGAGCAGGAGGGAGACGAGAAGCAGGTGTGAAGAAGCAGAGAGGGGTCGGCCACTGAACTTGTCTCAGACAGTTCCTCTGAGAAAGTGAAGGGATCAGGACTCACCCAATATCTTAAAGTTAGCACTTCAGGAGGAAAGAAAAGGAGAAGGGCTATTTTAGGGTTTGTCAAAATTTAGGCTGTCTTCCTCTCTGGACAAGATAGTTAATAATTTTAACTGCAAAGAATCAAATCATCAAATATTAAGAGACTGAAACTGGTTAAAAGGATTCCATTTACCTTTTATCCCCCATTTAATGACCATGCTAGATATTACTCACACCCCTCTATCTATGCCTTAAAAAGAGGATTTTTAATAGTCCGAACAGTTTAAGAGATCCAGAAGGGAGGAAAACAATTTGGAGTTTCCTCAGAAAATTAAAAATGGAACTACCATATGATCCAGCAATTCTACTTCTGATTATCTATGTGAAGAAAAGAAAAACACTAATATAAAAAGATATATGCACTCCTATGTTCACTGCAGCATTATTTAAAATAGCAAAGCTATGATACTTTTCTGTTAATGGATGAATGGATAAAGAATATATATATATATATGTATGTGTGTGTGTATATATATATACATATATATGTGCGTGCGTGTGTGTGTGTGTGTGTGTGTGTGTATATATATGATGGAATACTTCTCAATCATAAAAGATTAAAATTTTTCCACTTGTAATAACTAGATGGACCTGGACAGTACTATGCTAAGTAAAGTAATTCGGACAGAAAAATTCAGTAATTCAGACAAATGCCACATAATTCCACTTATATGCAGAATCTAAAAATCAAAACGAAAGAACAAATAAAACCATACTCATAGATGCAGAAAACATATTGGTGGTTGCCAGAGTGAAATGGGTCAAGGGGGTCATGAGGTACAAACTGCCAAATATAAAGTTAGTAAGTCATAGGAATGAAATGTACAGCGTGGAGAATGTAGTCAATAAAAGTATATTAACTATATGGTGACAGTAAGTAGTGACCATTTTGCAATGCATACAAACGTTGTATTACTATGTTGTATACCTGAAACTAACATAATATTGTATGTCAATTATGCGTCAATAAAAAGTGGAAACCACCTAAATGTCCTGACAAACAGACATATTAAATAGTCTCTACTGGTGCAATGGAGTACTATTTAACAATAAAAAGAAATGAAATACTGATACATGCTATAATTACAGATAAACTAAAAACATTATGCTAAGTGAAAGAATCCAGACACAGAAGACCATACACTGTCTGATTTGGTTTGTATCTAATATCTAGCCAGGCAAATTTATAAAGTAGATTAATGGTTGTCTTGGACTGGGAGTGAAGAGTGACTGGAATTTTACTGAGGTGACATAAATGCTCGTAAATTAGATTGTGGTGATAGTTGCCTAACTCAGTAATTTTACTAAAAATCACTGAGATCTACACTTAAAAGGATAAAGCTTGAAGTATGTAAGTTTAACCTTAACAAGGTTGTTTTTAAAAAAAGATTAATAGCCATGTGACGATATTTATAGAAAAGAGAAATCTAGTTCTGGAGATATGATGTTATGTGTTTTGGAATTCCTGAAATCAATAAAGAGAACTGGTTCAGAGATGTGTGTGTGGAGGGGGGAGGTAGTAGGTTAGAAAGGAGACTGGTATAAGACAACTCTATTGTTTGTCGAAACCTGATGTGGAGTTATTAAAGAAACGTGGTGGCAGGCAAGTGTTCTGTTCCCACTGAGGACCAAGCCTGGGGAAGGAGGAGTAGGACAAAGGAAGACAGAGCTGAATTAGATGCAGGAAGTGTTTTGTGATCGAGGTAATGAAATTGTGGGACGGTCTACAAAGGTAGCTCCTGATCTTCTTTTCCAGAGAGCATTAAACGCACCATCATCAATGCTGGATAATCAACAAGAACAAGAGAGATGACTAGTGTCTCCTCAGTGTCTGGACCACAGCTTCTGATCCTTGAGTCGGTTGTTACATAATTTTAACTTCATTCATATTTTCTTTCTTTTACCACTGGTGCCAATTTATCACGTTGTTTTTTTCTCCTTATTGCTTCCCAGTTACTATAGAACTCAAAGATTGGTTAGAACAGTGTGTGTGTG
>NW_006431919.1:6339012-6384897 GCF_000325575.1 Pteropus alecto | reverse complement strand
GGAGGGGTGGGGGTAGGGTATGCTTTAGACGGCAGGTCCAAGAAGCCGTCTCTGAGTAGAAACCCAAAAGAAGTGAGGGAGTCATGAGAAGATCTGGGGAAAGGAGGAATGAGTCTGGCACATTTGAGGAACACCAAGAAGGCCACTGTGACTGCGGTGGAGTTACATTTACCCCTACCTAAAAGAGAAAAGTAGTAGATGAATTCAGACAGGATGGAAGGAACCAGATCGATAGAGCATCTTGGAGAATATGCTACTACAGAGTCTGGATTTTTATTCTACACTAATCAATGCCAACAGAATGTTAAGGATGGGAATGATGAGAACTGATTTACATTTTAATTTAGACAAATTCCAATAAGGCTTCCATGAAAGTACTGAACAAAACTTTGATGAATTGACTATCTTAGAATTAATTCAAAAAGTAATTTTCTAGTAAAAGAACTTGGTGATGATAAATTCTATAATTTTATTCAACTTAAATAATTTTTTTTTTGGAATGTACTACCTGCTTCCTTTGACTAGCCAAATTCATACAGCACAATGACGAAGACCAGGAGTTTTAGAGTCATAAAGATCCATTATGGGATCCAGGTCCCATCATTTTCTAGTTGTCAGACATTCTTTGAACATTTTATGTCTGTAAAATGGGGATCAGCATCTCTCTTTGAGGACTGTTTGTGTCTGTGTGTGTGTGTGTGTGTGTGTGTGTGTGTGTGTGTGCGCGCGCGCGGGCGCATCTGATCTGCTTAGCTGGGTGCCTGGTACATGTAAATACTCAACAGCACCCTGTACTGAACCACCCACCGCCCCAACCCCAGCTCTCACATCCATCTCCTTCTTCCTTACTTTTCTGATTCCCCTCCCTAATCTCCTATGGCAGTCACACTCTGCCACACACAATTGAACACTTACTTGATTGGATGTGCTCTGAGAGGCTGTGTGAGAGGAGGGAGAAAGAGGGTCAATAACGAAGCTGCCACTGTCAAGAGGATGAGCAGGAGGGAGACGAGAAGCAGGTGTGAAGAAGCAGAGAGGGGTCGGCCACTGAACTTGTCTCAGACAGTTCCTCTGAGAAAGTGAAGGGATCAGGACTCACCCAATATCTTAAAGTTAGCAATTCAGGAGGAAAGAAAAGGAGAAGGGCTGTTTTAGGGTTTGTCAAAATTTAGGCTGTCTTCCTCTCTGGACAAGATAGTTAATAATTTTAACTGCAAAGAATCAAATCATCAAATATTAAGAGACTGAAACTGGTTAAAAGGATTCCATTTACCTTTTATCCCCCATTTAATGACCATGCTAGATATTACTCACACCCCTCTATCTATGCCTTAAAAAGAGGATTTTTAATAGTCCGAACAGTTTAAGAGATCCAGAAGTGAGGTAACTGGATGGGCAAGAAGAACAGACAGCGACGGAGATTAAGACTACATTGTGAACGGAATTGAATCACAACCGTTTTTGAAACAGTCGTCGTGATGGTTTATGGCTGCTTAGACTGGCCCATGCACTGACCAGATACTTATTCCAACGTTATTCTGGGTGTGTCAGTGAGAGTTTTTGGATGAGATTAACATCTGAATGTGCAGAACCAGTAAAGCAGACTGCCCTCCCTAAGGTGGGCGGGCATCATCCAATCAGTTGAAGGCCTGAAGAGAACAAAAAGGCTGATCCTCTCTCAAGTAAGGGGGGATTTTTCCAGATTTGAAATGAAACATAGGCTCTTTTTGGTTCTCCAGCCCACTGGCCTTTGGACTAGAGTTTAAACATCAGCAGTCTTGGTTCTCAAGCCTTAGGACTCCGACTAGAACTATATCGTTGGCTCTTCCGGTTCTCCAGCTTGTGGACTGCAGATCTTGGGACTGGTCAGCTTCCATAATTTTCCGGTTCTCCAGCTTGTGGACTGCAGATCTTGGACTGGTCAGCTTCCATAATTGTGTGAGCCAATTCCTTATAATAAATCTCTATACACATGTACATGTGTGCACATCTTATTGGTTCTGTTTCTGTGGGGAATACTGACTAGTAAAGTTTATCCCCAAGTTCAGTTTACAGAAAGAGAAGTATATCATGAAAAGCAAGTGAGAATGACTTTGAATTTAAAGAAACTTTCAAAAAGGATTCCTCCATGTTATATAATATCTACATCCACCACTCACCCCTTCAAGATGTGAACCAACCACTCTCTTCGAGAGGACATAAAACTTTCTAAGCTTTTGCTTGGGAAACATAGCCACTATCGTCATAGCCTGTTAGTCACCTCTGTTTCCCATAAGAGAGAGAGACTCCATTATGTGACAGTATCAGGAGTTTTCAAACACCAAATGAGAACTTTCCCTTGAATCTCTGCCAGAATAGGATGCCAGGCTTAAGTTTTCAACGTGGTCATGTGAGAATGGGCTACGTCACAGCTACAAAGAGTGAAGAGCAATCTTGGCCTTGCTGGGAATGGGCCTACCACATTCCTAATACGGTGTGAACTTACTGGGCAGTTTGATAAGCAGCCAACTAGAAATTGGAAGTAGGGTGCTTCTTTTTGTTAGGTGTGCATTTCACGTGCTTATAGAAAGATCCCGAGGGGCTTGCCTTTATTTTATTAATGACTCTATGTACTTTGGGTATAAGGAAGACACTTCTTCCTACATTTTCTGCAACACAAGTATGCCAGAGAGGTTGACAAGTAAGAAACCTCCCTCTTTTGGACTCATACATGGCAGTAAGAAGGAGATGAATCAAATAAGAATAGAACGTCCCTCAGGTCATACTTAAAAGGAATGGCCCAGGAGACCTCAAGTTAGCTGGAAAATGTTCATCTGAGGAGCACCTTTGCTTTTTTAGGAATGTTGGGTATATGCATTATGGTAACAACTTCTTACACTTGTAAAACTCTTCATATAAAAAAAAGAAAAACTTGTTCCCACAGGTTATGTGGCAGATCTTCCTCATTTACTTTACTAGCACTTTCAATTTCGGCTCAAATCCTATTATTCGGAAGATGTTAACTGGCCAGTGGGAACAATTCCAGACACAATATTTCAGAATTAAAATCTAATTTAACCGAGATGACCCCTGGAAATTAGCAAGCTCAGGTAAAAGGGAACCCTTTAACATAAACGCCCACACGTTACTCATTCCATCCAGAGTGTGCTGGGAAAAAGTCTATAATCATTGTTTTTATCATCTAAGCCACATTTCTGATCGTACAGTGCCTTATAATGGGCAAGCTTTAAAAAGAAGTATATGTCACCATAACTGATATATATGTGAGAATGACCTCAGGTCCGGGAAACACATAAAAGCCATTTCAGAGTGGCTGAATAAGAGGCGAGTATGAATAGTTTGAAAAAAGAAATGCAGTTTAACAAATAATTATACAATGAAGATGTAAGCTTAGGCAATAACTCAATACTTCCAGATTTTTATAAATGTCTTTTTTTTTTTTTACAGAATACTGCAATAGCAGCTTTAGAATCAAAAAGACCCACTCTCATATACCAGTTCTACTCTTTATTACTTACCTACGTGACCTTGGGCAAGTCACTTAATATTTTGCACCTCAGTTTCCTCTTCTATAAAATACAAACTACCTACCTAGATGGTGGGTGTGTTAAACAATGTGTTTAGGTCAGCTAGCACAGAAAGTGGCAAGCTGTGGGTGCTTTATAAATGTTACTTCCTTTCAGTTAAAAGTAGAAAGAGGTTTGGCCTTAACATGCTCTGTCTTTTTTAGAGAAAAATAAGGGCCTTCTGTTAAAGGTAGGGATTCCGAAGGCTAGGATTATTTCAGGGTTTCTCTTCCTTTCATAATAATGTCGATACTAGAGAATGAGTTCTTCAGTGGATCCAGATGGAAGCCCACACAGTTATTTCCCTCAGGTCCAGGTCTGACGTGTGGGACTCACCAAGTTAGTGTCTATATATTGGAAAGATCTGGTTTGCGGGATGCCAATTTCAGACTAGTAGAAGCATTTGCAAAGTTTCTTTTTGCTGCTGTAGATTTAAGCTTCAAATCCTGAAGCAGGTCACATCTGGGCTGAGAAAGCCATTCTAACTGGCATCGGGTTACTCCTTCTCTCATCTGGATTTAGCTCCAAAGTCTGGGCATAGTGCGATGAGACTTAACTCTAAGCTCTGTCTCCACATTAAGGATGTTAATAGAGAGGCCCCCAAACTGTCTTGAGTCTCTTGGATGATGGAAACTTTGCAAACTTGACATAGAGAAACACTATAATGAGTAGCAGGGTTTACTGAATTTCAATACTTAGAAATGTGCTTGCTGTATCAGTTATTTAAAAAACACAAGTAACATCAAAACCAGAGATTTAAAACAAACCGGCTGGCCTAGTTGGTAGAGAAGAAAAGATCTCGGTTTAAATGGGTGATGTGGCATTGGCGTTTAGCTCTTATTTTGAAGGTCACGGTGACATACTTGACTTCTCACATAACATGTACAAAGCACCAGCTGGTTATGGAGCTACTACTCTGAGGAGAGAGGTTAAGAAATACAGAAGGAAAGAAGGAACCTGAATTCCCTCCGAGGTTGACTCCACCTACCGATGAGGCTGTGGAACTCCTGGACTTCCCTCTCCATATGGCTTTCCATGCACAAAGACACACAAAAAAAGAGGTAACATAAAAAACCCACATGTGTAATAGGAGTCAGTAAGTATTCAAGATGACACACTGTGTCAGCTGCAGTTTATATTAATTCTCTTTCCTCAACCTCAGGGTAACTACCTTCTCCCTCACAGTCAGACATCTAAGATTTGTCATCTTCTAAAAATGTCACAGTCTAACTTCTGTCAAATATTAAGCATGTATTTAAGAAGAGGAACATTTCTAAGCCAAGTTCATAATCTTGAGAGATTGGAGAAAGAACACAACTCCACTCCGCCCATACTGGCCTTCTTGCTTGTCCTCTGAACACATTGAACAAGTCCAACCTCCAAGCTTTTGTACTTGCTATTCCCTCTGGATAGAATGCTCTTCCCCAAGCTCTCTGCACAGCTGGCTTCTTCACTTAATTCAGGTCTTTGCTTAAATATTATCTCCTTCATGAAGACTTCTCTGACAACACTATCTAAAATAACACCTCTCTCTCCATCTATGCTCATGCACTGCTCAATGTCAAACATTCCACTTTTATTTATTCGAGTATGGTTGGTAGCATGGAGAGAGGAACATTGTTTTGTTTATTGCTGAAAAAATGCCTGACATACAGTAGGAGGTCAATAAATCATTTTTAAAAATGTGTTATCTTTGACAAATCACTAAAGCCAATTCATTTTTTCTCATCAATAAATTGAAATAATGATATCTAATGCCATTATTTTTCAAAGGAATTTAAATACTTGGAAAAACTATTTGAAAAACCGTAAAATGCACAATTAGTAATTGTTCTTATCATCTTTTGTGTTAACTAGCTCTTCAATCAGGGCACCAGATAGCAATGGGTTTTGGAGCTTTTCCTTGATTTGTAAACTTATCCAAGAAGGGGTGAATGCCTTGAAAGTAGTAATCATATTTTATTTTTCTTTAGGCTTGACTTAAAGTATACACAATAAATTCTTGCTGAGTGGCGGATGGATAAATGGATGGATGAAGTAAATAAGGTGCCTTAATAGAGATGTTAAAGGAGAGAAGATGAGGTCGAGTGTTATAGTTCTGACTTGTGAAGCGGGAATTAAAACAAAACACTAGAAATGGTAACAGACCAGCGCCCAAAGACTCCCAAACCAGGCCCTCTGAAGAGTACTTGATTGAGCCCCAATCCAGGGGTCCAAGCTGAATCACTGGTCAAAAGTCAATAAAACTGTTGTGATTAATTGAACGCTCATAAACTAGAGGTCAGACATGAGCCATGAATCTGCTCTATTAAATGACAACAGATACAAAGCCCGAGGGAGAGACAGGAATTCCCGGGCCCAAAGTCTGCTGGCAGTGGCGGAGGAATTTTTTCAGAGTAGAAAGAAACTAGCTGGGTTTACCAATGTGTGGTCCGAAATGACAATGGATACAGCCCTGGGTGGCTCTGGGCACTGGAGACATCATTCTATAAAACGCACATCTCTTTACTCACATTTGCTTCTCACATTTTATGAAATCCATAGTGAACATAGGAGATCTACTCATGCAGCTACTTTATTGTTTATGGTTCTGGTTCATAAGGCAGATTAGATGAGAAATAAACTCAGTGTATATCTAGATATAAAACTAAAGAATTTTAGAGCAAGAGGAAAGCTTGGCAACCATGTAACCCAACGCTGCCATTTAACAGAAAAAGAAATTGGGGCTCAAGTCTCTGGGGTGACCTGTCCACAGTCACACAAGTAGTTAGTGGCAGGAGTGGAGCCATGAGTTAGGTTTCCTGACTCCTTGCCCATTGTTCTTTCCACTTTTCCTTTCCCTTAGTATTGAATGACTCCCAAATCAGCCAGACCTTTTCAAAGTGATCATGGACTAGAACAACACAAAATTCAAGCAATGAATTAAAATAGGGCCCTTACCTCACTCTCGAGTTGCCTTTGTAGAATCCAAAACATCTGTCAACAAGAAGAATGTTCCAGATATACAAAAATCTTAACATTTGTCCAATTATTTAGAGTTTATTTTAGAGCCAGAAGGGCCTTAGCAATCATTAAGTATAATTCCCTAATTTTATACATGATGAAATGGATTTCAGAGAGGTTACCTTCTCAGTACCGTACAGCTGGTTAAAATGAAGACCCACTGATAAAATGATTTTTATACTACTCTATATAGAAGTCTCTACTGTCTGAGTATATGGGTGCCAGGAGCTTTGAAGAAATTACTTATCATTTTAATCACACCAAGTGGACCTGTCAGAAGCAAATGGTACAATGGAAGCCAAGGGCACCAAGCATCCAGGAAAAACATTCTATAGGTGATGTCATTTTCTCTGTAACAACTGAAAAACAATTCTATTTTTCATCTAACGTGTGAAACACACTTAGGTCAAATGCAATTCCCCAAGCCAGTGTTTAATATGGGACTCAAGACACTGGGCGGACTTGCCCATAGCCTGACTTAGAGCAGACAACTTAAATTCTTGTTGGATAGATGGATGGATGGATAAGCGGATGAAAAGAATAAATTTCTCTGTAACAACTGAAAAACAATTCTATTTTTCATCTAACGTGTGAAACACACTTAGGTCAAATGCAATTCCCCAAGCCAGTGTTTAATATGGGACTCAAGACACTGGGCGGACTTGCCCATAGCCTGACTTAGAGCAGACAACTTAAATTCTGGATGGATGGATGGATGGATGGATAAGTGGATGAAAAGAATAAACAAAAGGCCTATGGTAGAGATGTAAAAGGAAAGGAAATGTGGCCAGATGTATAGCTCTGATTCATGAAGCTGGGAATTAAAAAACATAAACCCCCCCAAAACAAACAAAAACAAAAACAAAAACAAAAACACTGAATATAGTAAGAGACTAGCACCCAAAGACCCCCAAATCAGACACCTCAAAGAGTGCCCCCAAAAGGGGTTCAAGCAGAACCATTGCTATTTCAAATGCAGAAACAAAGTCTCTAATTTAATAACAATTGATATGGTGGGAGTGGAGGTGTGAGTTTGGGAGGGGACAAACAAAAAACATTGCTGGAGTAAGTGTAACCCTTGTGTTTAGTAAGTCAATAGACTGTGAAAGTCACACTTGGTCCAGACTTTCTGAAATCACTTTATATGTGGCTCTAGAGTTTTGAACAAGTCAGCAAACCTTATGACATTTTAATATACAAACTGTACCTGGTAACCCTAAAACTAAGAATGAAACAAAAAGCAGTCAGTGGGGCAACTTACTATGGACTGTCCAGAGGCCGGAGCAGGGCAGCTAGGTGGTAATACTAAGAACAGATACTTGGACTGGCTGAGACGTTCCTAGAAGAGCTGGCTCCCATCAGACTCTAGAATCCACCAAATCAACTGTGGGTACAAATGTTAATAAGACTCCAGGGAAAAACTCCTGCCTTTTATACCCATCTAGTTATCACCGAAGGCTTGTAAAACATTACTTAAGATACGAACACCTCCAGTCCATTATTATTATTTTTAACAGAAATGCATTTATCATTTTGCTCAGTGGCATCTTCACCATTGACCCTCCTTTCCTGGGAAACTCTTCTCCCATTCACCTGCATATCCCTTCTGCTAGCTCCCCCGATAACAGGACTCTTTCTGCCTTGTCATTTCCACCCCGTTTTATTCCTATGAATGTTGGAGGAAAGAGAACAGGCTCCCATGAAAAGCTCTTCCAGTCACCACTGTCTGGTCCTCTCTAAACCAATGTTTCTTAATCAGGGGTGAGTTTCCTCCCCAAGTGGACATGTGGCTGAAAACAATTTTGGTTGTCACAACAGGGGGAGTTAATGGCATCTGGTGGTCAGATTTCAGGGTTGCCGCTAAATATAATGATGCGCAGGACAGTTGCCACGGTAAAGAATTACTAGGCCCAAAGTGTTGAGGTTGAGAAACCTTGTCCTAGATGATCCCAGAATTGCTAGGTCTCAGTTTTTTAACTGACCAAAAAGAGAATACTACCTGCTCAGCCCAACTCACTATTTTGTAGGGAGAACAGATTGGTAATGTGCACATAAGTGTTCCGAAACGTATTGTAAATATTACTTTGCTTTTTGGCTCTTGATACTTCAGATTACACAAGAAGGTTTAAAAGGTGGTTATAATCTTACTCATTTACAATACAATCTTTGTGCTTTGATTTTAGAGAGGATCTTTATTGTAAAGAAAACAGTTTTTATTTACCAAACCTAGTTAGCAAGCATTATTGTCCCTGTTTCAGAGATAAAAGAAATGGCAGAAGGAACATTTGATCTTTCTTCAAGGAAAAAACAATGGGAATTATAGTTATACTTTGTTCAATGATTCGATAATTATTATTTGATGTTAATACTTGTAAAACAATTACAATAACACAATGAAAATATATTATTACCAGCCCATTACAATATAACAGATAAGAGCTAAGTGTTCTATATATACTGACTGTTTCAACAACCCTTGAAATAGGTGCCATTATTATCCACATATGTAGATAAAATTAAGTCTCAGAAGCAAATTATTTGCCTGAGGACAAATAACTAGTAAATAATGGAGCTTGGATTTGAAATCAAGTCCTAATTCTAATGTCTGTCCTCTTAAACACTATGCCATATTATGCTTGGCACTGAGTGTGTGTTCTAGGAGTTGGGAGGAGAAGAACAAAATAACTAATCAGACATGGATGCTGCCCTCAATTAGCTAAGAGTCTCTAGAGTAGATGAGACACAAACACAAAGAGAGACAGTAATAAGTGTCAAAGATATACCGGTGACATTCCAGAATGGGATTCTAAAATTTAGAGCATAAGGCATATGGATTCAAAGTACTGAAATCAGGATTAAGATGCAATGGAAAGGAAGCACCCAGGCAAGGCGAGTTCCTCAAGGGGAAGACAGTGCTTAATCACTTTTAGTACTTATGGAACCACTCATACTGAAGAGCACTGTGACGGTGAAACCAGCGTCTCTGGCTCACCTTGCTAGCGGGTAAGTTTCTTTTGCCACAATCCATGGCCATAGACTTGGCCACGTGTGATGCCACTTCTCTGAAATGCAGAGCAAATGTCATGAATAGGCCACAGGACCCTTCCCTAAAATGTTGGGAAAGCCTCGGAGTCCTTTTTGACCCTCTGTCCTTGTCCTTGGAGTTGAGCAGCACATGAAATAAAACTTATTCCACCTTTCTAGGTTTTGTCTACCTTTATGTTATTATATCCAAGCTACAAAACATATTTGTAGGTGGGATATAAACAGTATTAGGTAAAGCAGGGGGGATGAACAATGTGGAAGCCCTGAGACATGACAGTGAAAATTAAGATGAAAAAGAGATGCAAATTCTTTTAGCAGAGCATGATTTTCTATTAAACTTAGCAAGAGAGCTTACTATGACTGAACACTAGATTTACCTCCAAGTTTTCTGGCAGCCATGGCAAAAAGGGAAATACTCTTAGGAACTACCGTTGCCATTTTCTGAAAAAAGGGAAGGCTGTAACTGGTTACTCCTCCCCGTCCCCCGCTTTTAAGAGGTACTGATTCACATAAGAATGTTGCTACATGGTTTCTTATGTAAGGATAATGGAGTAACTTTTAATATGTGTTTTAGAAAATATTATTTCAGGGGACTTAATTATAGAGATTAACTCAGGGCAGCTGCACCGTGACATGTCTTTTTGGCCACTAGGAGGCCATCTATGGGAGTGTGCATGTGGTTCTCTTAAAATTCATTGATAATATTGGGAAAAAACAGCTCAAAAGGATGCTTTTGGAAGGTGAGCATGTAGGGGCAGGAAGCAATCTTAGACTCTTGACACCTAACACTCTGCTCTTTCATTTGGACAGCAGTCAGACTGAATTCTAAGATCCATGCGTAAAGGGAAACTAAAAGTAAAAATTATCCTTGAAAATCTCTGAAGTTGCCCATAAAGTAAAATATGGAATATGCAGTATTTATGTATGACCCTATACAGTATCTTCATATAAATGAATATGCTTATAGTAGTGTATAGTATAAAGCAAAGATTACATAAGCAAAATATTGAGGTTATTCTTAATTATGTGACCATCTACATACTTTAAGTAACATGAATTAAAAATGCCTTTGAAATAATTTCTCTGTATAAACAGGTCTAACTAAACCAGTATTGTCCAACAGAGCTATAAATATAAGACATATGTGGAATTTAAAATTTTTAAATAGCTACATTAAAAAGTAAAAAAGAAATAGGTAAAATTAAATGTAATAACATTTTATTTAACCCTAATATATCTTAAGTATTATTATTTCATCATGGAATCAGTCTAAAAAGATTGAGATATTTTACTTTCTTTTTGGTACTAAGACTTCTAAATCTGGTACATATTTTACATTTACAGCACATCTCGATGTGGACAAGCAAAATTTCAAGCTCTCTGTAGTTTTACATGTGGCCTGTGGTTTACTGTTTATGTATTGGACAGTGCAGATTTAAGCTTTTTCTACCCTTTGCTGTTTTTTCAGAATTTTAATTTCTGAACACTGCCAGCCAGAACCCAGATGACTGTGCTCATTCAGGCTGCAGTGACCTATGCGACCTCTTGTACCCCAGAGCACTGAAATCCACTACTTGATCCCTTGGATTTGGTCTTGGCTCAAAGATCACCATTTCAGTTCCAGCAGCTGCCCTGATTTCCCCAGCTCACTATCTCATTAAAACCTCAATAGTCAGATGGAGGCGGCTAGGCGTGGAAGGAGGAAAGAGGAGTTTCTCCTTGGAGAGGCCTGGGGCCAGATGGCCTGCTCCATGAGTTGTGCTGGTTCCTGTGACACCAGCTGCAGTGGCCTCAGCAGGGGGCCCAAGCAGGTGCTGTGTGATAAGTCAGGATTAATGAGGAAAAAGAAGCCTAGGCCTCCTCACAGACTTGCTAATAGAGGCCAAGGGGAGTAGGGAAGCTGATCTTGGGTCCTCCAGCTTGGGTTCTGCACCCCTTACCTCAAGTGCTTCTATGATCTATGCCTCCTTAGCATTCTTTTTTTAAACCTTGCCTTTGGGAAGGAATTTGAAACTCATGGTAGAAACATTTACATTCTTTTTCTTCTTCCCTAAATTCCTGTGGGGGCAGGCACTATTAATATCTCCGTCTCTAGACAGATGTACATAAGAAAACCCCAGGCTCTTAAAGATCATAGATCAAGATGCGTATAAGAGCAGAAGTTTCAAACTAGGCCTCTAGGAGCTATTTTGGGCCAGCAGGTGAAGTTTCTTTTGGATGCCCCTAGCGTTTTAAATAAAAAAATAAAAGAGAAACTAAGACATATGAATCATGAGTTCCCCCCACCCCCCGCCTTAAAAAAATCATAAGATTTAGCAACAAGGCCCAAATTTCTACATGATTAAAATTGGCTTAGTTGAGGGGCCACTTCCCTGTTCATGGTCAAGGACTCAGTCCAGCGCATCACAGTTCCCCAACCCCCTAAGAAAGAACCTTTCTCTGTCTCTCTTTATCCATTTGTTACTGGCTAGTCCTCATAGATTTTGACATAAGACCTTAGCTTAATGCATTAGCCCGTAAAGGTATATATATTTTCTAAATAGAGGAAACTTTAAGATACAGGAATAAAGGTCCATGGAGGAATTTCAGACACTATATACTCTAGAGATGAGCAAGAGAAAAATATTTATTTTTGCTATGGACTTTCTCTACACTTTGCCACCGTATTCATTATCTTCATCTTCTTCCCAGCATTATGGAATCCATTCTATTTTTATGTTCTCAATTCATCGGATGACAAAAACAAAGCCCGGAGAGATTTAGAGACGTGTTCAAACCATGCTCCTGTACAACTGTTAGTGGGTGGGTTGGAGAGAGTTCCCCAAGCATCTTCCTCTCATTTAAATCCCAGGGAATATCGTGACCTTTTACATACATGGTGTTCTTAGGTATAGCTTTTGAAGGAGATAAAAATCTAAGTATTAATATCTTAGGAGCCTCTTAAAACCTTGAACAAGTTCCTTAACCTCCTCAGGTTTAGTTTTCAGAATTTTCTAAAAAACATGACTGATTTTCAGTAGTGGGAAAAGTAAGGTAAGTCAAATAAGTATTCAGCATTATTCCTGTGCGAGAATAGTTTCAGAAAATGTTAATTCCCACCCCCCATCTAGTTAACCAAACGAGCTATTAGAACATTTACGGTAATTGCCCATCTACCATGTGTGGTAACAGTTACGCAGTTTGAATAGAATTGACCCCTCTCCCAGTTCCAAGGGAAGACTCTGAGTGACTCAGAGCCATTGGGATACTCTGGTTCCTCTTGCACAGTGATTGCCTCAAGCTGACCATGAGAAATAAGACGGTCTAATCAGAGTGAAGCCCAGGGATTAAATTCAAGGTAGAGGGGAGAAGTTCTCTTATGCTCTGGATATGTGGTAGGCAACTGTGTAGCCTGGAGCAGCCACTGCCATTTTGCTGTGAGTGAAACCATTTGAGGAAAGCCAACTAAGGAGAACCACAAGACCTAAAAAATCACAGAAGAATGAAATGTAAACTCCAATTCTCACTCTCTCTGGATTTTTCCATTACCTACCAGCCAAATACATTCTCTCTAATCCAGGGAGAGCTATGAGGTACAGCTGAAAGCACTCTACAAGTGAGCCCAAAATAATGACTGTCAGACAACCCTCAGAACCAAGAAAGCCTGCCTGCCGGTCTACTTCCCTACGGACTGCCTAGAGTATTTGTGACAGCGACTTGTCATGCTGCTGCTTCAGCCACCCCAGTGAGGGTGGAGGAGAAGTGTGAGGCCAGACAACTGGAGGGCTGGCCATTCCACCCACAGGGGCTCCTCTTGGAACACCACACCTGTTAAGGCGCCAGCTAGAGGTGTCTGCTTTGGTTCGAAGTTGTAGCAAAATTATATATTTGGATCAAAGTGGGTTACTTCTTCGTGGAAAGTGTTGAGACAACCAAGAGACCAGATTCTGGCACTTGCTATATTAGTTAGTGACCTATGAGTGGGTGGCTTGGGTCAACTGCACCTCCTACCTTCTCCAAAAGAACACAATTATATGAAGGCAGAGGAGGAGAGAAGTCATGCAAAGACTTTCTGGAAAGCCAGGGCTGGCTGCTTCCTGAGTGTCTTTTCTATCTTCTATGTCCCTATGCCATTGTTTTGGGGTGAAGAGGGAGCTACAGGTGTTCTTGGAGTTATGAGCATGGGTAAGATGCCACAATGGATATGAGCAAAAGGAGTGGGTCCGCCTCAGGTCTTAGTGCTTTAAAGCCTAAGGCAGGAGTCCCAAACTCGAATGCCCACAGAGGCTGCGAAGATGACTTTAATGAATGAAGTGGACACCCAGGTAGAGGCCTTGGAGAGGGCAGACCCGGATAGGGACTTGGCGGCTCAGCTCCAGTAAAACATTTTTGACAAATCTATTTTTTTTAAAAATGTAAAATTTCCTTAATTTTAAAATCTTATTTATTTTTTTTCTCTTTACACTGAGAAGATTAAATGAAACACCTGAGTGAATGGATTTGCCTCCCAGGCTACAGACATTTGAGGAGGCTGGCTGGGTCACCAAAGAGGAGTAATAGGTTGTAGCTTTTGGGTTGCAAGTATTACAAGTGGAGCGTGACTGAGGAAAATAGAGAAGGTGAACAGAGGGCTGTGGTTCCCTCGAGTGGCTTGAACATGAACACCTCAGGGGACAGAGTTTCCAGGGGTAATAGAGAGATTCCTGTCGGGACTGAAAGCTAATCTCATCAGTCCTGGCAACTTCTACAAAAATCCCCATGGCTAAGCGGGGCAGTGAGGGAGCAGACCTGCTTGCACAGCTACCTGATCTCAAAAGTACCTCACTGGGATGAGGCTGACATCACCCACGGCCACCATGTGACTCCTGGCTTGGGGAAGGGAGCCCACTCAAATTCCTGAAATACGCTTCTCATCAGTGTCAGTGAGGATATACTCAGAAATTAAAGAATTATGAATAAGGAAAAGAAAGAAATTTGACGTGCTGTGGATTAGTCATAAATGTAAGAACTGTTTTGTACACTTGACCGATGAGGTAAGGATCAGAAGTGCTGCACAACATTCAAGTTCACGGAGCCGGTAAAGGGCAGCATTTGCACTTGAATTCTAGACTCCAGTCTCAAATTCCCACTGATCCACGCTTTCTCTCCAAACAGTCCCCCTCCCCTCCCCTCCCACCCCATCTTTTATTATTTTGTACACTACCTAGATGGTTGGTGGTGGTGGTTTAATCCAGAGAGCCCAAGAACATTTGAATAAAACATTTTTTCTCTACTCTCTGTTCACTATACATGGAAAACATTCCAGGGAAAATACTTTGAGAAAGGCTGCATTATGTACCTAATGATATAGAAAATAAGTGATTTAAAGGTAAATTTTTACTACTCATTTTACCTCCATTACTGTTAGTTCAGTTCATTAAAACAAAATTTAGATAAAGTGTCTATGGCTGGGTCATCACATTTTTTTTGGTTGCTCTTAAATATTTTTTAAACTATTTGCTGTGAGATTCTGAGTCTGGTTACTGAGTCAGAAACACTTTCCAGCAAAAGCTTTTTAAATTGTGAAATACCGTGGGTTCTAAAATTTGCACCCATGGGATTTTAACTTATGGAGATGACTGAGTGATGATATGGAGAGGCCAATGCCATTACAAAACGAAATTATTTACTTTTCCCGAGAGAAGAAGCGGGCACGCCACTCCACACAGGCCCACATGGAGAATCCCGGGGTTTGGACAGGTCAAAGCGGGAGTGAGCGGGGAGCCTAGGTTTTCCCCCAGGGAAAGGCAAGAGTAAACAATTTAGAATTGGCTAGTTTGAATAATTCTGATGGATCTGGGGCTACAGCGTGGTCTCTAGTCGTCTGGTAGGTAGGTGGCTCTGCGATGATTCAGGGCGCGTGGGGGGTGAGGTGTGCGGGGGGGCGGTGGGGAAACTGGATTGGTACGAGGGTTAGAGAAGGTGAAGGTTGGGACTATAGACCTGGGACTGGTTGACTCACATATGAAAGCTGCCCTCCTAGGCAAGGCCTTCCCATCTCTAGGAAGTAGCTGCCCCTGGGAGGGATAGTCTCTCTCTGGGCCTTTAATGCCTCGAAATGCCAGAGCATCAAAAATAGAGAAAATAATAGAATTATAATTAGTCCTGTGATAAATGTCAAATCGACAAATACAAATTCTATAAAAATACACACTTAAAAAGTCATGGCAAACAGCCAGGAAGATGCAGTATCAGTATCCAGGCCACAGTTAGTGGGACAGCCCCACGAAGTCCTCATGAGGGAAAGTTCCCTTAACAGAGGCCAAGGGCCGAGGACGCTGGCACCAGCTATAATAGCACCAGTTAGGAAAGACTTTTCTACTCTTTTCCCTCTTCTCCCCAGAATTACTAAGATGAGATTGTTTGCATGTCTCTAATTGTACAGATGACTCTTCATTATCCGAGAGTGATCAGGTAAGTCGTGGGGCCTGCCCTACATTCATCCAAGGACAGGGAGACACTGGGTGTACTGAGTGGGTTCTGACGGGTCATACTGTGTTTGGGAGAATAACTTTGTTGTCTAAATGAATCTTTTGAGTCTCACTTGCTAAATGCACCGTTTCCACGGCAGTATTATATAAAAACACATACCTACTAAATAAATGCCGTATGATGCTGGTACCTTTCTACTCAATGGGGCTCAATGATATCAAAGAATTCTTTAAAAGTAAAAACCAAATATAGAAAGAATTGAGTCTGAAATGTTCTTTCAAATTACTTCTCAGCTCATTCAGTACTGACAATTGTATGGGTTTTCCTTTTTTTTTTTTCCTACTTAAGTTCACTGAATTAACACTTGTCTAAAGCCACTGTTGCTTGCAGTTCAAGGATATTGTGAGTTCCAGGAAAGCTTCTTGTAGGCCCATAAAATAGCTTTATCTAAAAAGAAATCCCTGCTGAAATCACAGTGCTAAGATCTATTTGGGGACAAACCTATTACTTAGATTGGTGATGTCAGCTGGTTTGGATGGGTATTTTTTAAAGGAAAAGATTTAGTTTATCTATCAGCTGACATTTGATTAGGATTCCCGGAGTCATCTTTACCACTAAAGCAGCCTGGATGGGTCCCTCCCTTGGGTGACAATTTTCCTCTATGATGGTCCAGCTGAAGAAGTTCGGGGTTTATCGTCCCCTGTGTTTCAATTCCTCTGTATGCGACATTTAGCTACAGAGAAGCATTACTCTATTCTCTAATTCCTGAAATAATTTTTCTTTTCTCCAGTTTCAGATATGACTCTTCTATGCCCTGATCTCAAAATTAATTTCAAATGCCTCTCTTTAAACATTTTAAACTTTAAATCTACTTATGGCTATGTTCGAATATAACAATTACACTAGAATTTAGTCTTTTTTCATGTTAGGAGTGAAAAATGATGGTGACTGAGTTTTCTCTCTCTCCTCATCCACTCCCTTCCTCAGCTCTTCTGTCTAATTAATGCTGCTTCCACTCTGGCTGCTCCCACCTTTGCACACCCAATTCGTCTCTGGAATGCTTTCTTTCACTTATATATGGATTTTACTAATTTTTCAAAGATGAACTCAAAACTCACTGTTTTTACTGGGTTAAAATGCAAACCCCAAAACTGTAATGGAAGGGGCCAACAGATAGACAGGCCGGCAGATATACCAAGGCCTCCACACTATTCTCCTACACCCCAAGTTCAAGAAGCAGTCACACAGGGAGCTACAAGGAAGTTATCCAGCTCTTGGCTTGGTTCGATGATTACGTGGAGACCTGGGCTAGCCAAACCTGCTCAGGTATTAGTGATGAGAAAGACCACAGCTGACTGTTGCCTTCAGCCAGGGAGAATCACGACAAAGCAGATGGACTGCTTCTCTCTCTCTGATTTCTCACTCTGCAGCCCTGGGAAACTTAACTTTCAAGCTGCCATGGAACCTATTTCAAGATATGTGCTGCCTCTCTTGCAGGTCTTTCTCCTTCTTTCTGCCTTTCTCAGGTTTGGCCGTTTCCTACACAAAGGGCTTCAGGGTTCCTCTCCCTGTGCCCCCATCATAATCCTCCAGGATTGTAACAGGCCTCCTCATAACCATAACACGCTGCCGAAGAAACATACGCTTCTGCAGAGCCCTCCAGGAGTCATGTGCAGCTGTGCTATGTTTGGAAGTGTTTGCTTTGTTATAGCGAGACTTAAAGTGTTGGCTTGCAGGAGGCACAAGAAGAAAATGGGAGTTATAGAGCATCTTGTCTCCTCCTATGTTTTTGATGGATTGAAGTCCCTCTGGGGAGATAGGCTAGATGAATAAGCTGATAGAACTAGTCAGCACAGATTTGTAAATAAGAGATGGGCTGCTTTATGGTCCATAAGGAAAAAAAAAAAAAAAAAAAGGAGGAGGCACAGAAGGGCAAGGAGATTTTTCTCCTTTTTCTGCATGAACGATGTGCTCTGACCTCTTGTAATACCACCAGCCTCAGGAGAACCCATAGCCTGAACCACCAGCACAGGTTTTGGCATTCTAAAGATGTGCCATGGCGAGAGGGGACATCTCCAAATGGGGTTGTAGGCATGGGAAGTCAGCTCTGGAGAGAAGGAATAGAGTAAGGAACAGCTAGAAGACAGATTTATGGGGACAAAGGAGGGACCCCTTGTGGATGCTTAAAATAGTGGATAAGGGATACTTTCAAGAGAGGCTAACCTGCAGTAATTAAGGCGGACAGGACCTATGCCAATAAACTGTTGCTCTAAAAAGAAGGGGTGGTGGGGCTTATTGTATCATCAGAGGCTGGTAGAGCCTGACATGTTTCACAAGTTAATCGTGCAGGAAAACAACAGCTAATAGCTCTCGTTTATTTAACGCTTATTGTATGCCAGTCACTATGCTATAATTTTTCTCTATATTCATTAGCTCATTTAATATTTATAACAACCCTACAGTATTGGCACTATTATTATCATCATTTTGTCGTCAGGGAAACTAAAGTATAAAGCAGTTCATTAAATTCCTGAGGTCACATAGCTAGGAAGTGCCGGGCCTGAGACCAATTGCATATGCGTCAAGTTAGTGTTACTTTAATAACAGCGAAAACAGGCTAAACGGATCCTGGGCACACACTGAGCATCCATCCTGCCTTGTACCCTGAGTTATGAGGTTTCCTTTCTACCTATTACCTCAATTATCCTTTTAAAAATCCCAAATCAGAGAGGGCACATCTCTAAACTGGTTTGTGCTTCAATCAGGACCAAAATTAAATCTGTTCCCTTTCAAACCCAGCTGGCTGCTCTTTCTGTGACCAGCTGGAGCATCTCCCACCTTGCCAAAGAGAGCTGTAGGCAAGGCTGGGGTGGCCGGTGTTCAGGACTCCCTGGCCTGCTGCTGGCAGCTGGTATGTCAAAGAAATGAGACAAGCTGCCATGGAAGCGCTAAACAGTCACCCTGAGCTGCCCACTTGGAATTATCCAGTTGAGGTACTGGGTAAATGGAGTATGTGATGTTAGATGACTTTATTTGAATCCTATCAGCATTTGACTCCATTTTATTACAAGAAAATGTATGTACAGTAAAATGCACAGATTGTAAATTTGTAATTCAATACATTTTGATAAATATACACATTCATGAAACCACCATCTCAATTAACACCTACTCCCAAAAGTCCCCCAGTTTCCCTTTCAGGCACTTCCTACGTCCTATAGACAGACATTGTTCTGATTTCTATCACATAAATTAGTTTTACCTTTTCTAAAAATTCATGCAAATGGAATCCCATGGTATGTACTCTTTTGTGTCTGGTTTCTTTCATTCAACACAGTACGTTTTTTAGATTCATCTGCATTGCAGCGTATATCCGTAGTTCTGTATTTTTTATTGCTGAGTACAAATATACCACAATTTACCCATTTCCCTGTTGATGAATATTTGGTTATTTCTATTCTTCAGTTACTATGAAAAAGCTGCTGTAAACATTCTTTTAAAAATCTCCTTGTGGGCATATATTTTTGTTTCTCTTAGCTACTGAGAAGTAGAATTGCTGTGTCATCGAATAGGCATATTTAACTTTATAGGAAAATACAAAACAATTCTATGTGATTGCAATGCTTATACTCTCAGCAGCCCCATATGACAGTTCTTGTTACTTCATATCCTTAACATTTGGTGTAGTCAATCTTATAAATTTAGTCATTCTAGTATGTGTGGAATTGGTGTTTTCATCAATGAATCCCTAATGACTACTGAGAACCTTTTCATGTGCTTATTGAACATTCATAAACCTTCTATTGTACAATGTTTATTTAAGTCTTTTGCCTATTTTGAGTTTTTATTGTTGATCACAGCATTGTGAAATATATAATTGACATAAATCCTTTATCAAATATATGTTACAAATATTTTCTTTAAGTCTCTTGCTTGCCCTCTCATTTTCTTAATGGTATATTTTAATGAGTAGAAGTTTTCATTTTGATGAAGTCCAATTAATCATTTATTCTTTGATGTTCAGTGCTTTCTATGTCCTAAGAAATATTCCCTTATCTCAAACTCATGGAGATAACTTTGTATTTTTTTTTCTAGAAAATTTATAGCTTTAGCTTTTAAGTTTTAGTCTATGATTCATTTTAAATTAATTTTGTTGTGTAGTGTCAGGTAGGGGCTGATGCTTCTCTTTAAAAAAAAAATGCATGTGTTTTTCCAGAAGCATTTGTAGAAAAGACGTTCTTTTCTCCAAATTGCTTTGGTACACTTGTCAAAAATCAATTGACTGTGTTGACTATACATGCTGAATCGATTTCTAAACTTTCTTTTCTGTTCTATCATTCAATTTGTCAATTGTTTTGTCAATATCATATTGTCTTGATTCTGTAGCTTTATTCTAAATTTGGTAGAGGTAAGCTCTTCAACTTTTTTCTTTTTCAAAATTGTTTTGGTTACTCTTATTCTTTTGCATTTTTGTGACTGTATTAAAACTATAGATCGATTTGAGGAGACATGGAGAAATGGCATTATGATAATATTGAGTGTTCCAGTCCATAAATATGGCATGTTTATTTAATTCTGTATTTTAAATTTCTCTTTTAAAGAATAGTTTCTTCTATCCTCTGCGGTCCTGATGTGTTTGTCTAGCATATTGACATTCATACCTTAGCAATGGGTAAGAAGCCACCGAATTAATATCACCCAATTAATTCCCTCTTTTAGGAATTTAAATTTGAGCAGCTGAATTCTTTTGATTCGGTATCCAACAATATACAGTTTAGAGTTTTTGACTGAGCTCCCCAGCAATGATCTAGCTCCTATATTTCCTTAGACTTTTGTTGTTAAGCTTCTCCTTTAATTTAATGAGTTACCCGATGAACACAATTTGAATTAAATTAATTCTTATGATTGCTTTTGAGATACTCTGTTGGTTCATGTTCAAATGTTTTGATATGGTTCAAATTTTAATTTGGCAAACATGTCTTTTTTGAGAAGAATCAGAGCAAAAGAAATGATAGAGAAAATTTTCAAAACATCAGCAATTTTATGAATTGTATAGTAATCACTCACAGTTAATTAGAAGTATAGCTTGTGGAATCATTCTTTTAATATTCTTCTCAGATAATATCCCAGAAGTGAGTTGAAAAATTAATGGTGAACATACGAGTATTTTCATATTTTCTCTTTCTTCCAAGGTGCTCAAGAAGTAAGTGAATTTGAATTTTGGTAGAGTGTGTTCACCTTCAGAAAGAGGCTATTTCCCCATATAAGCCAACTTCTTTTCCCAAGGCTCTTGGCTCCCTAGCCTGGCTTAGAAATACTGTATGTAATTTATAGGTAACTCCCTGGCAGAAGCTAATTACTTCAGAAAATGTGCCTCTCTCTATGACCAGAACACTTTATGAATTCATTAAACCAATAGGAACTTGGGAGATTCCATAACTAGCAGCATTACAGACCTTCGCTTGACCTGCCACGTCTGTCATTCTTTGAGCGCGTTTTTCTTTTCGACAGCTCTGGCCCTCGTGGTATCGCTCCTTGAAATCACTTCTATTTTTTTTGGAGCTGCTTTCAGTCCCCATCAAATGGATGTCTAGGTGTCATTTGATACCAACCCATGAATTAATAATTTCAATCAAGAAACCAGGCATAAATATGAATTAGTGGTGAGGACTAAATGGCATAATTCATGTAAGTTACTCTTTAGGGAGATACCTGGAACATGGTAAATACATACTAGCTACTGCCTTTTATTTATTTATTTTTTTCACTATGGTAATCATTTCCCAGAATCATTAAGAAATGAATTGTTTCACTTACACTGATTTTTCCAAAGTGCTGAAATTCACTCCTTTAGATTAATTTCATCCTTTTACATGCAAATTGGCTCTTTAATATCAGTAAATCTCACTGAAAGATATTACTATACATCCTTGGATATCTCCATAAATATGGTTACTAATTTAAGGGAACACATTCTTGATAACTTGAATTATCATCGGAAGCAGTTACAATACAGGCTACAACAGATGCCTTTAAATCATATGGACTATTTCTCTAACAACATGATTTATAAAGCCTTTTGGGTCCTTGATTCCTCTGAGAATCAAGGATGAAAGCTATGAACCCTTACTCCAGAAAAATGCACATATGGCCAAAAAAAATTTTTTTAAAGGAATAATAAGCTCTGGTATACACAGTTTTAAGAGGATTCATGTGCCCTTAAAGTCCACCATGTGTCTCTGAGGGGATCCTGAAAACTCAAGCTTCACATTAAACAATGATAATGAGGAAGAGGAGGAAGGGCACACATTTTACAATACCCTGCATTTTGCACTATCCCAAGCACTATGCCAGGATTTAATGCATTATCATATTTAATATAACCAACAACCTCATGAGGTATATTCTAGTATACCCACTTTTACCCATTTTTCAGATGTGGTAACTCAAGATCAGAAAAATGTGCAGTTCTAACATATCTAAGAAACAGAGGGAGGAAGATTCAAATTCTAGAGCTCGATGTTTTAGTGCCTCTGCTTTCTTGGTCCTCCATTCTCTGCTGTCGTTTTTCTCAGCAGTCATTATTCCTATTTCTACTAGGAATTTAAACGCAACCATTTGCTGAGCACTTATTTCATGTTAATCAATGATATAGGGCCTTTACATGGAAAATCTCATTTAACCCTTTTGGTGGCCAGGCACAATGTATAAATAGGTGTTCGTTACCCCATTTGATAGTCACAAAACTAAGACTTAAATTAAGCCTGTGTCACACCACAGAGGAAGCAAGCAGCATACCCTGCATTTGACTCTAAATTTACTCCTAAAAGCTATGGGCTTTTCCTTTCCTCCTATTTCTTGGCACCAGCACTATCTTACAGACACTGTTGACAAATTTAGCCATTTGTTCATAAGCCGAAGTCAAGGAGAGCAGAAGTCCTGCCTTTGGGTGGAGAAGGCCCAGTGCAACCTCTCACTGCACGGGCTCACGCCGACTTCTCCAGGGGCTCACGGCTCTTTGTACTGGGCTGAGGCTTAATCTTTGGGAATATCTTCTTGTCCCTCCCACTTAATTATTAAATATTCTCTCTCTTTTAACAACGGCCTGACCTGCTAAAGAATCACAGGGAGAAGCCTTCTACAGCGTCAAATTACAACTGAGCTTCAGGGCATAACTAGATATGCTGTCGGGTACAATTTCTGTTTATGCATATGTATAAATACACACATTGCTTCTTAATAGAGGTTGTCTGCGTTTATGAGTGTTTTATTTTTCCATACAAGGAGGTCTCTGGGAACACCAAAGCATGACTGCACCACTGAGTTATTCCAAGCTTGACTTCTCTCTTTACTATAGTGGAGACAACTGTGATGGCTTGTTTTAGTTAGATGCATCCTGAATAACCAAGAGACCTTTAGGAGGTTCTTTTATTTGGCTATCTTAAATAACCCAAAGTAGATCTTTCTCTTTGCTCACATTCTCCTGGGGATAGTTCATAGATAAATGGAGGAATAAAATTACAATTCTTTTCAAAGGTATCAATAACAAAAGTCTTAGTTTAAGTCAGGAGTTGGCAAACTAAGGCCTATGAACCAAATCTAGCCTTCTGCCTGCTGTTATAAATAAAGTGTTATTGCAATACGGCCATGCCCATCTCTGAGCATTTCCAGTTACAATGGCCGAGTAGAGTAGATGCAACACAACAGGGACTGTCTGGCCAGCAAAGGCTGAAATGCTTACCACCTGGTTCTGTGCAGAAAATGTTTGCAACTCTCAACATGCTTCCTTGGAAAGCCTGTTGGGATGTGCCAGTCACTGTGCTAAGGAATTTACACATATCCAAGGCCCACTGTGCCTTTTGGGCAGTCCTGGGAACTTTTGCTTTTATGGCTTATTTCTTTATAATAAAACACTCAAAATTATATTTTATGGCTAAATTAGTATAAACAGATTTATTACATAATAAAAACATTTTTTTCCCCTTTAAAGCTCATTTTTTCTTCTGGTTTTAAATAAAATTATTTCTTTGTGCTCCAAAAGTACTGTTGGCACTGCATCCGCTGCACCTAAAGCATCCAGCCCTGCCTACATCGTAAAGTTTATAGTACCTCTCAGCAGCCTCTGTTACAGAGATGCAGAACCAAACCCCAGAATGCCTAAGTCCTTTGTGCAAGCCCATATAGCAAGTAAAAATGCAGACTCAGGTCTTGTCTGACCTTGAGAATGAACTCTTAATCAGTTTGCTATACATTCTCTCTGCCTTGCATTGTCCTGAAGTGACTGCAAAGCGAGTCAGGTAAATGACTCAAGAACCACCAGAAATAGAAGAAAAGCTTTTCCATTAATGCACTCAGGCTAAATGAGTGCCCTGTGGACCTCATTATTCTTAAAACTAGTAGTCAGTTTAATTAGTGTTTGTGAAGTGTTTTGAAAATAAATAGTTGTGGACAAGGGTTAAATACGTTTATTTCTTGGAATGTTTTCACTTTCTAGAGTCTTTACCGAGAGTAGAGATGAAATTACTTCGCCTGTCACCTAGACCTCCCCCATAGTTCCTCAGTTAAGGAAACGCTGAATTTTTATAGTGGCATCTATTCACTAAAATATATGACTTGGCATTTTCACTCTCAGAATATATTGAAAAATAATTTAAGCTGCCTTCCGGTGTTATCTACAACTTGTGTAGTACATTGCTGGCTGCAGAGACAGCTCGGAAGGCTGCACAGAAATGAGAGATTTGGAAGATATAGTCCTAAAGGGAAAACAAATAAGTATCTTAGTTTCTTTTTCTTTAAAAACACATATGAACTAAGAACTTCTGAAACAAGAAGAAAACTGTCCATCAGAATGGAAGTCTGGTAGTCTAGAGTGACAAGTCCAAGGTGCTGTCAGCCAAGTAGAAAGAGCAATTGCTCAGTGAGTCCAACGGCTGCAAACAGTAAGCAGCATCTCTGTGTGGCATCATCTCAAGAGCCCTCGGGATTTCCTCTGCTCCAAAATCTCTCTCCATCCAACTTCCCTGACTCCTTTGTGTTTGCATCAAGGCTCTGAATTGATTAGATTGTCACCAGCTTAAGGCTAAGGTTGTGAGAATGTGAAGCAGGCCATTAACCACTGATGGGGGTTAGAGGGAGAGAAATGAGGGAGAAGTCTTGAAGATGTGGAGCGATTGAGAAAGGCAGGAGATGCTCTGGGAGGCCTCTGAGGGACAACATCTTGAAGACTTAATGACTCAGGGGATAACAGTTACAAAAGGAAAGATGACGTGTTGTATGTTTGTATTTAAGGAGACGTCTAAACAAACATTTTGCCAATTTCGCAGTGTTCCTATGAAGCTTACTACAATGAATTGTAGCAAGTTGCTCAAGGTTTTCTTCTTCCTAAGCTGACATGAAACATCAACTCCTTCCACTAAGATACAGAAGTGTCTTTTACTACCTTGATTCTCAAACTATAATGGGTTAGACCAGCAGTATCAGCAGCACCTGGCTCTACCGGAGACCTACTGAATTCAAGCCTGCACTGCCACTGGTTCCCTCAGTGACCAATACACATATTACAGTTTGGGAAGCACTGTCTAAGGACACACTTGAAGCACTGACTACTAAGAAGTAGGTGGGCGATTTCCTGGCGGGATCCTAGAGGGAGCAATCCTGACTCCGTCTGATAAACACAGTCAAGTGGGCACAGCACTGAGGGTGAGCATTCAGTAACATTCAATTTATTCTTAAGTTGCAACTAAGACACTGGAGACTGCTTCAACCACAGCTCAATGAATCTAAAATGTGCAGCATGACCTTTATCCTATGTAGAATTTTAGTTCAACTGCAGAAAAAAATACTGTAATTAATGTTAGAGCCAGAAAATTGCTGGAATTTTGACTTTAAAAACATCAATAGCAACACAAAAGACTTTCAATTATTCAGGGGCCAAAATACTTCTGCTACACTCTGCCACCTCCTAAATGTCATTACATTATTTGAGAAACATTCATGAACTGTGTTGTGTTGCACAAGCCATGTTTGCTCATGGGGAAGAGATAGCTGGAGGAGAAAGTTAAAGCGTTATTTCCCATTAGTTCTTCTTAGGGAACTGGTAAATCAAGTATCCTTTCTTGGCACTGCTTTGATTTCAACAAGTGCTACAAAGAAAAAATTTCTAAAGATATACATTTCTGTATATCTATTTTCAAAGTGCTTCCATGTATATCATGGTGTTTAGGAGCATAGATTTAAATCTGGTCCCTCCACTTATAGTGGTATGATTTAGGGGCAAATAATATAATTATTCTTAGTCTGTTTCCTCATCTGTACAATGAATATCATAGTAGTAGCTATTTCATAGATTGTTGTGAGTTTTTAATAAGATAGTGCATATAAAGTGTTTAGCATAGTGCCTGACACATAGTAAATAGAGCTAAAATTAACCTACCATCATCATCAGCAGCAGCAGCAACCACTAAGTAGTTTTATTACCCTCACTTTGAGTGGAGAAAGTGAAACAGAATTTCAGAGACTCATGCAAGGTCATATGCTTTGGGGATGAGAAGAACAAAGATCTCATTTCTTTCTTGTTCTCTCCACTAAATGCCACACTGACTTCATGCAAACTACACCATCTCTATGTAAAGTAATCCAAACAAATATACAGTTCAGGTAAAACATTGTTTCTCAAAGACTAATTGCCATTAAATTTTATTACAAATTCATTTGCTTGAGAACCAAGAATTGAATATATGCTTCCTAAAGAAGACATCTTTGAGTAACGTCAACATCTTTTTTTTTTTTTTGCTGCTATTAATACACATTTTACTCTGACGTTTCCCGGGGCTGGTCACTTTCTTCCCAACTGTCATTACAATCTTTCCAAGTGTAAGAAAGCATTTGAAAGAAGAGAGAATTGGGCTTATTTCGGGGCTAATTTATCTCAAAAATACTAAACTCAATGAATCAAAATGTAATATGAATTCTTGTTAATCATAATTGTCTATTCTGAACAATTATAAATAAGCTCATAAGCCCCTAAGTTGCATCATAGCCTCCTTTGGGAACATGACTGTGAAAATAAAGAAACACATCTATATTCTAAATACCTATATGTTATTTATAAGAGAATACATTCCTCAGTACTGTCTCTGCTGCCCTCTCCACTCCAGGCCCTTGAAGTACAGTTAATCTGACTTAACACAAAATTCTAACAACTTGGTGTCTGATTTCTAAACACTGTGGAAAAGACACTCCATTAGAATTAAAGAGACAAAAATTCTATCTACCCTCCCCAGACTCAGTGTTAAATCAGTTCCTCCCTTTGGTTTTTGATTTTCCCAACAGTAAATAAGGATGGTTAAACAAATAATCTATTCGTTAAAAAAAAGTTATAAAGTTATATAAATTTCAATAAATTTCAATAGAGTAGCCTCTTAAGTAGAAATAGGTATCAGAAGAGGGCAGATAAGGTGAAAGTAAAATACGCAGACATATACAGTCTAAGCCAACTCTGAAATTTCCTTAAATTGCCCCTTAAAGCTAGGAGCTAGACTCTGAAAAACATAAAAGTTCAGAAATGTCTTTTTTTATTTTTGCTTGCATTTTGGCTGTAGATTCCTGGTCCATTGGACTACAAAGTCCTAGGTCTTAGTTGAACGGTGGGAAGAATTCAGAATGTTTGATCATTTCTCTCTTTTCACTCCCTGTCTCTCCTTCTGTGTCAGCATTATATAATTGAACTTGATTATATAAAATTCATGCATGATTCTATTCTACTATACGTTGTTTTTCTCATATTTCTTCCCTTGCCTACAGTTCTAACCATGGACTGAATATGTAATATTTCTAAGACCTAAATAGTGGGGGATCTCAAGGTTTCAAGGTACGATGAGGGCCCAAACTTTCTTGATTTAATATAGAGTTCTAAGGACAATGTAAAATTGATTTGTCTGAGAAGGAAGGAAATAAAGGATATTTTTAGAAGAACGTCAAATAAATGTGAGATTCTCACTCCATGACTCTCTCTCTCTTAAGTGGAACCCAAAGATTTATTGCACCTTGAGCATACTACAATAAAGGTGACTTGAGATTTAATTATTTAAAATGAGATTGTGAAAATCAACTCCTGAGTAGAGTCCTTGTCTTTCCTGAGAAGTCAGAGGGCAAAGGACAAAAGAAATAAAGGACTGAAAACTCATGGCAAATATGAATTTCCTAACAATATCTTATACATGAAAAGTAATTTGTAGGATGGAGGCTTTTTTCCTAAGAAAACTGGATTTCATTATAGCTATTAGTCAAAAATTAAAATTGTTTTATTTTAGCCATTTGTTTGTCATGTTAAAGTTTACTCTCATTTAATAGTAATAGAAAGTTCCCCTTACTTTCTTTTTCCCAGAATTTCTGGTAATACTGTTACAGAAACTGTGAGAATAGGATGTTTGTCTTGACATTTTTGGGGTTAACTAGACAAAAAAGACCAGATGCATCGAATTGTCTAATTATCTGAACATTTTTTACCATTAGAAAACAATATGTTTTTGAGAACATGATGCACATCTTATGCCACAGTTCTGACATTTTCACAGGCTTCTTAAAATTGACATTATGAACAGAGTTGCCATAAGAAATGAATAATCTGGATAGAATTATAGGCAGAATCTCACATTGAAAGGTACTTGCAGATTTGGTAAAAGCCTAGAAAAAGAAAACTGTTTTTTGTAAGCACTTCCTTAAGTATGCCCTGAAAGCACTTTCTCTATGAGATGCCCCAGGGAAAAAAAAAATCTGTCTGTCTGTCTGTCTGTCTGTCTGTCTATCTATCTATCTATCTATCTATCTATCTATCTATCTATCTATCTATCTGTCATCTATCATTATCTACCTAACTACCTACCTATCGATATGTTTGTAAATACACAAACCTATTTAATTAAATTTATTTATTGGCCCAAATCATCTTGGGAAATGCTATATACTCTATTAATTTCTTAGAGAATTACAGTGTATAGTAGTAGTCTGTTCAAGGTTCTGAGAAGCCAGCAATAAAAGTGTGATCTGTTTATTTATCCCAGTGTTTTGCAACTTAGATGGCTACAGAATACCTTTTCATGACTGTTGTTTATTATCCCATAGAGCACACCACAGGAAATACTATTGTGACATACCTCACAATTTGAAAATCTGGGGTTGTAGTGTCTGAAATTGAGCAATGCCTTAGCTCAACCATTTTAGACTATGGCATGAATGGGCTTATACTTAATCATAATACCCAGTATAGCTATCATTCGCTCGCTCACTCACTCATTCATTCATTCACTCGCTCATTCAACAACATTGTTACCATATACCCTATTAAAATTTCCATGCCACCTCCTCTGGTCTGTCTATGGCATGTATCACAGAGACTGTACTCCTTACAATTCCCATTCTTCAAAGTCTTGGTCAAATCTCATTTCTTCCATGAATTTTATTGCAATGTCTATGATCAAATGGATCGTTTCTCACTTTAAACTCCAAAAGTGTTAGCATATCTACAATTATGATAATGCTTTCTAAATCTTTTAATATTTCTAGGTCTTGATTTGATGCCTAAAATGTTTAAACCCTTAAAAGACAGGGACTGTATTTCACATATTTCAGACTCATGGACCTAATGTGGTTTTGGTCCAATAAATCATAGTTCACTTGACATATGCAGCAACCTTACTCTCTGGCCTTAAAAATGGTATCATCCTGGACTACCCACAGTTGAGCATAGCTGTCCCCCTTGAAATGCAGCAATCGATACTGCATTTCCTAGTCTGTATTTATAAACAGGAAATTAACTGGCTTCCATCATTGTTCTAATCGACCTTCAGCTTGGGTTTCAAAGGAAAGAACTCGGTCAAACAAGAGGCTTTATTGATGGTATCAATCCATTAGCAGTGCTTTTGGTTTCGCTATAATTGTGCCATAAGCAATAAAGAAACACATTTCAGTAGTTGGGGCAGGGGAGAGCATAGGTGTCTCTACAAAGGTTTCTCTGAAAATGAGCAGAGAACTTTTCAGGCCAACACTTATCTCTTGCTTAAATTTAAACCTCCAGGGAATATAGAAAGGAAATCCTAGCTAATTTACAGAGGGAAACAGAAGTAGGTAAATGGAAGCTGTCCAACTGAAGTTAGGCCTTTCCAAATCGGTTTAGTTAATCCTTAAAAATTGCCTCATTTAAGAAAAAAAATGTCAAGATGTTAACTGGCCTTGTAAAAATTTCAGTGCAGTGATAGAGTATTAAATGCAGTATGTCTGCTTCTTTAAATCATCAAGTACTTATCAAGGGGTTAATTAATATTTACCAACAATGCTTTAGAATAGCCACTCCTTGGAGGAAACATGGAAAATAGAGGATCTTTATAGATACACAAAGGGCTTTTAGTTTTTTTTCTATGTAAAATGGGGCCACTGAGCTGGAGAGGTTCTGAGGTCCAGAGAAGCAAACCAATTCCTGCAGGGGCACACAGACAAAACAGGAAATAGCACCACATCTCTTGACTTTCACTTAGTCCAATTTCTTGAATTAAGAGAGTATATTTTTTAACGAGTCCTCCAAGTGATTCTCATATACACTACAGTTTGAGAAACATTTTAAAGATTTAAATAACTGGACTAGTAACAGACTATAAACATTCCACTTAGACTGTCAGCTTTCTTCTAGAAAAGAGAACACTTGAGCACAAAGAACTTGTCTTACTTCTTTATGTCCAATCATTCAGATGGTGTGAGCCAAATAATGTGAATACAATTATATGCTTATGAAATGGCACATGGGAGGAAGGGAGAACAGAAAGACAGGAGGGAGAAAAAAAGGGCAAAAAAGTATTTCATCCAGGATGCTTGGACAGGGTTTTTTTTAATGTCATACAGTTCCCCACCATTATATGCTATCTTTTGAATGAAAAAATAAGATAATCTCAATACTTCTTCAAAGAATTTTGGTTTATTCTTCATTATTTAGGATAAATTCCTTTAAAAAACAAACTCTATCTTTAGCCTCTAATAACATTCTGCTAAATGGATATTTTCCTAAGTGGTTTCAAGTTTTGAGTAAAAGAAATTAAAATTTATTGAAAACCTACTGTGTACCAATCAGTGGGTAGAACACTTTACAAAGTCTCTCCCCCGTGATACTCAGAACACCCGTAAGGGTAAATCAGCACTGCCCCTATTTTACAAAGAATATATTATAGAATACATATTTGTTTATACACATACACCCATCTCTCGATTTACGCGGTACTTTTTTACACAGTATTCTCCCCTGCTCTGTTTATGTGGCCTTTTTATATGCATTTCCATTTATGTGGTCTCATTTTACATGGTTCTTTCTTTTTCATTTAGATTATTGGCAATTATTCTTTCTAAAAAACAATAGCTTAACTTAGAAATGTACAAAGAACTATTACTAACACGATTATTAATGAACTTCCCGTTCATTGGATGGCAAATAAAAAAGGATGAGTGATTACTGATGTTTGTCAGGATTGCTTTCATAAATACTTTGCTGTATGAAGGAAAAATGTCTTCCTTTTAAAATACTTTTACTTTTAGATAATGCACATGGTCAACCACACAATTTAGAATATCCCAATATAAAAGTTGCATATTTGCACCAAATACAACTTCTGTGATCCGACCTTTATATGGAGGCATTATTTCCACCTTTAAGGCTAATTATATTAAATGGAGTTTTAATGATAGTTTAAATAAACTTGTAACTTACAGTTACAGATGCCTGGAATAAATACATGATTTTAAGTTGTATCAAGAATATCACTTTAGCTTTGAGTGATATAAAGCTGTTAATTTTAAATGCTTGCCAGAAAGCAATCTGGCCAGAAGTGGTCAAACCAGGGAATATGGTTCCAACAACTGAAGAAGGATTACCTGGCATTATTAATTTATTAAATAAATTTCGAGAAGTCTCTGACAATTTGAATGTAGATGATATTAACAAATTACTGGTTGATCATGAATTAACTGAAAATGAATTAATTCACTTAATATCTGAAGCCTATCCTGCCAATGAATAAGGCAGTGACCTTGAGTCAGTTTCATTCACCGCAGAAAATATTTACAAAGCTCTTCAATTAGCCACAAAACTGGAAACTGCAATTCTAGATATTGATCCGACCATCCAATGAGCCTTAAAATTTTTAAAAGATTTTTTAAAATGTTGCAGTGGATATCGAAGAATTTATGAAAACCTAGCAAAAGGTGGAGTTAAAAAAAGTCATCCAAAAACATAAACATAAATAATGAAACCGAAGGAGTACTTCCAAATATTTCGCACGATGAAGATAGTGACGTTGTGCCAATTAAAAAGAGAATATTGACTGCTTTAAGTTACAATACAGAGACAGCAAATAAAATTTATTTTGGTTTTTATGAATTTTCATTAGCATTTTTTTTGTGAAAATATGTGAAATAAATATTTTTACGACTTATATTGATCTATTTCTTTAGTATTTTTTTCATACTGGTGGACTCTTTATGGTTTTCTTACATGTAAAAAGACACGTGGAACAGATAAACCACGTAAAATATTTATACATATCTACATACATGTATGTGTGTGTGTGTGCGCGCGTGCGCGCACATGTGTGCATGTGTATTAAGGTGCAAAAAGTCGCCCAGCTAGGCTGTAGTAAAGCCTGGACTGGACTGGACTCCAGGTCTAACTTCATCTCTCCAACACACATATACCAAATGAGAAAATAAGGTTATAGGAAATAAAACGACCTCCCAGCTCCCAAGTGAGAAATGCAAGTCTCCAAACTAGCCATGAAGTAGGACATGAAGGACACTTACCCTTTCCTATCTTCACCTAAGAGAATCACAGGGAAAGGATTTGGCTTTAAAATCTGAGGTTACTCTGTGCACCCCAGGGTCAGACACCACTGGGCAAGAGGCTTTGAGGCCAAGGTAGGCTTGATGGTGGTGTTAAAATAAAAATAATTTTATTTTGCTTCTGTGTTTTCCTTAGTATAAGCCAAAATAATGATATAAATTTGGTGCTTTAGTGACTATCCCAGAATACATTCAGGCCCTTTCAGGGATATGATATTTGATACATTTTTGGATGAATGTGTCAAATATGTACTGTTTTGTGCTTTTTATTTAAATGTTTTCTTGTTTATTTAACTCTTTAAAGTTGTGGAAGAAATTAAAATTCCTGTAAATAACGGTTACATATTTAATCAGTAAATGTCAAATCAGCCTTTTATATATGTCAGAATTTATTTTAGGGGACCGAAGTTATAGCAACAGTGACCAACTTTGGAGAAATAAAGTAGGTTAAAAAAAAGGCTATTTTCAAAATTGTATTATTAAAGAAAAATAAGGTGTTCATACTATAATCTTTACTATTTTGAATAAATACAGCTCCTGAATGGGGTATAACACTTAAACACAGATTTTCACACGTGGGAAAGCGAATAAGAAAGCAGCGAAAATGTGATTTTGGTCTTTATTCCACTAAAATGTAGATAACTGAACAACGCAAAAACCCAGAAACTGAAAATATTTCCTCAGGCAGAGGCTCTACTCAAGACATGTTCTGAGTCTAAATTACTTTTGCACTAATGTAATTTTCTTTTTTACAATATATAAAATAAAATTTTGTTTCTATCCTAACCAGCAAAGCAAACATAATTACTAAACGTGTTTCATTTCAAAATGTGAATTAATGAATACAACTTGCTAAGTATAGTCATTTTCTAGGGCTGCCATAACAAAACAACTGCAAACCGGGAGCCTGAAAACAACCGAAATACATTGTCTTACAGTCGTGGAAGCGACAAGTCCAAAATCAGGGTGTTAGCAAGACCAGGCTCCCTTTGAAACCTCTGGGGCAGGGCTCCTCCTTGCCTCTTCCAGCTTCCAGTAACAATTCATTCCTCAGTTTATTTCCTTTTGCATTTTAATATAAACAGCAAAAAGGAACCAAGTTGCACCGTTTACGCTCGGCTTGGAAATCTTTTCACCTAAATGTTCAAGTTCATTGCTTTTCAGTTCTTATTTCCTCCCAACAGCAAAACATAATTCAACCAAATTCTCTATCAGTTTATAACAACGATCGTCTTCCTCCACTCACGTGTCCCTCATTTCTGAGACTTCACTGAAGCACCTCAACATTCATATTTCTAGCTGCATTCTAGAAATACAGATATTCTCTAAGACAATACAAATGTTCACTACAGCTTTCCTCTCTTTTTTCTGAGTCTCCACCAGAATCGCCTTTAACATCTCTATTTCTACCAACAATCTTTTCAAGGCAATCTAGGCTTTTTCTATTAAGTGCCTCAGAACTCTTCCAGCCTCTACCCCCTACCTAAACCCAAAGCCACTTCTGCAGTTTTAGATGTTTGTTACAGCTGCACTCCACTTCCTGGGACCAAAATCTAGTAGTTTCCTAGAGCTGCCATAACGAAGTTATAGGACCCGGGTGGCTCAAAGCAGCAGAAATTTATTTCACAGTTCTGGAGACCAGGAGTTCAAAATCACAGCATCAGAAAGGCCAGGCTCCCCCTGAGACTATGAGTAGAACAGACCTTCCACGCTTTGGTGGAGGGTCTCAATCCTTGGCCTGAAGGTGCATCAGTCCACCCTTGGCCTCTGCTGTCCCATGGTGTTCTTCGAATTAGGGCTCACCCTAATAACCTCATCTGAACTTCATTATATCCACAAAGAGCATATTTCTAAATAAAGTCCCAGTTACAGGTACCAGGGGGGTTAGGGTTTCAACACACATTTGGCGGCGGTGGCGGCGGGGGCACAATTCAACCCATAACAATAAGGATGTCAAGTATCAACTAATTGTCTTTCAACTCAAAGCTCACCCTTCATTACATGCTTGTTAATAATGGCCCTCTTTTTAAGCATCCCTTCCTTAGGGTCAAAATGACGTTGGGTTTTCTCCTGGAGAGACACTGCAGGAGGGAGGTCTCTTGCTCGTCTCGCCTGCTGCATGGTGGGTTAGCACTGCGGCTGGGGGGACTTCCGTTAAAGCTGAGCCGGCCGCATGCTCCGAGCACCTCATCCCTTGGCCACATTGCAGCCTCTGCCTTGCCTGACAATAACCTATCAATGGCTCTCTTGATAGGGACACCATATGATCCAGGTCTCCCCTCACAGAGCCCTGACTCTCTCTATCCGCCCACACTGAGCTTTCTTGCAAGATCCCCAGTCTTGTCACTGCCATCACTCCCTCTGCAGGTCCATCCATGCATGGCTTACCTATACCCTGCCTGGGACCCTCTTCTTCTGGATATCCGTGCTGCTAGCTGCTGATCGACTACCCTATTTGCACTCCAGAAGGCTTCCTGCTTTCTGATCAGTGACTGCAGACCAGCTCTGACCTGGACCAGTTAGCAAACTTCTCTGCTATTCAGTGGGATGAACTACATACCTTTTCCAACAAAATCTGAACTGTGATCTTGTGGGGAGAGTCCCTCTCTCAACTTGGCCTCCTCTGCGTGCTCTCCCTCAATCCCTAGTACCATACAGAGTTTCCTTAAGTCTCATAGTTACTCTTTCATCAGAATTTAATAACTCTACATTAAACTTTCCCTCTTTAACTTCCTGTGTGGTCTCTATATCATGACTGGACCAATACTGATACAACAAGCTTTCATATAGATCTCATGTATGTTCACTAGATTGGCGAAACAATGAGCCTGAAGAATAAAATAAGCATCTGGGAGTGGGAAGCAAAGTACGTCCTTAGCGTAGTCCCCAATGTAATACATCCTTTTCTAAAAACAATTTTATTTGAGGTATGATTTATATACAGTTAAGTGTATCTTTTTTAAAAATAAAAATACACAATGCAACAAGTGTTGATAGCTACTATACCTGTGAAAGCACCACCACCATCAAGATACAGGACATCTTTATCCTCAATGCATTCTTCATGAGCCTTTGCAATCTGTTCCCTGCCATCACCCTCGACCCCAGGCAACCGCTGATCTGCTTTCTGTCACTATAGAGTAGTTTTCATTTTCTAGAATTTGTGCAAATGGAATGGTGCAACGTGTATTTGTGTCTGTCTGCTTCCACACAGTGTGACCATTTGGGGATTCTCCGTGTAGCTGCATATATCAGCAGTTCATTTCTTTGTATTGTTCGGCAATGACACTGAATGGATGCAGCACAATTTGTTTACCCCTGGGTTTCTCACCCTTGGCACTAAGTCATTTGGGCCAGATAACAATTTTTTTTTTCCTCTGTACTGTCAGATGTGTAGCAGCATCCCCACTCTCAAACCTACGGATGCCTTTGTGACAAAAGAAAATGTTTTCAGACACTGCCAAATCTCCCCCTGTAGAGCAAAACTACTTCTAAGAACCACTGACTCATCCACCCACCCACTGATAGACATTCAGGTTGTTTCTGGTTTTTGGCTACTGTGAATAAAACTACTGTAAACATTTATGTTAGAGGATAACATTTGCTTTTATAATATCTGTAATACATAATTTTCCAGTTTCTGGACACTTCTCATGGTGGGGTGTTCACGACTTTGAAAAACAGCTGGTTCTACATCTAGACGCTGCAGTGTGGTTCCATATTCTTCGCATGAAGGGGAAGTCTGTCTGTTTGCTCCACAGCAGAGGAAGCTATAGATGAGCTTGTTTTCCCTTCTGTGTGGCAGTGCTCCAAATGTTAGACTATCGTATTTCTTCTCTCATTTTTTTCCCTTCAGGATAAGTTTTAGTTTCTCTAGCATCCCTTCATGGGTTAGGGTTTCTAAAATCATGCAATCTTGTTTGCCTTCTCTAGACTGATCTTTAATTTGGCAATGATACTTACAGAATGCAATATTCAAAATTGAATCCAAAGCTCCAAATACTACTTAATAGTATGAATAAAAAAATGAATGCTCATAGTCATTAAGCAAAACTATTGTACTTAATGTAGCTTACGACGGAACTGGTTCATGGGAACTTATGGTTAAATCAGTCTATCTTTAATTTTTTTTCACACAAATCGCTATTAATTAGCATCTCCTTTATCCCATTCTTGTACGACTACTTGAGAGATAGCATAAATATAAAAGATTTTACATTTCACTGTTACCTTCCTCTCTGCCTATGTGAATCAGCATTTCAACAAATCAGATTTGACTTGAATCTTGATTGTGCCATTCAGTGCAGTGTCTTAACTTTGCAGCACCGAAAAATTCATTAAGAATACTTTCTAACTCTTCTTCTATGTTTAAAAATAAATGCAGAAAATGAAAAGCCAAGGGCGCTGTTGGCTTTTGTTGGTTTGTCATGTCTTCTAAAAACTCCAGTGGCTATAGAAAGAAGCTGTGATCAGGGTCACCTATGAACCATAGAACATTTGGTTTCTGCAGAATTTGGGAGCTTTTTCCTATGTGTAACTCAGAGAAGGAACTCTGTTATCTCTTGCCAAAAAGCAGGTTTAAAAACCACGGTAACTCTGATAGCACGATCTGAGAAATAGGTAGAAATTGAGTGGAGACTGTGGTCAGAGAGAGAAACGCTGAGAGCTGCAACTTGCATTATACAAAAACCAAGCATTAGGTAAGAACAGAACTTTTTAGAAAAATTTGGGAGGCTGTACCTGGAGCATGACCTCTGAAGAACTGCAGGGACCATAATCTTTCTGCCAGAAGGATGAAAAACCATGATACAAAAAAGCAGAAGCTGGAACCCAGACAAGCACGAGACGAGACTCCAGTGGTGGAAATGCAGGTGGAAAAATAGTGTGTAAGGTACAGTCTGGAGGTAACGGGAGGAACTGTAACTATATGTAGTGAACAGGACAGACTGGAGTCACACGGTTTGGATTCAAATCCTTGCCACACTTGTATCAGCTGTGTGACCTCTGGCAAGATAAGTAGCCTCTCTCTGCCTTCCTTCTCTTATCTCTAAGTCCAGAATAACTGTACCATGGAGTTGTAGGAAGAATTAATGAGATAAATCACATAAAGTCTTTAGCAATGTCTGGTATACCAGATTAAAAGCTCAACAAAGGTCAACTGTTTTATTATCCACCCAGCAACTAGGGAGGGACATTCCCATTAGCCACACCTAGCTGAATGTGTCAATGATTCCTCTGTGCAGACAGAATGGGATGTAAATAATTACCACGTACCATGTTGTAGTTTGATGTTCTTCTAGTTCATGATCAGGTTAACTATTTAGTAAACTCGGTAGTTCATTCAGTTAAAGATTCAGCTACTTTTTCAGTCCTATTGTCCTCTTGGTAAAATTCTTAGTTATAAAAACTCCTTCAGATTTTGTACCAAATCACAGCAATTGTGACTGCGATTATGTCCACAGTAGTTCAAGCTCGCCTTTTATGATTCCATTCTTAGAAGACCACTCCATCATTGGCCAATGAATTTTGATTTAAAATGGCTGTCAAGATTTTGGTATTTGGAATGAACAAATCAGCATTTCTTAAAAAATATTCCTTAACAAGGTGTATTCCCAGGTATTCTCTGCACATAATGTCTGCTAAACTTACTTGTACTGAACACCATTGGGACTTCCCTGATGGTTGGCATCGATGCATTAATCAAAGTCCTTTGGGTACAACTGTTCTGTCAGCTGTGAACTCACCTAACTGTCCTGACGTATGCACCATATTTCTCCATCTTGTCCACAAATATGTAATAAGAGGCTTTGTCAAATGCCTTGCTGAGCTTAGACCCAAACCATCTATGGCATTAAATTGGTCTATGACTGATCAAACCCATCAATTCTTTGCTGAAAAGAAGCTGTTGAAAAATAGTACAGTCGCACTAAAAAAAAAAAAATTGAATAAAAGGAAGGAAGGAAGGAAGGAAGGGAAAGGGAAAGGGAAAGAAAGAAAAGAAAGAAAGAAAAGAAAAGAAAAGAGAAGAAAAGAAAAGAGAAGAAAGAAAAGAGAAGAAAAGAAAGAGAAGACAAGAAAAGAGAAGAAAAGAAAAGAGAAGACAAGAAAAGAGAAGAAAAGAAAAGAGAAGACAAGAAAAGAAAGAAAAGAAAAGAGAAGACAAGAAAAGAGAAGAAAAGAAAAGAGAAGACAAGAAAAGAGAAGAAAAGAAAAAAAGAAAAGAGAAGAAAAGAAAAGAAAAGAAAAAGAAAGAGAAAGAAAGAAGGTTATATCAATCTGTCTGCCTATCTCTGGAAAAATAAAATAAAAGGCTAATTTCAGGAATAATGAGATTCTGAGCAAATTTTTTTATTTTGTTTTTGCTCATCTGTTTTTTAAAATTTTCTATAAAAGTCTGTATATCTTAATGATATGAAAAGAAGTTTCCCTCTAAATTCTAAGTAGATAGATAGCATTAATTTGTTTCTACTATTGATTTAAGTTCTAGTTACACTCCTCTTAATTAGCTTTTACTAAAAGGTACTTAAAATTCTATACAATATTTAAATTATATGATCTGAAAACAAATGCCAGTGCTTTGTGAGCAATGGGATTCCCCTATCCCCTCAAATAATAATAGAAAAACAACTAGAATACTGATTTTTCTAATCTCTTAATCTGGAACACAATGTTTCTTTCCAAAAGAGGATTCACAGTTAATCCAAATCATTTTTTGGTGAACTTCTGGCTTACTGTATATTATCCTTGTTATCTGACTTATTCACATTTCCAGGAAAAATATGACTTCTAGATAACTTTTTAAGACAGATTTAAGAACTCTCTTTCTGAATGAAATGTCCCGCCTCTAGCAGCCCTGTCCCCACTGAGCCTCGAATCCAGGGTGCACAGCACAGGGCGTGAGAGTGTGACAGACTGTGCACGCCTGCCCACATCTCCTGGCTCTGCACCTCCGTTCCCCTTGACAGTATGGACGTGAAAATCGGTCTGTTTGGGGCAATCATGGCAGCCAAGCTGCCAGCAAAGGTGGCAAATCCAAGCTCCAGGAAAAATGGGCAATCCAAATCACAGCCCACAGAAGCTTTCTGAGAGGAATAAGACAGAACAATATTGAAATATAGTAGCAACTGTTAACTAGGCTCTTGTGACCAGCTGCCAGGGTGTGAGAATTGTGAAAAGAGGTTGCTCACAGTCCATTTGCTCCAGATGCTATCATCCTCCCTCCCATCTGGAGAACACAATGTTTGCGGCTTTCAGAACCTAGAAACAAACATAACCATCCATCTTACCAAATCTAAACAACCCCAGCCTTGTACAAAGAGTTCAGAGTAGGCCCAGCTTTGGAAAAATTCTGAAGCCAGTCATGTTTCTTTTTAGTTCCCTTGATCTTATTTCCCTCCTCCTGGTGGATTCTCAGGACACCTCCTTATACTTTCCTTGTCTAACTCCCTTCACTTCATTCCTTTATTCACTCACGGCCCGTACACGTCACCATGGGCAGTTGCCTGTCTTAGGAATGGGCAATGGCCAAGTCCAAGTTTGCGTACTCACAGAGATGTCCTGAAAACTAATTTCCAGGCAATCTGAGGCTATTTTAAGCATGTCTTTCCAGCTCATGCTGCTGTGAAAAGATGGGGTTGCCGAAGGTGTCCACGGAGAGCTTGAGGCTGTCTAGTGCCGCACCATGGACTACGCTAGCAAAGAAATACAACTGCTCTCCATCGTCACACTCTGATCAAGAAATCAATACAATTCACCCCTAGTAGAATGCTCTAATTAATGTGATCTCATTTTCCTTTGTGCAGACTCAGGGAGGTAGTCAAATTGAAATTGATATCTTATAAACAACTACAGCACAGGGATTAGTCAAAACAGAGCTGGAAAGTGAATGGGAGACATTTGTGGGTGAAACATTAGGACAAATTTTTGAATGGCTGGAACCATTCAATGATAGGTGTGCCACAGGAAGTTCTGAGTTCCAGTCTCTATGGGACTTTAAACAGAGAAAGAATGGCTAAGGTTGAAGGTGCTATAGGATGGGATTTCACAAAGGTAGAAGACAATGGACATCAAAACTACACTTACATTTAGACAGATCTGGGTTTGGATTGTATCTCCTGGGTTTGAAAACTGGCTTGACCTTGAGAAAAATTTCTTAATCTCACCAATTCTCATTTTCCTCTCCTATAAAATGGAGATTAAAAACAATGTCTAAGAAAACAAACAACCTGATCAAAAAATGGGCCAAAAACCTTAACAGACACCTCACCAAGGAAGATATACGGATGGAAAATGAGCACATGAAAAGATGCTGAACTTCATATGCCATTGGGGAAATAAAATTAAGAAAATAAAACATCCCTGCACACCTATTAGAATGGCCAAAACCCGGAACACTGACAGCACCAAATGCTGACAAGGATGTGGAGCAACGGGAGTGCTCATTCACTGCTGCGGGGCATGGAAACGGTGCGGCCACTTTGAAAAACACTTTGGTGATTTCTTACAAAACTAAACATTTTATTAACATATAATCCGGCAATAACATGTCATAGCATTTACTCAGAAGAGTTGCAAACTTATGTCTGCACCAAAAAAACCTTGCATGGGGATGTTTATAGCAGTTTTATTCATAATTGTCAAAAGTTAAAAGCAACCAAGATGTTCTTCAGTAGATGAATGAGTAAACTTCATTCAGACAGTGTAATATCATTCAGTGCTAAAAAGATATGAGCCATCAAACCATGAAAAGAAGTGGAAGACCTTTGCATTTATATTCCTAAGTAAAAGAAGCCAAACTGAAAATGCTATATACTATATGATTCCAACCTATATGACACTCTGGAAAAGGCAAAACTATGGCGACAGTAAAAATATCAGTGGTTGCAAGGGCTTGGAGGTATGAAGAGGGGAGGGATGGTGGTGAAAATACTTTGTATAATACCACAATGATGGATGCATGTCATTATATATTTGTCCAAACCCATAGAATGCACAATGCCAAAAGCGAACCCTAAGGTAAACTATGGACTTTGGGTGATTATGATGTATCAATGTAGGTTCATCAGTTATAACAAATGTACCCTTCTGGTGGAGGAGGTTGATAGTGGGAGAAGCTATGCATGTGTGGAGACATGGAGTACATGGGAAATATCTGCACTTTTCCCTCAATTTTGCTGTGAACCTTAAATGGCTCTGAAGAAATTAAGTCTTTAAAAAAAAAAATAAATAAAACAATATCTACACCTCAAAGGGCTATAGTGCAAATTAAACACAATAATGTAGATAAAGCATTTAGCATGGTACTTGATATATGGTCAGCACTCAGTAACAGGTAGTGATTATTACTACTTAAATTTTTAAATATTATTACTCTTTTTTTTTTTATAACACCTAGGTTGCCCATCAGGGCATCTGTATTCTAAAGGGCATGCCAAGATTACAGGAGAAAGATGAATATGATTAAGGCAACATGACCATAGCGGGACTAGAAAATTGGGTTAGGGGACTCAGGAAGTATGAAGTATCCCTGGCCACACTGCTGTGTTCTTAGGATATCAAACGAGCAATCATTTGTTTGTTATATTGGATTAGATTGCATGTTACAGAAATTTCCATTTTGGTATGTACAAAATGATCAGATATTGGCAATTTTATATGATTCTATCTATATGGGGACAATACACCCCAAATCACACCTCCCCATTTTATGTTTTAAGGAAAGATTTGATGGTGGTTAGAAATAGTGTAAATTAGCTTCACTAAAGTATTTATCTCTGTAATTCTAGAGGACTCCCAATAAAACACTGAATTCTCTGTGAACTTTTAAAAAAGTTTCTTTACCCTAGCTCAAGTCCTATCTACACTTGTTTACTACCCCCTTGTGTTCCTGGCCCTATTCTGGGCACAGTGCATATGGTCCCTGCCTTGTTTGTGGAGACCTGGGCTAAAATCCTATGTCTGCCACTATTTGATACATAACCTTAAGATATGTCCTTAATTTACTGAGGCCTCAGTTTTCCCATTTACAAAATAATGGAGTTGCAGTGGTGGTTGTCTAGGTCTCTTCCAACTCAAAAATTCCACGATTTCATAGCTGGTCCTGGGATTCATATTCTTTCCCACATCATCTCACCCTCATAAAATCAATCCATTCCAGGAATTTTACCAAGGGCTAATTTGCACAACAATTATTCCTACCCAGCCAGCTTTTTCCTGGCCCCAGCTCTATCGACCAGGGAAAGGACGTAAAACTTCAGCCATCTGTCTGTTTCTACTACAGACTGTGTTTCTGAATGGTTGCTTAGGATAAGTTTAATTAGGAAAGTAAACCTGTTGGGGAAAATTACAAAATACATTGCAATACCAGAAAATAAGAGAGACTTTTAAATAAGATTTGTTTTCCTCTACAGTCCTGAAAGCCAGCGAAATATCTGGGCTTTTCCTTCTTTCCACCTTGTAATAATTGTGTGGTTCCAGTTGTCTCCAGCCATCAAATCACTCCCCTGCATCTTACAATCTGTTAGAATTTTCACTCCTACAACAAGGTTCTCTTACCCTCTTTCCCCACTACAACTGCCTTTGTGATTGCCTTAGGACGCCTTCTTCCAAACATCCCTAACTTTTCCTGTGCCACTGGAAATCAGAGGACACTGATTTTTGCTTCCCAACACCTATTCTGCCTTCTTTTGACAAAAGTAAGACCATTTTTGCTCTGGGGGCAACACTTCTTTGCCGGTGTTCCCTGGGGCTCTGCAGGTGGAGCTCAGTACCCTGGCAGACTCAATTCGTCCATTCAGTAAGTCGCCAGCTGTGTGCCAGGCATTGAGGATGCTGGACTAGAATGACAAGGCTCCTGCTTTTTTTGGATTTACATTTGTATAAGAAATTCTAGAGATTAAAGACTGTGTTTTTACATTTTTCCATCCTTAGCAACTAGCATACTACATGGTACACGATATATACCTCCAAAAATTTGGTTAAGGAATTAATGAATAAAACTATCTCAAAAGCATGTGATGGTTAAAAACATAGTGTGTGTGTGTGTGTGTGTGTGTGTGTGTGTGTGTGTGAGAGAGAGAGAGAGAGAGAGAGAGAGAGAGAATGTGCATGCACATATGCACGCATGTGACATTATTGAGTTATCAATGCTAGGACTACTCCTACTGTTTTACATGAGTAAAGCCATTTAATGTTTATAGCAATCCTAGGTGATCAATGCTGTTATGATGCTAGTTTGCAGAGAAGGAAACCGCAGGGCAGAGATTAAGAGACTAGTCCAAGGCCACAGAGGAGAAGATAGTAGAGGGAAGATTTAAACCCAACAGTCTAGCTCCGTGGCCTGCACTCATCATCATGCTGCTGCTGTCTCGTTCTCAGCCATGGACACCAGACTGAGGGAAGTGACAATACAATAAAGGTAGCAAGTTATATTTTTACTTCTCCCTTCCCATCTGAAAGGTGATCTTTTTGTATTTTACATTTTTTTTCTCATCAACTAAATACACTTCAAAACAAATTCTTATTTTGTAACCATTTTGACTTTATGGTTCTTCTTTTACCAGCAAGATGGAAAGTCAAGATCTATACAACATTTGTAGTTCGGGCCAAATATAATAATGTTGATAAAAATACAAAAGAAATAACTTTGGAGGTCAAAACGTATCAGTGCATAATACTCACATACTCATATGAATAACACAATCAAAACTGAGATTTTTGCCACGTCTTTCTAGAACCCCACAAGATCTTTCCAAAATCCTCTGGATCCAGAAAGTCAATAATAAGGCTGGAAACCAGCAGACTTTCTAGGGTAACCTCTTAAGCTAGGGCCACTCAGTGGCAAAGGAACTCTATAAGTCAGCATTCCACGGAGTCCTGTTTACAGTCTGCAGGAGCATTCACTGGGCTATTATGAAGAACGCTAATGCTCTCAATTACACTTAAATTAAGATAAAGCAGTAACCTAGTTACTGTAAAAGTGGTTTTATTTATAGACAGCAATTTAATCTTTAATATGCAACCACCATCTGTAAAACTACTTAGCCCCATCTATCCCATTTATGTCTTTATTATCCTCTTATAAAAACACATGGAACATTCATAGTTATAGATGCAAAATGAGTTCTTTTTGTAACAGTTTTTTAAGCTTAAAAATGTTGATGTAATTACAGTGGATAGATACATTTTTGTGCTGAATGTTCTTCATCCATTATATACTATAATGAAATTAACCACAATCTCTGCAGAAAAAAAAAAGCGATTTATAATAGTTGAAGAGGAAGATCATTTTCCTTCTCTAATAGAAGCATTTGTTTGGGTGGCAAGGAAGTCTGGAATGGGGGGTGGAGGAGGAGGAGGCACAGAGTGGCTCCCATGCTTGGGACAATCAACCTTTTCAACCAGATCTCTCAGAACGAAGCAGGCCTTTGAGCACATGGAGCCAGCTGTGCTCCTTCAACTGGCCTTGCTAGCGGCCCAGCTTTCAAAGTGCAAATGATCTCCTGTGTCAGAACACATCTGGAAACCTAACCAGCTTCTAAGCTATGCATTTCAACAGAGGCGCCTATTTCTCCCAAAGGATGGAAATGTCATTCTCAGAGGAGGATTCCCAGGCCCTGGAGGTGCTTTCAAGGCCGGACAGGTATAGTCATACCTTTAATGACGATTAGCTGACAGCTGGAAGGAAACACGCGGGGGTGGGGCGTGGTGGAGAGATGAAGGGAGGGAGGGAAAATGAACGTTTTGAAAACCTGGTGGGAAGTCCAAAATGAGCAAGTTTGTTCTGCCTGATCTTTAAAATGCAGAAAATCTCAATGAACCGAAATCTTCATATAAGGGTAGAAGATTTTTGACGCTAGATGAAGAAGTAGAAAGATAAAACTTGGGGTAGCAAATGCAAGTGCTGAGTGCCACAACTTCCCTTTCCCCTTGTCCTTGGTGGACATAA
>NW_006431919.1:6299983-6338978 GCF_000325575.1 Pteropus alecto | reverse complement strand
CACCTGACCCCCGTCCAGTATGCCATATTACTTCTGGTTCATGGGATACAATCCAGAAGCCACTGCACACCAAGTCACCCCTCATTTTTACAGCCGAGGAACTGATGCCCAGAAAAGTTTACTGACTCTCTCAATGACACACAACAAATTAGTACCAGAGTCTCGAATGGATCCCAAGTGTCCCCCTCTTCCTGGTCCTGGAGTCCATACATGTCACAGGGATGTCAGTTATACCCAATCAGCAGTCACCCAGGGTGTGGTGAAACAGGAACCTGCAAATCAGACTGTGAGAGATGAGCATGTGCAGCCTTCAATTAGCCCGATCCACCTTCTAACACTCATAGTCCCAGACAGTGGTGACGGAGACTCAGCCTAACGATCCCTGGGGTGCGAGCAAGGGCCACACACTGCTGCGGCTGACTCCTGTTGGCAACACTGTTCCCGACAAGGATTTAGCTATGCTTTTATGAAGGGTCCGTGAAGTTGTTACTATTCTTTGGAACATTAGTCTCAAATTTGAGCATATATTAAAAGCAAATAGTCCACGAGGAGGTAGACTAGAAAGCTATGTACATAAAAATATATATCCTCTGTAAAGTAGGTCCTTTACTCTATCACAGCTGTCTATTTCCTTCAAAAATACTAACAACACCCAAATTATTTTGTTTTCTATCTGTTTCCACCACTAGAACACAAGCCCCATGAGAACAGGAACATTTTCTTATTCTCTGTCATATCCCCAATACCTTGCCTGGTACCTGATGTTTATTAATATAAGTAATAAAATTCAGAACATTTATAAAGGAAGACACAGGGTTTTTACCTAGATCAACAGGTAGGGAATGAAGGACCGTTAGGCAAGATGATAAGTGACAGTTACAAAGATGACTTGAAAATGTAGGGACTCATATCATAGAAAGAGAAAGTAACAGGCAGCAAAACTATGTTTATACCGTGGGTTGAAATATACTCTTGTATCACTGAATTTTATCTTGTGGTGTGTATGCATTGCCATTGAAAAATAAAAAATAATTTAGTCTACGGCCATGCCACCCTGAACAAGCCCAAACATGTCTAATCTCGGAAGCTAAGCAGGGTCGGGCCTGGTTAGTACTTGGATGGGAGACCACCTAGGAAGACCAGATGCTGTAGGTGTAAAAAAAATAAGGGATTGTAAACTGACAAGGTCCTTGCAATCTGTGAGGTCAACCAAGGGTTGCCTCACCTAAAAAAATAATAATTAAATAAAAAATAAAAATAATTTAACAATCACCAACATATTTATTTTTACTCTAGTCTTCCAATGATAGTTAACAGAACTGAATTCCAGAGACAAGGGGACAATTGAAAGGTCCAGAGGTGGTGGACGGTAGAGCTGAGGTTTAAAACAGGGCATCCTAATTCCATTTCTATGCTTTCTCCTGTATTAGCCTGACTCCTAGGGTTTAAGAGTATCTTCAGAATCCTGACTTCTCAACCCAGTCTTACCTGCAGAACACACTCGACTGGTCTGAATGTATTTCATTAACTCAGAGAATAGAGAAAAACAATACATGATTTCTTAGCAGAATTATACTCAACCACTCCCTTCCCTTGAAAACAACCACCCTGCTTCCACACTGAGCTAAGTCTATTGTTTCCTCCTACTGAACCATGTTAAATTGTTCACCCAAGAAAGTGTACCATTACTTGGGGCCAAAGTGAACTCCCAGATTTAGAAACTTTCAACTCTCAAACATAGCCTGCTACTGCTCTCCTTGGATAAAACATTCATTTCACAGTTAGGGAAGTGCTCTTGTGACAATGCGCAGAATCACAAGTTATTCTTTCCATCCAAATCAGCCATTTCTAACTTGAGTGACTATAAACAATTTGCCCATTTGCAGCACTCAGAGAGTACATAAAATTAACCCCCAAGGCCCGATGGTGTCCTAAGAATAAACTGCAGGGATCTGAGTTAAGGAAACTACCTTGGCTAGATTCCACACACGTTTCCAGGTAAACTTTCCTTGCACTTACACAGGTGACCAATAGGCCTCTCATTTTTAAACCCATGGGGAAAGACACAACTAAGCTACATGGCAATGGCAAATTTTGATTGCAAATGCAAAAGGTTTATCTGTGCAATCATCTTTCAATTAGTCACATTAAAAGAGAACTGTTGCATAGATAATACAGAACCACTGAATATGAGAATGGCCTTTCATTTTAGTTTTGTAACATATGTAATGATTAGTAAAGAATAAATAGTTATTAATAATATAGCTAAAAATAACATTTATCAAGCATGCACTATGTACCACATGCTGAATCAAGCTATTTATAAAATGTCCTCATGAAGGAGAATTATCACCCTCCCTTTACAGAAAAAGAAAACTAAGAGTGATTCATTAACTCAGTCAAGGACAAACAGCTAACAAGTAAGTAGTGGGTGGCTTCAAATTCAGGCCTATTTGCATCCCAAACTGTACCCTAGGCCAGTGTGCTACATTTGTTACAGATTTATCTCCTATGTGCTTAGAGTGGCTTTATGATGTTCAGAGAAGGTGACTGCTGTGTCAACTTAAAAGATGTTCCTGCAAGGCCACTCCCACCAAAACTAGTCTCGTCTTATTCTACTAGAGGGTCTGAAATCACAGAATTAAAGTTTTAATACTTAGGTTAAAGGTTTAATAATGGAAAGAAGCCCATTAAAATGTCAATGCATCTTAAATATAATATCAAAAGCACAAACATTAACTACAAAGATATCAGTGAATTGTATTTTACCCAAATTAAAAGTTATTGTGCTTCGAAGGATACCATCAAGAAAAGTGAAAAGACAACTCACAGAATGGGAGAATATATTTGCAAATCACATATCTGATAAGGGTCTAGTATCTGGAACTCTTATGAAAATAAAAAGATTTTTTTTTTTTTAAAGGTGGTGTGGTGAGGATTTGAATAGACATTTATCCGAAGAAGACTATAAAATGGCCAATAAGCACATGAAGTGCTGTTCAAAATTAGTCATTAGGTAAATGGAAATTGAAACTACATTGAGATATCATGTCATATCTAGTAGGATGGCAATAATAAAGAAGATGAATGATAAGTGTTAATGAGGTTGCGCAAAAATTGGAACTTGTTTGTATTACTGGTGGGAATTCAAGATGGTCCAGCCACTGTGGAAAAGAATTTGGAAGTTCCTCAAAACGTTAAACCTAGAAGGACCATATGATCTAACAATTCCATTCTATACCAAGAGAACTGAAAACATATGGCCATAAATATTTGTAAACAAATCGTTCATAACATCATTTCTAATAGCCAAAAACTGGAAACAACCTATATGTCCATCAACTGATTAACATAAATAAAATGTGGCATTAGGCATAAGAAATAATATTATCCAGCCATACAAATGAATGAAGTACTGATACATGCTACAACACAACATGAAAGGCTACATACTGTGATTCCATTTATAGGAAGTATTTAGAAGAGGTAAATCCACAGAGGCAGAGCAGACCTGTATTTCCAAGGGCTGGGGGAATGGGGAGTGACTGCCTGATGGCCACAGTTTCCTTCCGGGATGATGAAAATGTTTTGGAACTAGATAGGATAGAGATGGCAGTTGCACAACATTTTGATTATACTAAATGCCAATGAATTGTTCACTGTAAAGTGGCCAATTTTAGATTATGTGAATTTTACTTCAATAATAAAAACTAACTGACCTTCTGTAGGATGGATCGATGAGTTCTGGGCTTCGAAAGATTGCATGGAAGGCACAGAAGGTAAATCTTGCTCATTTCCAACTTTTCCAGAGCGATCTGATACAATCAGGCAAGGTATTCAATGAAGGTGCAAACATAAAGGATTCCTGGCTCATTGAGTATCTTGCACAGTGAGCTCTTAATCAAAATTTTGCTTCACTTTGGTTTTTCAGAGCTCACGTCAAACAGCTTAAAAATGGGGCCTAGAAAGACTCATGCTCTATTCTCACTGGGGCTCTATCGTACATAACCCCCAACAGGATGAAAATCGGTTCTTGGTAGTTAAAATTTCTTTTCAAGCATAAAGCAAAAGTACACATATAGCACATAAACATTGGGTCTCTTAGGACACTGCCTGGAGCAGGCTTCTCTATCAAGATTAGATGTCATCTCTTATTTTTCACAGCCTGAAACAGACAGCCCTGTGGTTAGAGGTGGAAGCTGTAGACACACATTGCCTGGGCTTGAGTATTCTTTCTGACTTTGGGCAACTTACTTAACATTACTTGCTTTTAATGCCTCTTGAATGAAGGAAATAAATGTAACCCTCTTAGGGTTGTTCAAAGGTTAAACAGGGAGTCAATTCCTGGGAAATTTAGGTAGCATTGTAGCCATCAACAATGCATTTAATAAATGTAAGTTATGACTAGTATTACTACCGTAATTACTACTGTAGCTATTATTATAAGTCTCTTTGGCTGTCATAATTAAATTAGGTGCTAAAAAAGAGTACAAAAGGTTTTTTAAAAAATAGATAATGGGGCCTCATTTGGTTAGGGTTCCCCATGAGGAATGGGAAAGAGAAAAGAGAGGGTAGAAAATGACTACTTGCTAAACACTGCAGTAGAGATGAGAGGTACTCTACAACCGCATCAACAGGCTAGCACAGCATGAGCTGCAGTAGCTCAAGAAAGCTTCCTGGGAGGGGTGGCAGGTGAGGTGAACTTTCCTTTCTGTCGTTTAGAAATATAAACGCCTCTCTTTAGCTATGGTCTTCTTGCTGCTGCACATGAAAACAATCTTCTGAAAAAGACCTTTCCATCTTTACTTAACTTCCCACAGGCTTCCCTCCCTTGCTGCAAATTGCCCACCTGGAAGCACGTAGAAAACGAAGCCAAAGTCCACCTCGCAGAATAACAGGCCCTTAAGTTGCAATGTCTGCCAGAAAATGCCAGCTCTCAGAGCAGGAGCATATGGTGAAAACCACCAGAAAGGCACTGGTAATTTTTACAGCAGGTTATTACGACAAACCTCCTTTGAGAGGCCAATTCACAGCTTGTCCTGAACACTACATTAACTCATTTATGGTTTTCCAAAAATGCTCAATTTCCTACTGTCCCTAAATCTGACAAATATGCTCTCCTAATTCAAAGCCCTTATGGAGAGCCTTAAACTCCCAATTGAGTGTGGTGCCATTTCGAGGTTGCAAATCCAGCCTTTCCAAGGCATACCCTAGGTGAGCACACTTAGGCGTAAATGTAATGCCTCCAAATGTAATTTTCTTTAGGCTGCCAGGATTCTCATGGCTTCTCTGCTTTAAACCTAGAAAATCTGTAACTGGAAATCATTTGAGTGCTCAAACACCCCTTATAACAAGTCCAAAATGGTGATTCCAGAAGTTGAACTTGGTTATAATTTCCAAAAGTTTTTTTTTTTTTTTTAAAGACATATGCATATTTTGGAAAGAGTGGAATTAGCTATCTCCTCTTTATTTTCCCTGAATCTAACGGTCATTTGGGATTATTCTTTGTTGCTAGATAAATATGAATCATTTCTATCTGTTACCAAGAATCTGTTTCCTTGAAAATGATGTAAAATCCAGATGCTAATGCAACAGTGTATTCATTGTTTAATCACAGCAATGAAACAGCCTTTATATACTATAAAATTTGCCAGACATATAAAAGAACTTCAGTTTCTACCTTAGCAAACGCTGTGCCATCTTCATTTCTTAAAAATAACCAGATAGCTCTGGGCATGATGTTAACATACAAGACTGTCAAACCTGCCTTCCAGAGACTACACTGCAGAGGAATTAAGAAGACTCTAGGATAGTATCTTCATCTTCATTTCAATTAGACCATAAAAACATTTCTTTCAAGAATTTATGAATACTCTACTTTAGGGTATAAAGGAAAGATAACAGAATCCAACTAAAGTAATGAGGAATTTGTATCTCAGTGCATGATGCATGTGCCACTGATTATATAAGATGATTTACATAGTACAAGAATAGCATTTAAAGTAACATTTTCAAATACACAGTAGAAAAAAACTGGCACATCAAACCCACGATTCCATGAATATTACTATTTAGGATGAATCTAATATTTTTCAAAGTTCATTTGAAGAAAAATGGTATTTAAATATTGCAAAAATTGTGATGACTAAATGTGGGTGAATAAAAGATGAAACACAGTGGACTAAATGACAGTGAGGGTCTTTCAAGTCTTGGGGTCCTCCCATTCTATGAAGCTGATTGCTGGTTACAACTTGAAATCATCAGCACCCTGACATTTTGATAAGAACTTCTCCATGAATTAGACTTGGCTGAGTTGCTTAGCTATAAGGGAGCAGTGTCTAGGAGGGGTGGATGTTAGTTATCCGAAAACTATCAAAAAATTGTATTTGTTTCTAATTCTTTATAAAACAGGAGAGAGTTTGACCCTTTCTTTCAGAGGTATGGCAGTAAGAGTAGGAAAGGCGATGGATGTGTATGAAAGCATGGGTTCTGATTCATTAATGTGCTCTGTGACCTTAGGCAAGTCTCTTTCCACCTGGTCATCTCGGCCACAGCAGTGGATCAGAGGATCTTCAAGGTCCCTTTCAACTTCCAAAATGCTATTACTTCTAAGCTTCTGCAGCATCAGAGATAAGAAATGGGATCCTATACCAGCAAAGCTGTACATCAAAGTCTTTAGGGATATTCTTGCTACACGATCCTATTACTTATTTCTTATAATCAGAATTCATTTGTTCATACATCCATTCCCTCATTCCAAAATGCGTATTGAGTACTTCATGTACCTGTCCATTCTTCAGGGAGCTGAGAGGAGAAGGAGTGCTTCCAGATCTTACAAGAAACTTGCTAAAATCCACACTATACATCTTTCCCTCTGATTAATAAAGTCTGGGAAGAGCCAACGAATTTGAATTTTGAACAAACCACCACCAAGCAATTTTGAAGTGTGTGGTAACTGGACCATATTTTGAGAAACTAGAGTCTAAGCAAGAGAAACAGGTCTTCAAGCAGGTTACTTTCAATTTGGGTGATAGGTGCCATGATAAATGCAGGATGACAGTGCTGGTGTGGGCACCCAGATGGGTCCCTACTTGGTGTGAGAGCCAGGGATGGCTACTTAGAGGACAAAATATTCAAACAAGGACTGAAAGATGAGTAGAATTTCACCAGCTCAAGATGTGGTTTATAAGCATTTTGGACAGAAAATAGGCAATCGTTGGGAGTCAAGTCTCCCTCTCAACCCGGAGAGAATTCTCCAAAGGCCTATATTGAACAATGTTTCCCACTTCAAACTCATCTTCAGACGTATCTGTTAGATTAAGAAATGGATGGATGAAGGGATAAATTAATTTATTAAGTGGTTACTAACCTATGGACATTAGTATACCTGGACTCTGGTCACATATGCTGGTAACAGGATACAAAACTCACAAAGGAATGCCTATGTCTCCACGGAAAATAATTTTAGTACTTGATGTAGAAAGAGATGATAACTAAATAGTCCTCCTTACTCCCAGTGCTTTCACATGTGTCATCCCATGCAAGAAATAAACAAATAGTTTTTGTTCATCAGATTTTTCACTTTCTTCATAATTACAAGTACAGCTAGATCATAATCTTTTCGAATAAATGTCTCTCTGTAAAAAAAAAAAAAAAAAAAAAAAAAAAGTCCGAGGATGTCCTTGGCCTAGTGACACAAGCAGGAAATATCTGCTATATACTTACTTCACAAGTTACATTCCATTGACTACATGAGGAGTCATGTGTCTAATGTACAAACTAAAATGTGCTATGCTATGTGGCCTTGAGCAAGTGATACAGACTCTCTCTACCACATTTTTCTCCTTGTAAATAGAATAGCATGCATTAGATAATCCCCGAGAACCATTTCTTCTCTGGCAGGCTACGTATTTCAAAGTAAAAGAACATTTCCAGAGGAATTAATTAATCCTCCAGGGATAAAATGAGATAAGCTTTTGCTTTTACTCAATATTGCTTTGCAGATGATCTCTCCTTTACAATCATCAGATCTGAAGAAAAAAGACCACATGACTTGCTTAAGTGTAACCAGACTGTTTTCTACGATACACAGGAAATTGAGGAATGAGGCTGCGAAGCCGAGATGTCTTGCTTGGCAGCTACAATTTTACCTCCTCAATGACTGAGCCAATTTTCTCCTCCAGCTCTCTTACACACCTTTAATGAATACATGTTTCTTTGATTAAATTAACATTTTTGTCTAGCTAATTAGCCTGAATTTTTTTTTCCGGTAGCAACTTCATTACCGCTCATCGGTGCATGTTTGCGACCAATCACTGTCAGCTCAATCACCGAACGATTAGGGGAACATTAGGTTTGGCTAATTTGGCTTTCTGTGGCCATCATCGCATTCCCAGTGATGAGCCAATCCTCACCCTGAATCGACCCTGCTTGACAGTGACAGATGTTTTAATCACAGGGTTTCATTCATTAGTGTCCATCAGCATTAGTTTGCAGAAAATACCTTGATTTGAAACCAAAACTAATTAAATGCTATCTTCATAATTACCTTATACAGTTACCTTTCTCTAAGTGAGCCAGTATGACAAGAGCTGGGAAATAAAGCTCTAAATGGGGTTGGAGAGGGAGGGAGTCTCTGTGTTGCTGAACTACACCCCTGTCTGCATGTTTGACAAATGGTGTGAGCTTGTGGGAAGCTGTCGCTCCCCATGAAATGCAGTGTTCAGAAAAGTACATTTCAGTTTCGTCTGTTACACACCAGCCAGCTGGTGGAACACATTGCTTCCTTAGATCTATGATGTTTTAATAAGATTACATACATAGAATGTTGAGAGGATGCCACCAAATTTTCATTACCAACATTATCGTCCTTCTACTGGTGTTAGCCACTTGGAGACCTACACCTCCCAGGCTGCCTTTCCAAGTGGTTCTGATATTACTGGTTGCACTCTCAGTTACAAGGGTGGCGTGTGGCCTGGGTACAGCCAATGAGCATTGGGCATCTCCTGGTAGCACTGATTGGTTTACGGCCAGGCATGTGACCCAACTGAGGCCAATAACAGGCAGTGAGACTGAATTCTGGGAATCTCAATTTGAGATTGTAAAAAAGCTGCCCCTTCTTTCCTGAGACATTTGACATTCAGAGATAGCAAGTTCAATGCAGCCATTTTATAACCACAAGGGGAGAAACTTTTGAGAAAGGGGCTTGCAAGAAGGAAAATGGAGCCTGAAAGCTGGCCAGGGAGAAACCAATCTGTAGTGACAATGTTTTGATTCTTTTATCCAGCTGCCTATGTTGACAGACCTACTCCTGGAGTTTTCAGTTTTATGCCCCGATAAAAGACTTTTTTTTTTTTTTTTTTTGGCCAAAAGATACATGTAGCTAAAAGATTAATATCTGATATAAGCCCTTTTTAACTACTCAATACTTCTACATTTGCTATCTTAATCTGATCTCCAAAATAATAGCGTACAGTGGGTAGGGCAGAAATTGTTGGCCTCATTTCAGAAACAAGGAGACTGAGGCACAAAGAGAAGAGGGCTTGCTAACATTCACCAAGCCAGGGCTGAACGTGGTCCAACAATCCTGACCCTTTGTTCTCCTGCTTAGTTTGTGGTGACTTGTTTCCACCACCTCTGGATCACTATTATAATAGTGTTTTGGGGATGGCGGGAGAGCGCAAGGATAAGCCATGGTTCTGGCATCTGCTTGGTTCAAATCACCAACCCCAAAAATGTCACTTACTCAGGACGGTAGCCATGGCTATACCTTCGACTTATGTCACTTTAATTATTTAAGGTTATTCCCAGGAACTGCTTCCCACATAAGGAAATAATAGGTCAAGTTATTTTCAGTGAAGAGAAAGTGATCAAATCTTGTGTGTCTAATTACTGGAGACAAGCCTAAATTAATTGCAGAGAGAATGTCAACTTTTGAAATCCCTTTAAAAAAGAGATTACTTTCTAAGAAGTTTGGGGCACCTCCTGGCTCTTTCTCTTTTGAGCTTTGTGACCGGGGGCAAGTTATTTAACTCTCTAAGCCTCAGTTTCTGTATTTAAAAAGAGAATATTATCATCTGCTTTTCTGCCATTATATGCTTTGACGGACAAATGAAAATAAATGAATAGGAAAGAGTTAACATCACAGGTCTGAATGCTATCCTTTGAAAGGCCAGCTTATAAGGCTGGCTCTTGGTTGGCATCTGGAAATCCAGATTTGGGAAGGGTTCCCACCATTCCCAGAACTTATAGGAATTGTGCACTATTCCTCAACTCTTTGGACAAACAATATGGTTTATGATGGATATTTGCTTCCCTTCTGGAATTCTGGTACACCCAGGCACAGGCTGCCTGGGTGACTAGCCCCAGTCAAAGCCCTGGACACTGAATCTCTAATGAATGTCCCTGTTTAGCAACATTAGTTGTTGTCACAACTTGTTGCTGGGAGAATAAAGTGCATTTGGTTTGCCGGTACTGAGAGGGGACTCTGGCGGCTTGCTCTGGTTTCTTCTGGACTTGGCCCCAAGCACCTTCTCCTCTGCTGATTGTGCTTGGTATCCTTTGACTGAAATAAAACATAGTTGTGAGCTTGACTATGTGCCAAGTCCTAAGAGTTCTCCTAGAGAATTACTGAACCTGAGGGTGGTCTTGGGGACCCCAACATATAAAACATCTGGCATATAAAAACATACAATAAATAGATATTTATCATTGTATCTTACACCTATGTTAATGTTATTGCTCTGAATGAACTGTAGGCAATAATGATATTCAAATGGCAAGACTGAACATGTGGAATGCTTTCTCACTTCAGCTTCTGCTTGACAAGAACGTGTGACCAGTATATATCCCAAACGAGTCCTCACACATACCTTAAGGGTTTATGTATGAGAGTATTCATGACGGTGTCATCTGTGGAGAGTTGGAGGCCATTGGGGTTCTCATTGTTGGGAGAATACATAGGTGAAATGTGTTGATGTATAACATCCACTGTCACGTACATGTGAAGGAATACAGGAACAAGCAATAACAGGCTGGGTAAAAAAGAGTCCCACACAGCACAATATAACTTATAGAAATTGAAGACGTGTGCATATAAAACAATATACATTTTGTAAGAACACATTAACAAAGGATATTTGATAACTATGTGAGAATGATTTTCTATACTGGTGAATGTGGGGTATGAGAATGGAAAGAAGTAAATACATATAAATTTGAGAGTAAAACCTTGTACAGATCCATAATAAAACGTGACATGACCAGAAGAGTATGATTAACTAAACTTTCTGTACCTGAAAACCAAAATAAATTTACTTTATACTTTAATAACAACGACAGTGACAATAATCATATTAACTAACATTATACAAGCATCAGGTATATACCATTTATATATTACGTTTTTGAATCCTCGCCACAATTCTATGAGGTGTGTACTGTTAATATCCCCATCTTACAGATGAGGACACTCAGGCATAGAACATTAAAGCAATTTACCAAGGTCATGCAGCTCATAGGCACTGTGAGGTTCAAGCTTGGAGCAGAACTCAAGAGTTAATAAAAGGATGATAAGATTTGACCTGTGCCTACGTGAATGCTGGCTCTTTGAGGTTATATTTTTGTTTGTCCTTTGTTTTGTTTTTTAATTTAATTTTATTATTAGTTTCAAGTAAACAGCACATTGGTTAGACATTTTTATAGTTTATGAAACAATCCCACTGATTACTCTATCTTCCCCCTGGCTCTCCACCTAGCCATTACCTTACTGCTGACTACATTCCCTATGCCGTGCTCCTTATCCTCGTGACCCTCTATCAGCTACTAATCTGTACTTCTTTAACCCTTCACTGAGGCTATTTTTGAAAGGCTATCTTCCATTCCCCCCCCTCCTTTAACTTTTTTTTTAAAGCATATACTGAGTGCCAGGCACTATTCTGGGAAGATAGAGATAAAATCCTCATAATCCAAATTGTGGCACTCAAAAAAGAAATGACGTAATATGCTACAAATGACTTCACACCAAAGGTGCCTGGGACGCTAATAGACCTGTACCCTTTGCCAATTTACTATGTCCTGAATCAATTGTTTTTAAAGACACTTATGAAGAGGACTTAGGTACTTTTTTAAAGACTAATCCTGCATTGTGAGTTTGGTATCTGAATAAATCAATCAGTTTGTGAGTAAACACTGCTGGCCTCCCAAAACTCACCACTTGCAGATTTCTTGGTCTCACCTTGCACGCAATCCTTTTTAGTCCTCCAAGTAATCTACAGAAGGACAAATTAGCCTCACTCTACATCAGTGGTTCTCAACCGGGATGAGGGGGGAATTTGTCTCACAGGGCCATTTGGCAGTTTCTGAAGATAATTTTGGTGATTACAGTGGGGTCAGGGGTGTGCTACTGGCATCAAATTGGGGGGAAGCCAGGGATGCTGCTAACATCCTGCAATGTGCAGGACAGTCCCTATGACAAAGAATTACCCAGCTCAAAATACCTATAATACTGCTGTTGACATATTCTGTTTTATACATAAAGAGATTGAAGAAATTATATACTCCAGTATTCATGAATTTGGAGATTTGAGAACATTATCAGTTTACTTTGATTATGAATATCAAGGATCTAGTTATATATTCATTTTCAGTGAATATCTTTCTATTTCAAGTGTAGATTTCTTTAAAAGGCTGCTGTCATCAATTATATTTGAATGGAAGCTGGGGAAAGCAAAAGGGAATCCCTTTGACAGATACCTTTTCAAAATCAGGCTTTACTCTGATGCCTAAGAAAGAGAAACAGAAGACAGAAGAAAACACAGTGACTTGTTATTGAGTCATATCATCCCCTTGAAATGGATGGGTTCAATTCCACATTTGGGGAGCCAACTGTGATACAGTTTCAGAACTTTCGTTTCTGCCTTATGCAACTTGATTTTTATTTTTCCTTGGGTTCTTGCTCACCGCCAAGCGCTCCCCCAAGTGAGCAAGTCTATCCTCAGAAAGCAATTGGAAGGAGAAAAAGAGGCCAAGGGATAAGATTGAGATGTGAACTATCAACCCCGGCTACTGGGTGATAAGTTTAACTTTGTGACCTTCATTAGAAACTGCATCAGTGAAGTGCTAATAAAACACTCTGAGCTGGTGGGTGGGAGGTGTGTGGTTCCAAAAGCATTTCGTGGACACCATGGCCCAGCCATGATACGAGGTCGTAGTCAACTCCGTAACTTCTGGAGAACACACGCTGTCATTTCACATTTATCCCAAAAGCTGGGCCTGGTAAAGCCCCGCTCATTGGGCATTAGGATTTATCCTTAAGTCACAGCCTAACCAGAAAACTTTCCAAAGGCAAAAAGGAGGAATTTCCCGGGCTTTATAAATAGCGTCTGTGATTTTGTAAGCGGCCTCTTCAGGTCACGACTAAGAAACTCAAGCACTATTAAGGCTCTCATTTACTTAAGGGCCATTTTATGATTCAAACTCTATGGTTATTGAGACGTGACCTATCTGTTCGTGCAATCACACACTCATCCCCTCTCAAGTTGTGCCCTTCATACTACCTCTCCACTTGAGAGGCTATTGCAGAAGTAGGAAGCCGAGGCTATGGGACTATAAAATGCCATGTTTGGCTGAGTTTCTTTTGTCGCAGGGACTGTCCTGCTGACCTATGTTTGCAAAGTTTGGTGGCTGTTGTAAAGAAAGCTGTCAGGGGTGTGGTATGAAACACAGAGAACTCAATCATTTGGGGTGCCAAACACCAACAGCAATAAAATGTGGAGGAAATGAAACGTTAAACAACAAGGATTAGAATTTCCCTAAACAAGATGGATATCTGTCTGTGATACAATGTTCAGCAGACTGCTGTGGGCTGGCAGGTAAGGCCTGGAGCACCTGTACTAACGGAGAAAGGAACTCAGCAGCATAGGTAAGGCAGACCCTGAGAAGAAACAAAGCTAGGAATTTCTGGTGGGGCTATAGCCAAAGAACTTCTCACGAGAAAAGGTAGATATTTAAATTTTAAGTAATTTCTTATGTAAGCTACTTCTGTCATCCAAAATCACACAGTACAGTTTCCTCAACCTATAGCCAGCCATGTGTTGGTGAAAACTTGCAGACTGGTGGCTTGAAATGTGTTCGATGTATATAGAACAGGGCTGGGGTGGGTTTATCTGTGAGAAGATCTATAAACTGCACCAAATCTAGCAAAGCAAGAATTCAGAACCAGAAGTGGAAAGAATAAAGTCTCTTTCCTCCAAAATTCCTGAAGATACCAAGAGAGATGCTGAATTATTCAGGAAGCGCATAATAAAAGGTTTATGTTTATTTAATTTATTAAATCTCAACTGGCCTCGGCAGACATCTGGGATACAATATTATCAACTGCAGTTAAGCCTTGTTAGAATATATGCTTCACAAGGGCAAGGCTATAGCCTGGTTTTTGTTTTGTTGTTTTTCACCTGAATACCCCATGATTTATACAGTGTCAGGCACATACAGACCCAGTAAATACAGATGAAAAACTTTCTTAATCTAACAGTAGTGCATCGATTTACAGATGAAGAAACCAATGCTAATATGAAATCAGCAACTCAGCCAAGGTCACAGAGTTTACAGATTCAGAGTCAGGATGCAAATCTGTGCAGGAAGAAAATCTAGTTTCTCTTTCCCCCAAACTATCAAAAGTTCTGCAACCTCATTATTATGATGTTTTAACTGAGCCCATTGAGCAGAAATCCCTTGAATACACTAGGTAATCTAGGCTGCGTTATTAGTTATTATCTTCTTTATTAATAACAGTTTAGAAGGCATGGGAGAAATTAGGCCATTTCCATTGTAAAACTCTCTTTGTACTTCCTTTGTGTCCTTTTACAATAGTTTTCTGTAAAATGTCCCATTGGGACCATTTGGAGTTGTTAGGTTTTATTTATTTATTCATTTATTCATTCATTTATTTATTTATTTTTCAGGCTCTGCTGAACTAAGCATTTGATTTAGGGGAAATAACAGGTTTGAAAGAAAGGCGTCAGGAAACTTAAACATAACAGACGCTTGTTTGCAGACACCTGATTGAGCTGAATTGAAAGCCCCAGGCTAGATTCTAAAAAGCCATAAACGTCAGTTGACTAGAACTGAATCATAACCACTTTGAAGCATGGATCACCAAAAGATAGCCATTTTAGAATCATAACATCCAAAATGGCTCTTTATTTTGTCAACACTACTGAGGAGTAACATAATTCTTAAGTGGGAAGGAGCTTTCTTTTCTAAGAGAGAGTAACTGTAGCTTACAGCTAATTGTCTTGGCAATTACACAGCAAAGAATGTCTTTTAAAAAGCCATGATGGAACTACCACATTGATCTCTTATCTCAGCAAAACCTGAATATGGTGAGAAGAAGCAGAATACATTTCTTTGTAAGGTAGAAATTGAAATTAGAATCTGGCTTTGGTTGAGATGGATTTTTATGTAAATTGTAGAGAAATAGCAGGCAAAGAAATTCACAGCCCTGTGAAATTCACACAAAATTAGTAACTTGAGTTATTTGGTACATTAGAGCGTTCTTCCAATATTCTCTAAGCTTATAATGGTATGAGCTTAGTAAAAATGCCCAAGAACAAAATTCATTTGGCACTTCCCTCATGCTTTGAATATATATTACGTGCTTCGTCTTTGAAATAGCTCCCCTTGCATTTACGACGTACTAAACATTTTCATATGCAAAACCACATGGTAGGAATTAAATGGACATTTTTAATCTGACTCCATTCAAACCACAATGATAGGTCCATTTGTGCTCTGGACTCAAACTAAAATAGGACATGAGTAACACTTGAGTGTTGTACAGAAAAAAATATGGTAAAGTTGAGAGCAAAGTCTAAGTAAATATTTTTGCAATGTTACCATGGGAAGAGGTTGAGAAAGCTAAAGCAAGCAACACCAGGGCCAACGGACTGTATTCAAGGGTCTGGGAGGGGAGAGCCTGAGGTGGAGGATGTGGGTAGAGAGCCCTGTCACAGAATCCTACTATCTTGACAGAACTCAAGTTCTGCCCTCTATTGGTATGGAGTTACCCCAAGCAAGGATAAAGAAAAATACCCTGTGTATCAATATGCAAGTTTCTTCGCATGGCTTAGTGCATATTCACATAGACACAGTCATCTTGGAACCTCTCACAGAAATGGAAAGATTATTCTGCTGGGAACCCATGGCAATGGGCCTAGATCTTTGTCCAGAAAGATGTTTAAAAAATGTATCAGTAAAAGATCAAGAACATGGAGCCTGACAGTTCTCTGTTTTCCCTTGTCCTCTTCTGAAACCAATAAATGTTGGACGTGATAGCCACCAATCCCTACCTCCTCTTGCTTCTCAAAGACCAGCCAGTTGCGAACCTACCACCATCTCACGCCTTTCGCTTTTCGGAAACTATGTGGACTGTTTTATCACATTCCTAGACTGATCCATGAATACCAGCCAGATGCCATTCTGAGTGGTGGTATTCCTGTTTCACAAACACTGTGCATCTGACCCTAAAAAAAGAAAAAAGAGAGAGAGTGACGGAGGTGCTAGTGTCAGGGACTAAATAAGATCCACATGTTTTCTCACCAACAGAACATTGGTTTCTGAACCTCCTTTTGGGGCTATGCCCTAGGGGGACAGATCTGGGCATGAGCTGTACAGCAAAAGGAAGAATACTGAGAATGCTCTGCAAATACACAATCTAGGACTACAAAATTGCTGTTAACAAACTCTCATTCTTTCAGTTAAGATAAATACATCTCTTGTTGTTTAAGGCGCAAGTAATTGATATTGTTACTTCTATTTTAGTCAAATCTAAAAGTGAAAAAGTGAACTCAAGTGGTCAGTTACTCAGATGTATATATTTACTTGGTAGTCAGATCCTGGATGTCAAATGTGCCTAAATTCCGCAGGTGGTTGGAAAAACACTGCCAAGAGTGCTCTGAGATATGCTTCTCAGTCGTAGTTAGCTAATGAAGAAGGATGATAAAGTTTATGGAAATATCTGAGTTGCTATGCATCTCTGGAACCCCAATGAGAATAGAAAGCTGAAATCAACATATATAAAAGAGAATTCAAGACTAGATTTCATTCTGAATGGAAAAAAGAAGAGCAAGTTAAATGGTAATGTCACATGTACACTACTATAGCAGTAGACCTGAGAGCTCGAGGGAAAGCTGAAACATGAAACTTTTACTTGAAATGAAGCTCCCTCAGCACAGATAATTTTCGATGGGAGAAGCTCTTAGGTTGGAGACTATAGCAGATATTTTTGCTAGGTTTTGTTTTTTGGAAACCCTGCACCTAACCACTTTCTATTTTGAAGTATCTCTTATTTATAGAGAGATGGGGCCTATGTTCCCTTATGGAAGATGTAGGGGCCAGGTCCTTCCTTTCAGCCTCAGGCAGGAGAGGTATAAGTGCATGGCCTAGAACAGGATGTTTGGATACCTCCTCCCTAGCACTCTGACATCTTAAAGTTCCTGAAAAACACAGGGCTCATTTTAATTCACTCCAGGTGATGATGACAGAGGCCAAGGCCACACTTCCAGCTGCAGGAATGGTGTCCTGTAAATGATGCTGGAAGTGCTTCCTATTCTGGCTGTTGGAGTCACTTAGGACCCTGTCCAGTCACCAAACCAAGTCCTCTCTGATTCTTGAACCCCTAATATTCTTTTGACTGGGATCAGAGTCAAATTTATGTTTCTGCGACCACAAATATCCTAACTGGTATTACTTAGCTAGCAAAGTTGGAACTCATTTCCATACAACTTTTCATTTGAAAGAACAATCACATCTACCACCAAACTGAGCACTGTAATAGGTATAAGAAGAGCTCCAAGATCATACTGATAATTATCAGAATGACTTATGGCAATGCTTTTCAACTTTTTGAACCCCAGTTTCTCCATCTGAAAACCTGGGTATAAGGTTTGGTCTGTCTAATTTCTGAGTCTACAATCTTGTTCGACCTTTATAACTGCTTTTATGTTGACAAGTCAATAGACAGAAGACACCCAACCCTTGTCTTGAATTTTTCCATTGATTTCATGCTTCTCGGAGGGGAGAAGATGAGAAGCACATCTGAAGCTCATGGGCTATGATAAAAGGTGATGGCAAGAAAGCATATTGTGAAATTGACATCTGTGCTCTAGACCAGCAACAGTTTAATATCTGAGTACACACTGCTATGAATTGAATTATATCTCTCCCAAATTCATATACTGAAGCCCTAACCAACCCCCGTCCCTCCCCCGGCATTGTGATTATACTGGAGTTAGGGCATTTAGATTAAATGAGGTCATAAGTGTGTCTCTGGTCCTACAAAACTGGTATCCTCACAGAAAAGAAAAAGAAATACCAGAGTTCTCTGCCCTACCCCACAATGTGAGGTAGCAAGAAGGCTGACATCTACAAACATAGCAAGAAGGCTGACATCTACAAGCTGGGAAGAGAATCTTCACAAGAAACAGAACCCTACTGGAGCTTGATCTTGGACTTCCAGCCTCGGGAATGATGAAAAAATAAATTTCTGTTGTTTAAGTCTGGTATTTCGCATGGCAGCCCAAGCAGACTAAGACAACACCTAAGGCATTCTCTGAAAATTGCTTGTAAATATTAAGCAAACTTTGAATAATTCATTGGCTTTCCCCATTTCCCTGTGAGGTATTCTTGTCATTATTATCTCAAAGTACTTATATAGTATTTTGCATTTTGAAGTGCTTACAATCACTTATTAATGACTAGAAGAGTTAAGCCACAGCCTTGTTGTTTTGGATATTATCTCCAAATGAAATAGGGATGGGAGTAAACATGTGGTATTTGAAACAAGGGTAAAAACAGAGAAATTGAGGGTTTTCCCTGGAGAATGAGATGCGGTAATTTAATTGAGACATTTCAAGTATTGCTGCATTATCAATGTGCAATGTTTTGTGGAAATAGTTTTCTCAAATAGTTTTCTTCCTTAAGGTGACTTTATAGAAAAGCATTGTTCTTTCCTGCCCTTTCCTCTACTTTCTGCCATTATGAAATAATTTTCTTAGCAAAGAAAATCTAAGAACATAAGAAATTGAAACTTCATTGACTAAGAGTCAAAACTGTGCATTATTCAAACTCACTAATACTGTAAAAAGAAAAAAAGAAATAAAAATAAAACAATCAGGTGCCGTTTTTTAACTCACTTAAATGAGTAAAATTTAAAAAAGGACACAAAGCCCTTGCTGGTAAAGTTGTGACGTCATTAGTGTACTCTAGGACTGTGGATGGCATTGCAAACTGGCTTAGAACATTTGGGAAGCAATGTGACCATATGGATTCCCAGGATCTGCCTGAGGCTGAGAACTTCCTTCAAATGATTTTCTTATGAGATAAAAAGGACAAGGAAGACCAGAGACATGAAGTCACTCAGTATGTTAGTGACTCCTATATTCCCAGAACACAGCACAGGACTTGTCCTATTTTTGGACCTTTATTAAATGTTTGTGAATAAATTAATAAACAAATTTATCTAAAGTACATTATTCCCCTCCTAGACATTTCTCCAGAGTAGCTACGAGGAGGTAAAACTTATATTCCAAGTGATATCTATTAGAAAGTTCATTATAACTGTGGGGAGATAATGAAACAATTATAATTTCTCCAAAATAGGAAAACGGATTATTTTTTCTAGCAACCTGATGAACCATTAGACATAAATTCACTATATATTTGTCAACCCATGACTGTATATTTGAAAACACAAAGCCTATTTTAGTTAAAGTTTTAAAGAAACTTTTTCTCTAATTAGGAGTAAATTAGAAACCATAGCTTTGCTTCATTTAACTGCTTTTTGAAATCCACTGAATGCAGACTTCACTTGTACAGAAATACTAGTAGGTGGGGGAAATGTTTGGCTTGGTATTCTCGAGTCAAGCAGAGGGTGGACTATTCAATAGCTACAAGCTGAGTTTCTGCTTTCATTTTCATTAAAATAAGCTTTAACCTGGGATACACATTAATTTTCTTATTCCATCAATTGGATTTCAACTATGAATCTCAAATGAGAATTATGCCCATTCATTTTGTCTCAAGACCAGTCAAGGATTTAAACCTCACAAAGTATTTGGTCTGATCAACAACTGAATCATGAAATCAGAGAACCTCAGGATCATAAGAGACCTACGAAGTTAGCCATTTCCACCCACAGTGCTCAAATCTTCTCTTCAATATTGCCATCAGGCAAAAGAGATACCCATGCAGAACATACCAGACATTCTGCTTTCTCCTTTCAGTGGTGTTTATTAATGCCATGTGATAGAAAAAAAACGGCCCCTTCTAATCTAGGGCAATACCTGGCAAAAAAGGACCTATGCTATGATAATGCAAAATTCAGGTTGCAGAGAAATACCAGACCAGTCACAGTCCTGAAGTTTTCTTATATTTTAAAATTTGCATTCCCTAAGGGCTTGCATCTAGGTTTATCAGAGTATACCTTAAGCCAGGGACCCCTAACTCCTGGGCTGTGGACCAGGACTCGTCAGTGGCCTGTTAGGAACCGGGCCACACAGTAGGAGGTAAATGGTGGGGCAAGCAAGTGAAGTTTCATCTGTATTTGCAGCCGCTCCCCAGTGCTAGCATCACCACCTCAGGTCCACCTCAGATCATCATCGGGGCATTAGATTTTCACAGGATCCCCGGTCCCTGGTACCACAAAGGTTGGGCACCACTGCCTTAAGCCAGACCTTTATTTCTAGATGCTCTTCAGACCAAAAACTTGCTAATGATTGAGTGTAATTACACTCTGTTCTTACGTGATTTTAATGAGTTTGATTCTATACTTCTCATTGTTTCCTCTAAAGAATAAAACACCAGCAATTGCTCTAATGGCATAGTAAAAATACAGGCAAACATTATTATTTCGACTGAGACACCCTGATTAAGTTCAGTCTGATTTTTTCTTTCGAAATAGAGGTATCTTCATAGTTTTTGCTGATTATGAAGCAATCATTGCTTATTTTAATGTATCAAGTGCTAGTAAAATAACTCCATTATGCCATCCCTAAAACGTAACCAACATTAAACAATTTGGTTACATCCTTCTAAACAGTTCATTGTTACTTAATAACAAATTATTTTACACTCCATAAAGCTTATAACAACCGTCTGCAAACTACAGCCAATGGGACCACTGTCTGTTATTGTAAATAAACATCGTATTGGAATAAAGCCACACTCATTTGTTTATGTATTGTCTGTAGCTGCTTTCACATTAAAATAGCAGAGACAGGAGTTGTGACAGAAACCATATGGCTTGCAAAACCTAAAATATTTACTATCTGGTTCTTTACAGAAAATGCATGCTGACCCCTTCTGTATAACCTTTATTTCTTGTCAATGTTACATCGAGAATATCCTTTTGTGATAATTTTATGTGATATACCTCATTCCTTTAAAAATTACATATTAGTGAATTTTATGGAACTTTTATAATTTAACCAATACCCTATTAATGGGCATTATAAATTATTTTTATAGGTTGAGTTTATAAATTTCAAGAAACAGGGAATCAATAAAGCATTTAAAAGTGGGGCCTGGTAGAAACTTGCTTTAGTAGACTGTACTGAAGTGTTTGTGGAACCACTTGGTAATAAATTTTCCCTTGAATGCCAGGGAATATTTAATACTGCATATTACTTTAGGGATTTTAAATATTCCTCCAGAAAATCCTGAAAGTAGAGAAAGGGATTGCTGGGGCACCACATTATACTCTTACTGAGGAAATGAGCTGCAAAGCAAAGTTCAAAATTCAGCCTTTTCGAAAGCTCAGAAGTTTTGCGTTACCTAAGTTCAAACGAATTGGTTTTATCTCTTAGCACCATTTTAAGGAAAGCAGCCCATGTGACTCCCATCTCGGAAGCCTGAGTAATGTGTCCTCCATTTCTAAGTCTCAAGTTCTTTGCTAAGATACTTGCTTCTATGACAAAGACTTCCTTCTCCAATTTTCTAGCCTCAGTTCTAGGAGGCTCACCTGTAAGAAATCCATTCTGAATGTCCCAGCTAAGCAAAGACAATTTGTTTTACACGCTGAGAAGGCTCAAGAAGGAGGTAAATGCTAGTGATGGGATTGATGGAGCAGATGTTATAAGAAGTTCGAGGTTTCAACTGCAAGAAAGGACCCTCTACCTTCATCCCTCTGGTCAGATGCTCTATCCACTTTGTTGGGTTTAAAGTACAAAATGCCTTCTTAGTCTAAAGTAATGTGTTAGGTTTGGTCTTCTCTGTGCTCTGTGTCCTTATTCAACAGCCAAGATGAGGTGTCACGGATGCGTCAGTCTACTTCCTTCTCATCTGCTAATATGTCACTCCTTCCGAGAAGCCTTCCTTGACCATCCAATTTAAAGAGAGGCTCCCTTGACCCTCCGTTCTCCAATTCAGCACCTACTGGTTTTAGTTACAGTATCTATTACAATGTGCAGTTATTTTATTTCTGTCCTTGGTTGCTGTTCCACCACTGTGTTATTTTCCAATGTATAAACATGGGTAGAAAAAAATAGATATTACATTGTTTGTATTCTTGGAGAACTACAGTTTTTTAAAGCACTTTTATATATGTAGACTAATTTTATACTCTGGAAATTCTTGTAAGATTGGTCAACTGAGAGTCATTTATCATTTTGAGTGGAAATGAGGAGGAAACTAAAGGCTTCCACACTGGTATGTGTCATCCAGGTAGGATGTTGCCAAGCTGGATGCTAACAGCCCCCAGCCCAGTCCAACTTTTCAACATCCCATTTTCCTAAGACACATAAAATACAAACGTAAAATAAACATTCTACCAAGGTCTACCCGTGAATGCATGACTAAAAATTATTAGCCAGATTCGACTGCCTTATTGAATTCTCCTCTTTAGGGAACATAAAAATTGATCAGATCTTGCAAATTCAAAGGAAAGGGAGACAGGTAATTTTCAGACTTTTATTCCTGGCTGTCAGGTAGGAAATAACAAAAACAGCCCTAACTCACAGGTGTATTTTTTCAAGTTTTTTCCTGTTAAGCAACAAGAGCAAATAATCTTTTTTTTTTTTTTTTAAAGGATTTTACAACGGGCCCAAGTGTAGATGAGAAGTTATTTGCATATTTTTTGGCATATGCATCAATAATTTCTCCAGTGTCCTCTTGGAAAGCCATCCAAACACATCTGGGAATGAGAGAATAATAGCATTAAATGCCTACTTTGTGCCAGGAACCATGCTCGGGGTTCATAAGTCTGTTCATAGAGACTATTTTCATAGCCTTGGTAGGCAAATACTGTAACCCCCTTTGTGGATTGAGAAAAGATGATTCTGACAGGTTAACTGACTTGCCACAAGTCTCAAAGCACACAACAGGCAGGGCTGGGATCAGAGCCCGGTCATATCTGGCCCCAAAGCACCTGTTCTTTCCACTGAACAGAGGTGTCCCTGCTTAATTTTTCTACATGCCTTGGAGAATAACAATCTGAACTAGGTCTTGACAACTTTGAACCTACTTTAAGTTCCCTGATGTTCCACGTGATCCTGACTTCCACTTGCTCCAGAGTGGCCGCCCTTCCATGTTTGCAGTTTACAAGGAAGGTGGGGAGGGAAATGATTCATGGGCTAATTTCTTAAAAGCAGATGGCAGCTCTTGAGGAAGAAGGTTCTGTGTAGAGGCCAAGAAATAAGTGGTGTAACCTAAGGATAAGCTGCAAATTCCATGAAAATCAACCTAGAAAATCACCGATAAGAATTTATTGAGCTTTTATTGTATAACTGCTCAATATCCATTCTGCCTCATCATGAGAAAAGAAACAAAGGCAGCAAACAAAGCGCCATAAAAATACACATACATACACAATAACATTTTAAAATAATGCCAAGAATTGTAAAATTATTTGCTAATGTGATGTACTTATGCACTAAATGGGATAGAGTTCCAATTTCAAACTGGCATAGGAAGGTCTAGGTCAGTAACAACCTTAAAATGCCTATGTTTTCATTTCATTAAGTCTGACTTTATCTGGTGCTGGGAGAAGAAGAAGGTTTGATAAAGAGGGAGGGAATGGAAATTGGGATCCCATAAAGGAGGAGCTGAAAAGATAGTAGGACAGAGGCTGAGAAAATGAGGCCCCTGACGTGGGTCAAACAGGTCATGTAAGGGGACACTAGGAAGTGAGACAGCAGTGGTGGAGGAGGTGGGTAAGTTTGGCTGTCCATCACAGCTTTTCGTGGTTCATTCTTTGGGTCAAGGAGAGCAGGGGTCTAATATACTATCAATTGTTATCCTTTACTGAGTGTGAATTCTGTACTAGGTACTACACTAGGGGCCTGATAGTTTTAATTCCTACTCCGGCTCTACATAGTATCTATGACTAACCAGTTTGATCTTCAAGCTGAGGCAATTGAAACACAGAGGCTTGGAAGTCAGACCTAGCTACCCAGTTAATATAAGTAGCAGAATAAAGATTCAAGCTAAAGCCTATCAACTTCAAAGCCTATGCTTTTGTCATAGCATATTGCTTCCTAAACCTTCACAATTGCACAATGGTATAACTGACCTAGTATTTGTGCATGAGGTCTAGAGGGTTGGATGAAGGGAAGATGGAGGAAGACTTAATAATGGTATAAAAATGAGACAACTGCCTCTTGTTCCAGTAAAAACAAACAAACAACAATAACAACAAAAACGAACTGGAGGTTGCAGTGGTATGGGGCAGGTAAGAGCTAACATGTATGGACTATTTAGTACCTGAAGAGGTAGGATTATTATTTCGTTTAATCTTTACAATAACTTTTGGAGCTAGAAACTCTTATTATTATTTCTTTTACAAATGAGAGAACCAGAGCTTAGACAAGTTCAAGAGTTTGTCAAAGTCGATGAAACTGTTAAAAGGCTGTGCAGAGAGTCAACACAACTCATCTGTCTGCAGAATGGGAGGGAGATGGGGAGAGAGGGCAAAAAAAAAAAAAAAAAATACTGTAAGTGAGGCCTCAACAGAACATGGTGACTGGCTGGGAGAAGCAAATAAAAGCAATGGGAGACTCAAAGTTTACGCTATGGTCCGAAGCTTGGAGGACCAGAAGTGTATTATCTTTAATAAAAATAGGGAACAGGCCCTCAATTGGACAGAATAGAGACACAGATGTTCAGAGTTGTTTCGAAACAGAAGCATTTGACCACTGTAGTGTCAAATACTACAGAGAGATCAAGGAGGAGAAAAATTAAAGAGTACTGGATATCAGGTCATTTGTTACCCTCAAGAGAATGATTTTGATAGACTGAGGAAGGAAGGATGAAGTTCGTAACGGGGTAAGGAGTGAATCAAGAGTGGCTGAGGCAGTGGAGACAGAGAATAAAGGTTTTCTGCTGCAATGTAGCCAAAGTAAAAAGGGAAAGCAAGCATGGCTTTAGGACACAGAGTCAGAGTCAAAGAGAGTCCATTTCTTTCTAAAGAATAAGGAATCTTAAGTATATTTTGAGGTATTTTTACGATGGTGCTGTTTAGTGTTTGTCTTCTTGCTGCCAGGAGGATATAAGTTCCCTTCATTGGGAAAAATTATGCAACAACAGAGACTGGAGATGTAACAACAGAGAGGCCATTATCTTGTTTTCTGTGAAAGTGGAAACTGAGACTTAGAGAAGCACGGAGTCTTGCCTAAAATCACCATTTGACCTTGGAGTTCTCAATCTTTTCATCTTCCCTAGATAGAGAGGTCTTGGCTTTGGACAGGAAGGGCAAAGCTTCCTCTGGAATGGAAAAAGAGAGATTGACCAGAGATGGACGGGTGCTTTGAGGGTGCAAAGACACGGTTTAGACAGAGGAAGAAGGGGAACCAAGATGCATCTGGCACAGAAAAAAGGGCTGAACAAGTTAAAAGCAATGAGGATCCCTGTCCAGGAAGCTGATGAAGTAAAGCTTCCAGGGCTGCTTCTACTGTTAAGTTCTGTAGGCAGGGGTCCACAGAGTGTAGGGGTGGCTGCATCATTCTGTTTTTACTGGATGCCTCTTAACCCTTATAACATGTTTAACTCATCGAGAAACAGTCATTTTTAAAGTTGAAAAAATAAAAGGGTTAAGGGGGCCGTGATGAACTTTTATTAGGCTGTGTATGATTTTATGATCTCAAATTACATATTCAGTGATAATACGAAGCAAGCACATAAATATTACCTCGCACAGCTCCTCTTTCCCCATACTACCAAATATGGTGGACATTTATATTCCCCAAACCAAGTATTACATGCCGTTATCCTCTGCTTCAAGGAAAAGCTCTTTCTTCTCCACATGCGTTCGATATGATGCCATATGGAGGAAAGTTTGTGAAATGAGCTTTGGGAGTGGAGAGTCTTAAAACCTTTCCTCTTCTGAACACTTTACAATGTCTACAGCAGACTTCATCCATCATTCATTAAACAAGCTGAATTAAACATCGACGATATAATAAAACTTGTATGACTGAGAAAGAAATAGACTTGCTCTCCTTATTTTCCCAACTCTCTGTGGGGTTTTCTTTTCTTCTTCTTCTTTTTTTTTTTCTTGCCATTCTCCTTTTTCCTTCAATGAAACAAAAGCTAAAGTCAAGGCCCATGTAAAGAGGCCATTACTGGCTTTATCACCGAAAATTTAATTTTGAGTAGATTAGAATTTCCCTTAGATGTTTCTTTCCTTTGATCCTTGTTTCTTTTTGCCGTCATTTCTTAAGCTCAGGTATGTCCAACATTTTATGAAGTGCTGGGGATATGAAGATGAAGAGACCACAATCCCTAACTCATTGAGGTTCATGGACCAATGAGGGAGACAGATGTGAACAAATGGTGACAGGAAGGAAAGTCTCCTCCTCCCCCAGGCAGAGCCCTTGCATAAAGGCCTGTGGTGGCCCAGGCAGCAGCATAGCCGGAGGTTAACAGAAGGGCCTTGACACGACAGTCCCAGGCTTAAGTCCTGGCTTAGTAGTTATAAAACTGGGGCAGGTAACTTAACCTCCTTAAGCCTTGGCTTCATCCTCTAAAAATAAAGATAACGTCCAGCTCATCGGGCTGCCATGAGCATCATGTGAGACAGCTCGCATGAAGTGCTTAGCACAGGGAAAATATTCAATAAACATTTGTGAAAAAGTCCGCCGTCTGAGGAGGTCAGGAAAGGCTGTGTGGAGGTGATACTTGAATGGAGTTTTGAAGGATAAACGTACAAATCATTGGCTGTCTAGGATAGAGGAAGAGACCATAGGAAAGTTCACTCCAGAACAGGCAACTTCATGCACTGAATCTGGAGGGGAGGAGAACCATAGGGCACAGATACCTGAGAGTAGGTGGGTACACCAGAGCAGAAGCCCCCACAGGGACAGCAGCAGGTGAGGCTGGAAGGGGCCGACAGCCTGGTGAGCCACAGGATGTTGCATGTTTTCCTGCACTTAATGAGAAGCCACTGGAGGGTGTCTGCGCTAACGGCCCAGGAATGGTAATAGGACGCCTCCAGGAAGGACACGACCACTGACAACCCTCTTCCCTGCTGTCTCCAAGGTCTCTGTAGCTCAGGTTTTTTCTTACCTTGCACAGAACTCCTAACAAGCTGACCGTGGTCTGAACACATTACAGTCATTCAATTTTTAATGCCACAGACCAGCTGCTGCTCAAATATTTCTTTCTCTGAAAGAGGGATTTATGCCCAGAGGTCTTTTCTTTCTTTTTTTCCTTTCTTTTCTTTTTTCTTTCTTTCTTTTTTTTTTTTTTAAGCAAAGATGGAGCCAAATACAGCAGGTTATATCTAAACACAAGAGCAGATCAAGAATCAAAAGATGAGTTGATTGACTTTATTTACTAGGGAGTGTTGGTCCTTGACTTGCAAAATCAATAAATCCAAAAGTATGTGGGAGTGCCCACTGTGCTTCAGACACTTGGCTAGGCTCAGTGGGGGACACAGAGGCTAGACTTCATGGTCTTGCCTCCAGGCCTCTCGCTGGGGAGGCAAGACAAACAGTGAAGAATGCTGAATGATACAGGATTCAAAACCAGCTTGACAGCAACATGAAAGTTATTACTCAGGCACGGATTTTAAGAACTCACTGTTAAGAGCATGGAGAGTTCTCAGGGGCAGAAAATATGTAGAAACCCTTGTGAAGTTGACTTGCGGTGAACTTTGGAGAAAGGTAAATTTAGAGGACTGGAGGGTAGACAGGCCATTTTCAACCCATGATTTCTAGACTTGGCGATTTCATTGTTCGCTAAAATTTCCAAAGCAAACTGTATCAGGCAGGTGAGAGCTGGCGTGGATTCATAAACTTTTTATTTTTCCAAAGTAAGAACATCTCACTGAAAATAGAAAATTTATCCTCTACTAGCACCATTCTTTCAAAAAAGCAAGACTCTTCTAACACGCACAACAAAAGGAAAACAAGCCCACAATGAAGGACTCACGGCATTTTTCTGTTACTTGTAATGGATGATCACACGGTTTTCTGGCTTACATCAATGCCCATTTATTACCTCGTGCTTTTTGTAGGTCAGAAATCCAGGTACAGAATTGGATTCGGTGCCTGGGGTCTCACCAGGCTGAAATCAAAGTTTCAGCTGGGCTGCATCCCTTTCTGGGAGTCGGATCCATTTTCAAGCTCAAGTTGCTGTGGGCAGAACGCAGCACTTTGCCACTGCAGAACTGAGGCTCCTGTTCTCTCACTGGCTAAGGGCTGGGGCTACTCTCAGGCCCTAGAAACCACCTCAGTTCCTTGCCATGACATCCTCTCCATACCCCTTTCTTGCTTCCAATCTCTGCCTTTCTCAGTCTCTGACCTAATTTAAAGTGCTCGTGCGATTAGGTCAGGCCCACGCAGATAATTTCTCTTTCAATGAATTCAGAGCCAACTGGGTAGTAACCTGAATAATATTTACATAATCTCTTAGGTCCTATAACATAACATAATTGCCGGGGGTGATGGCTCATTATATCTACAAGTCCCTTCCCCACTGAAAGGGAGGAAATTATATAAGGAATGCCTATCAGAGGGTGAGGATCTTGCAGGACACCTCAGGTTTGTCTACCATGGGGTATTTCTTCCCAAGGAAGGAACTGACAAGTTTATATCAAGATATTATAAAGAATACCTTTAAAAATTCTTAAACACAGAAAAATCACCACAGTTGTATAAAACCATTTTTTTTTAACTTAAAAAATTATGTAATGCCTGTTACGGAGGATACAGATGGAAGAGCCCTTTGGAGTGGGAGCTGGGATAATTGAGCTGCTCTATATGAGACTGGGAGCGGGGTGGAGGGGAAATTTGAGATTAAGGAGATGAAATGCAGGAGGGAGGAAATCATAAAAGAGATCCTGGATGCACCAGGGGAGACAGGTAGGGGAGAGGGGAAGCCTCAATGAGATTAGCAAAAGATGAGCTGACTTAGAGAAGATACAGCTGATAAAAATGTCAAGGTCTTTGCTACAGAAGACTCCCATTGCTTTGGCTCCCCTATGAAATCTTTAGTAGAATCTACATTCTCTAATTCTCTCTGTATTACTAGAATTTCTCTGACAAATGCAAAGAAATGCTAAGTTCTGCGTCAAAGACTCTATGGGACAGACAGAGAGAATGCCTCTGAAGGCAGCAACACGGCACACAGCACCAGTAAGTTGGAGGGAATGGAAGCAATACTCTCATTAGTATTTGTGCTTCATTTTGAATATTCTGGGAAAATGAGAGATGGCAGGAAATCTTAAGCCCTTCTTCTCCAAGTACTTTTCTACCTGCTCCCCAAAGATCAGAAAGAAAAAGCCATCCACAGACCAGAAGTGCAAGGACTGTAGGTGAACATCGAGGACTAGGTCAGTCCCTAGGAAGCAGTAGGGAATTAATCGGAGAGAGATGCACTTGGGGACTACACTTCTAGATCTAGACACAAAGGCAGGGGAACAAGAAAGTCCAAGTCCAAGTCTTTTGCAGTTGAGTGAACACCCAACAAAGGGCTTTGCAAAGGCCCCCGAGTCTATCCTTAAGTATTCCTTACCAGGAGCTCTGAAGGGAAGTCGCTACAGTGATCTCAGCGAGTCAGAAAATAAGGGGAATTGTGGAGGTTAAAGGACTGCCTGGGGCTGCTGCACAATAGGGAGCAAAATTGAGATTAGAACTCCACCTGTCCCCAGCCTATGCCCCGGGCCTTTCCTCAACCTTAAGAGTTCAAGTTCTCTAAAATCAGTAGCTTTTCCTCTTGGGCATGGCAACAGGATTACAGAAAATTGTACTAGGGATCCAGTAACTGTGATTGGGAGGGACACATTAGATGCCATCTGACCCTGGGTTTAAAACATCTTGTCTTAATTTCTTATCCTGAAAGCCGAAATGCATGATGTGGCTTTCCTTCACTGAGGACAATGAACAATGAACTGGGGAAGAAGTGGGAGGGGAGAGAGAATTTTCCCAAACACATTAAATCTAGAATTACCATAGATCCAGCAATCCCCAAAAGAACGGAAATCAGGGACTCAAACAGATACCTGTACAGTAATATTCATAGCGACCTCCTGTACAGTAGCCGAGGAGGTGCGGGTGACCCAAGTGCCCACTGATGCATGGATGGACAGACAAGACTGTCTGTGAATGTGCACAAAGGAAAATCATTCAGCCTTAAAAAAGAAGGAAATCCTGACATATGCCGCAACACGGATGGACTCTGAAGACATTATGCTAAGTGACATCAGCCAGACAGAATGGCAGGGACTGTGTGATTTCACTGAAGGGAGGTTCCTAGAGGAGTCAAATTCATGGAGACAGAAAGCAGAATGCGGCTGTCGGGGGCTGCAATGAGTGGGCAGCAGGGACTTACTTAATGGAGACAGAGTTTCGGTTTGGGGTGAGGAAAAGTTTTGGAGATGGGTGGTGATGGTGGTTGTATAACAAGGTGAATCTTCATGATGTCACTGAATCGTGTACTTGGAAATGGTTAAAATGGCAAATTTTATGTTACGTGCATTTTATCACATTTTTTAAAGGAGAAGAAAGACCATGACTACTTATTTCCTATGTGAATCTCCACTAGACTGCAGGCCCATGAAGGCAGGGGACTCATGTTTTGCTTATTATTGAATCCCCAGTGCCCTGTACAGTGCCTGGCACAGAGTTCTTGATAAATATTTGTTAAGTAAGTGAACCAACCCTGGCCCACTCTTAGCAAGTGACATCACCTGTGGCTTCCTTTGTCACAGGGCCTTGGTTTCTGCCAATTTAGTCAATGTCTCAGCTCTATTCATAGATTTCCCTCTCTAAACTGGGCAGCTCCCTGTAGCTGGGCTAATAAAGGCCTTGCTCAGCTTTCCCAGCTTTTAGTCCTATCAACCAATAAAAGAACAGGATTAGATAGTACAGACTCTATATTATTGAATGAATGTAGAATATGTCATCTGCACTAAGAAATTATTCACAATAGTGTACCATACAGTATATTTTACTAGTCGAGAATTTTAAAGATATCCATTGGATTCTAGCCCTGCCTGGTCATCAGGACTAACTAGGGAACTTGATAAAAATACATTTTATCAGGGATCACCCTCTTGAGAACTGATTTAGTAGGTCTAGGATAGGCTCTGGGAATGTGAACTTTTGTTTGCTTATTTGCTTAAGATGCTATGCAAACAAGTTTGGAAACCTCTGCTCTCCTTCATGAATATGTCTTGCTTCCCATGTTATAAGCTCCATGAAGGCAAAAAATATGTCATCTATCTTTTGTCTACCATACACAGTGTCCAAGAGATTCATAAACACTGAGTTGAGGGATTAACAACACGATAACCGTAACACAGCACTAGGTTATCCTACAGCCACTTCTGCTAGTCCAACATTCTTAAACCTAACGACCCAAGGGCAACTTTTCAATCTGATGCTGCAAAATATCTAAATATAAATACACATAAATATATTGTCTTTTGAAGCAGTATCAGCAAGAGTTGATTATTCCTTTAGGTCCACATCTGTTGTCTCAGATACTTGGAATTCAGCAGACTTATGAATAACACATTTCAAATCACAGTAGAGTCCGAGAGGCAAAAAGCTGCATGTTGTCGGGGCCAAGCAATGTGTGTTTAAACCAGAACAGCTGCAACTATAAAGCATCAGAGTTGCTTTAAACAATAATAATGTCAGTGATTTGAGTTATAAACGGTTCTTTTTCAGGCAACATAGGCTGTGATCAACTCCGTTTTATAACTAGGAGTAGGTAATTTTTTTTTTTTGATACTCCAAAGTTTTGTCCTTATTATTTTGGAATGAGGTCTAAATTCCACCAGCCAGCAACACATTATTTGTGCTTCAAATAGTTCTCTGCCCAGATGTCCCTTTTATAATGTGGGCGCATTAATTTATAATTCACTGACATGTAAGTGTGAACTAGGTCAGCACATCCTAAAGTTAGGCAGAACTCTAACTTTAAAAAGACCTTTAAACACTTTCAGGAAATAGTGAAAACAATACCTATTCTGAGAGTCAAAAACAAACCTCCACGGCAGCTCTCAAAATATGGTCACTGGACAAGTCACATCAGCAGTACTTAGGAATGTGTTCAAAATGCCAATTTTCAGGCCTTCTGAATCAGAAATTTTGGGGATGGAGTCCAGTGATCTGTGTTTAACGGTCCTCCTGGTGAATCTGATGCTTACTAAAGTTTGAGAACCACTGTATTGGCATATTTGTGGTATAAGAAAGCCTGCAGTAATGAAACATGCTAATTTAAAGCAGCATTACTCAAATACTTTTGCCTTTCCACCCTCTTTACATGTAATACCTATTGACTTCCATGTAGTCTGTGGTTGATGAGCTTCACATTAGAAATTGTTATGCCAGGTTATGAAAAAGAAAAATACAATTATTGCACCACTGGAAACATATAAGGAGGAGAACAAGTATTTATTGCATTCTACTGTGTGCCAGACCCCCGAAATTCTGTGGTAGATCTGACAGACATAATCTCTTCCTCCCCAGGATATACGGTTTAGTGAGTAAGACAGATAAACAGGGAACATGTGGAAAACGTTACATATGAAGTCCACACAGTGTAGGGAGATGTGAGGGCATATGAAAAGGGACAGTGAACAACTTACATGGCTTGGGTCATTGGTTTGCTTTGCAAGCCATTCTCACCCTTCTCTTGTCTCCATTGCTTTGGCCAAGGGGACTAAAGCATCTGCCTCTAGCAGATAGAATGAGACTACTTCACTCAGACACACTTTTAGGAAGTCCCACGTACAAGGGCTTTACATGGGTCATGGTCACCAACGAAGCTGGTGATATGGTCTAAATGTTTATGCCCCCCATTCATGTTGAAATCCTAACCCCTAAAGGTGATGGTATCAGTAGGTGGGGCTTTTGGGAAGTGCTTAAGTCATGAGGGTAGAACCCTCATCCTCCTGAATGGGATTAGTGACCTATAAAAGAGACTCCACAGAGATCCCTTGGCCCTTCTGCCATGTGAGGACACAGCAAGATGTCACAGTCTGCAACCCCGAAGAGGTCTTTCACCAGAGTATCTGCCAGCACCTTGATCTTGGGCTTGCCAGCATCTAGAACTGTGAGAAGTAAATTTCTGTTGTTTAGAAGCTACCCAGTCTGTGGTATTTTGTTATAGTAGCCTAAACAGACTAAGATAGCTGGCCAGTGGAGCTGCAGCACACGTGCTCATAGACAGGCCTGTTTTCTTTGGTGGCTCTTACTGGATCTTCTGAATCTCCAAAGTCAGGCCTGCTGCTTAGAATGTAGTTGAGGTTTGAGAAACTGGTGAAAGAGGATGATATTACGCTATAGAAAAGCCTGGATTTGCACCTTAAGAAATCAGAAGCCAAATCACACCACCTGTTACAATGAGCTCCATCAAATCACTGATGTATTCCCAGACTATAGAACAATATCAGACAGAGCAGCACCCAACAAATATTTGCCTTTTATGGTTCAGCCAACCCTCTGTGCCAACCTTGTTCTGACCTATATGTTTATTGTGAAAACAATGAATGTCAAAATAAACAAAAGATCAGATAAAACAGGAGAGTTAGTTATCCAATAGAACTTTCTGCAAGAATGAAAAAGTTATCTATGTTGTCTGATGACAACCAGTTACATGCAGTTATTGAGCACCTGAAATGTACTAGTGTAATTGAAGAAGTGGAGTTTTAATTAGTTTAAATAGCCACATATGGCTAGCGGCTCCCATATAAGATGACACATCCAAAGAGGTATAAGACCCAGACAAATGGAGATTCTACTACCCTCAATATACAGTGTTCAGAGTCACCCTGGAAGTTCTCTATCCAGCCAGTTGGAACAGGAAAATAACATGGGAAAGTATGGGTAGGGCAATTTTATGGGTATATAAGCAGTTCCATTTATACTCCATGAGTGAGAAGCAGTCACATGGTCACAACCAGATCCAAGGGAGTCTGGGAAATGTAATTCCAGGTTGAGCGACAACTCCCCATTATGGAAGGGGAGGCACATATTATTTTCGTTAACAGCCACTCTGTCTCTACCACATGACTAAGAAGAAGGAAGATTATATTCTAGGATCCTCTATTACCTGCTCCTCTCCCATCAACTCTTGTTATAGAAGAGGTCAATACAAACTAATAGATCATTTCATTTGATTGTCCATCAGATATCCAGACAGTACATGCTAGAACATCTCCTGTGACAGGCCTTCCGGTTCCTAAAGAAGCCTGAAGAGAGGTGTGCTCTCCCCCGCCACATTCCTCATTCCAACTTTCCTATTTCTCTTTTCCTTCAAGTCAAACTTAGCTGCACGTTCTCTTAAGAGTCTGGCCAGATGAAGACATTAATCTGATTAACGCTTGCCTGTGAATAAGAATACCCACAATCCTATCACTTGATTCTGTCAGGTCTCCCAGATGACAGAGCTGCACATTAAACTAAGGACTTTAATGCCTAAGCAGAAGGGATGACCCCCGGGGAACTTCAGCCAGGCCTTGGGGGAGATATTTATCTAACCAGTAGGGCCAACTTTCAAATTTCCTGCAACACTTGTCAAAAAGGGGTTAATAAAGTTTGGATAGTGGCCTGAAAGCATAAGAACACTGTGTTAATAAATCCTTCCTCTGCCAGCCTCAGGAGGGATTCCAAACCATTTCTCAACGGGCAGGAGAGAAGGGGAGTAACAGATCGCATTGCCCAGAAACTCGTCGATGCACCCAGCCCTTGGTTAGGAGCTGTCAGAAACCACTTCCCCCTGCTTCACTGGAACTGAGCATTTAAAATGCCCGTCACTTCCCTGGTAATGACTTATGAACTACTTTGGGGAGGATTCTGTATTGCTGGTTAATGTGTTGTATATTTGCATCCTGTCTCTCTCTCTCGACTCAAAGTTGCTAGTGGAAGCAGAGGCCTCATTCTATACACATGACCTTCCCAAACACTGGCTCTGGTGAGGCAGAGCACACAGTGAATAAGCACCTGCTCAGTTTGGCCAAAAGGGCCCTCAGAGCTGTTCTGGACAATCTGAGCTCCTATCCCGCCTGTGTGGCCTTAGGCAAATCACTTTCCTTCTCTGAACTGTGAATTTATCTTCTAAAATGGAATTCAGCAAACTATAGTCTATAGGCTAAATCAAGTTTGTGATCTCTTCTAGTACAGCTTGTGAGCTAAGGATGGTTTTCATTTTTTTAAAGGTTTATAAAAAAACAAAAAAAGAGAATATTCAACTGAAAGCATGTGTGAGCCTCAGAATCTGAAAGTTTTATCTGGTCCTTTACAGAAAACATTTGCCAACCCCTGCTCTAAAATAAAGACAAACTAGAAAAAATATTTTTCTTTTTTTAAACTTTGTTCTTTCTCTACCCTCTAATGAGTCCATTTGTGTAAAGAACTTAGAGATTCCAAATAGTGAATATATAACCTGGTGAAAAGCCCGCTCAGGTTGATGTAGGGGTGAGAATCTGATCAACAGCCCTTCTTACAGTGCAAACCTTTCAGGCTCCTGTAGTACAGTTTGAAAGCTTCAGACAAAATGATCAGTAAAGGCTTTTTTAACCCCTGGCATTCTTTGTCTTCGGGAGGCAGTAATAGTGAAGCCAGGTGGTTAATGCGTAAGCTTGGGAGTTGAGAGTATTTGGGGCTAAGTCCTAGCTTTAGCTCTTACCATCTATAGGCACTGGTAGATTACTCAACCACTCAAAACCTCAAATACCTCAAAATAGAAATCACAATAGTAATTTACTTCTGGGTTGCAGTGAGGGTTAAATGGAATAAGTCATGGACAGCATGTTGCAGAAGGCCTGGCAACAAAGTAAGGTATCAACCAATGGAAGCTATCGTTATCATTGTGAGAACACATTCTTTCTTTTCTGTCTTTCACACATGCCTGCCTCTTGGAACAGCTTCAACGATACCATCAAGAGCCCAAGAAGTGCCATGTTATAAAATACCCCACCACACTCCATACCGGGGAACACTCAATACATATTAACCAATCAATACTGTTGGCGAAAGGCTCAGCATCCCACAGTTGTGAAGCCCAACAAGGGCATAAAATATTTCCCCTGACTTTCTCTCCCATGCCCTGCTTACCTAAGCCCAAGTCCTCTAGATACCCTCTACACTGCAATAATAAAAACACACACGAAACCACACATATAAATAAAATATTTTGCGGCTAATGAGAGGCAACCCGGCCATTTTCTCATCACTCCAGTGACAAGTTTATGTGCTCTACAATTGCAGTCGAAATATTTTTGCTATTTTCATGATTTCCTTGGCTTCCTTCCCAAGGAATTAATCATTTCTACGGCACTGGGGAAAAGCTGAGAAATCGCAGACCTGACTGAATGACATAACGGTGTATTCTCTCCACCCACGCCGGATCCCTCTCTGTGCATGAAATTAAATCATTCCAGGGGGAAACGGCTCGCTATGATAGGGAGAGTGTGGAAGTGTGACCACCTCCCCCCGCCCCCCCACCCCCCGGCCCAGGCTCTTGCTTCACAGAAAAGGTTCAGTTGGACAAGTCGGTTGGCCTCAGTTCTTTTGAGTTACCCAAATTCTTAGAGAAGAATTATGAACATACTCAAGGTCCTGTGGATACACCTAAATTAAACTCACAGCATCATTGGGTTGGCAGGAAGTAGTTGCTCTGGTGGACCCATTAAAGTTATGACTAAGAGGAGAGACTCCTGTGATCAAGTTTTGAATGAGCAAATTTGATCTGGAAGAGACTCTAGAAATTATCTTAATCTCCTTAATCTCCTAATTTTGCAAGTGAGGAACCTGTAAACCCACAAGCTTTGGAGACAAACACACACGTATATAAAACTCTGCCTCTTGTTAACAAACCACTTGGCATTGCTATGATTTAGTTCTTCCGAAAATGTAAGAGTACCTTCTTCACGTGGTTATTAAGAGGATTAGCAACACAGTGCATCACAGGACTGGGTGTATAATGAAAGAGTGAGTATACAAATTGATGATGGCCAGACCATTACAAAAATGCACCTTTGACCACAATCTGCAGCAACCTGCTAAAAAACAAACTCCTTATTTACAAAAATCAACTCAAGAAGCCAGGTGGCTATGTCACATTTGCAGGTAGTCAGATTGCTATCTCCAGTGACGATCTAGGAAGCTAAACAATAGCTTTTGTCATAATCAGCACAAAATGGCCAGAACTTGATTAATAACTGACAGCTTCCCTAATTATGTTCCTTATTCCACCTCAGAATAAACCAGAAAAAACAAACAAACACATAAACCAATCACACGAATACCCCGCTTCTAGTTAGCCTACCCACAACTTGCTGACCTGCCCACGGCCTCTGTTCAGGGCATACCTGAAGCGTCCCCCCACTCCTCCACCTGACTTTGAGTCTCAGCCAAAACACCAGTGGCGGTGGCTGACTCGCTTCTAGTTAGCCTACCCACAACTTGCTGACCTGCCCACGGCCTCTGTTCAGGGCATACCTGAAGCGTCCCCCCACTCCTCCACCTGACTTTGAGTCTCAGCCAAAACACCAGTGGCGGTGGCTGACCCTTCCGATAGCAAGCTCTAACTAAACGGCCTGTGCTCCTTCCCATTTGGTTATCTTTACCTCCACAACGCTCACATACCTACCCTGCACAGTGCATGCACAATCGCACGCATGCTGTCATACAGAGAATAAAGAACAGACATACCTCTTGAAAGCAGTGTTGCAGTTTTCAATACACTGATAAAGCCAATTAACAAATGAAGTAATCACCACGGTATAATTACTGAAGCTTGTTCTATCCAACAAAAATTCTAAAAAGACTGCAAATTTTGTTTTCAATGCAGCTTATAGGAATGTGAAATAAACACTCATAACGTTTGAGAGGTTTAGATCAGTAATATATTAAGGGCACTGCTTAGATTATATTTCATTTACTTAGGCAGGTCTTCCCTGTCCTGTGTTTCTTCATGACGTGCTTCCTTTTTGTCATCTGTGCTCAGTGCCTGCCTCTCTCACCAGACCCTCGGCTCTGTGAGGTGAAAGACTCTGTCTATTCCTCATTGCTGCATTTCTGGTGTCAGAACCTCAATAAATGTTTGTTGAATGTGTGGATAGAGTAAATATGTGAGTGTCTTGTTGCCACTCTGTCACTTTTATACAGACATAAGGTTAATGTTACAAGAGAGATGTCATGTGACAAAGGGTTTGAAACAGGAACCACAAAAGGGCGAATCTTTACTCAGGTGACCTAATGTTGCTGGCAAGTGAAAAATCCATGAAAATACACTCTGTATACGTGTGCTAAAAGCACCAAGGTTGTAAGTAGGGGCCAAGTGCCATACTTTTTCAAACGGTTTACACAAATCACTAGACATTAATTATGAATTAAAAGTCAGCACAGCAAATAACTTTGTAAGCAAACTACAGCAGTATTGCACAGAACACTGCTTTATTCTCGGTCACAATTTGAGAAAGTGCCAACAAAGAAGAGCATATGAAACTTGGACTTTTGTTTTGCTCTGTGCAGTTAAAAAACCAATAGTG
>NW_006431919.1:6252496-6299973 GCF_000325575.1 Pteropus alecto | reverse complement strand
AGAGGGAGGGAGCGGGAGGGGGGCGGGAGAGAGGACTGTGATGTGCTAGGCACTATTAATTCATTTAGTCACACAACAATCTTTTAATGTGTGGACTGCTATTATCATGAAAAAAACTGAGGCACAAAAAAATTAAACAATTCACCCAAGGTCACAGAGTTAGAAAGTAATGGCAGTCTGGCTCTAGAGTCTCTGATCTTAATCATTATGCTATACCACAGGTGAAAAAACAATGTCTAGATGTTTCTGGAGTTTTATCTTTCTAGGGTTGTCACAGCAAGGGCTTGAAACTTCTTAGGAGATCCTTGGGGTAGACATCCAATCTCTGGATGAGATGAGATGAGATTGGAACATATGACTGTTTCTCCTAATCAATGGGACAAGGATCAAGAACTCCTGGCAGCTGCGCACTTTTGGGCAAGCCCTTTGCTGTAGTCCCCAACCTTTCTGGCACTAGGGACCGGTGCTCCTATGAGAATCTTAATGCCTGATGATCTGAGGTGGAGCTGAGGCGGTGATGCTAGCGCTGGGGCAGGCCGGCTGCAAACACAGATGAAGCTTTGCTTGCTTGCCTGCCCACCTCCTGCCGTGCAGCCTGGTTCCTAACAGGCCATGTGTTCCATTGCCTGGGCATTGGGGACCCCTGCTTCAGCGTGCCATTTCAAGTGGAGATATGTCTTACAGGAGGAAGAATCTGCTAAGCCCATCTTTGCCTGCCCAGATTAGGTAGCCAACAGAAGGCCCATAGAAATAAGACACAGGGAAGCTGATCTTCAAAGAAGCTTGACTAGAGAAAGCTTCAGAAATTTGTGCCTCTTCAAAGAGTTGAGTGTATGCATGCATTTATGAGAGGGCACTGGGAGGGAACGTACAAGTATTGTGACAGGTTCAGTCTAGATAAGGATCTTACCTTCTAGCCCATTACAAAGTCTAATTTCATGTATGTGTTTGTGATGAGATTTTTGTAGATTGTACAAATAACTTTTTTATAAGGCTAGCATGGGGACCTTTTGGTTTCAATATTTTATATTTCAAAATAACATCTGTATTAGGTTTTCACTTCCAGATGTGTTTAGGGAATTATTTAAAATACAAATGGCTCCTCATCATGATTGCTTTTCAGCAGCTAAAAATTATAGATTAATAAAATCATGGAAGACTGGAAAGAGGGGGAATGAGGAAAATTTAGAAGTTAAACTTATTTTGTTAAGAAAAAACAGCTTTTCCAAAGAAGTTGTTGGAACTGATCTAATTAACTGACCTACTCTCCTAGCTGTATTGTAAGGTAGCCTATGTGTGGATTCTGGCACAATAGGGTTTTCAGGCTGCCAAATCAAAAATCAATTTGTAGGAGAAACAGCAATCAGTCATTAATTGATTTCTGATTCCATTCAGCTTTAAATTAAAGGATACTCCTAGGCCTTTGCAAATAAAAAGAAAAAAAAAAAGATGATCAGTGATTTGGCATATCTGATAGAAATTTGACTGCTGTCCATATCAGACTACTGGGTTTGCCAAAGACAGTCATTTGCTTGGCACCTAGTGGAAGAACGAATCTGCCTTCCATATTTAATCCATCGATTTTCTTTTTGTTAATGAACCAGGGTCCATGGCACAAACAGAGGTGTTCAAGGAAACATCAGGGGGCTTTTTAAAAGGTCAAACATTTCTTGTATTCGCATCATAAATTTCTCAATAGCCACCTCATTGTTCTATCATGCAATTGTTTCTGATGGTAATTCAGAATCACAGGTTGGTGGTGCTGTCAATAAGAAAGTAAATTCGCTCCAAATTTAAATAGGACTTCTCTGCAGACTCAGAATGTGAAATCCAGCTTACATAGCTCTTCAGGCTAGGCAATCCATCATTGTCTACTGATCCTGAAAAGATGACTTAGCATGAGTTCATACCTATTGAGCCATAGAATCTCAAATCTTTCTCCCTTCTTTCTCCCTCTTTCTAAGAAGAGTTAGAATGAAAAGGGCAGACCACAAGAATTGGAGTTAAAGGCATCTTTGTTTTCAGAGATATCAAAATGGATGAGGTCAGTTTCAGACTGCAATATGAATGTGGACAATGGGAAACTTATGTCCTCTACCATCTTGTATATGTTTTCTTCATGCCAAAGATAATACTCATTTCTGCATCAGCATGTATATTCTCCTAGATAAGAAACATTTTCTTGGCATTGTTTTGGGGCACTTTTTTCTTATTGAAAATGCATTTTCTTTCCAACATCTCAGAAAGTTATTTAGAGATCGTAATCTATGCCAAAAAATAATTCTGCTTTTATAGAGCAATATCATACTTCAACATTAATTCTTCATCTGCTGAGACAGAGCTAGCAAAGAATATTTTATCTTCAGCTGGGCCCTGTTAGTCCTTCAACTCAGCTTATAGGTACACTACATCATACCTGGAGGCCCTCTGGTATTACATAACCCTCCATGCATAACTTGAATTAGCAAGGAAATGACATATTTATATAGCAATTAAAAATATGTTTCGCATTCCCTGAGGTGCCACCCCTCCCAATTACGTAAGCTAAAAGCGCATTAATCATCTGGTAGGGTGTATGTAGTACAATAGACAGCGGTGGCTTCTGCATCTACTGTCTCATAAGGTACACAGAAATGAAATCTGAATTTCCACAACCTTGACATGTCACCACACATCGATTATACGTACACCTAAACACAGTATGCTCTTTTTTAAACAACACCATTTGGAGCCGACACATCCCCAAACGCATGAGGCTCAGGTCCTTTCACGTTACCTGTTCCACAATAAGCCCATTCATTACTGAGCATGAAGAGGCAACAGGGAGGCAGGCTCATTCCCAAAGGCCTTCTTGATATGAAAGCCTACGTTATATAGTTCTCTGCTACTATAAGATCTCGGAAACTGTTGGACATTCTGGAATTGTTTTTAAAGCATGGTTTTAACTGCTATGTACTTCACCAAAAAAAAAAAATAATAATAATAATAGAAAGAAATAACAATGGATAAATACATACCTTTAACTTGACTATTCTGAAACACTTTTGGGGAGTGCTAAAAATTTTTGAGCTATTAGGATGAGTCTGAGATGGTTTTGGCTGATGCCAAAGTAAGGACAATCAAACACAAGGCAACCAACACTCCATCATGGCTGCTCCCCACCTGTCCATGATCTGGAGCACTCTCAAGTCGTACGCAGTGAAGAAGCCTTCAGTGGCTCATCGTCAGCAAAATACCACTGACATTTGTGTGGGGCTTTGTGTTTCAGAAAACACTTCCACATAGTTCATTTCATTTCTGCCTATGACAACCTTCTAATGGGTTTTTATGACCTCTCATTTTCAATTGAGGCATGTAATTTCCTGAATTTTATCTGACTTTTTAAACAGTGCACATTGAAAAAGTTGCAGTTGAATTCAGGTATTTATACTTAAGTCAATCGAATGTGAAAACATGGATGATGACTGTAACAATGTACTTTTTTATATGTATTATATTTTTACTGTGTGCTATAGAACATCTACTTTAAGCAGCTCCCAGATGGCCAAGCTGGACCCCTTCTCTCACTCTGATGCTCATATACTTTTCCGAACACTCTTCCAGACTTTGATCCAAATATATTGTCAAAAGGAAATACAATAATGACCATTCAACTTAAAGTAGCATTTCCCATCATTGGTTGTAATTTTGACTTCAAACTGTAGCATCCTCGTGAGGATCTTTTACTTTACAGTTACTCCTTCCTCCACCCCATTTCTCCCTTTGCTCTTTTTCTCCCCTGTTCCTGAGCTCTAGGCTGTCCACACTGGAGAATGACTTGAGTCGTAAGCAGAAAATGGATGGGCAGGGGATCCCTGTTTCAAAGTCACCCACTGACCAACAAGCTACCATGGAGTGCCATTGCCTGTTGCCTAAAGAGAAACTGAGACTCTAAATTTAGGGGGTGACCCAATCCTTACAGAAAATGGAGCTAAGAAGGAGAGGTGACTTGCCGAGGTTCACGAGACAGAGAACTAGCCAAGCTGGAATTAGAACTCAGGTCTTCAAATTCTTGGGTTGTTGCTCTGTGCACTGCACATCACTGAGTGCAGATCTCTGATTACCCAGACTTTTGAGTGGCTCCTGGTACTTTTAATAGCCTACATTTCTGGCTGGATTCTTGAACCCTCCCAACATACACCAGAGGCACTGTCCATTCAGAGTTACAGTGTGCTTTTTCTCCCTGCCTCCCTGACCTGCTTCTCCCTTGCCTGGATCCACCCCTGACTCCATCTCCTACTTTACCTAACAACTCCAGTTCTGCCTTGGGGTCACTGGTTTTCAATGTCTACACACCTGTCCACTCCAGTCTGTTCTGTTGTCCAGGCCAGGTCTTTACTCTATCTACCCAAACCAAAGTTTGCACATAAATATGGCATAACTTACAGCTATCATCTTAAACTGGAGAGTTTATCTTAGAATCTATAATTCTTAGACTCTCTTAGAATCTATCCCAAAGCTCATCTGATGCCACTGACCATAATAGTGAAGGAAAAAAACCTGGACTTTTTAAAACTTGTACTTATGATGGGATCATTTTTAATGTTCTTTTCTATAAATAAAACTCTGAAGATTTTGTCTCTTGGCATTTAACTTTTTTAATCTATTTGTGCAGTTATTAAACAAATGTTTACTGTTCTGTCTCCACTGCCCAGAATAGAGTCTGGCAGCAAGAGAAGCTCTATCAACAAGATAGATAAAGTTCTTATTCTCATGGAATTCCTACCCTAGTGGCAAAGGACCAAGTCACCAAGCAATTGCATTACAGTGTGAGAAAGGCTTTGATAGGAAACACCTATGATGATATAGAAGCATTCGGGAGGGATATCTGTTAAATTTCAGGGGTCAGGGAAGGCTTCCTGGTAAAAGGGCCTTCTATGCTAATAGCTAGTGGAAGAATAGGAGCTGAAGACGTAAAGAGTCAAGCAGACCAGTGTTCCCAGAAAAGAGATCATATCCTCAAAGGCTTGGAGGTAAGCGAGAACAGGTCCCTTTGGGTAATAGAAGTATCCACTTCATTCGGTCGAGGTCCTTTGCCTCTTTCTTTTGTTTTGTTTTGTTTTTGTTTTTGCAGAATAATTTTTTTTTCCCTTTACCCCGTCTACCTCCCCCCTCTTCCTCCACTCCCTACCCTCTGGTAACCACTAGTCTATAGTCCATGTCCATAAGTCTCTGTTTGTTTGTCCTTCTCATTTGGTGCTTCTCATTTATTGCTTTCTGGTTTATTTCCCACATAAAAGTGATATCATGTGATTTTCAACTTTTGCTGTCTAGCTTATTTCGCTTAGCATGATTATCTCGAGGTCCATCCATGTTGTCACAAATGGCAGTATTTCGTCTCTTCTTATGGCTGAGTAATATTCCATTGTATATATGTACCACAGCTTCTTTAGCCAATCATCTATCGTAGGACACTTCGGTTGTTCCACGCCCTGGCCACCGTGAATAATGCTGCTATGAACATCAGTGTGCAAAAATCTTTACGAACATGAGTTTTCAAGTCTTTGGGGTAAAATACTGCTATGAATATCAGTGTGCAAAAATCTTTATGAACATGAGTTTTCAAGTCTTTGGGGTAAAATACCCAGTAGAGGGATTGCTGGATCACATGGTAGATCAAATCTTAGTTTTTTTTGAGGAAACTCCATACTGTTTTCCACAGTGACTATACCAATTTGCAGTCCCACCAGCAGTGTATGAGGGTTTCTTTTTCTTCGCATTTGTTATTACTTGTCCTGTCGATTATAGCTATTCTAACAGGTGTGAGATGGTATCTCATTATGGTTTTGATTTGCATTTCCCTAACAGCTAGTGATGTTGAGCATCTTTTCATATATTTGTTGTTTGCCTCTTTCTAAAGTCTACTGCAGGCACATATATTTAACTTATACGGCTTCAACGGCATATGCATGACCCAAATAACACAACTTCAGCAACTACACATGTGAACACAGACAGGCATATAAATGTCTACACACATACACACTGTAAGCAGCGTGCAGTCTAGAATTAGAATGAGATAGGAGATTTGATCACAGCCTCTATATCTTTCTTACACATTCAGTCTCTTGCCACATTCGTACAATTGTGGCATTTAAAGACACTTTTTTAAAAATATATGATTGCCCTCAAACACAAGCCGATTACTACATCTGGCATCTGGTGCTTAATCCAAGAAACCATGATCTTTTCCAGTGCTGGAGAATTAACTAGTTGTTTCAGACTTTCGGAGAAGTGACATGTAAGTGTCCAATGTGAAGAGACAGTCAAAGAGGCCATTTCGAGCGCATCTGTGTTTTGCATTATGGGCCTGGATCCACTTCACTTTAGACTCCAAGAAATGTTTCTCTTTTTGAGACAAGAGAACTGAGGTTGCTAAGAGCAACTGTGACTTGTCCGCGCCCCACAGCAGAGCAGAGGCAGCACAGTCCAGGAATCCTGTTTTTTTTCCAGTAAATACCCCCATCTCCAAACTTTTTGGCTCAGGTTTCATGATTTTAGATTCTCCATCTTCTTTTTTTACTATAATAGTCTTTGAACTAGGTTCAAAGTCATGAATGCTTATCTACTCTATAAAAACCTCTCACAAAAAATGGCTGGCGGGCTTCTTACTCACAGGAAAGAGCTGAGTGGTTGCTAAGAATGCGACTAATTATGCTGAAGACAGCTTTTCACCAAGAATGGGGTACCTTAGTTTTAGTCAATGAATACCCTTATCATCTAGATTAAAATCTAACCAATGTTTTTCCTCCTAAAATTGTACTATAATCTTTGAAAGTCCATACAATTTCTTATGTGAATCACCAGTTCTGGCAACCTCAAATTAGATGAGAGACATCTGCTTTGTTGACGTTTCAGTGAATGGAATTCAAAAAGTTGACAAACTAAATGCTAGTATATTCTCAGCTGGATTGAGAAAATGTTATACTCCTATTATTACAAGTTGAACTGACTGTTCTTAACTTTTATTACTATTTCTGTTTTAAATTCTCCATTGTAGCTCTTGAAAACCAGCTTTAGGTTTTGAGCAACAACCTATCGGCCTTTGAATGGAAATGAGATAAACGATTTAGCCTTGGTTTGCAAGTGAATCAGGACACAAAAGTGAACTTTCCATCACTCCATTAAACCTGGCCCCCAGCATTTTCTTGTGTCTTGTGTTTGTATACCTGGATAGGCTTTTTAACTGTTTCTGACATACGGCAACAGAAAGGAGCTCCTACAAATCTTCCAGGTCTGCGAAGCCGTTTTGCCATTTTTTCACCAGCTTCTTTTGGCCAAGGAAAGTTGAGGACAGAGAAGGGCATGGATATGTGCCAGATGAATACCTAAGAAGCACTGATTAAATACCTGGAGAGGGACCGATGAGCACCGTGTGGCTGAAGAGCAGGCACTTTGGAATGAGACAAAGCTGGGTTTGATTCTTGCCTCCGCTATTATTATTACTTACGTAATTTAACAGCCCTGAGCCTTCTGCACTTCCTCGGGTATTTCCTCAAAATTTAAGATTGGAGCAAAACTCACAGCCTGTCTATAAGCAATTCCAGGCTCTGTACTACATACTTTCTTCATATTAATTACTTTGCTTTGCACAAAAACCTCGTGAGATTAGCACTATTATCACCATTTTACAGATGAGGAGGCTGAATTTCAGAGAAGTTCAGAGACTTTTTATTTTTGCATGACTAAAAGGGAACTGAAAAAGTATTTAACTCACATCAATCTTAACCAATAGGCCATATTCTAAATGTTTGCTTCTCAGGTGTCACCACTACTAAACAAAAATAAAAAATAAACCTTCTACCCTTATAAATCACAATGCTTCATAGAAGTTACTTGGCAAGATTTTTTTTGAATGAATGAATGAGTGCCTGAAAAGCTCACTCTCCCAGCTTTTGTATTTTCAGCCTAGTCAACCTCTTCTGCTGCAGGCTGGAAGAAGAAGGTTGTGTTTACATTTTTTAAAATAAGAAAAATAAAGAAAAATACAGATTATGTACTGATCAGTTTATGGTTCTCTATGATTTGGTTAAGTAAGATAGCACTCTCGATGTCTGAGATGACTGGAGAAGTCTGTGCAGTGTATTAACTTTTTTATTACTGCAGCAATTCTCTTTGAGACCCAGAGGGAACACAGATGAGCCAATAGGACTCTGGAAAAATAGTCTAAAGCAGATGTTTGCCATGGTGATCTCCACAGAGAATGGAAAATTAAAGGGAAGAGTTCACAACCCAACAGCCAATAGCTTTAGTGAACACACAACCACAAGCGTGGTGCCTAGAACGGACTCTAGACCTGGGTGAGCCCAAACCTTGGAACCCTTTGCTTTTGTTCAAACACAGGAAAATAACATTAAACAGATACTTTAAGCCTAAAACGATCTCTTACAATGGATCATTTGTCATTTATACTCAGATTTTGCCTTTTTTTTACTTGTTAACCTCATATAGTGTTTTTAAATATTCTGAAGAAAACGTCAACGTAAAAAAACAATGGTGTCATTCTGGATTGCTCTTTTTCTTCTCACAATCAACCTTTTATTTGAAAATAAAATAAGATTGAAAATCTTGCCAACTCCACCTAAAAAATCTCTCTCTCTCCTTCTTTTGCCATCCCCCCAGTCCACACCACTATCATCTCACACCGGGATTACTGTAATAGCCTCCTATCTCATCCCTGTTTCTCCCCTGCCCTTCTGCACTGCATCTTTATCATGGCAGCCTCAGCCATGCTTATAAATAAAATATCCGCTCATTCCTCTTCTGCTTAAGAAGTGGCTTCCTTGGTCACTCAGAAAAAAAGTTTAGACCTTGCTCTGATTTATAGACTCTCCAAGATTTGGCCCCTGCTAACTCTTTGATCTTGTCTACTATTCGATCTGCCATCACAGGGCTTTGGGCACAAAGAAGGACACGTCTTTGTGTTTCTTGAATAAGCTACCTACACTCCACCTCAGAGCTTTTGCACATACTAGTCCTCCGATAGAATGCTCTTCGTCTAGGCATCTGCATACATAATTCCTTCACTTCTTGCAGGCCTTTATTCAAAGTCACCTAAATAAGACTATGGATACTTTTCACTTTATTATTCCAATGAGTTTCTAACCTCCATCTATGACTTATTTTTCCTTCATAGCAGTTACCATTATCTAAAATGCAATGTATTTCTTTTTACGTTGTTTAATATCAGATCCCATATTAAAGTGCAAACTATTTAAGGTGGATATTTTTGGTCTTTATTGGTGGGGAGGGTATCTTCAGAACCTAGAATAGTGCCTGGAACATAAAAAGGACTCAATAATTATTTATTAAAAGAATAACTAAATAAAATAACTAATGTGTAGGTTCATGGGCAGAGAAATAAAAAATGAATGACATAAAATGGTAGTATCTGGGATGGTGACATTACAGGTTATTTTTTTTTTTTTTTAGGGTTATCTATATTTTATCATGTTTTTATATAAAAAATTTAAAGTTATTTTTCACCTGTACAAAACTTTGATTTATAAAATTTTCCACATACATCATCTCATTTTATCCTCAGGGTGGTAGATTGAATAGGATTATATTCCCCTTTTATATGTAAAGAACTGAGGCCAAGAGAAAATAAATTGATTATCCAAGAACTCACAGCTAACAAGTGACAAAGACATAAAAATAAAAAGGGATTGATTCTTTTGTTTATATAAAACCATAGAAAAATAAAAAGTATTTTTTGGAAAAAAAAGATAGGCATGTCAGAATTTTTACACACTAGCAGCTTATTGATGGTAATAAGGTGAGAGGGGTTTGGACCTAAGGCTGGATAATGCAGGACATAAAACTAAAAAACGATCTTAAATTGTGATAAAATTCACATAACATGAAATTTACCATCTTAGTTTTTTTAAGTGTACAGTTCAGTAGTGTTATGTACAATCATTACCACCCTCCATATCCAGAATTTTCATCTTGCAAAACCGAAACTCTGTTCCCCTTAAACACTAACTCTCCATCCCCTCTCCCTTCAGCCACCACTACTCTACCTCCCTTTCCTAGAAATTTGACCCCGCTAGGTATCTCATATAAGTGGAATTGTATGGATTTGTCTTTTTGTGACTGGCTTATTTCACTTAGCATAATGTCTTCGAGGTTCATCCATGTTACAGCGTGTATCAGACTATCCTTCCTTCTTAAGGTTGAGTAATATTCCACTGTATAAGTGTGTGTATATATACATACATGTAGACATGCACACAGCATTTTTTAATCTATTTATCTGTGTGGGACACCTGGGCTGCTTTCATCTGTTGGCTATTGTGAATAATGCTGCTGTGAACACTGGGATACTAATATTTACTCGAGTCCCTGTTTGCACTTCTTTGGGTATGTACCCAGAAGTGAAATTGATGAATTGCATGAAAATTAACAATTAATTTTTATAACAAATGGGGGTACCTAAAAGACACTACTGGTGAGAGCAGGTGGTTAAGCCTGCATTTTACTTGGTTTGAATGCAAGAACACATCGGTACACACCATTCTCATCCCAAAGTGCATTGCTGGTTTTATTTTCCGTGAGAATATCCTCTCACGCAGCCCACTGTCTCCTGAATGCCTTTCATGCACGAGTCACTGGGAGTGACTAAGGCAGAAACAATCTTGCTTTCATGGAGTTTACCATAGAAAAGACATACTACATAAACATAACAAATCATCACCTTGCGACTGTTGTATGTGCTCTAATGATTAAACACAGTGTAGTGTGAGAACACTGAACAGGCTAGCCTCCCAGGTGGGGCAGAAGAGCCCTCTGTGAGAATCAGGATAAGTTGTATTATGTCAATGGGAATTAGGCATCTATTACAATATCAAATTTATTTTGCAGCGTGAACAACCAATGTTGAGTCTTATTAGATTACTCTTGCCAAAGTTGAAAACCATACTCCAAAGATTTAGAATAATGTTGGCAATATTCAGAAGCTCATCAGATAAATTAATTAGAAAAATTAGTTTAAAGTTTAATTAAATAGTAGGTATTAAGTTCATTATCCCTACAATACTGATTTCTTTTTTAAAGTGGTAGTTTGGAATTTTACGTATCATTATTTCCCTCTATAATGATTTATTTTCTACATCAGTTGTTTAAAAATATATACATATATCTTATGGGAAATTGTTGGAGATGTGAGTTCTACCGTTTTATCTTTTTGTTATTCTTTTTCTTTTTTTTATTAAACAAAAGATTTTTTAAATTAAATTTATTTGGGTAACATTAGTTAATACAATTATATAATTTTCGGGTGTACATTATAATTTGACATCTGTATATTCTATTGTGTGTTTATCACCCAGAGTCCAGTTTCCTTCAGCTAGCATATATTTGATCTTGTCATTATTTTTCAATGATGACGAATTTTGGTTCTCATCTGTTACTTAGCCAATATGTGACCAATGTAAAACTGAAGATTCGAAAGGCACAAATTTCCTACATTCACCATGTCTGCCTACAGTTGGAAATTAAACATTTTAAAAAATAAATTTCTATTTTTACTGAACTATTTCAACTGAGAGCACCTTGGGCTACCTCTGATAATTCCTCAGTAAATCAGAGAATCTAGTAAGTTCAAAAAACCTCTTCTCATAAAAGTATAATTAAGGCTAAAAATATCCTCCAAATTATAAAAATACTTGAATAGAAGCCCCCCAAAAAGAAATCTGACCGAAACCATTTTCTTCTACCCCAGTCACTTAACTTTACAAATGAACTCAGTTATTCCATTTGTAAAATGCTATACTGATCCCAGTATAGTCCACGCAAGAATCAAATGAGGTGATTATGAATGACAAAGAATAACAAAAATTACGCCTGTAAATTATGTATGCATAAATATAAGATTTCTAGAGATAATTGGTGGTTCACCAAAGATTAATGCTCACCTTTAATATTTTCAAGTTACTACTTAGAAGCAGCTACCTGGCAGGGAACATCCCTCCCCCGTCCCCACCCCAACCAGTCCTCTTCTACCAGTCACTGTCCCGTGGCTGATTTCTTGTTAACCAAATGTGTGTGTAATTGACATGGGCCAGTCCCTTACAAACGTCCCTCACGATTCTTGGTACTCTCTTGCTCCCCTTTTGCCAGCTAGATGTGATCTGGCAGCCATTGCAATAAAAATGGCAAAACCTACAGCCTGGGTTCCTGAGTGACTACAAGGAAAGGAGCCTTCACCAGACCCCACTCCTGGATTCCAGGTGAGTGAGAAACAAGCTGTTTTTGCTAAACCACTGATACGGGGTTTATCTGTAACAGATTCTACATTTTGCCTCATGCAGTAAGGCACTTCTGTGAAGTCATGAATCTAATAACTACTACTGCATATATATGGGAAATCGAGAATATTTTAAACACATATCTTACTCTTTTTTGTTATGTTATAATCATTTTCAGTGTTCAAAAGAAAATTGACTAGCCCACAATTAAAAAAAAATTAAAACAGAAATGAACTTTTAAAGGAAAATCAATATTGTGAAAATATAGAACAGTGTTTTCCAAACTGAATGATGTAGATAGTTGGGGACCTAGGATAGATGGTATAGGGGCAGTAAGAGGAACTCTAAGTTAAACGAATAATGAGGTCTCCTTAGGGCATAAACATGTAAGTGCTCAGAGCCTTATAAGGCAACGTGTGCTGTAAAACTCCAAGGAGCATACAAAATGAGGGTGGGGTGAGTATTGTTTAAGTTTTCCCCCGTTTTGAACTCAAAATATTCATTTTCCATGATATTTTCTGGAATGACCATTTTATGGAGGACTTTTGGGAGAATACTGACATAACACACCATGAGCTTTGAGATTAATATTACAGAAGAGTGATCGCCCTGTTCTCTCAGTTTGAGTGACTTTATAAGGAGCCAGGCTAGGGGACCACAAGCAACATTACCAATGCTTTAAGAAGTGTGTAAAAATGTGAAGGATATTACTGAGAGAACAGATGAAGTCTGACTGTGGGCTATAGATTTGATAATAATTATAGCAATTTTAAGTGTTTTGATGTTTATTTTACTATGCTTATGTAACAGAATATCCTTTTTCTTAGGAAACATACACTGAAGTACCTAAAGCAAAAAGGCATGATACTTCTAACTTACTGTCAAACTGTTTTTTTTTTTGTTTTAATAAAAGCATATATGAGGATAGAGAGAAATAGAGGGAGAAAAAAAGGAAAAGAAAGGGGGAGAAAGAGGGAGAGAAGAGGAAAATAGAGGGAAGAATGATAAGAAAATGAAGTAAAATGTAAATGATTGGTTATTTTTGGTTAAACACCTTTATGAGTTTCTTCCCTATTCTTGCATTTTTTCTATAACTTTGGCATTTTACACACATGCCCCCACACACGCATTACCAAAAAAGAATGTGAAAAGTGACATCCGGTAGTGAGTTCAGTATTCATTTTGGTTGTGTTTCATTCCAAACATGTCACACATGTGTACTTAATTGTTCTTCTGAGAACTGAATAGCACCAGAAAGAGAATTGAATCTGTGACTTTTGACTTACAATGGCTCTTAGCACAGGCTGCAGTAACTATTTGGTGGCAAAAAGTGAGTCTTGTGTTATTTATTCATACAGGTGACTTCTGTTTTAAGAAACAATTCAGATTTTATTTTGCTTTGTTTTTGGCAAGAATCAGAAAAGTCTTTTTTTTTTTTTTTTTAATCAATGAATATGCCAAAATAAAGGTCATAGACAATTTGCTAGGTTTCTGTTGCTCTTGGAGGAGAATGACTAAAAACTCAATAGCTGCTGATCAAGAAAACTATTAATGTTTTGCCACCAAGTCAAGATGACTGGCAGTAATTACCCTACCAATTATTTTTCTGTTGTGCTCTAGTTGGTCATTTGTTATTTTCTCCACATTTCTGAATATCCACAAACACCAAATACTGCTACCGAGCCAGGCATGGATGGGCTTGTTCCCCAGACATCTGTGATACAGTTTCTGGGTAAGGAAGCCTCTTTGAGTCAAAAATATATTTTAGGCTAGGTTGTTAAAGGAATAATCTGAACACTAACGACACTGATTGCACTTTTGTATTTTGTATTTCTCCAGTCTTTGGGTCTTTGTTCCCTCTTTCTCTTGTATCATCTCTCTCTCTCTCTCCATACACGCACATACATACATACACATAATACCATTTTTATCCTAGCTACTGACGATCTCAAATAAAAATGGAATATCCATTGATGCCGCAACTCCTCCTCCAGCTTCTATTCAACTTTTCTAGTCCCCTTATCAGGAAAATTTCTTCTTCTTTTTCTTTCTTTTCTTTCTTCCTTCCTTCCTTCCTTTCCTTCCTTTCCTTCCTTCCTTTCTTTCCTTTCCTTCCTTTCCTTCCTTCCTTTCTTTCTTTCTTTTTTTTTTTTTTAAGGAAAATATCTTTAAAGAGGCACCCAAGATCTTGGTTTCTGCCTCCTCACCAATGTAACACAGGTTAACTGGTCTTCCTATACCCACTCCTCCATGCTGAACACTGGGTGACATGTTATTCCTGACTGCCATAAACACAACATAAACCCAAACAAAAATATCCAAGAAAAGATCTTTTGGGCTGAGTTAACAACAGCACTCCCCCTTCTGTGCACCATTTTATTGTTTAAATGGCTTTAAGAAATCTGAAGAAGGTAGTATTCTAATTACAACTGCTATCCATTCTTTTTTTTTTTTTTTTCCCAGTGCTGAAATTCTGTGAATCTTAAACATTATTATTACAGTGAGAGTCATGGCGATTTCTGGAAATATAAGTTTTGCTCACTGTGGCATTCTCTAAAATTAGGCCTAATTTCTTCGGGATAATAAATGCTTTCACAGAGATGGAACGAATCCTGGTGAATTTCCAAAGCAAAATGTGTAATAGGTTCTTGTTAAATTAATTCTTAAACAGAGTGATTTTTCCAAATATAGGCTAGCCTTGGGCAGTCTTAATACATTATTTACTTTTAAGTGATTAAAGGTAACTCCCACCAATTCAATAGATCAAGAGATACTAAAGTTAGCATTGACAGGATATAAAAATAGTATATCATGTTTTTCTTTAGAAGTCCAGCAAAATTATTGAAGGTTAAAGAAAAAGAAATGAAAAATTGGAAAGGCAATTATATTGGCTAGTATCTTTCCTTACAGATACTGTTTAGAGGAAATTATACTCTTCTCCAATAAATTAAAAGACATGCTTGCTAACACCAACATATATGAAACCTACTCTACTGTCTGGACAGCTAAAGTATAACCAACTGTTTACTGTTCATCTAAACCCCAAATACTACTAACGATCAAGAATCTCCATTCCATCCCTCCGGGATGGTACAAAGGAGGATGCATGCAAATCACTACATTTCTCTACATTTTATAGAATGTCATCTTCTTTAGGGCATCTCAGGCTGAAAACATAAGGACAAAAGAGTGATACATGATGGAAATTTGGAAAGACCTAAAGGAAATAGAATGGGTAAATGCAGAACTCACATTCAAAGCTCTTAAAGCTCGAAAGAGATGTATTTAGAATGAACAAAATAAATTTTAACATCCAATGGGTAATAAACTGAAGGTATTCGGTACCCTATCAAAATGTTAAAAGCTATTTTTAAAGCCTCAAAATATTTAATTCATAGCAGGCAAAGTTAAGTCCCACAGTTCTGAGGTAACCAGCTAAAACAGCCCTCAAAACATACATTTTTTCTGAGTAAATTGTTACTCCTGCCTTCGAGGAATTCATATATTGGTTGATGCATATACATCATTGTCAAGAAATATATACAAAGTAGTCGGCAAGTAAAGATTAACTGTGATGATCTATGCTACTATAATTTTGAGCGGCCTAAAGAGAGAAGGTGGTAAAACCTAAAAGCAACTGAAGACGATTTCTTGGAGAAAGTAAATCAAACGAGCCCTGACTGAAGAGAGTTGAGAGATTACAGGTGAGAACAACAGTAAAAGCTATCCATTGTTGATACTATTGACCATCTCCTCTTACAGCATCACATATCCGTTAAAAGGTGTGTCAAAGTAAATTACACAATTCAAATAACAGATTAACACAACATAAAGACACTACAAAACATAGATCTCATTATGCCATACCTTTTGAACAGTCTTTGATGATACAATTCCAACATTTCACCATGTACTTTAATTTTCCTCTTTTCTGTTATAATTTTGCACAATCAGATAGCTTAAGTTCAAAGATGGCCCAGTAGAGAATACAAATTCACACTGTCAATTCCCCTAAAGATGCCGAACTTTGCCTCAATTGTCTGGAGACCTCTACTGTTCATCATTAGTACTGTTTTATTTTCTAATTATTAAGAGAATTAAGGAAAACTCAGTGCCTTTTTACACTAATGGCACAAAAACTTTTGATGGGGACATGAAAGTGGCATCCATCATGTAATAGCAGGAAATGTTAGCTGATTGCTACACGAAAGTTGAAATTCAGTATATGAAAGACAGGTAAGTGTAGTCAACATGTCCTGCAACTTTTGCTACATAAAAGTCAAGATGCAGTGTAAGCATCAAACACAAGGGCATGGAGATCAAAGGAGCACATTAATCGCTCTAAGGGGAACAGGGAACATTGCTTGAGAAATGTGAAAAGTCAGGTGAACAGTTGGCAGGGTAGCTTGATTAAGTGGCCAACTGGGGACTGATGAGCATTTTCAGGAGGGAAGTGACACATAAAAACAGCATTTAAGAAGGATTAGTTGAGCAGGCCCAGGCCTGCAGTAGCCAGTAGGACTTAGATGAGATAAAGAGGGCAGTGATAATGGAAGAGGAATACAAGAAGGACCAGGAAAAATATTTTAAAAGAGATGACTTTCCCCAGGGCTTTGAAAGAAAAAGTGCTCAGAGTCAGCACTGCAAACCTTGGGTTCCTGAAGCCGTTTGTTAGTGACTAGGGAGAGGACTCACACTCTGAATTCAGGTTCACCTCCCCACTTCTCTAAAGGAGTAAGTCCAACATCAGAGATGTCACGCACCTGACACTTAAGTCTCTCTCTCCTTCTCTCTTGTCTGTAGCTCGAATCCTGTTTTTACATGGCCTCCAAGAGGAAAGAAACCTTAACTCATGCCTTTGATGTCCTAGACTTACAGCTTTTCTCGTGTTTGACTCCTTACAAGAATCATGAAAGAATTAACAGTGTTCTTACATCAATTTTAAAACTACTTGTCTCAGTTTAAATAATCTTAAAGATTATTTTCTCTCTCAATATTAAAAATTATTCCTAATGATAAACAGAGTGAGTTCAAAAAAATCTGGTTTTGCATGAGGCTAACAGCGAGGGACTGCCTGTTTGAAATGCTCTCAATCCTGCTTAAAATAATCTCTCAGCATGACAATACAGGCATTGTTTTCTATATTTAGCAGAAAGAGAAGAAAATGAATAGAACATATTTGTAGTTGCAGGTTTCCTAAATAAGGGAAAAACATACTCAGAGACTAGGGTATGGTAAAAATAGAAACCTAAGCTGGCAACTGCATGTTTTATAAAAAAAAAAAAAATCATTTTTTCCTCCTCCAGTATATGAATCATCTACATGCTGGTTTGCAAGTGGGGAGAAAATACAATAAATCCTCTATTGGCCTCCCACAGAATCTTAGGAGTTAGAGTCCCATTATTTAAAAACGCATAGTGTTTTGCTGACTACATTAATATTCCACTTTCTCATCACTCTTGTTCTATTAGTTCACAAAATCTCCCCCTCACCACCACTTTTTTTTTTTTTTTTTTTTTTTTTTGGTTTCTATTAATATCATGAAATTAACTCTCTTTAAAAAAACTCCCCTGTACCTCTAGAACATATTATGCATTCACCTGCACTGTCTCTTGGAATACGTATGTTTCAGCCTTGTAGATTTCAAACTGACAATCCCATGCAGGTGACAAAAAGGGATTCTCACATCAACATTTATTGGAAATTTTCAGACACAATAGTATAATAAATGAATAAAATGCATACATCATTTATCAGGCATGACAAGCAGAGTTTGGTTATATGCCTTTCATGAAATATTATGCAAACTCTGAAGTCACTCCTGCATATAGACAGGTTACTTCACCCCTCCAAGGCTCAGTTTCCTCATCTGTTACCTTGTGATAATAGAGTTTCCTTCCTGGTGGGGTTGAAATGAGATAAGGAGCATGAAGCTCTTAACTGTGTGGCATATAAGGAACGCTCCACCTTCCTCATAAGCCACATGTGTCCCTCTGTTAGAGAGCTAGCCTCAATCCTATAGTCCTCACCCCTCCAAGCATGCTTGTTTTCCACCAGCTTCTTTGCTCTTTTGGCATTGCCAGCCAGGGCTCTACTGCCATAGAGCCCTGCCTCCCGAGCCCTGTGTCTAATAAATAATTATTCTCTCAAGGTCACTAAGCAGAATCTGCAACCTTAATCTTGGATGCTGATTTCTGGAGAGTGACTGACCTTTAAGGAAGGCGCCCTCTGAGAGCACCTGATTCAAGCCGTGACATGCTGAATCATGAACAATTTAAAGCAGAAAAGAATTTAACCAAGTTAGACAACCTGTAATAGCTCTTGTGACTGAGGCCATTAGGACCATTTTGGTATAGTTCAGGCCAAACTAATGACTGTGAAGAGAAGGCACCTGAAAACAAGCAGACTGATTCAGCTTTTCTATTTCCATTTTAAAACCCATTTGGAATTCCTCTGGTGTGTCTTCCTAGGTTGACATTTTTTTCCACATCAATTCGTTCTAATTAGTCAAATAGTTTTTAACTCCAAGGTCTTTTAAAAAATACTTTGGCACACTGACTGTCCAGAGTTTGCAGAGCAGAAAAACTAATGTTAGAAACCTACAATTTAATCCCCCTCCCTTTTTTGTCCAATTACTATTAAATGCCTAGAAAGGCTAACAAGGTAAACAGAAATGAGTGGCATGGACTTGGGGTTATGTGACAAGGAGTGGTGAGGGCTATGGTAAAATATAGGAGACACGCTCCTCCTCTAAAGTTTTTCCGTATTAACAACAACAAAACTGTCAACATCCTGAAGGGCCGATAACACACTCTCCTAGCCATCCTGGCCAACTACCAGTCCAGAATTCCTGATGGAATCCAAACCTTTTATTTCAGAAATGGAAATTTAACTCAGAGAACTGTAAGTGGATTGTCTTAGGCTACATTAGATGCAGATCTGCCAGTGGCATCTCTTGGCTCCTAATCAAACCTCCCGACTTCCCTTTTAATTTACTTCTGTGTCCTCAGGTGACGTGAGGAAACTCAACATCATAAACCCAAGTCTCCATGGAGTATCAACTCTGTTCTAAGCCCTGGGGTGGGTAAAGAAATTATCGATTTATAGCACTTCTCTTGAAGAGAGTAATAATTGGTTACCTCTTTTGTTAAATCTAAACCCTCTCAAGTACATAGCTATCCACAAACACTTAAAGATCTTAGAGCTGGAGGGAATCCCCAGCTTAGACAGGGACTCATCTGGTCTACCCCACTGCCTGCAGGCAGGTCAAGTGTTACTGCCATTTAAAAAATAAAGGTACAGAGGTCCTACAAGATGCACTGTGAATAACAAAGAAGTCTGTCTTCTTGCTTTTCAGGATAGACGTTTCCTTTGAAAGAGCCATTTTATACTGTAAGATAAAATAATAATATAATTATGTGCTAAAGCATACGGTACCGAATATACATGCTGAAGACATTGAAGAGAAACCCTAACTTCTGGTCAGTAAAAGCTGAAACGGGTTTTAGTGATTCTACGGCAGTGCCTCACTTGAGAGTCTGTCTTCTTGCTTTTCAGGATAGACGTTTCCTTTGAAAGAGCCATTTTATACTGTAAGATAAAATAATAATATAATTATGTGCTAAAGCATACGGTACCGAATATACATGCTGAAGACATTGAAGAGAAACCCTAACTTCTGGTCAGTAAAAGCTGAAACGGGTTTTAGTGCTTCTGCGGCAGTGCCTCACTCAAGAAAACAAAACAAAACAAAACAGTGTTTAAAGTGCCAAAGAACTATGAACAATGGTTCTCACATAAGGGTACAGATTCCAAAGCATTTCTGAAGGTCAAACTTAGCTCCGATAAGTCACATTACTTATCCCTGGCACAACGCTCCTGCTGAGTCACCAAGCCCATATGGCACCACCAGAAACTAGTTTCCAACAGCAACCACAGCAGAGTGGAAAACACCAGACACCATCGCCAGGGAGGCTCCACGGCACAACCCAGCCCCGGCTAAGGACCCTCAGGGGGGCTGCTGCACAGCTCAACGCAGCGGGGAGCTTGCATAGCGCATGCGCTGGTGGTGAAGCCTGTCTCACTACCTCCTTCTCCTCCTCCTCCTCAAAGATATGGGACTGAATGACATTCTGCATATTCGAATATGCCATGAAACTGCATGACAACTGCCATGTTAGAATTAGCAAATATTTAGATTGAGCCTTTTAAATTAATCTGAATACCTCTCATGCTTGTCTGTCTAGCGCTGTCTCTTGCTTTTGAATTACAATTTCCTCCTCCCCTGTCCCCAGGATTAGAAGGAATACACTCAAGTTTTCTTTTTCTTTCTGTTCTTTACTTCGCATTTCACTTACTAGCAAAGTGAAGACAGAAACGGTCATTTTTAAATTGCTTCTGTGAAATACATAGACTTTTGCACAAATTTGTATATTCATGCTACTCTCTCTGCATCCCCTACCTAGCCCTTTTTGGTCCTTACGGATGTAATCTGACATCTTGAATACCAGTATTTCGAATATTTTACATATTACATCTTTTTTTAACCTGTTTATAATTCTATTTCATAAATTTCAGAAAACATTTAAAAATCTTTCATCTGTAAATGGTTCCAAAGCTTACCCATCAGTTGTTTTATATCACAACCTTTTCATTTTGATGTTCTTGATTTGTATTTAGTTTTCGTTTGGCTGGAGCAAACAGGAACGGTCGAGGGTATGTTTTGTGAGGCTTGGAAAACTGAAAGCATCTCAGTTTTTGTCTTACGGGGTCAACAACTTTTTCGACATGACGTTCTCGGCATGCATTTTCCCCTTCCGAAGGAGACTGACTCCTTTGATCATGACTTTTGTTCTTTTGTAAGACTTTTTTGTTTTTACATGGAAACATACATTTGCCTATATGTATCTGGGTGTGGTCATCATTTATTTTATCTGGCTCTCAATAAAACCTTTTTCCAGCTCAGAAAAATGTTCTTCGATTTCTTTGATGTGTTATTCTAGTCCCTTCCTCAGGATTTTCTATACTTCTTAGAAATTTCTATAACTCATTCTCTATCCACCATAGTAATCATCTATTTTCTCCTGCTTTATGGCTTTTCTTCCTTACTCATTTTGGGAAAGCACTGCGTTTTTTATTTTTCACTCAGCTGATGTACTTTTTCTCAGCGTGAATTCTTTGCTGATTCCAAAGTGGGTTTTAATTGTTATTGCCATTTTAGTTCCTTCACAATGTTTGTCTTTACCTGAGGCTGTCCTTATGGATTTTCATTCTACTGTCATGGAGAAATCATAATGGCCATTCCTGATTCAGCCACAAACCACACCATAGTTTTCTAAATCTTCTCTCTGATGTGTAAAGTAAATCAGTTTCAACAGTATGCTTTTTCTATACGTCTTCAGGATGATGTTCTTGTTCTTTATTTTGTAGTTTTTTTCCCCCAAGGCTCCATATTGCCTCCATTCACACAAGGAAGAGAGGTCCATCCAGACATGATGTTGCTCTCGAGGATACACTCTGTCTCCATGAGTACCGACTGAATGCCCTTCTCACACCCGTAGCTTCAGGTGTCAGGAAGGCTCTCATCTTTCACACTTTGAACAGATGAAACTCATGAAGGACAACATTTTCTAGTTTGCATGGCTACTCTTGTCTCCTTGTAAGTTTCCTGGAAACATAGGATTTGCATCTCCTAAAACACAAAATATCTTGGCTCTATTCTATTTCTGGCTGTTGTATTTTTGGGACTATAGCCTCTCACGTGTGTGTGTGTGTGTGTGTGTGTGTGTGTGTGTGTATTTCTACGTATACATCTGTGAGTGCATGTGTATGCATGTATTCATACATGTGTACATGTGTATAAAAGTGTCTCTGTGTATATATATGTGTGTGTGTCTGTGTATATACATATGTATGCATATTTATGTGTGATATGTATATGTGTGTTCTTTGAGGGAGAAAAGAATTGAAGAGAAGATTGACTCAAAAATAGCACCTACGAAGAAAAGAAGTCGAAATGTTTGTCTTCTCAGTTGCTACCGATATTGAATTTTGCATCTAGGGCACAAATATGGGTCCAAAGATAAAACATTTCTTAGGAAATGTCTAGTTTCCTTCCAAGTTCATAAAAATTCCTCCAAGAGTTTGGTTAGAAATTGATTGCCATTCCTAGTTTTGGAGGATGGAATAATTCTTCATTCTTGGTTTAACCTTAGACATTTTAGTAGACAGTTAAGAGAGGCTAAGTAAGACACCATTTTTAAACTGGAAGTCTCTTTTTTATACTTCTCCATTCCAGATGTTTACAACTTTAAAGATAAAAGCTACCGGAAATAGAACGTGGTTCTATATGCCTTTGAAACTCTCCATTTATCAATGCAAACCACGACGTCCGGAGGGGAGGAGCAGTGTGCCCAAGGTCTTAGAGCATGGGACAAAGCGCGACGACCATAACTCAAGTGTCCTGACTTTAATATTGGTAACTTTAATAATGACTCTACATGGTTCTGGAGAGAAAATGGCAATGATAGCTATTTAGAAAAAGCTACCAAGTCTGTGTGTACTTTTGCTTTACCAATCCTCCGGGAAAAGGAGGAGTAACTCTCATTATTCTTGAAGCACTGTCCTGTCACTAACAATAGCCAGTTCTCATTTCTTATCCTCTGAAATGAGCAAAAACCCCACAAAGGCAGAGAGCCTGACTTCATACATACAGGGGAAAATGACCTTCCCATAGTCTGTATACAAGACTAAAAAGGTACTGAACCTCTACAGATCCTTTGAAAGTCATGCACATACTGGATTTCTCTTTTTTTCAACTGCTTACGGCTAACTGCAGCCTAGAGATGGACCAAAGGTTTTTCAATTCTTGCAAATGCCAGACACTTTTCCTTCTTAAAATAAGCCATGCACAGCCCCTAAAGCCAATTTTGCAAAGCGCCAGATTCTTTCTAAATATTCCATGGATTTCATTATGCATTAAAAAAAAAAATGTAGCCCCGAAGCTAATAATAAGATAGGCACTGAAAACATGTTCCTTTTGAATTGGTTCTATAATACTGGTTGTTAATGAACCTTGGAGAAATATAGCAAGCAAGAGCACTTTTTGGATTCCAAATTCAAACACACTGACCCTCTTGAAGCAAAAGTCACTCTAAAGTCATGAGGTTTCCCAGGCAGTGGCTTTACGATCCCAGTAAAACACTACATTCAGCTCCATGAGATGCACCTGTAACTGCGTTCCCAGCATCCCCACCCCTTCTCTTGGGATAACCCTTATTTTCATTCTGCTCCCATATCTCCCTGCATAGCCCATAGGCCTTGGGTACTAGGGTGGCACTTGTGCCTTAGGCCCACGCCAATGTTCATAATCACACTCCCTGGTCACAGTTACTGGTCCAGAGATGGGTATGAAACACCATTTAGATCAATGAGACAGGTGGCGAGTTTTGGTGGGTGGTCCTGGAAAAGAAGCTTCTGGGTCTTCTCAAAGAGCATGAAAAGCAACATCCACCTCCTTCCAGAAAATGAACAAGAAAGAGAGAAAAAGAGAGCATTCCACCATCTTCAGTTTATATGCAAGACTTATTAGGGAAATGATGAGGGAACTAATAATAAAATTTAATTGCCAATCAAGTGAGAAGGCATGTTTTTAGGGAACAATTCCTAAGGATTAAATATGGCTTTCGAAAGACCTCTGCAAAGGAAATAGTTTCTGCAGCAAGAGAATGAGGCTTAGTATATGGTAAAGTTATCATTCATCTCAGGAAGAGAATCCTGGAAATATCAGGAGATTTAAAAAATAATAGCTATTCTTTTTGACATTTAGCTGATCAATGTAATTTGAACTGTCATTCAAATAGACTAAAAAAGTCTCAGTAACTTTATGAGAAGGAATGGGCTCAGGAGAACATATCAAAATTATATTTCTATTTTTTGTTGTTGGCTTCTATCAAAACAAAAGCAATGCTATTCTAATATACTTTTTCAATGCATTTTCAAAACATAAAACATGTTGCCAAGGTAATCACTGACTTCCATGATAAAAGTCATAAATCAAAGGAAAGAGTAATACTTTTAGAATTATGCAAGTTGATTTAGCATTACCAGGGAAGGCTAGAAATGTAGATAACCTGAAATCTGACATTTAGAGGTCAGCAGAGAAAAGGTTACTGTTCACATGGAAAAGCTATTTATGCAATTAACTGAAATTAATCATGCTTGTATAAATTTTATAAACACACCATAGATCTGGATTTTTGACTAATTAAGCTTTAATTTAGTTTAGAAAACTAAGCTATATAAGCTTTTATGATAAACCCCTGCTCACCCATTGAGAGGAAAGAGGTAAAATCATAGCTTTTAGGAACCATCTGGAAAAATAAACAATTTAGAAAAGCTGCAAAGACAGAAATTATAGTCAATTATCTAAGATGTAAAGCCATATTTTGAGGTTACGCTGTCCCTCATTTGCTCGAGTACCCTTTAATTAAATGCAAATAATCAGAAGTAGCAATTAATAGATTGCTATAATTCCCTAATTAGATAGCAGAGCCCATTTACAATACTTTAAGGTTACTGTGGACTCCGAAAAACCAAATGGAGTGTACCCATCGTTGAGCGTTTTCTACAGTAGTGCTATCTCAGAGGTTAGCCATGAGGTTAGCAGCCATCGCGCCATCACCACCATTTCTTGGGCATCTGGACAATCTTCTTTGATAGATGAGGATATTGACTTTGAATAGACCAACTACAGGCAGGCACAGGGTTTCCAAGAGGGCAAAACTTTCTAACCACTTATGTAAGCATCACATCATACAAATCAGGAACAAGCCGTTAAAGGTCAAATGGCCTCTCACAAATGACTGTGCAGAGCAGGGACCCAAGTGCAAGGGTGCTGTTCCTTCATTCCCTCTTACTAAGGGTGTGCCTTCCTACACTGAAGACGGAACTGCCACTCCCTGCCTTTTCCCCATCAGGAACTTGCCTCTCCCTCTGCCTGGCCTCTCGCTCCACTGTTGTGCATGGCTGTCTCTATCGTATTCTTCTGGCTTCTTCCTACTGAAATTCACCTCTGCAGAGGTGCATATGCTGATATGTATCTAAAGGAAGCCATGCTCAATTACACATTGGCACATCTCTCTATTTCCTTCAGAGGACATTATCAAAATACATAATTATATTATTTAGCGGTTTGCTTTTTTATAGGCTGTCTCATCCACTGGAATAATTATATGTAGTTTCCTCTGTTTCACACAGTTCTAAGTTGAATCAGCAATAATATGCACACATAAAATGTAGGAGCAACTGTAATTCTTACAGCAATGATGATTTCCAACCACACCCACATGAAATATGCTTTTAAAACTCCATTAGTCATTTCTTTAAAAGTGAGCTTATGACTCTATGCTGAAATTTAGCAACTGAATCATCTTCTCTTTGTAAGGCAACTCTCCAAGTGTTCAAGATGACAATAAGAATCACAAGTATTTCCAGAGTGTCTACCATGCTATACTTTCTGGTTAACTCCAATCATCAGGATTCAGCAAAGCAGGCATTAGGAATCTCATTATAACAAATGAGTAAAGCAAACCTTAGAAGTTAAGCTACTTAACCATCATCACCTGGGTCTTTAACAGCAGAGCCAAGGTTGAACCCCGGTCTGTCGTCTCTAAAGCCCATTAAACCACCCTGCTCCTTTCCAACATCACATTTTACCACAAATCACAGTCCTTCCAAAGCATCAGTTGAACCATAGCTGCAGAACTCTCGACAATGAGAGTGTGGTGGAAAGTGAGGCAAGAAACCGGGCAGTCTGCACTGAGCCGATTGGCCCCAATGTAATTAAGTCTGCTGGTTGTGAGGCCTCTGAACTTCTCAGTAAGTGAGTGGTCCATTATGAGAGAAGAGAGTCAATAAGGTCCATTAGAAAACACAGAGATAATTTCTCAATAAATTGTGTGGGAGGCATACCACCAACTGGGAATAAGATGTATTCATCCTAATATGTGAGCATATAGAGAATTCTAGAAATCAGTGTAGCTTAGGGATAATGCAGACCTCAGGATTCTTCATGTGCCCTGCTGTTGACTACTGGAACCATCCCAATAATGCCACAAGCATGAGGACTGGGGGCTCTGAAGAATAGAGCTCTCAACTTGCAATGTATCATGCGAGGAGGGATGGCGCAGCTGTTAGGAGTTCTGGGTTCAGACTGGCATCATATCCCAACTCTGTCACTTAGCTCAATCATGGGAAAGTGACTTGACTTCTCTACTAAGCCTCAATTTCCTCATCTGGGAAAAGGGGATAATTACAGGACTCATGTCCTAGGATTGTTATAGGGTTTAAATAATATTCTTTCATGTTAAGTGCTCAGTACCATGCCTGACACAGAATAAGCTCTTGATACATATCATCCAACTAATGACAATAATGTATTTGCAAATCTTGCAGTTAATGCAAATGAGAGTGGCCAAATACTGTTTTATGCCAATGAAGAATGCAAAAGACTTGTTATAAACAAGTTCCCTTTTTCTAATGAAGGAAGTATTTGTATTAAGTTTTATACTTACAGGTGAGGTCCCCAATTCAACCATGATATAGCCAAATGGTCCTTAAAGAAAACAACTATCACCATACATCCTTACTTCTTTTCTATTTATGACTTTTCTTCTTTTTTTTAACTTATTTATTTTTATTGTTTTTGAATCCCACAAGAATTACATAAGCATGTTCTCCTCGAAAAATGTTCAATAGAATATGAGACAAAGAAAAGTCACCTTCCACTGGCCTTTCCCACCTGTTTAACCGTCCCCACTCCCAACAACATCTAACTCCACCCCCAGAGGAAATAGTGCTATTAAATTTTCTAGGGACCCATATACAATGTTACTAGATTGCCACCATCTTTTTTATTATTATTTTTATTTTTTAATTAAATTTATTGGGGGCGACATTAGTTAATAAAATTATATAGGTTTCAAATGTATAATTTTATATATTATCTGTATACTGCATTGTGTACTTATGACCCAAAGTCATATCTCCTTCCATCACCATATATTTCACCCCTTTTACCCTTTTCTACCTTTCCCCTCCCTCCTTTCCCTCTGGTAACCACTAAACTGTCGTCTGTATCTATGAGTTTTTGTTTGTCCTGTTAGTTTGTTGCTTTCAGTTTTGTATCCCACATATGCGTGAAATCATATGGTTCTCAACTTTGCCATCGTCTCTTTTTCCTGTGTCTTCCTTTGTTCAGTTTCACTCTGGGCATCTATGCGGTCATCTTGTCTAGAAAGCCCCTCTCTTTAATTATGCCAAATGACTCCTTAATACATTCTTATAGCATCCACTTAGAGCAGCATTTTTATATTTATTTGTTTAATCATGTGATTACTTCCTGTCTCCCCCATTATACAGGAAGCTCCATAAAAAAAGTACATTTACTTTTGTTCACTACTGTACCCCTAGCACCTGGTATAGAACTTGGCCCACAGGAAGAGTTCGACAAACCTTTGTTGAGTAAATGACTAATTTATTCATTAGGCTGTCACCAGATAGTAACTAGAGTAACAAAAGATTTGAAGAGTTGATAATTTCAAATAGGAACCATTCACCTAATTAGGACAAGAAAATTATTTTTCAAAGAAAACCACAAAAGTCAGAAGCACAAGGCTCTCCACCAGTGAATGAACAAGACACAGATGATCCCTTCTCTTATGATAACATCCTTGCCAAGAAATGCAATGCAAGTTTCAATTGAGGATTTCTGAATTTTTTTTATGGGCACTATAAAGCATTCATTTCTAAAATAGCAACTAACTATGTATGACACAAAGATGGTTTAGCCCAGAGAGACCAAGTGACCCAAATGATCATTTTCCTCTATCTTTGGGTTTTAGAGAATGTACTTCCTGTTTTGTCTTGGAATTAAGAGATTTGTCAGAGAGAAAATATGCTTGCTCAACGTGGCTGATTACAGTCTTGTGTATTAACGGTCAAAACTCCTTGATATTGGTCAACCCAAATGTGATAGCCTGGTAAGGGACGAGAATGTGCTGAGTCTTTTACCATATATCTAATAAACACTGGCTCCATGCCTTGCCGGAGTCTGCAAAAGGCAGTTGATGCCAAGGTCTACTGCTCATTGTTCATTCTTATTTATTCTAAAGTTGGGAGGCTGACTAGAGTATTTATTAGGCATGAGACCTTAAGCAGATTACGGAGCCTCAGCTGCTCCTTCAATCAAAAGGGTAAAATTAAATTATCCCTGCCATGTCTCTTGCGTCGAGATGTTGGTAAAGAATCACATAGCAGGCTTTCTAAAGTGCAAAGGACTTTTACAAGCACAGGATATTATGAAGGGAGAACAGAGTTCTGGTTTTTTTTTGTTGTTGTTGTTTTTTAACAGAGTATAGTAGGCACCTAAAAATACTTGTTGCAATAACAGTGGTAATTATGTCCACACAGTGATGATGATAATTTCATGGATCTTTTAACTGTTAGTTTTAGAGGAGGAGACCACACACCAGGGCCTGACCACAGCATCTGGTCATACTGGGTATTTGATAAGTGGTTATTCAATGCTCAAAGGTATTATTTTCCACTGAAAAAGGCTTAAACTGACTCCAAAGTTCTTTCTTTACTCATTCTTTAACAGTAAATACTTGTAAAGCATCTACTGTTAGAAAATCAAGTTTTAAGAAATGTTAAGAAATTCTCCACTTAATAACTAACATTGGTTGATAATTAAAAGCTGATCAAAATGCATAACTTTATCCACACAAGCATTAGTTAAGAGGTTTTCCCACGAAACAGAATGGCTATACTACCGAAGAATTTTTTCTTTCCTTTAATCTCTTATTTATCAAAACAAGTAGTTCGATTATTCACATATGACTTGGTAAAGTCAGAAAAGTAATTCAAAAGGCAACCAAATCATAATTGCTATGACGCAGATGCCAGTTATATAGTTAGTATGAGTCCTTAAAAGATTCATGAAACTAAAACTGCTTCAGTAGTCTATGGCTGAACAAGCACTAAAGTCATTTTAAAATGCCCATTCCTCATTACTCCTCCCTATATACTGACCATCACTGCCATTGAATATTATGCAAGTAAATACATTACTGGTTATGATACACGTATTACATTTTTGACAGCCAACGTTTCTGAAGAAAGTTAAAAGCATAAACTTTCAGGTTAGACAAACCTAGGTCTCTATGCTGACTCTACTGTATACCAGCTGAAGAAGTTGGGCAGGTTAAGGATGCTCTCTGTGCTTTAGTGTACTCATAAGGGGAGATGATACTACCCTTCTCACAGAGTCATTGTGAAGGATGAGAGAGGTAATACAGGTAGGCACTTAGCACAGTGCTCAATATAAGGTGTGGTGTTTGCCTGGTAAATAGCAGCTGTTGTTGGTATTGTGGCTCACAGTTCTGGAAGCCAGAAATCTAAAATCAAGGTGTCACCAGGGCCACACTTCCTCGGGAGGCACTAGAGGGGAATCCACTCTACCTTTTCCTTCTTCCAAAGGCAGCTGGCGTTCCTTGTGGCCACATTACTCCATTCTCCACCTGTATGGTCACACTGCCTGCTTCTCTTCTGTCTGTGTCAAATCAATCTCCGCCTGACTCTTATAAAAACACTTTATTGGATTTAGGGCCCAACTTGATAATCCAGGATGATGTCCTCATCTCTAGATCCTTAACTGAGATAAGGTCAAATATGACAACATTCACAGGTTCCAGGGATTAAGCCAAGGACACGTTTTGGAGGGCCACCATTCAGCCCACCATAGTCTCTCATCCTACATGCTCTTCCAGACCATCCCAATCCCACCCTCTTGTATGTGTGGAGTCTATGTGCCATCCCCGTGAACCTAGACAGGATTCTGTGTCTGCCTAGACCTGCAAAGTGGAAGTGACATGATCTGACTTCTGAGTCTAGGTGGCAACAGCATCACGCGCATCCACCTTGTTTAAGTGGAACACATTCTGGAACCCAGCTCCCATGCGAACAGGACGCCCAAATTAGCTCGCATGGAGGAGCTCACAGCCAGCCTCTACTACCCACATGCATAAGTAAACATGCCTCTAGATGATTCCGGCCCCAGCTGCTGAGACGCCTCAGCCTCAGATTCTCCCCAATTCAAGTGCTAGCAGAGAGAAGCTGTGCCCACTAAGCTCTGCCCAAACTAGAGATTCCTGAGCAAAATAAATTATTGCTGTTATATTAAACAACTAAGTGTCTGGGTGGTTTGTTGGGTAGCAATAGATAATAAGACCAATTATTCATTAAATAACTGAAGACATTAAGATTAAAAAAAAAAAACAGCACATGAGATGTATTTCCTGGCATTTAGCATCTTGGGTTTTTGTCTAAATATAGCATGAATGAATATAAACACACACACAAACACACTTCTAGAGCAGAAAGTGATTCAATATCTCTCATTCTGACTCGAAGAATATGGGAGGATATAACAATTAGACACAGAGACGATTTGAGCTCTGAAGGATCTGTATACCGCTTGTTCCAAACTGCATATTTTACATATTGGGAGAAAAAGGCTCAGAAATGGTCCCTGACCTTTTTCCACCTCAATACAGCTCGTCATCCAACAGAAGCCCACCTTGCTCCTCATAGCTAGGCAAGACGAAACACTTTTCAGTCTATTTTCCCAATTAGGAATCCTGAGAGGAGGAGAGACAACGAGACAACGAATGGGTGTGTGGAAAAGGAACAAAGCTTCTATAAACAGTTACTCTGGGCCATCTGTTCATCAGATTGTGAGAAACTTTCTTCTCTTTCTGTTAAACTGAGTTTTGTTTGTTTGCTTTCCTACCTAACCCCATGGCTCTGGGTCTTGAAAATTGTTCAGGGCACAGAAAGGAAAGGCAACAACTGCTATATGGAAAAAAATGAAAAACTTCTTTGATCAGGGTCTTGGTACACTCCCCAAGACCCACCTGAGGAATAGGGTAATAGATTCTAGACCTGTTCTGTAACAGAGAGCTTTCTGCAGTGATGAAAATGTTTCATATCTGTTCTTCAGATAATGGCAGTGACTAACTCCACATAGCTCTTAACATTTCTGACGTGGCTGCTGTGACTGGGGCACTGCATTTTTATATTATTTAATTTTAATTTCATATTGGACAGTGCGGTTCCAGACAAAGCATTTACACAGGCACCTCCACTTAGAAATCCCAGCTAAAGATTCTCAGGTGACCCAATTGACCAGAAACCTCACATTTACTGGGTTTCTTTCTACAGCCTGAATCAACCCCCCTCTGCTATGGAAGGAGTGACCCTTATGGTAACATAACCCCTGGAGATGTGGAACTTCTCTCCTACGACCGCTTAGTGCCTCAATAACAGGGAACAGAGCTCCAAGACGCGGCCACGGCTTCCAATTTCTGAGAGTTATTCAGAGTTCATGACCGCATGACTGATTAGACCTAAAAATTGCATGTGTGAGCGGCTATGTGTGATGTATGAAGACAGCAATATTTCCAGGGAGATTTTCTGACATTCTTTATTTTTCTCAATTCGAGATGCAAAAAAAAAAAAAAAAAAAAAAAAAAAAAGAGTTTTGAGTGTATGAAAACTATAATAGTGGCAAAGGTCATGAATCTGATCCAAATAATAGGCTAGAGTTGCACAGTAATTTGTTTATAATTGGCTCTCAGTCTTTTCTGTTTGACCTCTCAAGAGTATAATTTGCATCCTGTTTGACTTTACCGGCGTCAGCTCCCCTTCTCCCCCACCACCCCCAACTTCCTTTCTCTCCAGAGGCCTGAGCTCTCAATACTGGAACCACAGTGTCAGAGGCTTTGCTATAAACTTTAACTCAACCACTTTCAGGCTGCAATCACGGTGCTTTCTCTACTTTAAACACCATTCGAAAGGTTATTATCCATCTTATAAGACTCAACTTAAGAAGTCTTCCAGTGCCTTCTAGCTTTAGCCGATTTTTTCTTCATACTCGCCTAAAAAATTTATCATTTTTGGAGCACATTAAAATGACACGTTTTTTTCTTCCTAGTAAATGATCTATTAAAGTATAGAATTTTCTTTATTACAATCTTTAGTGTCCACACAAAGCACAATGTACTGCACAAATAGTGTGTTTAAGAAAAACCGACTGAACTGAGGAAAATTTGCCCAATAAATTGTATAAATTTGTAGTAAGCTTGGTTTATAGCATTTTGCGGCGATTAAAATGATCGAAATCATTCTTGATGATTTGCATTCATGCAAAGGTATAAAGCACAAAAGCACAGTAAGCTTCAAACCAAATAAGACATTACAGAGCCATATCCCAGGACTGCTCATGGGACAAAAATCAATTGTTGCCTCTTGTTTTTCTGCATTACAATTTTCATGTCGTCTAACAAAATAACATTTGGGCAACTTTTCAGATTGATGAATTTGAGTTAATGGAGGGCCAGCGACCCCAAGAGTCAGAGTGCTGAGAGACGCAGGCACGATGTCCTCCACATAGGAACCCTTTCCAAGTCCCCAAGTGGAGCTGCCATCTGTGAATAGGTGCTACTCTAACCCACAATATAGTCATTAATGGCATTAAATAAAAAGTACATCGAAAGCCAATCATATCATTTTCTCTCATTTGCTGAGCAAATCTTTATTATCTAGGATGATGTCTCCTGCTTCTACTTCATACTCCATTATTACTCTTCTTTTCTTATGTAATTAAAATGTAGCAGGTAGTTGATATACAGGAGGGAGTGTCTATATTAAAAATACCTTTTCATAATCAAATCCAAGCACTCATCTCATTTATGATCTGACTACCTCAATAAATCAACTCATACTTCATTTTAAGAGAAATATAAAGCTCTATTAACCCATCCTGACACACTTTAATTTAAAGTGACTGTCTCTTCATATTTTTTCTCATTTATTCAATAAACATTCTAAGTATCTACAATGTGCTAATAAGGAAGGTGTTTAAAGCTGTGGATACAAAGATGAATAGTTTAAGCTTACTGTCTTCTGTTGTTCACAGCCTACTCCAAGAAACAACCAGGAAAATAAAGGCAGTACTGCGTGTCCCCCAACCCCACCCCACCCCCTGACTGCATGACACCAGGCACAGCAAAACACAAATGTCAGCTTCACCCAGTGTACTTTGGAGAATAAATGAGAAGATAAAAGCTTAAAAAGGGCAACATTTACAGAAAACCAAATGTAGATACCATTTTTGAATGAATTTTGACCTCTTTAATGGGAAAGAAGTCTGGGCTGCTCAGAACAGGACTCTGGGAATGACATGGCCTTGTTCTCCCAGGCCACAGCCAATGGGGTATCTCACTGGGCCTATGGGCAAGCAAGCAAGGTATAATATGGTGTGCAAGATCCTCTGGGCCAATGTAGCTCCCTCTCTGGGATTTCACCTAGGCAACAAGAGCCTGGGACAGGTAGAAGTGGGAGCTCAAATGGACAGGTCATTGTAGAGGGCAAGGCAAAGGCAGATGTATAAAGTTGGAAGGAAGAGGAAAACCTGAACAAACACAGGGAGTTAATCAGAAGCAAGGGTAGGCAGAACGCAGCCTGCAAACAGAAGAGTATGTTCCAGGGCAAGATCAATGCCATGAGGTCCAGGAAATCAGGAGGTGGACATCCCCAGAGGGCCCCTTGGTTCCTGACAGTGCTCTAGGTACCACGGCTGTGAGGCCCACCCATGCTCCCATGAGATCCTCTCCCCTACCCGTGGCATGTGCACCCTTATTCCCCTTTACTGGACTTAGTTGGACAGGGTCGCAATTTTTTGAGCCTTCCCCAGGCAAATGATGCATCAGCATTCTGAGTTATGGAACACACTGGCCATTCTCTCTGGCTTTTACTGTTTCACAATGTGTCCAATTTACAAGTATTAGAATGCCTTCCTCTGACCCTCAGTAGATCTTTATCTTACTTTAGGGTAAATAAATCATGTTTTAGACATTGCACTGAACAAATCCAATTTGTCTTCATGAAAAATAGCACTTCGAAAATGGGCAGTATAGTGTACTGGATGGCATGATCAAGAGGCTGAGCTCTAGAGCCAGACTCCCTGTGACCTGATCCCAGCTTCATCGCTCAGCTGGCAGCATGACCTTGGGCAAGTGACTGCACTTTTGGGAGCCTCTGCTTCCCCATCTGTAAAATGTTACAGTGGTGCCCACCTCACAGGGCTTTTATGAGGATTACATAGGAAGAATATAAGTTCTGTAGAAGTTTTTATTAAACAAGTGGACATTCATTTCTTATGTAATCACAAATACAATGGTTTGAATTTTGTTAATTTTGATGAAGAGAAATAGAAGTTAGGAAATCTATTATACACAGGTACACATAGAAATAATTTATTGAGGATCTACCATATGCCTGGCACCGACTAGGTACTTGACATCCATCATCTCATGAATGTGGTCTGCAGGAAGGCAGTTGACAATTAACAAACACAAGCTGACTGTGTACCGGGCATGAGGCTGGGGCGACAAAGATGAACAGAACACAATCTCTACTCCAGAGAAGTTTCTGTCATAATTGGGGTGCTGAAGCTGGGTGAGGCAACCTCGCTATCTACTTTGGTTCAATCATCTGCAATATGAGGATGTCTGATGAGGTGATTCTTAAGGTTCCTATTTCATCTAACCATGAATTCTTTTACACTCACTAGATTAAGAAATCAAGCCACTTATTAATAATTACCACGCCTTTTAAGTTTTGCCACTTAATAACCACTTGTTCTAGATAATTAATACCGTAGTATTTCGGGAGGTCTTTGAGGTCAAATGTAAAGCCCAAAAGACAATAACCATAACGTTTGCACGGGAAGGTGCTTTATGGTCTTAAAGGACACCTAAGTCAACGCATTCTTTTCTCTACTGAGTCCCAAGGAACAAGGTATTGTAGTTCATGGCCGGCCAGGCATCCAGTTCCCTAACACTCTTGCTAGGCCTTTCTGCACTGCCCTGCAATATATCAAACTGGTTAACAGACCAGGTTCCAGTCAGACTGATTGGATTCAAATCTCTACTCTGCCACTCTGGAACTGTGTGATCACAAATCAAGTTATTGAGCCTCTCTCCTCCTTTATGAAGTTGATATCATGACACTACCTACCCTCCTAAGGATAAAGTTAGATAATATTTATTCATTGCAAGAGCATGGTGCCTGGCACAAAATGAGCCTTCAACACATGATGACAATGACTGTAGTAAACACACACACGAAGCACCTACTGTGTGTCAAGCTCCGTTTTAAACACTACTTTCATCACCTCATTTACTCTTCATAACCATCCTGTGACTAGGTAGGTACTCTATTATTCTCAGGAAACTGCAACACAGAAAGCTTGAGAAACTTGCCTAAGCAGCAGCACGTAAATTTGTACCTAGAGCATCTGTCTCTGGAGTCTGAGCTTTTAACCACTACAAGGGGATGTAGGGTTGCTCATGACATTCTGTTGCCAACATCAAGACTCCTTGTGGGTCAGAGGCTCCTACAAAAGCTTAACATGAATTAACTCACTGAGTCTTCACACCAACCTATGACACAGATATTAAGTTTATATTTACATTAATACAACAAGGGGATAAACAGAAGGTAGAAACAGTAGAGGGAGAGCGTCATCAGCTGCAGTGCAAAGAGAAATGAGATAAGGACTAAACCGTCAGGACTAGCAGGAAACTACTCCAGGCAGAAGATGTCATCGGAGACTTCCAATGGGAGAGAAATTGGTGACTAGATGACACAGGGTGGGCAACAAAGATGATAAACCATTTTGCCAGCTTCAGAGTTTTGCCGACGAGACAGATCTTCATAGCAATTAGGGGGAGGAGGTACTGTGTAGTGGAAAGAGTTGAGCTTTGAAGGCAAGACCCAGTTCTGTTACTTTCTAGCTGTGTGTTTTTCAGAAAATCCCTCAACTTCTCTGAGAGTTGGGTGTTTACTTTTTTACTAAAATGTACATAATGATTCTTAATTTGTAGAGTTTTGAAAATTAAATGAGATATTTTAAATGCCAAGCACAGTGATACACAGAATAGATAATAACTATTTGTACCCTTGTACAGCACAGAGTATGATAAACTAGGTCAACTCATGGGTGTTCACAGCATAGGTAAACCACACACTCCTCCATGTAGGAAAAAATTGAGGAGAAAAGTATAACCTCGCTGTCCTGCCCAGTAATGAACATCAGGATATTGTGCTAAGAGCAAAGGAGAACAAAATCATTTTTCTTCTGATTTATATCTGGGACAAAGAAAACTTGGTTGGCTGCCTGTCAAGAGCGTTATAATGGAAGGACTCTTCCAGCATATATCCTTGGGGATGGCACAGAATGCAAGCCTGACAACGCAGTGAATTCTTGATATCCAATCTTGGATAAATTGCCAAGTCCTCAGAAACACTTTCAGATGACATCATTCTCTTGGTTCGTTATTACTCAGAGGGTTCGATTACAGTGTGAGCTTTCCCAAATCCCAAAGTACCTACTATTCCAGGCATACAAAATAATCGCCCTTCCCTATTGGCAGTATTTTTAAATCCCTGCACAAAATGTTTGATGTCTCATTGATTCCCTTTGCTCTTTCACCTCCACGTTCTCCAACAAAGCATTGGTTAATACTTCATTCATTTTCAAGATCTTCACCGTCAGTAAATTATTATTTGAGGAATAGAGTTATACTTCTAAAAATATGTTTTATACTGTGGTTGGTAGAAAAATATGCTTTGAACTTTCAGGGAAAGACTAATTTTCTGGCACTTCAGCCCTATTTGCTCAAATGCATTACTGTTATAAAGCACCAGTTATGGCTAATAATAGCATTATTCTCACCTCGTAAGTACTTGGTTTGGTAAAGCTTTAAAAACTCTCAACCGTGGCAATCAATTTAGTTAACTATGGGAAATGGCCTATTTCGTAGAGATTATTACCTTAATGTCATATTGCTCCCTAAGCTCACACACACGCAGAATGAATCATCACTCAGTACATACTTACATATACCTCTCATGATTAGGCTTGCCAGACAAAACATACTCTAAAGGCCATCTATATATAATATCACCATTATCAAGGTTTGAGTTCATATTCGCCATGCTCACCCCTAAATCTTGTAAGTTCTATAAATTGACTTCAGGTCAAAATAGATGAAAATAACAAAAATAGCCCCAAGTAGAGTATTCAGGAAATACATGAGTTTTGGCTGAGTTCCAGTGGGAAGGTCATGAATTCCATCTTGCTTTTTGGGCCCTGCAATCCAAACACCTCACCAGCCAGAACCTGGGAGTATTCCAGAATGTCTTGCAGTCCCTCAACTCCTACATGTTCCTATATCCAACCAGTAGTTGAATTGATGTGTCATTTCCACCTTTTAAATGTCTTTTGAACATTTATTCTCCATTCTACTACCCTAGCTTCAGTCTTTCCCGACTTAATATGGCAATGCAGAAACTTTTCCATTTTATAAGTTTGTGAAATACAAAATAATAACATTACATAACATGCATCTCAACAAATAGTAAATGTGGTGACTTTAAGACCAAATAGACCCAGGACGCCCTTTAGAGCTCCGAACCTTGGGAAACTTTTCCCATTATATCGCATCCTCACCTGTGCAGGCATCTGGACTACAAATCTTATCACATTTCTCTCACCTGCTCAAAACACTGCTCTGAATTCTGTCTGTAAAGAAAGTTAAAGTTCAAAAAGCACCTACTGAGTCTAACTCAGAAACAGGAGTTAATGTGCTCCAATAGTCTAGAGCATGTTGCCTTGGACCCTACAATCCCCTGCAAACTGACTTGTACCCTCTTTCAAACTTAATGTTGCAATACTGAAGAGTTTTTTCAAAGAACTGCACTATTTTCCTCCTCAAGAAAGAAATCTATAAAACTAAGGTAATTTTTCGACTAGTTTCCTAGCTTTAACTACAAGTATTAAAAGGGAGCCATTCCGATGCCTGAAGTAGTATCTCTAACCCAGGTTTACAGAGTCCTAATTAAGTCCCAGTGAAGGACCAATAGCCCTTTCCAGGAGTGATGAATGAAGGCACACAGAGAAAAGATGCAGCGAGCCCTTGCTCTTCCCAAAGTTCAGTCTGCCTAAGAAACGTGCAGGAAAATTATTATCTGGAGTGATTAACTGTAATAATAGATACATGAAAGGAGCTACAGGAGCATCAGGAAAGGTTCTGCAAAGCTGGGAAGATGAAGAAAAGCAGTCCAAGAAGATCATACTGCCCAGGCAAGGCAAGGAAGTGTGACTACGCATACTGTGTTAGGGACAAAAATGAATTACTTTCGACATCACAAGAAAGGAAAGGATTCCAAGGGCAGCAGATTACTGCCCTTTATGCCCTCATTAAAAAGTTAAATTACTTATATTGCTAGAATTGCTAGGAAATCTTTTGGAAGACATAAAAAATCTCGGAATAACTCCAGAAATAATTTTTGCCAGGATTTTCTTTTCATTTGAACTTTGACAAGTAAATATTCAATCAGCAGAGTGGCCCCAATTATCAATAGCAAGAATTTCTTCAAAAAAGTATAAACACAAATTCTTTAAAAATGAAATATAGCCTTCTCTCATTTCCATCTTACCCAAGCAGTGGCAAAGAGAATTTTCTCCCCGCAAATCAAGGAGACTCAATTAACTATAGTAATGAAATAAATACCAGGTATAAGTAGTTAAAATTCCTAGATAATCTCCAAAGTCTAATTTTATTCAGATGTTTCAAATTTTACCTCATAAAACCTTTCACAATCATTACTAAACTTCGGGAAAACTTACTACTTTGAACTTATCCCATATCTCCTTCTGCAGTATTTACTCAAAGTGCTTGTAAACTGCAGGATATAGAACACGGTTATCAAAACAGAGGGAAAGCATATGCAAGATTGTAAAGCGGGGAATGCCTCTAAATTCGATTACCAACCTCCGAGGAACTGCGATTACAAAGAACTGAGTCCATCCTCACAGGTAATCTAAAAAGAATTATTATTATTTTAACCAAAACACCGGGTTGCCGCACATTTTGAATACTATTCGAAACCATTTTTTCACCTTCCTCTTTGCCCCACACTTCCTCTTCCCCCGAGGAGAGCTAAAGAAACTTGTGTGGTTTTACTTACAATTGTGAAGTTCATGACTTTGAGAATCCAGATGGTCATGGCCAAGTTCACCAGTATTAAAATCATCAGGAGCAGGACAAAGAAATACAGGCATCTTTTCCGCCAGCCATAAATCCCCACTTTGTATACCTGTGGCCCCTCGGAGCTGGGCATGGTGCTCCGGTGGTGTGTGTACTGTTCCTGAGGCATCTGAAATAAATGAGGTGAGAGAGAAGCACTCGCATTAAACTGCCAAGAGGAAAAAGGATAAAGGAAAAGAAAGGGGAAAAAAATCAACTGATGAAGAGATATGGTTGGCTGCTATCTACACATTCCACCCTCCTAACAACTCAAAATCTGTTTCCTCTGGACAAAAGTGGCTCCTCTGGATGCTTGCGTTAGGCTTCTCATTTTATGCAGCCATCTCTCACGATGTACACTGAGACATTCGCATACACGCATATCGTGGGAAGGACAAGACTCCTAGGAGGACATTTTCCAAATGTCTCTTAGAATCCAACATCGTCATGAGGGAGACAAAGATTTTTCAAATTCCTGAGGCTAAAATTTAGAATTCGTCTGAGAAAATAAATTTACCCCAGCAGTTCACTGTGATGGTATAATAATACTATTCAGGCAATTTATTCACCGGTAACAACCTCAAGCGCAATCATTCCGTATTGCCAGAAAGTCAATGGTGAAGGTAACAATTTTGATCTTCTCTCTCTTCCAGAGTTCAAAGGGGTGCTGATGAGCACAAAGATGAAGCCTCACTTGACTCAGGAATCTTCAACAAGTGATAGCTTGGGCTTAAATGCTTCCCTTGATGGAGAACTTACTACCCTCAAAGTTAGTCCTTATGAGTCAGACAATTCTAATCAAATGTTATCAATCAACTAATTTATTTAAAAAACATAAAGGAGACTCAAAGTCAAGTAAGGTGTGAACACGCCTTCCGAGGGCTTGCAGGCTAATGGGAGGAATGAGCTAGTTAAACAGTGAGTATAGTAGAGTGTTAGAAAAGCTAAGTTAGGAAAATATCTGTCGATATTAATAGGCCAATCCCCTTTAAAGTAAGGAAGCTGCCCCAAACCCCCATTGTTGACACAAATTATCTTTATACCAGCACTACTAATTAGGTACAAATCTAAGTAAGCATATCGCTTACCCAAAATTCTAAAACCAAACCAAATTTTAAAATGCAATACAAAGCTACCAACATGTATCATTCAAAATGGGAAATAACTGACAACTACAAAGGGTGATGACTTGCTAAAACTAAACGGATAAGTAGTACCAAGGACTTGAGCACAGCATCTCCTGGGCACAGCATCCCTACTCTGCCACGAAGCACGTGAAAACAGGGCCCCTACTGATTTTCTCCAAATTATTGCACAACCTTTATTTGAAGATTTTACTTCATTTAGCCCTCATACAGGCATACTTCATTTTATAAGAATAATGCCTGCCTCTGTTTAATTTCATGTTACTTGATAGCAATTAAATTAGTGACATGTGGTGCCAATGTGACCATGGTGACAAACAAAATGTGGGCCCTAAAATCACATCCTTGGTTATTAGGTCATCTTCCAGATGGTTCAGAATACGATTCTTTTATGGTTTTCAGATAATCATTGAAATGTATGCATAAAATCTAAAAATCCCTCCAGAGAACTCATGGCCTTTAGATTTCAAGTAAGAATTCACTTGAAAAACCAAGTGAATTCTTACTTGTGGTCAACTGAAATGCTCAATAAAGGCCTGCATGACATCTGTCTCATTCTAAACACTATCCTAGCACTGAAATCGGGCGCTACGATAACTATCTGTTTAAATATATGTGTGTGGAATAAATAAGTGAAAAAACAAATGCATAAATGATGAACAAATGGATGATTTTCTACCCACTATGAAATCTGCTGCTGTCTGGGGGCATACAAAAGTTGAACCCAAATACCATGGGGAAGTTCTAGTTTATATCTTTGCAAATTTCCATTCCAAGCTCCCAAAGCACTGGGTTCCCAACCAATCAGCGAGGTTTATGCTATAAGAAAATCTCTATTTTACTATTCGGCTCCTTACAATTCTGTAGATCAGGGCTATGTTCTAACAACATGGGAAGACAAAACAGTCATGGTTCACTGGCCTTTTTACAAAGATCAATTAAAAGAGAGAAAAGTGTCTTATAAGTCTTAAGGAAATTAGGTCTTTACTTTGTTAAATTATATTCTGTAAATTAAGAAAATGATCATAGAATCTTAGAATTATATCTGGAATGTCCCTTGATTCTAATCAACTAATTTTATAAATGACCTGATTTAAGAATAGAGAAAGTGACCCACCTGTGCATGGCTAGGGTAAGGACAAGACTAATAGTAGTTGACTCTTGTAGGTATGATGAACAATGAGAAGTTCTTCACAAATAAGTGGACAAATGAGAGATACTGTCACCTCACCGGTTGCCTTTTCTCTGACATTTGCCCCAACCAATGGAGGAATTATATAACTTAACTACAAAACAGAAATGACATGTTCAATATCTATAAGAGGCTGGGGAGATGAATATCACACTTAAAATTGTTTTTTTCATACACAGATTGTTACAGTTTGCCAGATATTAGGGATTATCTCCATCCGGGGTTCTCAATCCTGACACACATCAGATGTACCTATGGAGCTTTTCAAAACATCTACACTCAGGTCAATTAAGTAAGTCACAAGAGTAGGACCCAGGCACCAGCACTTTTAAAAGCTCCTCAGATAATCCTAACGTGTAGACAAGGTTGTATACCACTAGTCTAGAATAATGTCTCTTGATGCAGCAGAATCCAGAAGAAACTTTTAACAAATACATATTTAAATTCTGAGCTCTACAATGGAATTAGAACTGTTAAAAAGCTTTCCAGGTCATTTCGAGCATTTGGGATAACTTATCTAAAAGATGGTCTCCCTTTTTTTTTCATAGTACAACCATTTCAAAACAAAAATCTTGAAGCAAACTCTTCATATAAAATAGGAAGAAAGCAGGGCTCCTCTGCTTAAAGCAAGAATGAAGGCTTGGCCACTTCTGTAGAGCCCTTGAACTCCTAGAAACCACTGATGTCACCCGACACAAACTTATTGACTAGCTGAGTTGCTCAAAGCCCAGAAGAGGAAGCAGCCCCCTTTCAACTCATATAGCGAATTAGAATTCAAAGGGGATCAGAACTTAGATCCTCAGACGCCTGGTGTAATGGCCTAGTCTCTATGTCACGAGGGCTCCCATAGTATCTCCACCGCAGCCCCTGCCTACTTTCATGAGCCAAGAGAAGCAAAATAACTCCAATCTGCATCTCTGTAATTAAAAAAAAAGATAGAGTGATGGATAGATCAATCAATAGATACATGAGGAGTAGGGAAGAGAGTGAGCAATTTTATATGAAGGATTTTGTTAGGAAGCCTTGTCAGCTGAACATAAAGTAATGGACACATCTGTTGTCAGGACTCCTGCCTGGAAAGAGAAAATTTAGATATGCTGAGTACATTAATTTTTTTTTTTTAGTAAAAAAATCAAAATATGTTGAAATGATAAAAACATAAGAGAAAAGACAATCTCCAGACTGCGTTTCTTTTTGATTCTTCCAAAAAGAAGTTTGCTGTCCAAGGAATGAAGATGAAGTTTCAGGTCCTTCCTTGTCCAGGTCCCTTCCTTGGCCCTAGGAGGGGCTATAGTGATGCTTTAACAGCTCTATACATCTTAATAAAATTGGCTTAAGAAAGATGTGTTATCTGCAACTAGCTAAGACCCTGTTCTTTTACAACTTCCTTTTCTGTTGGGGGGCTTTGGAAGATTTACGTGTATTTCAGAGGTCTAACTAACAGGAACTAAAATTGGGGGTTCACATAGTTTGGGTGCAGTGGTATATATTTAAATGGTTTGCAGACACATCCCTGTAGAGGTACGTTATTGCTAGCTGTCCTGGTGTAGGAATTCTCTCAGGGCCAAAAGACGAATTCACTGTAAACATCTCCCATAATGGCCAGCACCAGAGAAACCAGAAGCTACTGGGACATTTTTTTCTAATAATCAGCTATATAAAATTTCAAATGCAGAATTCCATTCTCATTGATCCTGGTCAAAATAGAAATTCTCTCCTGTCAAGAATATACTCAATTCAGCATCTATAATTAAAATGCTCCAGTTTTTCTTTTTTATGGGAATCATAGAAAATTGAATTAATCAGAATTCTTGTGTTTGCGCTGTGTGTCTGTATTCTGTATGCAAAGTTACATCTTTTTGCATCGCAACCATCCATAATAAAAAAGTAACTTCCATTGGAATTTACATAGGAGACGCTTGTCTTTCGATTGTCTGTACAGAAAGTGAAAGTGCCAAATAGCTGTAATATAAGGAGACTAGGAAAGAATATGCAACCAAAAACTAGAATAAGTATGTCAGTTTATTATTAAAATATTAATATTTTCTAGATTTTGATATGCCACCTGCTAAAATTAATAATTTTCTTTCTCATTCTAAATACATATTCATGTTTTGAACTTAAGTTTATATTTCTAATTCTTTGGTTTTTCTCTTAAAACAGCCCCACATATTGTTTAAGCTTCAGGCCCCACAAAACCCAGATCCTCCTCTTGCCCCTCCCGTAAGGGGCCTCAAGTGTACACCAGAACCTCTGTGTAACACCACCACGAGACATCACTGCTTAGCTGAGCTCAATGGGAGGTACAATTACCTATGTTCCACTGGAAGTGATTTTCAGACTTTTAAATGCATAAGAAACACTCTGAGAAATTGATTAAATGTAGATTCTTAGGCCTCATGCCAGAAGATTCTAAATTAATAAGTCCTGGTGCATCCCAGAAATCTGTGTTTTTAACAAGCACCAAAACTGATTCTGATGCTAATGGACGAGTCACCATGCTTCAAGGACACAGATTTTAATCTAACACAGAAAAATATGCCTGGCCCATCTTCGCCTCCACTTGAGTTGTTTCTCACCAGATCACTCTCTTCCTCGCATATTCCTACATAAACGTAGTTTGCCATCCCTCATATTTTCACTGTATTCCTACCTTGGAGCTTTCATTTCCATCATTCTTTCAGCAGTATATTGAATATTATGCTCCTTGCAATGTTTGGTGTCTTGCTTTTCCAATGAGCACAGATCTTTCTGCTATATATAAAAATCTTAGCTTACTTTTATTATCTTCTCTATATGAGGCCTAATTTTAGTCTCATTGATGCCCAGGGTTCCCAGGTCTTTGGCAAACCCTTGGAATCTCATAAGGTCATCCATCTACTGAATTGGCCCATTCAAAAATCACTAGTGATGTCCCTGATCAAAATTCAATGTACTTTTCTTCATGCCCATTTTCCTTAAACCCTCTGAAGCTTTAAGTCTTTGCCAACTTCCCCCTCCCACCCAGAAATTTTGTCCTTTGGCATTTATGACTGCAGGTCCAAGGTATCCTTCCAATGCCTTTGACTACTATCAGTCTTTCCAAACTCTCCTCTCTGCTTCTTTCTTTGGGGTTCACATTTTGAGTTAGTGTTCTCTCTCTCTCATCTCAGACACAATGTTCAGTGTCATATTGCACTTTGTGCTATGAGAATGAAACTCAACTTATCACTTTTACTCATTCTCATTTCGAATTGGATCTGCCTAAATGTCTTTTACCCATCTACTCTCTCATATAATAACTACTGATCATCGATCAGATTCCGTATACTGTGCAAAAGGTCTCAAGATACCACAGGTAAGAAAAATTGCCTTGCCTTTATGCAGCTCACTGCCTGGGTGGTAGGGGAACAATGAACAAGTAAATGCACAAAGAAACAAAATGAACTGTATGAAGCACATACACTGAAATATATATCTGGTAATGTTAAAGAAAGCATCGTAGGATGGAAGGCATTTTATAAACTCATCAAGAGAACTCTCTGAGGATGTAACATTTATGTTGAGACTTGAAGGATAAGAAAAAGACAGCAAAGTGAAGACCGGGATAAAAACTGTCCCAGGCAGATGAAAGAAAGCAAAGGCCTCAATGTGGACAAGGTCTGTGTGACTGGCTATAGTGAGTGAAGTGGAGAATGGCGGGAGAGGAGGCTGAAAAAAACTGGGAGTCAGACGACGCTGGGCCTTAGAGACCGTACTGAAAAGTCAGAGGTTACCGAAAAGTCAGTGAAACCAATGGCAGAATTTGATACAAGAGAGTGATAATCTGATTTATAATAGTAGCAGGTCCCAGACCACAATAGGTGCAAGATAAATATTTGTTATTTGATGGCATTTAACAATCTTTCTTTTTCCTCCTTCTATACAATTGTATATCACAACACTCCCAAAAGTTGAATAATTTGGCAAAATGAATCTCAATCAGTCTAAAATGTTCCCTGAGGAGGCATTTTTGCATCTGTGCGGGAGTATTAGGCATGTGAATTTTAAAAAGGAATCCCTCTATCCAAACACACCCGGTTCTTACAAGACAGAATTACTTTCCATCAGACTTTCGGATCAACTTTACTTTGTTAGACAACATTTTACAGTCATATATGTCATCTCTCTGAATATATCCTAAACTTTTCTAAGTATTTACAACTTCTCTTAACTCCTATAGCACCTAAACAATGGTATGTGTATGTATCTATGCAATTCTGTCTAGCTAGCCAACCTTAGCATACATTTGTTCAATAAATGAATAAATGTCAAGCCAATGTTAAATAACAAAGCATATACTCCAGTAATAAGTAAATAGCTATAAGATCAGAAGCAAAGGAATGAAAACTTACACAACTTGCCCCCTTTCCGAAGGTGCATGCAATTATACTCAGGTTAAGTAAGCTTAAACACAGAGCATTAGTCTACTCTTTCATCAGGTTAATTTCAGTGTTAACCTATTTAAAAACAAATCCAGTTGACTTAAAGATCATTGGTTTCTTGCACACAAAATGCAATAGCATTATATTCCCCAAAGAATATAGAGCAACTTCCTGTTGCTTTGCCATTAGACAGCGGGGAACTACCAATAGTCAAGGCAATATCATAACATAACCATAATAATTGGTTAATTAAATAGTTGCCAAATATATAGATGTAGGGTTTCCAAGAAGGTGATTCTGGATGTGTGTATTACTAAAACATGATTTTGAGGGCCATAATCTCATTCAAATGTTCATACCTGGGATCACATACCATTATAGTATCAAGGCCTGATGCTAATTTAATGTGGGAGTCTCAGGGAGAAGATTCATTTTAATGCCTGGACTTGTGAAGAACCTCCTCTTAGGCTGTGTGATCTTGTTTCACTTCTGCCACTGCAGCCACCACCAACCCTTCAGTGACTTTCTGATACTTATGCAGGTTTTGCCAATGGCCTCGCAAATGCCCAGCATTAGTCATAGAAGCCTCAGAGGGATCTGCACAAATCTCATGATCCCTGTGAAGTCATCACAAGGATCCTTGAGTCAGGCTCGGCCTAAGTGGTCCCTGGGACCTGTAGCTGTTTATCATCTAATTAAGGAAGTTGCATTATATGTCCAGCTTAACCTATACTGAGGTTCAAAGTCATGAGTCCCACTTCTTTGATAAGTCTTTGTTATCTTATGCAGAAAATGGCCTGGTCATACTCAAGTGGTCATAGATGTTTTACCATGTTGACTTCCCTTCCTAAATCTGGTCAGTACCAAATAGCTACTAGACAATCTTGTATTGCTCCTCTTCCTACATTTCAACAGTTGATATAAGAATGATGGAAGGTCTTGAGGCAGAAACATACACTGCTGGCATACTTTGTGAGGCTGAGCACATATTCTAGAATAATAATGTTTCACCCATCACTTTCTGTCTGCATTCAGTGTTTTGATTCAGCAGGGTTCTTCTTCAGGAGAAGAACAAATGTTTCCCTTTTTTTCCCTCCCAAAGAAATATCTGGAAAGCAGTTATGGTATCTACATTATCAACCTGCTCTGGAAGAATAAATTGTTTTGAGAGATGATTAAAAAACAATCGGTAAACTTCTAAAGACATATCAGTGCCATCAAGTTTCCTGCTG
>NW_006431919.1:6232491-6252484 GCF_000325575.1 Pteropus alecto | reverse complement strand
TTCTTCTTTGGGGCCTGTAAAACTTTATGGTTCAGAGTCTTCTCTGAAAGCGTAGAACTGAGAACAAGTAGGTACTAACAGGCATTTTACTGTTTGTTGGACTCTTCTACCCACTAGGCTTCATAACTGAGTGTAATTCTGTTACAGTGACATATTGTGGGGGAAAGCACAGACCCGGCCTTCAAAGAAATTCTCAATCTTGATCTATTTTTAAACAGAAAAAAAACATTTTTGACATCTACCACATGCCAGGTACCACAGTAGATCCTGGCAACATATAGCTCTTTGAATGGATGAATATGATTATACTTCTGCTTTCACCAAGCTTGTGTTTAATGGGAGAGATGGACAATAAATGAGTAAATTAAGGAAACCATTAAAACTAAAGTTAGGTGACAGGAAGAAAACAAAGAGGATTTCATGATAGAAAATAGACGGTGATCCACACTGGTGAGGCCTAGAAGTGAAACAAGTTTTCTGGCAGAGGACACCACAAGCATTTGGCCTTAAGAGCCTGCTCAAGTTAAGCACAATGTCCAGCAAGGCTGGCTTTGAATGAGCTCAGAGGAAAGGGTACGGGATGAGTTTGTGGACAAAGGCTGTGGGGCTGTGCCTTATAGGTTGTGGTAAGGAGTAAAGAATTAATACAGCCAGACTAATAACTATATTATCTTCTTTAAAAATTAGACAAGTAATATAAATCAAGTGAGCTACGGTTTGTTGATGATGAAGCTCTATTTAAAAATTTCCAGTACATTTAAATGTAAACATGAATTACATCACTGTATATGATTGTAACTAGTTCACATAAATAACAGATGTTACGTTACCTCACAGGCTCATTACTGTATCTAGAGTTTGTGGTAGAAGCTGAGTCACTTTGAGTTATCTTGGCATGTAAATAGTTTTCCATTAGCCATGTTAATTTTGAGCTCTGCGATTTAAAACTATCTGCATTCAAGGGTTGTTTTCATTCAGTCATCCATACAAGGCATTAGTCTTGGATTGCTAACATTTGGCACGTTTTAAACAACTGTAACAAAGTCATCATTTTTAGTATTGATATAACAATTAGCATTTTTCTTGTAAAATTTATCCAGAATAATAAATATCTATTTATGAAAAATGATCCAGGAATGGCATGTTCTATTTAAACAACTATTTGGATTAATTTAAAAGTTAGGTATTCCATTATTTTAGTTTTCTAAGAATATGAATATGTGTTAAACATTTTATACTGAAAAAAAAAAAAAAGATTAGACAAGTGAATGTATTTAAAATAACCAAAGAACATACAGTTAACAAAATCCCTTTTCCATTCACACTTTCAGCTTCCCCTCTTAGAGGCAATTATTATCAGATTTTTTCTCAGCCTATTGAAATGTTTAATACTATACGTGTTTTATTCAATATATACATTCAATGCATACACGTTTAAATTTTTCTTTTTTGCACACACAGGGCATATTTTATGCTCTTTATTGTTCCAAATCTAACTTGGTCCACTTAATAACATAGTTTAGTGATAGTCCCATATAACACACAGAAATATGCTTTTTAAGTTAGTTTTAAGTTGTACAGATACGTGATATTTAACCTAATCAACTCCTTAGTGATGAACATTGATTGTTTCTAGTAATTTTCTGTTACACTTATTCGAAATCAATAAATAATTATCGAGTATTACATTGTGCTGGCACTAGATATTCAGCTGTAAAAAAGACAGAGTCCCGCCTCTTGGACCTTTCATTCGAGTGTAGGACATGATAAGCAGATAAACACACATGTACGTTTCATACTTATTGGAAGTAAGTCTAGATCAGAGTGAACAAGGGGGAGAGTGTGAAAACAAGCTTGGAAACACAGGCAGAAGGGTTGGTTGCACCTTGGATCTTATGAGCCACAGTAAAAACCTTACATACGAGCTGAGGTGTAAGAGGCAGATGATCAGATTTTCACTTCGGATCACTCCAGCTGTTCTCCAAGGAATAGAATGAAGTGGACAAAATTGAAAGTGGAGAAACCAGAGGCCTATGACTGCTACTCTCGCCCAGAAAGCAAAGCCCAGACCTGGGCAGAGGTGAGGGAGAAGGTGGCGAGTTGCTATATTTGGAATCTATTTGGAAGGTAGCGCTAACAGGGTTTATTGCTGCCCTGAGACATAGAGTTTCATGCAAGGAAAGGACGAGAGTCAAGGGGAATGTCTAGGTTCTGGCGTGAGCAGCCAGGTGAACGATGGTGCCATGCATCAGGATGGGGAGCTTTAGTAGATAAGAGGCTCGTGGGGCAGCAGGCAAATGAAGTGTGCGGAGGGGAGACAGAGAGCTCTGTTTCATCATGTTAATTTTGAAGTGCATAAAAGAATCCATGGGGGTGGTGTCACAAAGCCACTTCGAAACGCATCTGGAATTCAGGGGGAAGAATGAGTTTAGAGATTAAATGTTTAAGACTCCTGCATATGAGTATTATTTAAAGCCATAAGAATGGAACATAAATGTTTCACATGTATCCAAATGTATAGCTCAGAGAAGTCCTGAGAAAACAGATGGCTACATCAAAGCGTGTGTATGAGTGTGTGTGTGCATATGTGCATAGTTTTTATAGTAGTACAAAGTTTTCTTCAAAGTACAATTGTCATATATATAAAGTCAAAATATCTCTGATAAATTAGAAGATACTTTAGTGTAATTATGACCATTAATTCACACTCTCCTAGAGATTTAGATGTGTGAGGTGCCAGTTCAAAGTAGTTTCAGACAGAAATACATTTTGAAACACACATACATATTTGTACTAGGCATTATCAAATATATGAGATCATACGTTTCTGACAACACTCTAGGAAATTGATATTTTAAAACTATTTCATAAATTGAAGTCCTAAAGAACGAAAAAATGTTTTGAAGGACTCGAAGCCAGTAAATTGGTTAGGGTGTGGACTCAAATTTAGGCTCAATTTTCTTCTCATTACACACAGAATGAAGCAAAGACTTGGCTTTCCCTGATAAGAGGCAAGGTTTAGAATTACCACCTAGGTGTGTATTTGGTGTGTAATGCATAAACACTGCCACCACCTGACGAATATGTGTTTTCCTTCAGGTCCTCCCATGGCACTATTCTAGGCATTTGGGATACATCAATGGGAAAAACACAGAACTCTAATCTCACGGCAGTGGTAGGAGGCAGTGATGAAAGAGACAGATAACAAAATTGAAAACCATGTTTGAAACTTGTGTTAAAGAGAATAAGTGTTATGGGTGAAAGACCAAAGGGTTGGAAGGAGAGGAGGAGGAATGAGAGAGAGGAGGAGGGGGAGACAGACAAACAAGAAAAGGAGGGTCATCCGTGCTGGGGGGTGGGGAGCAAAGCAGGTTCAAACTGTAAAAGTATGGGAAAGGCCGACCTCAAGGAGATGGTGCTATCTGAGCAGACTCGCAGGAATCTTGAGAGTCGTCGAAGATTTGGCTGTGCATAAAACTCATACTTCATTTTAAACATGGTCTTTGATGTTGCAAGTTGAGGACCAGAAAGGAACATGTAAACTGAACACCCCTGAACAGGAAGAATAATTTCAAATGCCTGACCTTAAATTTAATAGTGTAATTTTCACATGCAAAAGACACTGCATCGGCCCACTGCCAACCCATCTATGGCCAGCTTTCTTAATAGGAGAGAAACATCCTTTTCCACAAACTAGCTACCCTGTGTTGTACAAGGTTCGTGCTTCTTAAATCCCCATGGATAATTCTGACCAGAACCAGATAATGACAAGAGCAGTCAAGCCACTGCGGCTCTTCTGCAACTTGGGGACCAAGCTGTGTAATAAAATAATAATGAGCATGACTTAAACACTTAAGATCAGAGGATGAGCTACAAAGCTTAGAGGGAACATGGACAATATAAAGTTCAAAGCATTATTTAACAGATAAGAAAACCAGGTTCAGGGAGATGGCTTAATCAAGGTCACAGAGTAAATTAGTGACAAGACCAAAGTCAGTTAAACTAAAAACCAGTATGCTTCTCACAAATTCCAGGCTTCAATCTTTTCAACTTAAATTCCTATTAGACATCACTTTCATCAACCACTACACATGCCTTTTGATCAATACCCAAAAGGCAAATGACAAGAAGGCCATAGGTTTCCTAATGAAAAGAAAGCATACAAAACTGGTGACAAACTCTTGGGTAATGATTACTGTGTGCCAAACACTAAATGTTTTACTGAACTTGTTTAATCCTCACAGACATATAATTATGAGGTAGGTATTACTATTATCCTCATTTTACAGGGGAGGCAACTGAGAAACAGAGAAGTTAAGTAACCTACCCAAACTCAGCTTGTTAAAGACATAGCAAAAATTTGAACCCAGAATGCCTGGTTGAAAACCTGTTCTCTTAATTCTTGTGTTAAATACTTCCAGATATATGTATATAGATGGTCAGAATAGCATGATTACCAATATAAAATGGTTTTGTCACAGTTTTAGCTATAATTTCTCAACATGGGTATTAATTTTAACTCAATTCATCAAATACTTATTGAGCAACTACTGTAATTCGGCCAGGGTGCATGTTACTCGAAGTACAGGTACTTTTTCCCCCCGTAGGCAATAAACTGTCTAGAATATATCTCCAAACTCATAAGCTTTTACAGCATCATGAAAAACAGCTATAACAAATTAGGTATATCCTTTTATAGTGATTCAATAGTTCTATAAAATTAGCATTGATCCAGTAGACTCTCCCTTGATAATTCTGTTTGGTAAGGATCTGTAGCTATTATCTAAGCTCTCAAATGCTTGCAATAAAATTTATGGTCTGAAAGGAAATACTCTTCATCTAATTTTTACTTCTTCTTCTTCTTTTTTTTTTTTTTTTAAATCAAAGTGCCCAGAAACAAGCACGATAACAATAATACCTAAAAGTTATTAAGCAGTTGTATGTCCTCACATATGTATGTAGGTAGGTACATATGTATATGTCTATTGAAGTATATCCTACTTCCAGTGACATACAAAGATATTAACTATCTAGCTTGAGTATTACACATTTGTACATCTGTGTAAACAATATTCAGTCAAGACAGAGAACTTTCCCATCACCCTAGAAAGTTCCCTCATGGCCCTTCGTAATCAACCCCGATCCCCAGAAGCAGTGACTGTTCTGGATTCTAGCACATTTAAAAATGTTAATCCTATATACATTCATATGATGTGATTATTCCAAAGAATATCTAATTTTGAGACCCGTGCTCCTGGCCGCCAGGCTGCCTACTGCATTTCTTCTCAGTCGATACTTAGCCCATATCAACAGTGTCCTCTGAGAGCATCAAGTCATAATGCCCTACTTCTCTCTCGTGCATTTGGGATGGTACTATATGTACCACCTTTCAAAGAAGTGAAAAAATGGTCATTCGAATCACTTTCTACTTTCTGTGTTTCGAATGAGAAACCCTCTTGAGAGCTTCCTAATGTAAATGCCTAGGGATAAGGAATGTGGAGTCAACGAGTGAAGTGGACGCATGTCCTGTCAAAGGAGCAGGAGCCGCCCAGATCTCAACTGCCAGGCAGTGAGAAACCACACCGGGGACGCCCATCTCCAGCTTTTTCGAGATAACCTAGATTTGTACACAATATCTCAGTATGTTTAAATGCTTTGTAACTCAGTCAATTAAAAAAAAAATACATACATTATGAACCAAAATATGCCTATAGGCCAGTCCTTAGATTGCCAGTCTGTGATCTGCTGTTTGCATCCTCAGCCTGGGAGACACCAGGAGCAGCTCTGTCAATGACAGAAGTGAGGCCACAAACCTTTGGTGGTCATGGCCAACTTTAGGAATTACTGTTTGTCATTACATTACATTCAGGTCTATCACCCATGCTACTGACCACTGAGAGAAAGCAGATGACTTCGGCAAACACGTACAAGCAAACAATGGAGAGAAAAACTGGCAACAGGAAGATGGGACGGAATAGAACAATATATAGAAGGAAAGAGCTAGAAAGAATACAGAACGAGAGAGATGATAAAAGGTAAGAACAGGAAGGAAAGGAACACAGCATGGTGCTGTTTCTCAGCTGCCTCTAGGCTTTCGACAGTCTGCCTGCAGTGAGCACGCCATGCCCAGTACCATAGCCCCAGTGACAATCAGGACAACAGGGTGGTGCTGGAAGAAGCTAACCCCTAAGATTTAATTACTTGAGCTCAATGAGAGCACTTTCGGTGGCTGAATACTTTGACCCCAGCAAGTAACAGCAGGGTTCCAGGAATTCAGAAATGTATTATTTGGAAATCTGGGTGCTCACAAGAATGTCTGATCCTATCACCGTGGCTTGGGAAAGTGCTTTGAACAAGGAAGGAGTTTCTAATCCCTGGCAATGCAGTTTTTATCAGGAAACTGTGCTTGCGTTAGTAGGTGCCATTGCATTATCGGTTAAAAAGAAGAATAAAGCTATCACTTCCATATCCACCCACACACCCAGAGTCTCATTAGGATGATCACCAGCAAAGAGATCCAAACAAACCAATCTCACAGGATTTATACACTCAGTGAACCGTAGTGACACGTTCCTCGCCCAGTCCTGCAGACCTGCCTGACAGGCAGGATGGAGGCCACAGCTTACGTAGCTCCCTTTACCTAGGTGGTTCACACTTGGCCACATGAATGTGAAGAGAAAATAAAGATGATCACCTTTCTGTGCAGCAGCAAAGGTGAAAGAAAGAGGACAGCAGAATCTGCAGTGCAAGTCGGGCGATGCAGAAAAAGTAACCTGGATATTCTGTATAAAACGTTCTCTCCTTGCTGATTGTCTCAACTATTCATTTTTTCTTGATCTGCCCATCTCATTCTTTGTCAGTCTGCCTCACACTATCTCAGTTAATATTAAGTATACACAGCTAAAATACTTAAGTCCTCACTGTGCGCGAGGCGCCATGCTAAATGCATTATATGCACAATCTCACAATACACTATGGACATTACCATGTCCATTTTCAAAATGATACAACTGTGGCACGTGGAGATGATGTAACTTGTCTAAGGTCATTCGGCCAGGATCACAGTCCAAGTTCGCCTGCCTCAGAGCCTCGACTCAGTTTACAATAGTCACTCTCCTGTTACAAGGTCACACCCACCTTCCATTCTTCTTTCTTGCTATGCTTTCTCCCTTATAATTGCCCTTTTCCCTTTTGGTTAATAGGTGCATGGTGTCCCATTCCTGGTACCATCATTCCCGTCACGTTAATATCATTCTACGGCGTCAGTGGGCACAAGACCCAGTGCTCTTTCCTGTCGAATGACCGGAATTGAGAGCAGGGAACATTTTTATCAGGACAGTAACTAGAAAGGGTTCAGAGAAAAGAGAATAGTGCAGGAAAAGGTGAATGAAAGATGAAATAATTCAACTAAGACATTCATAAAGAAAAGGGGAGTTTTAGAATTATAAAAATCATATATTATGACAAATAGAAAATATTCCAGAGACATCTGATCCCATTTCACGGATAGGAAACTGAGATCCTGGTATCAGTGGCGTCAGGACTTCTGCCAACATTTCTGACCACCTTGACCTTACTCTTTCTCTTCACCTCACTTCTGCACGAAGTACCACTACCACCCTCAAACGTGGCTTAAGAGACTATGACAATGGCTGTGGGTTACAAAGTACAGAGATGCAACTTTTGCCCACTCCGAGGAGGACTGAGATGTGAAATAGCTCCCCAAAGCTGCCTCGCAGTTTAGGGAGGTTCTCCATCATCGCATCTGGCTGGCATCTGTTAGCGATGCTAAAAATGGCATCCCTGCAGTGGGTAATGATTTCGCCACAACAATGTTAAACAAACTCAGTCTGTGGACCAGTGTCTTGCTGACTTCAACAGACACTCAGGAAGCTTTTGAAAACACAGGGATTCCTCAATCCTCATCTCAGAATTCTGATTCAGGAGGTTCTGAGAAACCATGGAACCAGGTAATTTCTGAGGGCCCTTCTAACAGCAAAGCTCCACTGAGCTGTTACTTTCTCTGGCATGGCTCTCAAGTATCCCTCAGCTATTACTGAGTCAATGCATACCAGACTCAGAGTTGAGGAACAAGAAGCACTGCCATCTCAGATCGCCTGTGTTCCTCAGGCAGGTAATGTATCTTTTCTGGTCTGCGTCCACTTCTTTAAAATGGAAGAAATGGATTATTAGAGCAGTGTTTTTTCAAATGTATTTGTTTATTCATTCCTTTTTTTAAAAAATTAAGCATTTCTGGCCCAAACTGTCTATGCTATCCCACAGACATCCTCCCTGCTGTTCACTGCTAATAGAACTCTGATATGCTCATTATCAGGCAGAAAGCCCTTGATCTGAACTTGTGGGCTCCTTCTCCACACCCTGAGGGTGAAACATACTCAGCCTAAACCTATCATGGTAATAGCATTCCATGGGGCCCTTGGTCACATGACCCAGTTCTGGCTGTGTATTCTGAGACAGAAGGGTAAGTCAACATGGGAGGGGATCCCTCTGTGATTAAAAGGACAAAGGCTCATGAAGAGAAACATTTATCACCTTCGAGTCCTGACACCATTGCCCTGACTTGAGTATGACACTGAGAAATGAGAACGGGGAGTTGAGCACAAGTGCTGAGGATGGTGGAACTTCCACCTTTGGTCCTTGAGGACACAGCTCAACTTCTGCTACTAGAAAGGACCCTCCATCTGCACCTGAGGAAAGTGAGCTCTTATACACTTAGACTTCCCTGAGCAGGGTTTCTGTTACTTGTAGTCAAATGTAATCTTCACTGATATAGCATTAAAACTCTTTTCAAATGAAGTATCTTGCAAAGCCCCAATATATGCAACAGATAAAAGTGGCTAGTCTACATGAGAAGCACAGGTGGGGTGCTTTCAGGGCTTTCCTCCCCAGATTCTTAGAGGGGTTCCTCCACAGAACCAGAACCGGTCACGATCAGAGGTTACAGTTGCATTCCCAAGTCACCGGGGATCCTCAGATCTTCTCAGGGATCTGAGAATTCGCTACCCAATTTGTTCTTGTGTTTTTCTTTAGTTTTTATGTGCTCATTTTACCTATGCAAATTCTGTCCTAGAAAAAGTAGATCTGATTCACGACCAACAGCTATGACCACACGGTTCTGGTGTCTGAGTCTGTTTTCAAGTGATTCCATTCTATCAGGAGTAATGAGAAATGGCACATTCCCTGCAGGTACAGGTCAAAGGACATCATGGCAGCGAGTGAAAGTAGATCTAAAGAGAAAAAGTCATGAAAGAATCAAGTGTCTGTGCAGAAGAACGGACTAGGAATGTATGAAATCAAAATAGCCTCCAGGTAACTGTCAGTCCCAGGTTCATGATGTAAGCCTTATTAAATTCTAGTAAAATTCTCTACATAAAAAGCCAATTTTGATCATCTGAATACTACTATTACATAGTTTTCTTTGTACTCAATTCATAAATTTGTTTTCGTGTTACAGCTGTTCAACAATAATTAAAATAAAGAAGTAATATCTTTATTTCTAGAGATAATATCTAGGTGGGTATTTTTGGTTTATACATATTCAAATAACAATAAGAATAATGAAATCAGAGATGGGGGCATGGATCTTTTTTCATTCCTATTAAAAGGGGTCCCTATGCTATTCAAACTCAAGAAGTTCTGAAGTATAGGACAGCCCCACTCCCTTCCAGAAGGAGAAATCCATGATTCCATGAGGTTCCTTATATTATAAAACAATTATTAAATGCTTTCACCAACAATGTGGTATGCATCCTTGAAGATGGTTTTTACAATCAATAAAATTTAAATTAAATTCATTTATTAAAATAAAGCACGTGCATTTTAAATTTCTTTTCAAAAGTTTGTCTTAATAATAAAGTGTCCACGAGCAGAGCTTTGAATGAGCTTTGCTCATTGGAGTCATTCAGCCAACTCCAGTTGGTCCTTTCACTCAACACCCCAAGCAGGAATATCTCTGGACGGAACAACTATGGGTTAAAAATAAGGCCTTAAGAGCCTAGTCCCTTCTTGCTTAGGAAATTTGAACCCTTGGACGATGCCATTCTTACAAAATATGCTTTCTGATTACTTCCAGAAGGCACAGCAGGGCAGACTGACCATGGGGTCTCCTATTGCGAAGAGAATAAAACAGGTTTCCTCACTGAGGCCATGGTTTATCCACACACTTCAAGTCAAACAAGTCAGTGCCTGCTGGTTTTTGCTGTTCCTAGAATGTGTTTCAGTCCGGCACACAGATCTCTTCCCCCTGTCCTCGCTGCCCAGTCTGTGGTGCGGCCACTCCTCTCTCCTCGTTGCTTGTACCTCTGCCCTGGATTTCTTCTCTACCTTTCACTCCGTTTTTCTTTTTCCTTTTCAAACTGTCAAGGAGCTTGATTTTTTCCCTCCTATACTTCTTAGAGAAGGATTCTGTAAAGTTTTAGGCACTGCTGCTTGTAATCCTGCAGCCCGGAGTTGCTATTTCATGCCTGTTCTGTTCGACGCTTGACACACACTAAATTTAGAGGAGTATGACATTAGAGCTCACTTGAGTTTCCCCCTTCACTAGCAGTGGGCTTGGCTATGGTTCGCAAGTGTTCCTAATCTGTCTTGGCATTTTGCTCACTCACTGGCATTTAAGAAAAACTCAAAGTATTGTCACTGTCTTCCCTGACTTCCAATTACAACCCCTTTTCTGCTCCATGTACTATAGCTCCCAAATCCTCCCACCCCGACCCAAATCAAAGATGAGGTTGGTGAAGAAAAGATTTATGTGCCATCTCTTAGGATGAGAAATCCTGCTGCTAGTCACTTCCCAATTCCCTCCTCTCAAGTGCAAAACTGTGGAGAAAATAAAATTGCTGGCTGTGAGTGCTGAGCTTCCACCAACAGGACACAATGTCTCCCACTTAAACTATGTCTTACACAGAGAGAGAGATGAAAAATTCCAACCCTCCACTCTTCATTCGCCCATTAACCTTACTCTCTCTGATTAGTAACTTCTTGAGAGATTTTAGAACTCAAGTAAACACACACCTGTTTTTATAGAGATCTCCCCTAAGAGCTCTAGCTACTCTCCCGCTACACAAGAAGGGTCTGAGCGTTCATTCATTCATCTGTTTTCCCAACCACTCTCTTGGTCAAACCCCGTTTGGAAAACATCACCGCTCTCACTGGTTGTTCTGCCGGTATTCATACAACTGTAGTGAGAGTTAGTCCAGCTCTTTCCGAGCTGAACCAGGTTCTTAAATGCAATTACATTGTTTTGTATATTTTCTAAATGCTAATCATATAATAAGGTATGGCTTTCCTAGGAGAGTAAAAATCTATATTGCATTATAGCTGATATGTGTGAGAAAGAATTATTTAAAATTTGATTTTTTTTTAAAAAAAGTACTCTTCAGTAAGTTGTAAAATAAAATCAATTGATCAATGAAATAAAGTTCACACCATTGTCTCTATCTTTCAACAATGGTTTTGAGTTAACTATTAGAGTAAAAATCTATATTGCATTATAGCTGATATGTGTGAGAAAGAATTATTTAAAATTTGATTTTTTTTAAAAAAAGTACTCTTCAGTAAGTTGTAAAATAAAATCAATTGATCAATGAAATAAAGTTCACACCATTGTCTCTATCTTTCAACAATGGTTTTGAGTTAACTATTATTTTGTTACTCTCTAGATATCTCTATTTCATAAAACACAGAAGCATTTTTTGAGAGTAAAACTGCCAGTTATTTCTTCAACTCAGAAAAATTAAATATTATCATAGAAATAGAATTACAAGGGTTGATCTAGCATTGTTTCCAGGCAAATATCTCACTGGACTCCTTAAGGACCGTCAAAATCCCATGTAATAATAAAAGATGCCAGGAACTCATATGTACATTTCTGCTCCTGCACCCTGAAAGTGTAATCCAAAATAGAAGCTTCAAACTCTGATTCCCTCCTAAACTGAGAGCCATTTTCTGCTAAAAAATGCTCCTTTCGAAACTCTCATGAAGCAAAGAACACAGACAGTTTCATCTAAAATTATCTTCCCTGCCAATGAACTGTCCTTCCACGCAGAAAAGTTCCAGAAGGTTGGATCAGGGTGACAATACACGATTTCACAGACTTGTCTTTTTCTCATTGCGTTGCCAGCTAAATCCCAACTTTCAGAAGTGTCTCTGCCTTGCTGAAAATCAGATCTTGAAGGGAGTTGAGGAAAAGAAAAGATCACAGCTCCACACCAAGTGTTTAAGTGAGGAAGTTCTAACTTGTTCTCACACACACATTCACTCACACATGAAAACTCGGAGTACGTTGCAAACAAACAGCAGGCTCAGGAAGTGAAGAGAAGCGTGGAAATGCGGGAATGTAGCAGCACCTTACCTCTCTCCCCTCCGCTTCACAAAGCCGCTGATGGAAATCCGCCCTCAATCCGGGAGTGTGCTGGGCGGCTCTGAAGGAGGCGGCCTCTGGGCCTGCCAGAGTGTGAGCAGGCCCAGCCTGCGTTCAGAAGCTGCCCCAGTCAGATTTTCCAACTGTAGAACTGCAGCCAAATCCCTGCCCATGCCTGAAGAATTTCCTGAACAGCATTCCCGTTCTTTTTCTGACTGCTTTGAAACCGTACTCTGTCTGAGCTTCAATGCAGCTTTGTCAGACCAACTCAGAGCTACTGGGCTGTCTCCAGCTATCAATGGGAAACACATGTGTCAAGCACAGTCTCGCTCCCCTGCAACAGCGCCCATGGCGTCTGCTGGGCTCACATTCACAAACCACAAAGGAAACTGCATCTAGAACCAATTCGGATTTCTCAGCCATTCTCCACACAGGCTCTGCTCTGTGGTGCTAGATGCTGGAGATATGTCTTCTCTTTCTTCCACTCCACACTGCTGCTTTTTAACTTGCTCCTTCTACTCACATTCCTGGCCCACCCGTCAGCCCCCTGAGCTCTTGCCAGTCCTGATAACGAGCCTATTAACAGCCGAGAGAGGTGAATTCCAATTTCATCTCCCTACCTGCGTTGCCTCAGTCTTTGCTCCAAATTTCAATTGCTGAAGGGGGAACAATATTTTTAGCATTTTCAGACTTGTCTAGTGCTTCAGAGTTGTCCCTTCATCCTGATATGTGTGTATGCATCTATGGGCAGTGTAACTGAAAATAATGCAATTATTTTTCAGGCACTTTTGTTGCTTTCTGCTCTATAACTGTGCTAGTCCAAAAATGTAACATTTTACAGGCTGTTTCAATGTGTGTTATGATTATAGGAAACAGGAGAAAAGAATGTACCTTTAATCAGGAATGCATCCTAATTCTGTGCACCTGTGATTATTTCTGGATGACACTCCATCAAGATGTCCTGTGTATATTCTGCTGGATTTTATGGTCTACCGTTGACATTTCCTTTTTTCCATAAAACAAGAGGGAATCTCTAAAGATACAAAGAGGACACCCCTCTTCTCCCACACTGAAAACCCAACATCTAAAGAGCCAAAGCTAAGTTGTCAAGGTAACACTGCAAAAAAGAGATGATTTAAAGAGAGAGCTCATTTGTTTTGATTTTTTTTCCTTTTGGTATTAATATTTTACTTCCTAAAATCACACCCCATTAGCAACTCAAAGAACTGGCTTGCCAGATTGTAAAAGTGTTGTGTGTTCCTGAGGGGCAGTTGTAAATAGTAGGTAGGGTCTGGAGTTGAGAATCCAACTGCAATGGATACTTTGAGAGAGAGAGAGAGAGAGAGACTCATTTGTTTTGATTTTTTTTCCTTTTGGTATTAATATTTTACTTCCTAAAATCACACCCCATTAGCAACTCAAAGAACTGGCTTGCCAGATTGTAAAAGTGTTGTGTGTTCCTGAGGGGCAGTTGTAAATAGTAGGTAGGGTCTGGAGTTGAGAATCCAACTGCAATGGATACTTTGAGAGAGAGAGAGAGAGAGAGAGAGAGAAGGGGAAGGAGGGAGGAGGGGGAGGGAGAGATTGGCCCAGAAACAAAACTGGTAGATGTTATGGTTGTATACAAACCCAGGAGAGTCTCGGACAAATTATTAAAAAGAATAAGAGCTTCATAAGCTTACTAGGTGGAAAATGAAAACACAAAATCAACTGCAGATCCTCTGGCGGTCCATGAGCGTGACCATTGGGCGTTCACGCTTTTGAGTGAGAGAGAGGGAGAGGGAGAGGGAGAGGGAGAGAGCGCGAGCGCGCGCGCCAGCAGGAGCATAGCACCTCTAAGGCCAGGATGCAATTATAGACTCAAAGAACTTTAGAGTTGGAAGGAACCCCAGGGACCATCCAATTCAAATTATTTCTACCCTTCATATGTTGCAGAGGGAAATGGAGGCCCAAAGAGATTAGATGACTCATCTGGAGTTGCAAAGACAGTAAATGCCAGAGCTGCAGCTTAAAAAACGGGATTTGGGCTAATTTTTTATGTGCTTTCTAGCAACATTTGGGAGAGGTGGTATCATCTAACCTTCATAAGGGTAGGCTTGTAATCAATTGGCCTGGGTCTAATCTTAGCTCTGTCTGTGAATCTCTAATCCATCTTGCTTAACCTCTCTGGACCTCAGTTTCCTCATCTATGAAATGGGGACAATAATATGGTCTACTACATGGAACTGTTAAGGATTCTGTGAGATAAATCCACGTAAAGTGTTTATTAGAGTGCCTATAAATAAATTTCAGTTTAGTTTTCTTTTAGTGGAGCAAAATCGAGACCCTTTTTCTTACCTAAAAGCAAAATTATACTCTCATACCTAGTTTGAGTTTCTATAATAAACTATTTGATGAGTTTTTAGAATAAACTATTTAAGTTTTCTGCCACATAACAGGGGCCTGTCGCCTTAAACATAGGCAAGTGTCCTACTGCCTTAGTGGAACATTATGCCAGCCACACAGCTACTCTTCATTTATTCTATAAACATAACACTAAAGTCTTCCTTTAAGATCAACTCACAGGAAAATAATGACATCAAACCAGCAGTCTGTTACATGAGGCTGAACAAAGTGCCATTTGCAGAGAACTAGGCTTTCTCTCCAAAACTTAAGCTCAAAGTTACCATTCTAAAAATAGAAGACCATTAACAATTGTAATTTCCACGTTTAGTAACTGCAACCTCCTAAATTAACAAAAACAAAAACCCCATGAATTGAGGGGAAAAACTCTTACTGAGAAAACAGTTGCTACAAATTCTAAAGGATCAGATTTCTATCTGGGGTTCCAGAGTCTTTGTCTTAGAGCCAATAGTAGTAAGCAGTTACAGTCACTATTTATTAATCACATTTGGTGTGCACAGCTACTTTGGAGAAAGAAAAAGAGGAGGAATAGTTAATTTTCAGTGGTTTACAAATGTTTTAAGAATCAATTAAAAACAAGCAAACATAAAACTGGAAAAACCAAGCTCAGACTTAAACAAAGGCAGAACAATGGTGATGTAATCCAAAAAAAAAAAACGCTGTTCTACAAACTCCCCAAATACTTGCTACATATCTCATTCATTGTGGGTATTTAAACGAAATACCTCAGTTTGAGACCCAGCTTCCATACTACTAACTGGAAAATCCTGAAAAATTACTTAACTCTTTAAATGTTTAGAAAAATCACCCAAAATTTGGAAATAAGACCAAAATTTTGTCATGTTCCTTCTAAAGCACACGTGGCAACAGTTTAACATGTCCTCTCAAGAATTAAGGGAAATGTGTGTCGTTCATGTCACTATTTACTACTGAATTAAGGTCCCAAATTTAGTAAAGTCACATGTTATCTTGGAGACTTTTGTCTATTAAAGATACAAATTATTTCTGTCCAGTAGAAAAAATAATCCCACATGTGATAGTGTATCACACTCTAAATCCAGTTTTGTATCTAATCGAGTATTCTTTTGCTAACATTCCTTTATTAATGCACTTAGGACAAGGAGCTCCTCGAATGCTACTAGAACAAGTCTCACCATGATACTGATTTCCTCAACAATTAATGAGCCAAATTGAATCTTTCACATATTTTCACTTTATATTTGTAAGAGTGATGTTTTTAACTTTTAAAAATTATAGTTTGATACTGTTTCATGTTCCTCATCTGTGTCATGAATGTTTTAAGTCTTATCTGAGATAATGCATAATAAAGCACTTAGCAAAATGTATGGCACATAGCAAATGCTCAAACTATGTAAGCACTGCTATTATTTAATATCTAATATTTGGTGTTCAGCTTTATAAAGAACTCTAGAGATCCCTAGACTAGATCACTCATCAATCTCCTTCCTATTACACATTTTAATCCTTGCCATTGGATGCTGAATCCCCTCTATAATAGCCACCTTTACTGGAATTCTTCCACAAATGTTAATCTCTTTGCTTATCAGAGATTTCTATTTTTAATGTTTTAAAATTAATCACTGAAATATATCTCCAGATAACACATAGGGATTCTATAGCTAATCACAAAGGTCAGTTAAAAATTCTGACCTTAAAGATCGTTAAACATCATTCTAAACTAGAACATAAGCTCCATGAAAACAAGGATTTTTGTCTTCATCATCTCCTGCCGTATCTCCAACATCTAGGGCTGGTATGTTGGCCCTCATATTTGCCATTTGAATAATAACTGCCTTTGATTTACTTGAAAATAGAGGTCCTAAATCATCCTTTTTAATGGATTATTTTGATTTACAGTTTAAACAGATTTTGGTACTATTGTATCATTTCTCTTCATGATTTAAAGTCCCTCTTATCATCTGGTTTGCTTTTTTCTGTTTCAGTTTGGCTAATTTACTCTTAAAATTCAATGCTGAGAAGTGAACAAAATTTTCAGGTGTGCTGGGTCTAATTCAGGAGGCAGAGGAATAACTCCCCCTCTCGTTTAGGAAGTAATGCAATTCTTGATAATATTAGGTTTGGAAGCAGTAACTTTGAGTCACACTGAGAAGCCAGCTTGGAACTGTTTTATCGAAGGAGCTCTAATTAAGCTACATCTCCACATCTGTGATCCTGAAGCCTCACTTTAGTTAGAATCATCTGGAGGAAGCTTTTAAGGTGACCAGAGCCAGGGACCCTCCCCCGAGATTTTTATTCCATTGAACTGAACTAGAAACCAGGTAACAGTATTCTGTTTTGAGTCCCCTACTGCCACAATGATTCTAATGTGAACCAGGATAAAAACCACTCAGTTACAGTGATAACTGAGCTTTTAAAACATAAACCTAATTGTGTCATTATGTGACTAAAATACTTAAATGACTTACCATTGCCTGAACAGGAAAGATAGTCCCCCTAGCTCTGACTTGAAAGGCCTGGCTTAATCTGGTCCCTTGCCTACCACTGCAGTCTCATCTGTTGCCATTCTCCCTTCTTCCAGTTCTTTAAAGAAATCCCGTATTGTTCTACTTGAGCATCTTCAAAAAAGCCATTCTCTTCTTCTGGAAAGAGTTTCCTTTTTCCTAAAAGCTACCCTTACTCTGATGTTTTCATCCATTTAAATCCTATTCAACCTTCAAATTTATACTCCATTATCAGTTCCTTTAGGAATCAGTTATCCCTGAACCCCTAGGACCAATAGTCTCCTTTATGCCTAAAGCCTAATACTTATCATAGTGTGATTACATATTAATTGTATTTTCATTTGATTCATGTCAATCTTTCCTGAGAGAAAATGACTATTTCCCATGAGGGCAGAAACCAGGCCTGCTTACTACTGTATCCTAGTTTCCTGAACCATGACTAGCTCATAGGAAGTACACAATAGATTTTTTTAAGTAAGTGAATAGTTTGTTTATTTTTTTTAACCAGTACAGAAATATGCAAATAACCCCACTTTCTTTACCTTAAGGTTTTAGACTGCATTTAATCTGTCATGTTAAAATTGTACTCTTCTTAGGATGCTGAGTTCTCTTATAAGATATAAATATTCTCAAAAACTAATTAGCTGTTTACATGTTTGTCTAAAAGACTTTATGAGAAATTTCCAAGTCAGGTGGCTGGCAAAATCCTTAAGTCCTGAGGTACAAGGCAGGATGACAATGATTATGGGGAAGAGAGTTTGCTGTGCCACACTTAGGGGGGCAGGCTACTCAGGGATAATACTGTGGCATCATACAGAGGCACAAAGTAGTTATGGGACAAACTTGAAAAGAGGCATTTAAGAACCCTTTTGGTTACAGCAGTCCAAACTAATTCAAATTAGTCTAAGGAAAAGAAAAGGGCAGGGTGGTTTCCAATGTCGTATAACTGTAACCCCTAGTGGTGGATTTTAAGGTGTGATGGACAGTAGCAGTTAAAAAACAATAATACAATCAGAGCTGTATCTCCCCCTTCTTCTCTTGGCTTCATTCTCTGTTTCTGCTCTCTGTGGGTAGTAAGACATTCACAGGTGGTCCCAAGATCACTTTCACAGGGAAAATAAAAGATCCTTTCCAGGAAAGACTCTAGGTAGCCCAACTAAGCTACGTGCTTATCCCTAAACAAATCTCTACGGTCAGAAAGAAGGATGAAGTCCTCGTGTTGGCCATATTTGGCTTATAGGACAAACCTGGAGACTAAAAAGATGGAATCATCTCCATCTATACCACATGGACTGAGTAGGCTAATGAGGGAATTCAGAAAAAAGTGATAGGCAGACAAAACACTCATGTGAACTACGGATGTTAGGGCACCCAAGACATAGTCACAATCTTGCCCAGGAAGGTTCTGTAGGAAGTATTATGAGGCAATATTTAATCAAAGGACAGAAAAAGTACTTACTATATACAAGCCAAAAATAATTGAATTGAAGTTAAACTAATGGCAGATAATTAGAACAGTAATATTATGCCAGCCCTTCATTTAAAGGTTCATTTCACAAATAATACCTGATGGGAAATGACACTCACCCTGCTTTGGCTCTTCAAAAACAGACAGAGCAAATCCAATACTGCTTTTCAATGACCAAGGGCAAAATTATCTGGTTGACTTTGAAGAGACTTTTTTGTACAGGAAATCTAGACCAGGAAGTTTGGCTCAGTGACAAATCAATGACCCACAGTTTTGAGAATATCTCCATTGGCCAGACACAGTGTCTAAGCTAAAGTCACTTTTTGTTTTGGAAATTTAAATATTGCATGGGGCACAATGAAGGATTCTCAAGCTAAGTCATTATTTTGAGAAGAAATGGACACATTTGATAATTTATGTGACTAGTAATGAAACAGTGCAAATATATCTTTTAAAAAATTAATTAAATACTGTAAAAGAAATGACTGTAAAAGAAATGCTGGTATAGTTACATAGACGATTATATGCAGTCTTTTCTTTTTGGCCCAAAACATTGATCACTTCTTTGAAAATTGAAACAAAAGAATGCTAAATAACAACATGAAAAATGAGGGTATAAAAATCACTGGTAAAGATAAATATTTAGTCAAATTCGGAATACTCTAATATTGTAATGGTGGTATCTAAAGCCCTTCTAATGCTAGTTTCAAAATTAAAAGACAAAAGTATTAAATATAACTATAGCTTCGATAATTTCTTAATGGAGAATTAATGAATATACAAAATGTAAAGTATGATATCAGAAGCAAAAAAATGGGGGGAGAAGTAAAAGTATAGAGTGATCTTGTAAGCGATTAACGTTAAGTAGTTATCAGCTTAAAATAGACTGTTATAAGTATAAGGTGTTTTATGTCAGCTTTGTGATAACAACAGAGAATTAAAAAAACTGTACTAGAAACACAAAATATAAAGAGAAATAAATAAAAAAATCAACAAATTACATAAGACAGTAAGATAGAAAGTACAGAAAAACTACAAAACAGTCAGAAAATTATTAAGAAAATGGCAATAGTAAGTCCTTACATATCAATAATCACTTGAAACGCACATGGATTAAATTCTCCATTCAGAAGACGCAGTGGATGAATATGTAGAAAAGAAGATTCAACAATATGTTGCCTACAAGAGACTCAATTTAACCTTAAGAACACACATTGGCTGAGAGTAAAGGGATAGAAAAAGATATTCCATGCTAAGACA
>NW_006431919.1:6219461-6232465 GCF_000325575.1 Pteropus alecto | reverse complement strand
TGGGGAGCTGTTGGTCAAAGGCTACAAACTTTTAGTTATGAGTAAGTTCTAAGGGTTCGGCATTGTGACTATAGTTAATAATAACATATTGTACACTTGAAATTTGCTAAGAGATTAACCTAAGGGTCTCACCACACAAGCAAACAAGGTAACTATGTGAGGTGACAGCTGGAAAGGCTATACTCATATAGACAAAATAGACTTTCACTCAAAACCTGTCACAGGAGACAAAGAAGGTCACTATATAATGACAAAGAGGTCTTTCATCAACAGGATATAACAATTGTAAACACATGTGCACCTAACATTGAAGCACCTAAATATATAAAGCTAGTCTTAACAGAACTGAATAGAGAAATACAATACAGCAAGTACAATACAATACAAAACAGCAATACAATAATAATAGCAGATATCAATACCCTACCTTCGACAATGGATAAATCTTTCAGACAGAAAATCAATAAGGAAACAGTGGTTTTTAATAACATTATAGATCACATGTACCTAACAGACATATACAGAGCATTCCATCCAGTGGCAGCAAAACAAACCCTCTTCTCATGTGCACAGGGAACATTCTCCAGGACAGATCATGTGCTGGACCACAAAACAAGTCTTAACAAATTTAAGAAGACTTAAATCATATCAGTTATCTTTTCTGACCACAATGGCATGAAAGCAGAAATCCGTTAACAGGAAAAAAGCTAAAAAATTCACAAATATGTGGAATTTAAACAACAAGCTCTTGAACAACCAATAGGTCAAAGAAGAAATAAAAAAAAAAAAAAAGTATCTTGAGACAAGTGAAAATGGAAACACAACATACTGAAACTTAAAGGGACAGCAAAGCAGTTCTAAAAGGGAAGTTTATAGTGATAAATATTGACATTGGAAGAAAATAAAAGTTCTGAAGTAAACAACCTAACTTCACATTACAAGGGACTAGAAAAGATCAGAACAAATTAGGTCCAAAATTAGCAGAAAGAAAGTAATAATAAGATGAGAACAAGAATAAATGAAATAGAGACCAGAAAAAAAATAGAAAAGACAAAACTAAGAGTCGATTTTTTGAAAAGATAAACAAAACTGACAAACCTTTATCTAGACTAACAAAGAAAAAAAAGGATTCAAATCAAATTATAAGTCAAAGAGGAGACATTACAACTGATGTCAAAGAGATACAAAGATTCCTATTATGAACAACTATGCACCAACAAAATGGATAACACAGAAGAAATGGATGAATTTCTAGAAACATGCAATCTACCAAGACTAAATCATGAAAAAAAGAGAAAATCTAAACAAAGTAATTACTAGTAAGGAGATTGAAGCAGCAATCAAAAAACTCCAACAAAGAAAAGCCCAGGACTAGATGGCTTCACAGGTGAATTCAATCAAACATTTAAGGAATTAATGACAATCCTTTTCAAACTCTTCCAAAAAAATGAAGAGGAGGTAACACTTCAAAACTGATTTTACAATTCAACATTATCCTTAGATCAAAGCCAAATAAGGGCACTACAAGAAAAGAAACTTACAGGCCAATAAAATCCCTGATAAACATGTATCCAAAAATTCTCAGCATAATAGTAGCTAACTGAACTCGATAGCACATTAAGAAATCACACACTGCAATCAAGAAGCATTCATCCTTGAGATTTAAGAATGGTTCAACATACACAAATCAATGAATGTGAAACATTACATCACAAGAATGAAAGATTAAAATCACATGATCATCCCAATTGATGTAGAAAAAGCATTTGGTAAAAATTTAACATATTTTCATGATAAAAATATTCAGTAAGGCCAACATCACACTCAATAGTGAAAAGCTAAAAACTTTTCCTTAAGAGTAGGAACAAGATGAGCGTGCACTCCTATTAAACACCTACTATTATTAACTATTTATAAATTATAAATAATTATCAATTAAACAATTAAACATTCCCCTAAAAGTCTTAGCCAGACTTTTCAAGAAAAATAAATAAAATTCATCCAAATTGGAAAGGAAGAAGTTAAATTGTTTAAAGATGACATGATGTTGTATATAGGAAACTTTAAAGATTACAACAAAAATTGTTAGAACTAATAATTCAAAATTGCAGCATACAAAATGAATATACAAAAGTCAATTACATTTATATACACAAAAACAATCAAAAAATAAATTAAAAAACAATCTCATTTACAGTAGTATTAAAAAGAATAAAATTCTCAAAAATAAATTTAACCTAGGAGGAAAATCTATATACTATAAATGTAAAACATTTATGAAAGAAACCAAAAAAGATACAAATAAATGGAAGATATCCCATGTTCATAGTTTGGAAGAATTCAGATTGTTAAAATGTCCATAATTCCCAAAGCAATCTACAGATTCAATGCAAACCCTATCACAATGACATTTTTTACAGAACTAAAACAAACAATGCTAAAATTTGTACAAAGCCACAAGAGACTCTGAACAGCCAAAGCAATCCTGAGATAGACAAACAATGCTGGAGAACATCACGCTTTCTGATTTCAAACTATACTACAGAGCTATAATAATCAAAACAGAATGATAGTGACATAAAAACAGATGCATAGACCAATGAAACAGAAGAAAGAGCCCAGAAATAAATCCACATATACACAGTCAACTTATCTTTGATGAAGGTGCCAAGAATACACAATGGGGAAAGGGCAGTCTCTTCAGTAAATGGTGCTGGGAAAACTGGATATTCAAATGCAGAAGAATAAAATTGAACCCTAATCTTTGGCTACACACAAAAATTAACTTGAAATGGATTAAAGTTTTATATTGAAGACCTGAAACTGTAAAACTCCTAGAAAAAACACAGGGAAAAATACCCCTGGCATTGGTTTTGTCAATGATTTTATGGATATGACATCAAAAGTACAGGTAACGAGAGCAGAAATAAACAAGTTTGACTACATTAAACTAAAAGGCTTCTGCACAGAAAAAGAAAAAATCAACATGAAGGGCAACCTACCGAATGGAAGAAAGTATTTGCAAACCATATACTTGATATAGAGCTAATATCAAAAATATATAAGGAACTCATACAACTCAATAGCAAATAACAAATAACATGATTTAAAAAATAGGTGCAAGATCTAAATATACATTTTTCTAGAGAAGATATATAAATGGTCACACCTATGAAAAGGTGCTCAATATCACTCATCATCAGGGCAATGAATATCAAAAACACAGTGAGATATTACCTCATACCTGTCAGGTTGGCTACTATCAAAAATCAAGGGATAACAAGTGTTGGCAAGGATGCACTGTTAGTGGAAACAGACATTGGTTCCACTATCATAGAAAACAATATGGAGTTTCTCTCCAAAATTGAAAATAGAACTGCCATATGATCCAGCTGTCACACTTCTGGGTATATACATCCAAAAAAATTAAATCAGTATCTTAGAGAGGAATCCGCACTCACATATACACTGCAGTCTTATTCACAACAGTGAAGATATGGAAACAACTTAAGTGTCCATAGATGGATGAATAAAGAAAATGTAGTAGTGTGCATATGTGTATACACACAATTGAATATTATTCGGCCATATAAGAGAAGAACAACCTCCCATTTCCATCATATGGATGAACCTGGATGACATTAAGCTAAGTGAAAATAAGCCAGATGCACACAGACAAATGCTACATGATCTCTCATATAAGTGAAATCTAGAAAAGACAAACTCTCAAAAGCAGATAGGAGAATGATGATTGCAGAGGCTGTGAGCTGGAGGGAATTGGGGAGCTGTTGGTCAAAGGGTACAAATCTTTTAGTTATGAGTTAGTTCTAAGGATACAGTACAGTGACTATAGCTAATAATAATATATTATACACTTGAAATTTGCCAAGAGATTAATCTAAGTGCCTCATCATACAAGCACACAAGGCAACTATGTGAGGTGATAGATGTGTTAATCAGCTTGATTGTAGTAATCATTTCTCAATGTATATATATATGCCAAGTCATCATGTGTTAAACCTTAAATATATACAATTTCTATTTGTCAATTATGTCTCAATAAGGCTAAAAAATAAAGCACAAACCACATCAACAGAATAAAAACATATTCTGGTATTTTTGCAGCATTGCAGTCAAAAGAATTTTACATACTTTTTAAAACTCACCAATAGTAGATTGTGGCATAATCTGATCTAGAAGATGACAGTAGTTCATCGAGACGAATCTTTTCATAAAATATTATTCTAACAGGCAGGCAAAAATTGTCTTATATGCTCTTTAAAAAAATTTATTTTTTATTAAAGTGTAGTTAACATATATTAGCTTCAGATGCACAGCATAGAGATTTGACATTTACAGACTTTACAGTGTGAGTACCACATAAGTCTAGTAGCCATCTGTCACGGTTCAAAGTTATTACAATATTATCAACTCCTATGTTCACTGCAGCCTTATATATAATAGCCAAGATATGGAAGCAACCAAGGTGTCCAACGATAAGAGAATGGATAAAAAAGTACACACATACAACTGAATATTACTCAGCAATAAAAAAGTGAACACTTGACATTTACGACAATATGGATGGAACTATTATGAGTATTACACTTTATGGTAAGTGAAATGAGACAGAGAAAGATAAATGACTTCACTTACTTGTGGAGTCTAAAAAAAAAAAACGAATGACTAAACAAAATAGAAATAGACTAAAATACAGAGAGCAAACTGATGGTTACCAAAGGGAAGGGGTTTGAGGATGGGTGGAAAATATAAAGAGGAATAAGAGATCCAAAATTCCAGTTATAAAATTAAATTAATAAGTCACGATGACATAATGTAAAATTATCTTACATACCTTTAACCCTGCTCTTAACAGAGCAAGTACTCATTGAATATCTACCAGAATGGATGGAAATAAAACACGTCTGTAACTTTAGTGGATTGCAGAGTTCACTGTCAAAGATGGAAGTCTTCCTCAAGGCCTCTGTCATGATCAACTTCAACAGTCCTTTAATATCCTGAACCTCATGTCTTGTAATTAGCTGAAACTATTAGAAGCAATAGACTGGGCCAGACTGGCTGATCTGCATTACTATCTCACCTTAGAGAATAGCATGACTCCATGCTTGGTGTAATAGATTCACAGAAATAAACTTCATGTAAAATTTATCAGTGGCTTCAGTGACATGTTTTGCTCTACACTCCCCAAAGCCAGAAGCAGGACAACGCACAAACACTAAATAGATGAGAACAAAAATGCAAAAGTCGGCATAAAAAGAAAGATTGGCTACCTCACCAGCATATTCACCTCTAACTATACTACACTGGACCAGCTAATGAAAGAATGTGGCATTCCATATGTCATCCATGGATGCATAGAAGAAAGGAGACCTACGAAAGGGAAAAAGTAAGCAGAGTTCATTCAAACACTGAATTAGAGTCTTAGTCAAAGAACTTTGCACTCTTATTTAATGAGTGACTGTTCTACTCCAGGCACTGGAGATGTGGCAGATGTAAGACAGATGGGGTCCTTAACCTCAAGGCATTTTTGGTCTTTGTTGGGAGGACATCAGTGTTCACTGGGACCACTGACAAGACTGTTTCTGTTGAGCTGACCTAGTTTGATTCCATAAAGGAATCCTTTTATCTAAGTCTTTTTGTTTTGATTTCAAGTGCATTCTTTCTCATTGTGTTCTCTCTTCTTATGTAGACCTTTCTAGAGAAAGAGAAGATGTAGCGATCTCTATCCATGCAAAATTTATTTATAATTGTAAGCTTAAAAACTGATATTGCTAGACATTAATCTCATGAAGTTGGTTAGTTTGAGTCTTCCATTGAGAGACAAAACCTCTCCTTCTGAACTGATAGAATCAGCGTTCTAAGACTGAAGTTATGAAACACATTCTGTGAGGACTCCATGGAAAGAGAGTTGCCCATGAATAATCACTGTAATATCTATTAACTTCCAGACCTAAGATGTAGAATGATGAATTGGCAAGAGTTTATAGCTAGAGAAATGGATCAATTCTTTAACCAGTTCATTTAACACATTTATAAGAGACCATGGGAGCTGAGTCACTTCATTTAATTCTCTCTCACTAAGATATTACCATACATCAATGTTTTCTTTTAAAGAAACACTTAAAGATTTTATTATTAGATGAGCTACAGAAGTAGCTCAGTGTAAAGGGTGAAGTCAAACTTGAGTTTGTAGTGGCATAATTAGTATAAAAAATCTCCACTTTTTAGGAGCTTAAAATATAAAACATTTCCACATTGAATAAATGTATTTGGGGTTCTGGACAAAATATTAAAGTTCTTTGCATTTCAAAACTTCATGTGAGTAGTTACTTGATTTTGAAACTGTAGCCTTTTACTTTCCATGCCATGAACTTCAAAGAATTCTTTACATCCAGGTATGTGAAATTTAATAAAGAGAAAATTCTGTACTTGCCACTAGGTTTGTGATTTGCAGGAGTTAGAATTCTTGGCTCTGGAATCGAATTTGACAGACCTGGATTATTATCCTGGTACTGTTACCTCTTACTCAAGAAAAGATGGTAATTTGCTTAAACTCTCTAATAGTTGAGTCCTCGTGTGTAAAGTGGGAATAACAGCAGCCATCTCACAAGACTGTGCAAGAGTTTAACAAAATAATCTCAGTTAAAGTGGCTTTAACATACACAGCAATAGCTAACATGCATTGAGTACTTACTGTGCTCTTACATAGTAAGTGTTCAAGTATTAGCAGATATTGCTAAATTCTGTACCAGGATTTTTTTTTTTTTTTTGAGCCATCTCATTAATTATTATTTAAATACACTCAGGACATAGGTAAGCTTTGGTAGCAAGAGGCTACTTTCAAAATGGTTGAAAATATTGCTATTATTTTTGCTAATTTCCCAGTGACTTAATTATTACAATTTTGTTTCATCATGACTTAGCAGGTACATTTCCAAGCCTAAACTCATTGTTGTAACTATATAAAGCAGAACTATGTCATACTAGTTTAGTTATTAAGTACGAAGATTGTATTCAATACCAATTTTTCAGTGGATCCCCCTTTAGTACCATTTGGATTCAGACCTCCAGTATCACTCGAGTTTTGGCCATTACTTTCTGTCTTTCTGCCTCCATTCAGACTTTCAACAATGCATTCTTTAATCTTTAGACAGTGTTAGTTAGTCTCACTCTTAACATAAACAGTTCAAAGCTTCTTGTTTCTCTTAGGATACAGTGTGAACGTCCTAACATGGATTACAAGACATTGGATGACCTGTACCTTGTTCCTCCTGTGTGACATTCAGGAAACAGCTTACAAGTCCCATCTTACAAGAAGCCTTCTCTTTCTTCTCTTCCCTCTCTACTCAGCTATATCTTAAGTCCTCTGTTATATGCTCCACATAAATTCCTTTCACTTTTCCTATCATACCACTTGCCATTCTTTATTGTTATTGCTCAGTTAGTTGTCTGAATGTTCAACTAGATTATCAGCTCTTGAGGACATGTATTATGTCTGTCCTGGTCATCAGTTCTCACCAGGGCCACCTCATTGCCTGGGCTGGAGTAGACACTACAGTAATGGCTGGATGAATGAAGAAGGGAGGGAAGGAGGAGCTGAAAACTGTGCAGAGAAAGGTGGTCGCGGTAGAAAGAGTACCAGTAGAGCTTAAGACAAAACAACATTTATAATCTAGTTAATAGTCTTTATTCATAAAGTTTAATCTTAAAATGTTTATTTACTCTATGTCTGCCTAAATACCTAAAGTGCTTCCTGACCAATGAAACTTCCATGAAAACTTTATTCTCAGGCTTTGTCTTCATAGACTAAGTTTCAGAAGACAATGCTTTTAAACTGCTACATTAATTAATACCTGGAATATCACATCCTTGAAGTTTAACTGGGATAAATTCCTCATCAGTACAATGAACTTCCTCTAGATTTAGCCTTTTGTTTTTCTATTTTTGACTAAACTGACTTTTTCCCTAAGAACTCTTTGCTGTACCTAATTATGAGGAACTTGAGAGATCTCATCACCAATTTAATGATTATACAATTTCTGAAGAGTTTCAGGAAGTGTTAACCAAGATTTCGAGGTTGTATGAAAAGACGATGTTAGAAATGATGCCTAAATATTTAACATAGAAAAAAAAATCGGGATGGCATGGCCTATGCTGCATTTCTTATGTACATTTCTGCAGAAGCCAAATTGAACAGCATGTACTTGAGTGAGTTACATTAGCAGAAAAGATAAATTTGAATGTGCAGTCCACATTTAGGAATAGAAAAATTGTTCCTGGGATTTATTAAATGAGAGTAGTTACTACCTTAACAGACTACGTTCCCCCGCCCCCCACCGACTTGTTATGAACCAGCTGTACAAGCCATTTAAATGACAACACCCTTCAGCTCTTAAGACTCAGATAGCTTCTCTGCCTCAAATCTGATTTCTCACAGCCATTCTGAGGTACTCAGATTTATTTCAGGAAACTTGATCTTATAGAACATATGTTTTACAACTGGGGTTGGAGAAGATGCCCACTCTTTTTATTAATATAATATTTACATATAATCCTAGCAGCCAACATTTATTGAATGCCACTGTGTGCTAGGTCCTTTAATTACAGTATCTCCCTTCATCTCACAGAAACCCTGTGTGGTTAGTATGATGATCTCAGGGGTTAGTACTCTTTTTTCTATAAAGAGCCAGTTATTAAATATGTAAGGCTTTGAAGACTACACAGTCTGTGTTGTAATTTCTCAGCCCTGCTGTTATAGCATGAAAGTATCCATAGACCATACATAAATGAATGAGTGTGTCTTGTTCTATTAAACCTTTAATGAAAACCAACATTTGAATTGCATATATTTTTTGTATGTCATGAAATATGACATTATTTTGATTTTTTTTCAATTATTTAAAAACATAAAAACCATTCTTAGCTCATAAGCCTTATAAAAAATAGTTGGTGGCCAGATTTGGCCCTGGGAGACATAGGTTGCCAGCTTCAGCACTAAATATTTCAGGACCTCTAATTGAAGCTCAGAGAGACAGAGTGAGTTACTAAGAAGAAACACAGAGACAATTCTCACTCAAAGGCTAAAATCTTCCCCTAGCCAAAATGTTAAAATGACTGACAAATATGTAGATTATGATTGAGTTGACATGTTTCTTCTTCAAGTAACAATGAATTCAACCAAAGAGTATTATCTTCAGTGGAGCTTTTTATCTCATTTAAAAGGGAGGTGGTTCTGGCAAATCAAAACCAATAAATCATGCCTGTATTTACTTACTGGTCCTTATAATGAAATTAATTTTCTTTTGCTATATGTTTTATTTGTATATTCTAGAACTGATAAGCAACTTTTTTTTTTTTTTGGTTAAAAACTCAGGACAATGTTGAAGCCAACTTCTAGAGAAAACAGGAAAAAAAGTAAGGAAGAAAGGTATGAGAAATCAAGTATAAATTATGTTCTGTTTAAAAATTCTCTTTTAAATGTGGGTCTTTTCACATTTAAGAGCAATGTCTTTATAGCTTCCATGATAAAAACTAAGAATTTTTCCAATCTAATTTAGAGCATCATGAATCAATAATTAACCATTATTTATTAAATGGGTATGATATCAGGAAGAGAAGAAGAGGGAAAGTGGAGAAGAAAAAGGAGGAGAAAAGAAAATGCCTTGGCCACCAGAGGCAAAGTTAGCTATATGTGAATCTGAAACATTGCCTCGAAGAGATGAGAAGGCAAGAACATAAGAAAAATGAAAACAATTCTGGGTTGGAAGAGAAGGGCCATCAAGAGCTTTGAAAAGAAATTAAGCTTGAAAAGCTTTGTAAAGAAAATTGAGTAACTACATATGGTGACAGATGTTAACTGGACTTATTGTGGTGATTATTTTGGAATGTATACGAAAATCAACTCTTATGTTGTACGTCTGAAGCTAATATGTCATATGTCAATTATACCTCGATTTGACAAAGAAAGAAATTAAGCTTGAAGTGAGTTAAAGAATTAAGGTGTGGTCCCCAAACTAGTGTCTATGGGAAAAGGGAGCTTAGAAAATCCTCTTATAGGGCTACTTAAGTTAATGTAGATAAATAAGATAATTATAATTCCAATTAATTTTTTTAAGAGTAAATGCTTCAGCTGGTAGTGTGATGTTTTTCATATATAATGTAATCTTTAGGAGAATTCTTTCAGTTAGGTGCTGGAATTATCTCCATTTTATAAATAAGAAAACTGAGGTACAGAGAAGCTTAGTAACTCCCCCCAAATCACACAATGGATAAGAGATAAAGATAGGATTAACTCAAGCCTGCCTAATGACGAAGACTGTGTCTTTAATTGCTATGCTAAACTGCATCTCATTCCTATTAATGAATATGAAATTAAAGTAGAGTGGTGTCACAATTTAATATTTTATATGAGTAATGGACTAATGTAATTTAATAGCACTTTGTAATTTATAAAATGCATTCACGCACACTTTTCACTAGAGTTTCACATTATCTCTGTGGTTGCTTAGAATTATCTTTTTCTAAGTATGTCAGTGAGGAAATTTATATTCAAAGAAGTGACTTGTTCAAGGTCACAGGGCTGGAAAATGTTGACGTGGTTGAAGGAAAAGAGCTGGCTGGCTTGTTTATCTGGGAACTCTGGCCCTGCCACCTACTAAATGAATGTTTTTAGAAAAGCAAATCCTTTCTGACTCCAGTGTCTTCATCTGAAAAAATGGGTATAGAATTTTAACTTCTTAGAGTCTTTCCCACCATAAAACTAACCTACCTGAGTGTCTTTGATACATGCAACAAATGCAAATTTCCTTTATCTGTCTGTGATACTGGGTATCTCAGAAAAAGTCCTGGATAGAAGCAAATCAAGCCACCATGTTGTACATCTTAAATATATACAATATTTATTGTCATTATGTCAATAAAGCTGGGGAAAAAACAAGGAACAGCCCTGAATCAGAGTTGGGAGATCTGGGCTCTTTTGTCAACCATGCCCTTAGCCAGCTGAGACACAGTACTGACACTTTACATCTATTTGTAGCCACAGGTTGATGAACTTGCTGGGAGGGAGCGGGCAGTACCCTATGTGATACCGACATAGAGTAGGGAAGAGATGTGTTCAATCAGTTCCTGCCAATAAGTAAAAGCTGGCTCCAGCATACCACTGAGTAAAACTATGAGACTAGATCAATATTTTTAAATCATTTTGTGAAAGACATTTTCTTTTTTTCATATTTTGATGACATTTTTTTTTCGGCTGAAAAGCTTGAAGTGCATGAAAGAATAAGAGTAGCAGACTGGGGTTTTCCAGAGTTCTCACAGCAGAAAGAATGATGCGATATAAAGTAGATTCTTTCTCAAAATATTTTGGGAAGCTAAGTGAGTATGTGGCGTTAAGTAGGTTTCTTAATGCTGGATTTTTCTGAGCTTCATATCCAATATGGATTGTGAACCTCCGAGAAGGTCTAGCAAGCACAGCATTTCTTAAGTGTATACTGCCACCAACTCTTTAATACTGGATCATTTTATAGGACAAACGTTCTATAAAGCAAAATTTGAAAAATTCCACTGCAGACAAAACAAGGTGAGCTGACAAAAACCCTAACTCTTTGTTTTAAATAGTGCAATCTAATCAACCTAATACCAACAAAGTGCCCAATCCTATGCTATGCAGCCATAGAGACCAAAAAAAGAACTGTCTGCATGGATTTTTCTACAGGAGAAAAAACGGACACGCCATATAAAGGAACAATGGTGTAAGATCAGAAAGTGACATTCAAGGAAGCAGTTTCTGGATCTAACAGACTTAATCAGGGAGTGACATTCTTAGAGTCAGAATCAAAGCACAAAACAAATTTCCTGGAGCAAATGCTGGATACCTGCAAATGTTAGGAAAAAAATAGGTTAAAGACATGTTTATATTAGAATCCAAATTTATCTTTCACTCATCTGTGGGAAAGAGCTAAGAGCGCTTCTTTTAATCTTCAGTCTCATGAATTCATTAACACATCGAGATGACCATTCTGTTTTTTTACTATGTTGAGGATGCAGTGAGTCTCGATGAGTAAAAAGCATAGCTGGTTCACCTGTGGACAAACACTGAACATGACATTGCTCTTCAGGATTCCACATAACACTTGCTATAAAAAAATACACACTCAGAACAGGCAACAAAAACCAGCGAGGCTGCCAAATAAAGTTAATTTCGGGCAGGCAAAGTAATGTGTCCTTAACATTCTGGAGTCCAGTTGAGAACAGAGAACAAACCTAATGGTACAAATGGAACCATGTAAAAACTCTTAGTTCCACTATGTTAGATATTTTATGTGCCAAGTAATGGACTCAGAACTATTGGTTTCCTTTGGTCTTTGACAGCTGCTCACAAAACACAGGAAAAGAGAATTTAGTGGCAGAAAGGCTCCCAGGAGTTCCACCCAGTGACTACTTCCAAATTATTCCCTGTCATGACAACCTTCCTAGCAGATGCCTACATTCAAAAGATGTTCTCTGAGGCTCACAACTGAGTGTCAAGACCCACCCTGTACAGCATTTAAGCTTTTAAGTTCTCTTAGTTCTTGTGTAATGTTTTGTGAATTTATTCTAACTCAACTCATATGCTCACAAATCAAAATCACTACCACCATCATATATGATCCAGATGCAGTGCCTGGAGCTTGGCATATATAAGCTTTAACCTTTAAAACAATACCAACAAAGAGAATGCACACACGCATGCACATACGCACACACACACACACCCTTGTGTGGGCGTACATATTCATTGTTCAGATATGGAACTAAGGCTCCAAAAAGCTAAGTAATGTGTACAAGGTCACCTAGCTGGTTAGAAAGAGCCAGAAACCACAATCACACCTGGATCTTTAGGATGTCACCATCTACTACTGTCTTTCTACCCAGCCAGTTTGCCTCAACTTTTCATTACCTCTTTCCCACACAGATTTTAGTCTCTACTTTTTCTCCCTGTTTCT
>NW_006431919.1:6210544-6218868 GCF_000325575.1 Pteropus alecto | reverse complement strand
CCTATATTTCTAAACCTTCTTACTACTCTCTAGTTCACTGTTACTTAGTGAGGTCCAAAAGTCCATTTGCATTAGAACCGTCTTTCAGTCCCCAACCCGGGCCTGCTGTACAGGAATATCTGGGGGTGAAGTATAGGAATCTGCATTATGATCAAGCTCTCCAAGAGATTATTTTGCTCAGCCAAGTTTGAAAACTAATATTATAGTTTTATGAAATCCTAATATGCATAAATTAAAATTGCTTCTCTTCATATACTTATGGCCATACCCCCTCTAGTTTTTATTTCATGTTTTACTTCAGAGTGTGCTGTTTACTCTTAAGCTGTCATTTTACTTCTAAAATGTAAACTCCACAAATGATAAGATTTTGTCTCATTTCTTCACTGCTGTCTCTCTCCACTAGCACCTATTGAGTGATCAATATTTCTTGAATAAATAAATGAAGGAAAGAGGATCATTCTATGTTTAACCTACCCTCCCTTCACCCCCTCAACAGACACCCTCTAACTGGTCCTGATGGCACTTTAAATACTCTTTCAATCACAATTCTATATAATACTATCAGCTCAAAAGTATTTCATATCCTTTCTTGACTTTCATCCTTACAAAATGCCCTAAGAAGTTATGCATGCATACACACAAATTAGCAATTCCGGAAACCAAAGCTCATAATAGTTAAATTAACAATCTATTCCCTAAATGGAAGAACTGGGGTGGAACTCATTCCACATCTAACTCTTTCCTCACAATACCAAAAGGATTTTCACTATAACCAATTACTTTTTTGAGGTTGAACTGCGTTTCTCATAGTGTGGTCCCTATCATGGGCATCACTTGAGAATTTACCAGAAATCCAGGCTCTTTGGCAGGACACTGGACCTACTGGGTCAGAAACTCTGGGGAGGGGCCCAACAATTTTTCACAAGCTCTCCAAATGATTTCAATTCACACTCAGTTTGAGAATCACTGAGTTAGGAAAATAAACCACTGATAAGAGGAGAAAGTTATTTCTAGGGAAAAATGCACTGAGTAATTATAATAATCGATGCAGGGAAAGAAATTAATAAGATTAGCCATTATCACAACAGGAGGAGATGGAGTAAAATGCTTGGTATAATCTCTGTCCCATGGTAAATGCTAAAAAGAAAAAAATGCTAAGAAGAATGGATGACAGAACAAGAAAGTGTCAACAAATATTAAAGGAGAGGGTGGAAGAATCAAGAATATGCTTCTGTGTTATAATTCTCACTGAGACTGATCTGTTTATAATGCTGAACTAGAGTAGAGCTCAATTTAGGGGCCAAGAAATACAACTCAGGTTTTCAGCTTCCAAATATCATTTATGCATAAAATACTTATGTGGCTCTTTCCTCAGGAGCAATATCGACACTTCTTTTGGATTACATAGTCCTGGATAAACACTAAACATCCTCTCCCATGACCACAATGTGTGAATTTGCTTCTAATTAGTAAAATGTCCCTATTATATACAAAGTTATCTGGGGAATAAGTTAAGGAATATAAGTTTGCAGAGTCTGTATTGCACATAATGCAAAGTGTTCCTTTTAATCTTTCTTGCAATTTAATCACCCAGAATAATTTCTGAAGAACAGTAAATGGCCTAAGAACTTCAGACAATGATATCATGTACAGAAATAATAAAAAATAATGTATTTTTATTACTTAAGATATTTATTAGTCATATAATATACTTTAATTAAAAGTAAATAAGTATTTTTAATTGTAAATATTTAATTAAGTGTCTCAGAGAATGTGGACAGACACAAAATATATTAATTTCCCTTGTTAAAAGGGAATTTTTAAAGAATGCTTATAGACCAGACATAGGAAATCAGAGTAAAGGATAAAAATATCCCTTAGCCCAAACTAGTAATTATTCAATTAAGTGGCTAATAGTACCCCAACCATCTTACAACTAATTGAGTCACTTTTCTTTGTTCATTCTATTAAGGCAGTTGAATACACACTTCTTTACAATTTTCCTTGTGCTAACAGTGGTAGAAAATATTATTTAACCAAGGCAGCCACAATCATGTACTTGCTCCATTCATTTATTCACTTGTTCATTTAGTAAAAGTTTGAGTCCCTACCATATCCCAGAACTATGGCAATGATGGATAATGTGATGTTCCATAATAACGTAAACAGCTCTTCCTCTACACAGATAGTACAGACACTATAGCTGTATTTTGTGTTGCTTCAGAAAGGAAAATCATGATGGGCAAAGTATATAGATGCCTATTGTTTTTGCCTTCCAAACACTCATGCCACCTTTCTCTTACAGGAGAATTGTTAACGTTGCTTGACAAGCCAGCCCTTCCACGTTTACAGTGTCCCTGGTTTGTCTGGGGCTGAATCCAACCCTTGGTGCCAGAAGTGGTCATATGACCCAGGCCTAGTCTATCAGCATATTTCCTTCACTAACAATTGGTTCACTAGGCCCATAAGACTCACGTGTGGAGCTTTATGTTAGAAACACTGGAAAATAGAAGCTTTATCTGTTGAAATTGCTAGTTTTTTGATGATGTAAGCTTGGACCTCTTAGAGATACCGTACTAAGAGAGTTTATAGTAGAAAGAAGAGAAAATCAAACAGGAGATGGAGAAATCAAACGTGTAGATGACATCACTAGATCTTTTTGCTGATCCAGCCAGGCCTAAAGATAGAACTAACCTCTAAAATTAAAACAGAAGGTACACATAAATACTCCGTACCATTCTTCCTGCCTTATTATGTTTTTTATCTGACATTCTATATATTTCATATATTTATTCTCTATCAGGATCCTTCCCCTCTATCTCCATAGAATATAAGGTCCATGAAGACCTTTTTTTCTAGGGAGGAGATCTATTTTGTTTACTCTCACATCCTGCAGCTAGAACAGGGCCTAACACATGGCAGTCACTTGATACTTATTTTTTAAAAAATAAATATGAATCACTTTGTTCCTAACTCTCCTTTCCACTACTACCACAAGCCCCTTTCCCACACACATGCATACAGAATATTTGCTCACTGTCCCTGCTAAAGTACCCAAATCCTTTTAGGATTGTCCTTTCTTGCATTCAATTTGTAACTTTTTAATATATTTTTTCTTGATATTAATTATCACAAAGAGATGTAAGAAGTAAGTTGTCAGATTTTGGAGGGAGGGAATAAAATCAGGAAAACAAAGTTTTAATAGTTAAATTAATAACCAATTTCACACTCTCCAAAATACTAACATGTAAACTCCTCTCCTCGACATTTTCTATCAACATCAACTAGATAGTCTCTAGAATTTTGTATGTACTCAAAAATTTTCTGAATGTTGGATATAATTGGTTAAAATTTCACTCTGTAACACTATACTGAGTTTTCACTAACGCCTATGTCTTTAATGCTGGGAACTGCCTCCTAATTAAACAACCTCACTCTATGGGTTTGCTCTAATAATGACTTTTGATTCCAATTAATACAATGCAGCAGGGAAACATTCACTGTAAAAATTTCTATGCATTAAAGGAAAGAAGGGTGGAGCAGATTGGGTACAAAATGCTACTGGCAGGAATTGTATTCTTAATTTATTTGTCCCAACACTGAAATATATCCCCTCTGTGAATTGCTTGTGCTTGTACTAACTATGTAAATGTATCTATGATTGATTTTTAAAACAGCACACCAGGGTATATTCAGCCCCCGAACAAGAAAAATATTATCCAACTGTAAATATCCAGTGGAGCATTAAAACTGTTTCTTCCCTGCCCTGCTTAATTGCAGAACCCAGATGAAGAAACATTTCCCAAATTCTGGCCTCCCATTAGATTGAATAAACGTCACCCTGAAAATCAGGAAACAAACATGCCATTATGAAGTCTTCTGAAACATAAAATATTCAGAAGTCTCTGTAGCTCAGGAAGAATTCCTGAAACTGCCTGGTACTTTCCAGCTTGAACCTGCAAATGAATGCTTTAAAACTTTCCATTCTAATTGCACATTGTTATGTGTGCACTCTTATTCCCAAATCAGACACTCTATGGGTTTCCAGTGATAATGGCATTGGATGTCTATTAATACAATGCTGTGGGAAAACCAATCTGTTGGATGAGCAGTTCTCAGCATCACAAACTGGGGGCACAACGCTGTTGCCAGTTGTTGGCCAATGTGAGTTTCTTTTTTCGTTCTCATTAAAACATGAACAAAAAATGCATACTGCTGAAGTTGCTACATATTGGTCAATGTAGCATTTCATTTTATGAGAGGAAGAAAAGACTAGATGATGCAATAGAGAACATTTCAGTAGTTTTTTTTGTTGTTGTTGTTTTGTTTTTGTTTTGTTTTTAAGGAAGAAGACATCCTTAATAGGTATGCTATTCAATAGAACTTGTTAATATGTAACCTAGGCTCCACTCATTTCACAGAGCAGTAGATTCTATGTGGCTTATTCCTGGGAAGGTTATCATGATTTAGTCATATCTGGGGCCATCATTTTTGCCTGAATGAGTAGCTACACTCTCTTCTTTGTAGCTTTTTGGAGATTCCCATCTGTAAGGAAAGTAATACAGGAAATGCCCCTCATTACTCTCATCACTTTCTGTCTCCATTTTCCCAATAATAAGACAACTTTAAAATAGCATGAAATAGTCTTTCCTTTTGGAAAAAACTTGAAGATACTTGTACTTTTCCAATGCTTTCACAACTACTGTTCTCAAAACAAAGAGGAATGAATTCTGGTGGTTATGAGCAGCAAACACCACCCACAGCATCCTTCTCTACTCCTTAGATACTTTTGTTTTTATAAAAATGTAAGTAAATTGATATGCAAAAACGGTCTGATTTTTCATTTATTATTGAAGCTCTGAAATAAATTTTTCATGTTTGGTGGTTTTATGCATTTTTTCTTTTGTGAACTGTCTATTTATATACTTTGTCCATTTCATCACTGGGTTATTCTGGGGAAGTATTTCTTATGATGTCATGTTAATAAGTATGAAAAGAGTACAGATCTAATTTGGCAGAAATCTGAAGAAGTATCCGTTGGGTACATGCTTTAAGTGTTAGATTTGCTAATAACATGATCTAAATTCGAAATACAAGATATTAATTGAATATTTACATTTTTCATTAATAGAGTCTATAGCTCTGTATTTGATTTCTCACATGTAATTTTTAATTTATTTTATAAAGGCTATAGAATTGAACATTCTGGGCAATGTTTCCAGTTTCTGGATATTTAAAAGAACTTAGGACCCTTTATGTTTCCTATGCTGCCCATAACAGACTATAATGACTGATACAGGTTAAGCCCATTCTAGCTACATACAGAAACCCAAGCCAGTAAACATCCTTCTAGTTCGGGTTTTCTCAGCCTCAGCATTATTGACATTTTCAACTAGATGACTGCTTGTGTGGGAGATATCCTGTGTGTTTTAGGATGTTTAACAGCATCTCTGGTCTTTTCCCACTAGATGCCTGCAGCACTTACTCAGTTGCAATAATCAATTCTAGACATTCCTAATTGTCCCCTTAAGGACAAAATTAACTTTACTTGAAATCCACTGGTCTAGTTCACGCATAGAACAGAAATTTTTCACAGTCTTCAAAAATGGAAACTCAGTCTCTGCCATAGCAAGCCGTTTTTCTACATGCAAAAGAAACATCAAAAGCAAGCAACTTGACTGTAGAAGAGAACACTAGAATGAAATGTTGAGTCTAATCACCAGTAACTTTTGAAAAATTAACCATATTATACAGTGTGTTCTGTGGTTATGTTGCCATGAAAAAAAAATAAGTTAAAAAAAAGAAAAAAGCAAACTACAATTTCCAAGAGGATAGGTTTAGAAAATATTTGTAAAACTGCCACAGAAATGACTGTATCAAGAATTACCTCACAAAAATAACAGTGATTCAAATTCCATATCCCACAAAGTCTCTCTCTTACTCCTAACTCCCAATCCATCACCAGGTTTCCTTAATTTTGCCTGGAAAGAAACAAAACATTTTGAGTTTATTTTCCTTGTTTCCATGCTCTTTACCACCCTATTAGACTGAGCCCTTACCATCCCTTATGTGATGAAAGCTTCCGAAGTAGCTTCCTTGTGTCCATTCCCATCTATATAAGCAAGAGCAGCCAGAGGAACCTTGAAAAACGTCATTCCAATCACGCCAGTCTTGTTTGCACCTAAAACTCCTCAATAGTGTGCCACTGCTTTAGGATGAGCCCACAGCTCTTATACCTCAGTTCAACGACCCTACAGAATTAGTTATCAGCCTATATTCAACTAAGTTATCTCTTGCCACTTTTCCTCTTGCTCACTATGCCCCAGTTACAATGACCTTGCAATTCCTCTCTCATCCTCAGGCCTGTGACATATGCTCTTCCTTCTACCAGAATGTTCTTACTTCCACTCTTCCCATGACTGCCTCCTTAGCCTTAAGTTTCAGCTTCAGCATCACCTTCCCTGATATCCTAATCAGACGCCCCTGCCTTTTTCAACTCTCTTATACCAACCTGTTATTTTCCTCATAACACATATCAATGTTTCATTTACCACTTAAACAATTATATGCATAATGTCTAACACGTAGATCTGACTACAAATCTCATGAGGAGGTCAGGGACCACATATGGCTTGTGTCTGGTGACAACACAGTGCCTCACCCATCACACGAGTGAGATACAAATAACTAGAGATATGAATGTTCAATTGCCCTTCAATCATCTTTACATCTTAAGCATAACGGAAAAAGCCAGCTTGCTTATAAGATAAACACCCCTTGCTGAGGTTAAAACAACCTAATTATCCCAAAGAAAAGAAAAGATCCAGCCTGCTATTTCTCAAGGGAGAGACAGGGGAATAAACAAGAGCCTGATTGCAAAACCACTCAGAGCCTTCCCACCTCTTCAAAGGAGGAAACTGATCTGTCATCTGTCACTGAGTACTCTCTTCTGTCCTTATTTTACTCACCAACTTTTCATTGCGCTGTGGTCAATACTTTGCGGCAAATCTTGCAAAGGTTAACAGGCCAGTGCAGAGAGCCCACAACCCTCTTTGCATTTTTATGTCCTTCATTACAACAAGTGGGCTATTTTTATACCTGTTAGCTGCTAACAATTGGCAAAACTTCAGGCTCGGAATAAAATATGACAAGGGCCAAGAGAGGTAACGATAACACTGCTTGTACTGCAGCCAGCTTGCTATTAATAATAGCAGGGAGAGGGAGTGAGGAGGAGGCAGGGAAAGGTATCAAGAGGAAAGGGAGGGTCCTTGGGACCCACTAAAGACATTGTCCTGGGACAGATGGTCAGGGAAGGTTACCTGGATGGCCCAGTGCTGCGACCCATCTCTCTCTCCATCCCCTTACACTTTGGCCTGAAATCCTTCAACATATTAAATCCTAGAATTTAAGAAGTCTACAGTCTGGAAGGGCTTTACAATTCATAAGGGGAAAAAGTTTATTTCTTACCAATAACATAACCCATCATTTTGAAACTTTAGAAAGTTCTTCCATAACAATATATTTGTATGTGGGAGAAAAGAAGCATCCACAAGGATGTTCATTGCTTCGTGGGTTAATAAGAAAAATCTGAAAACAATCTAAATGTTTATCACAGAGGAATGTCATGCAATTCTGACACATTTGTGCCTTGGAATGTTGCTACATCATTATTATTAATTTTACAAATCAATGATTACTAGCTAACATTGCATACATTCTAGTATTATTTGTACATATGTATTTTATCTTTTAAGTAGACTTATTGTCCCTTTCCAATGCTGAAATGTAGGTCAATGGGGCAGAGACCCTGTGCCCAAAACAGTAATGGGCACATAATAGGCACATGATAAATGTTTGTTGAATGCATATAGAATTAAGTAATACTATGTCACCATTAACAGAGTACAGTAACTCCACATGAACTAACACAATTTTAAAACTGCTCTTGTTTAAAAAAATACCAGGACATGTAGTTCATGAGGATCTGGGAAAGTTTGTAGACTTTCCCACCTCTGCAGCACTAAGGGCATACTACAAAGAGGGGAAATTGATGCTGAGTGCCAAACTATTACATCCTTTGCAATGTGAACTTATTTACCCTGATTAAAGTTAAAAATCTTAGTCAAGGTTTTGAAATTCACAAAGCCTTTTAGAAAACCAAATAAATACTGTCATGGTCTTCATAATTTTGGCCCGCATTTGAGTGAACTGTTTGCTATGTAATTATGATGCCAAGATGATGTTTAGAATAAAATGGACAAATTGTAGGTGTTGAGCCTCCCTATAACAGATACTCCTGAGAGAGAGAGAGAGAGAGAGAGAGA
>NW_006431919.1:6172928-6210532 GCF_000325575.1 Pteropus alecto | reverse complement strand
GGGGGGATGGGGAGGGGGGGGAGAGAGAGAGAGCGAGAGCGAGAGCGAGAGCGAGAGCGAGAGCGAGAGCGAGAGCGAGAGCGAGAGAGAGAGAGAGAGAGAGAGAGCGAGAGCGAGAGAGAGAGAGAGAGCGAGCGAGAGAGAGAGAGAGAGAGAGAGCGAGAGAGCGAGGGAGGGAGGGAGGGAGGGAGGGAGAGAGAGAGAGAGAGCGAGAGAGAAAGAGAGAGAGAGAGAGAAAAGCAGGCGCCATACTGGGGTCTGAGGCAAAGGAAAATTGTGCATTCCTGTAAACACTTACCAATATAACCTTCCATACTTTGAACCAAGCACAAAATGTTAATTAGGCCCTACAATCAAAAAAACATGACTGTGTATTAATCCTCTTTTGCCTAATCTGCTTGTAACCAATTTTGTGTATGTGTGTATATGGGTGTGTTAGAGGGAATAACCCAGGCTGAGGACCTCAAATAAACTTTTTACTGTACTATAATGCAGGGTCCTAAAGCAAACAAAAAACAGCAGCCTAACATTATTTAAATTTTTGATATTTTGCTAATCATGAATTTTTGCATTAATATCAATTTTAAAAAATATGGCATTAAAATAGGACTTGTCTGAATTGCTGAGGTGGTTCGTATCTCCTGAAAATTTGTGCCTGCAGTGAGTGCCTCATCCCCTCCCTGTGGCCCTGGACTGACCCTGGTACCAGGCCTTCCGCTCATGCTTGGGTCCCCGGGCTGAGGTCAGGTTTTCTCTCTCACTCGAGGCAGGCCCCTGGCACCACCCCTATACCCGGGCTGTTGCAACCACCTGGCGAATCCAAAAGGGCTCCAGCATGATGACTGGCCCACAGTGTAGGCAGCCTTTGAATGACACTGAATCCCCACTGAGGATAGAGTCTGGTCTCCTCATTTACCTCCGCCCCCAGTAAGAACATGACAACTTTTAAATGCAACAGCAGCTCTCAGCTACTAATTTTAGCTATAGGGACCTTTTTTAAAAAAAATTTTTATCAATTTTTTTCACTTTTCCAGGATCTTATGATAACCCCCAAGTGACTTGTCTCCATTTGTCAGCAGTGACTACTTTCCCACTTTTGAAAACTCCAAAGCCAAATTTTCAGTGTCCTGCACAGCAAATAACCAAGACTCCCCTTCTCCCATGGTAGAAGGTGTGCTAAAAATTCTTCTAGATGATTAGACTCTTTGAAAGGTTGGAGGAGAAATAAACTTAGCTAAGGCAGTAAAGTGAAAAGATCCCATCATAGTTAGACCCGAGCCCGATTAAAAAGTTATGCTGGTGGAAAGACGGCTGTATTGATCCAAAGTGACAGAAGTCACAGGCGGCAGAGCGCTAACACCGTGCTGTGAACGAAATTCCCATGTTGTCAGAAGCTCTCCCTTTCATCAATCTTGGCATTGCTTTCTATTGACTTGCAAGAAAAATAAGTTCAAATCAGCCTGTTGGGGTTTTTGTCTTTCTTCTGTATGCGAGGAAAGACATACTATAAATAAACACAGCAAGCATAGCAATTATTTTGCATTTGCTCCTTTCAAGTTAAAGGAATGCTAAGAAGGGAGTCCTGGGACTTGTCATCATAGACTATGGCATGTGGGTAAAAAGAAGAAAATTATCCTCAATGTCTCCTGCTGTCCTCCATAGCTTCCCACCCCACCCCCACTCGCCGGCTTCACTTCTACACTTCCTCTCTTCTGTGCAAAGAAACTCATCCTAGAAAAGGTACGAGAAGAGGAGATGTCGAATTTCTCCAGGGCAATTTTTCACCTTCTAACGTAGGGTCCAGCAAGCTTTTCTCCCGTAAAGGCTCCCATATTAAATATTTTTGGCTTTTCAGGCCATACCACCATCTCTTTACAACTACAAAGTCTGTCATTGTAGCACTCAAAAGCAACCAGAGACCACACATAAAAAAAAATGAGTGTGGTTGTATTGAAAACAAAAACAAAATTTTATTTATGAAAATAAGCTGTAGGCCACAGTCTGCCTTCCCTTGTTCTAAAAGGTAACTGTCATAACTGTTGAACATGAAAAACAAGCAAGTGAGCAAGCAAGCACACTACTGCCAATAAACAGAATCGAACTTTAGCAGAAAGTAAAAAGGCTTAATTCTCTGCAAGAACAAAAGGCATTCCTCAGCTTTGGAACTAAGTGCCTGTGCTTTTCTCGTGAATGTCATTATAACTGGGAATGCATCTTTGGATCTCCATGGGACTCTCAATGGAATGGAAAATGCCAAGATAAGTGGAATTTTGCTTCTGCCGAGAAAAGAAAGCAAACATTTTACATTGGATCTCATCCTTCCCCTTTCGGACATAAGCTTTAAGTCTAAAGTTGCCAGAAGTTGTATTCGGTTACCACAGTGATAGTGTTCTTCCTGGACATAAGCGATCTGGAAAATTCTGCAGCTCATGGGCTTACCCACTGCACCTGTTGCATAATTTGCCTGAGCCACTGCTGCACTTAGTAAGCTAACTTTAGACTGTGAGCAAGGGGAGAGCAGGAATCCATCATATTCTCTGGGACGTGCCCTTTGGATCGTGATCTATTTATAGAAATAACTTCTGAGGACTGCTCTCCTTAGCAAAAGAAAAGTCACATACACCTCTCTTTTATCCTTGAGGTAAAAGACACTCCAGAGTACTAGTTTTAACATTTGGGAGTCTGGGATCACTTCAAGTATTTGAGAAAGGTTATATACTATGCCAGTGAAAAACAAATACACATTTACATAGAATGTTAAAAGGCCTAGAATACCTCCACTGTCCTCACCCCAAAAGCCTACTCACAGTTTCTACCATAAGACACTCCTTTCTCATAGAGGTTATGATTTTGCCTAGCAGCAGGTGAGACTTGAGAAAAGGTCTAGGCCAATCCATTTTTCTCCCATAAGCTCCAAGATCTGGCAGCATGCCAATTCTTTTCCCACCCTGAAAAGGCCATAGAATCTCAGCCCTAAGTTCCAGAGTTTTCTAGGGCAGGTCATCCCTGATTCAACCTCCCTAATCATGATGTTCTCTAAGAATATCTTGGAATTGGAACTTTCTTTCTCAGAGACAATGATCCATTGACTCTTCAAATAAGGCGAGTTGTTTACTTTTGTGGTGTAACTTGAGTTGAGATGGTCTCCTTTCTTCCAAAAAGCTACCTCCATTAGAAATTCCTCATCTTAGCCTAATCCATTTTACCAATGCTAGTGATAGAAGTGACATGTTTAAGTCTTATTTGTCATTTGAATATTGCCTGAGTGTGGTCGACATTAAAATTAACAATAGCTAACATATCTTGAGTGCCAGGCACTCTATAAATGCTCTCACTGCATGAAGTAGGTGACAGCTCCCACAGTCACTGTCCCTGTTGCACAGATGAAGAGACTGAGGCTTAGAGACAAGAAATGACTTTGCATGACACAACCAATAAGCAGAGCTTTGGAGATTCAAGCCCTGCTCATCTGGCACCAACGTCTGAAGAGATTCAAGCCCTGCTCATCTGGCACCAAGGTCTGAAGAGATTCAAGCCCTGGTCTCATCTATACCAAACATAGCACATACTTGAGAGTTTTAATCCTATTCTGGTCTCCACAAATAACTAAGTGACCATGGAGAGGTCACTCAATTTGGGGAGGAAGAGATTCGACTCTAAAATTAAAAGTTGGGACTAGACAACCCGACAGATATCTATCAGCTAACTTATTTTGTGAAGTATGATTTTTGATAGTACTTTAATAGTACTTATTAACTTGGTTTACATTTTATTTTGTTGTGAATTTCAATAATTCATAAGTAAAAACAGAGAAAAGATAGCTTAAAATACTGAACTCAAATCTGAACTTTTAAATTTGCCTTGACCAAATTGTACAGATCTAAATTTTATCATATGCCATTAGGTTTTGTCAATTTACTTGATAAAGACAGTTTCTATCAGTAGACCTAAACCTTTATCAACATAGTTATATTCTTGCAGAGGCTTATATCAAGTTCTGTCTCTGGAGCTGGCTTCAATAGGGAAACAGCATGAGAATATCCAGCATCATTGGGCAGGTGCCTCTCTTTGTGCCCAGGGAGGAGGGACCAGAGCTTTCCCTCAGGCTGGCCTCTGATAACCTACTAGGAAACCCGGAAACAATGCGCATTAGAAGCACAGAGGCCAATGGGTCTGCTACTGAGTTGTATGTCTTGGTTTACCCTTTTTTCTGACAGTAACTTTATTCTTTTCTTTCAATAGAATAGGGGTGAAGCCTTCAGAGCAGATACACAATTGTGAAACATTATACAATGAGGAAGAAAATCAAGCGATGAAGGAATTTTAAGAGAAGTCTCTGAATGAGAAGAAAGGTGAGAATTCCACAAACTTAAAACAGAAAGACTTAAAGGGAATGGGACAGAGTTACTATTATTAAGGAAATGATCGTGTATTATGTGATTAACCAGGTACAAAGTTACCTGTTATCAAATTGGCTCTGCACAATAAATCAGTGAGATTTGATATTCCCATCTTACTTATGAAGAAATGGAGTTTGAGAGAGCCCATGACTTGCCAAAGTTTGCACAGATAGCAACAAAACTAGGTATAAAATAGGATTAATATTTTCAGTAACATTTTAAAATGTCAAAGTCACATGTAAAGCAGTGTTTCATGACAACATTTTATAGCTTATATTTCCTAGTAGGATGCTTTGCACAAGTCCAGGACACTTGTGACCCCACTATTTGGACCCTGCCACTTGATTGTGAGGAGCTTTTGACTCCATGTTTATGAGAATACTATTAACATTATACCAACATAGATAAATCTTCAATTCAGAATGTGTTTTGAAGTGAATTACATTAAGCCAATTTAATTTGCTAAGCAATATTCTATCTGGCAGTAGAAAATTGCTTTATTCCTTTTACCATTTCTTTTTTTATCTATCTTTTAAAAATATTTTCACCAGGATCAAGCCTTTTCTGTGTAAACCTTATGGAGGGTTTTATTAAACTCTTTGACCACAGCAAACAGTAACTTTGAGTTTTCTTTTGACTCCAATATTTCTCTCAAGTACATTTAAGATAAATATACATCTAAAATTATAATTAATGGTGAAAGTCAACACTTCTAAGATCAGGAAGAAAAGTAAGGCTATTTATTCTCAGTATCTCTATTTAAAATTTTACTAGACCTTCTAGACAATACTATAAAGCAAAAAATAAATGACATAAAGTTTACAAAAGTAGTCAACATTTTAGCTATTTATTGATGACATAATTACGTAACTATGCAAAAGAATCTACAATCTACTTGAGCGAATAAGCAAACTTAGCAATGTTGCAAGTTAACGGTCATTTAGAAAATCAAGTTAAAATATTTAGATTAGCTCTAAATAATCAAAATATTTTGGACTAAATCAAGAAGATATGTTCAAGAAGTTTACACTGAAAATTAAAAAAAAAAAAAACCTGCTGAGTGGAATTAAAGATCTAAAATTGGATACCTAAATAAATGTTCATAGTTTGAAGGACTCGATATGAACATGTCATTCTCCTTAAATTGACATATAGATTCAGTGCAATCCTAATCAAAATTCCTGATAGCTACTGATGAACAAAATAAGACTATTTAAAATTACTTGAGAAATTCTGAAAATATTGAATAACTAAACAGTCCTTAGAAAAGGAACAAATTTAGAGAAATTAGGTTACCTTATTTCAAGACTTGCACTAAGGCTACAATAATCAAGACCATGTGGTATTGATCTAAAATAAATGTATATAAAGAATAAAAATAAGCAATAGAAATTGCTATCAATTCTGTGTGAAAAGTTTTTATCTATTGCTAGAACTGGATGGCCATATGAAAAAACAATCCTTTGTCCTTTGCTTCATATACAAAAATTAATTCGATATGGATCAAAATATAAAGATAAAATTCAGAACAATAAAGCTTTTAGAATAAATAAAGAATAAATTTGTAATGTCTGGGAAGACAAACAGAAACCATAAAAAATGATAAATCAGACTTATTTTAAAAATTTTGCTTATCAAAAAATATTAAGAAAATAAGTAGACAAACTACAGAGTAGGAAAAATATTACAGGATATAGCTAATGAAATTTTTGTATACAGAATGGATACAGAACTCTCTAAAACAATAATATGATGAATAATCCAATAAAACGAGGGAAATACTCAAGCAGACAAATCACAAAAGACATAAGAATGGCCATCAGGCATGAAAAGATGCTCAACATCATTAGCTATCAGAGAAAAGCAAACTGAAATTACAATAAGATATGACTTCACACCACTAGGATGGAGAACATGTAGAGAAACTGAAATGTTTATACACTGGTGGTATAAATGTAAAATGCTATAATCACACTGAAGACTCATTTGGCAGTTTCTTCTAAAACTGGTTCTCAAATGGACTCCTTTACTCTTTTAATTATTAAGGAGGCCAAGGAGCTTTTGTTTATATGGTAATTATCTATCAATATTTACCATATTAGAAATTAAAACTGAGAAAAAAATTAAATGTTTCCTTATTAATTCTCTTCAATATAACAATAATATTTTAATGAGAAACATTTGTCAAAACATAAAGAATTAGTAAGAATGGCATTGTTTTATATTATGGTAAATATCTTTAAAATCTAGCTTAATAGAAGACAGCTAGATTCTAATATCATTCTCTGCATTCACACTTTTAATATTGTTCAGGTTGAAGTATGTGAAGAAAATCTTGCCTTACAGAGGACTATTTTAGTAGCCTTTTCAGATATGGATATTCTGGTTAACACTAAGCCAATACGCAGTGGTAAATTCCTAAAAGTTAGCTGCAGTATGGAATCAAATCATATCAATAAATTTTTGTACTTGACTACATTAAAATTTATTGGTCTATCTTTTACTATCAATTGATCTTCACCTCATGCATGGTTACCAGGCAATAACTATTTGGAAAATATTGATTCTCTCAGTTATATGAATCATCCAAATGTTGACTCATTTCATTATACAATCTTTTGATACCACATTTGTTAATGTCATCACCAATCTCATCAGAAAAGAGCATCAATACTGAAAAGCTGTTAAACTTATGGTAGCTTATACATGTTTTCTAAAATTCTAATTTTTGCTTCAAAGTTCAAATTTTTTCATTGGCAATATAGTCAGTTATTTCCCTTGAAGTGACAGGCTCACTTTGTTCATTTATAAGAAAGTATCTGCCAAATATATACGTCTAAATAATCGGTTGTCAATAAAAAATGGTGCTCCATGCAAAAAGTAGCTAGTTCAGCTTGTAACTCAAACAACTGCACAACTGCTTTTCCTTGAGACAAACACCATTCTTCAGTATACAGAAGTGCTTTTTGTATACTTCCCATTTCATCATACAGATTACTTAAAAGATGAATACTCAAGATTTAATATAATTAATAATTTTTACTAATTCCTCAAGGGTAGTCTTAATTGAAACTGGTGTGCTGAAGACGAAGGTGGAGAATAATACAGTAATATCATGACTACTTGTGAGGCTTCATTTTTAACCCAATAAAGTTTTTGTGCCATTACTATAAATGTTAACTCAGTGGAAAAGGCAAATAGTATGTTAGTATTATCACAAAATTGGTTTTGACCTTGTAAAGCCCCTGTAATGCCCTCAGGTCCCCAGGGATCCACAAACCACATTATGAGAACTATCACTTAAAATTTAAATATATACCTACCTTATGATCCAGCAATTTCATTGCTACATATTTACACAAAAGAAATGAAAATGTATGTTGACCAAGATACTGTAAAGAAAATGTATAGCAACCTCATTTAAAATCGCTTAGAACTGGAAACAAACCAAATATCTATCAATAAGAGAGAAGATAGCCAAATCATATCTACATAGAATGAAATGACATTAGACAATAAAATATAAATAATTGCTAGATGCAACAACTGAATGTTTTTGCCTAAAATATTGTGTTAAGTGAGAAAATATATAAATTAGTAAATACTGTCTGGTTCCATTTACATAAAATTTAAATACAGGCAAAATTCATCTATGATGACAGAAGCCATAGTGTGCTTGGGGAGGTAGGACTGCAAGAGGCTGAAAGAAATGTTCTATATCTCATTTTGGGTATATATAATTTTCACACTTTAATGATTTGAATGGCTGTGATTGGTACATTTTACTGTATGTTGATCATATCTCAATGAAACAAAAATAAAATAACAGTTTTGAATCTTGAAATGAAAAAGAATATAGACTCCTTGAGTTCTTAGGTTATGCCTTCTGGACTTGCAAAACACAGAACTGAATAAACAATGGGCACTCAATAAATGCTTCATAAATGAATAAATGCATGCAAAAACAGAAATCATGTGAGTGTTCTGAATGATGGAAAGTTATGCAGCAACATAAAATCCCCAATTTAAAGGCAGTGGGGTCAAGCACTCGAGAGATGAAATGTGCTCATAATACATTTCTCATCTAGGTGATTTTTTTCTTAGTCTTGATTTCTCACTCCAACTCAAGGATACCCATATTTGGGGGCTGATTTTGGCACACAGTCTTTCTTGAGAATAAGAAATTGAAATTGAAAAATGCTAGCTCATTTCTCCTGTCACTTGAGTAGATAGCATATTACTGCAGGAACTGTACGGAGGCCCCATGTGGTTGGTTATGGTCTGCAGAGAGATAGAGAAGCATGGATCATATGCTCACAAGAAAGTCAAGAGAAGAAAGGAATCGGGCCCAGAGAGACACAGAACCCAAGTCACCTGGGTTCTGTCTCCTTTCCTTGTCCTAACTTCAGTTCTTATGCAGCACAACTTTACTTCCTGATGTCAGTTCTGAGATACCTTTGTTTCCATTTAACAAACACTCCCACTTAAACTAACACTCTCTCTCTCTCTCTCTCTCTCTCTCTCTCTCTCTCTTCTCTCTCTCCTCTCTCTCTCACACACACACTCACACACACACACACACACACACACAGAGTTAGGAATTAAACTCAGTTGCATGGGTTTCTGTTTTTAAGCATAGAGCCTTGACAAAGACATATGCAGGGAAAGGTCTTAACGCAATACAAGGATACTCTATCTTAAAAAGAGTAGGTATGAAGCTGCACAACTGATATTCTCCAGAGCATTTGAGATCTTGCTCCCTGGCATGTGTTGTCCGTTTTGCTAAAATAAACCCTTATAAAATTTCTAAAGAAAAATTTACAAAAAAAACTCCAAGTAGGTATTAGCGACTTTGCCAGATACTTCTAAACAGTAGCACCTTGTAAGGTTGCATTTTGTGTCTGTTTTTAACTAGGGCCATTAGACTCTAAAGGCACCCAGCATCGCACAAGAGGGCATTCGAAGTCATGGGACAAACATGCTGCATATCCCTGCAGTTCAAATTTACTAGATATTATGTAATTCAAAATACTTTTTATTAAATTAAACTAAGACTTTCCGTGAATCTTTAAGATAAAATAACAGACTTCAAAGAAATTTCCTGATTGTTGGCAGATTGCTTGAGGCAAAGTTTGAGGCAAAGTTTGAGTCTCATGGGGTCCCCCACTGCTCTTCCCTGTCATTAGGGGTTCTTTAGAAGAAAAGTTTGAACGATACTCATGCATTATAATATCAATAATCAGAACAGTCCACAAAGCAATTCTATTTCCCAACATGTATAATTTAGTCTCAGATTGTATTTACAACCCTCTCATTTTCTTCTTAAAAAAAAAAAAAAAAGGAGACAAATTGTCTGGAGGTCCATGATAGCTTCTGCACAACAGTCTACATTATTTGGTCCACTCCCATTTCACATATTCACATCACTGGATCCAAATTACTAGTATCGAAATGAATGGAATATTAATGGATGTAAACACTTCACACTAGAGTTTTGAAGTCTAAAAACAAGATCATTAATTTTATATCTAAACTGAAAGGCATTTTCAAATGAAGATTTTACTTAGAAGAGAGGTTAAATAAACTATGGGTTAAGACAATGGGAAGTCTAGAGTAAATCAGATAGGTAAGTCTTACTGGTATCAGTCCTATACATAGTACCGAGTTTTTTAAAAGAATGAGGAAAAAAATCACAGTGTAAGTCATGTAAAATCAATTAAAAAATACGAAACACTAAGTAATTCTATGTATTTTCCATGAGTATTTATTTATGAGTGTAAAACCTGTAGGAAAAGGTCTGGAAAGATCCAAACTGTGACAGTAGTTACCTTTGAGAGACTAGAAGAGGTCTAGTTTTTTATATCGTTAATATTCCTTTGCATGTGAACATGGTCTTCCCTTCTAAAAGTAATTATTGGCCAACCACACTGTTGAGAGAGAAAAAGAGACAGAGAGAGCAAGCATGATGCAATGTTGCTGCCTACAACACACAAGTCAAAAAATATAAACAAAAAAGGTATGATATTTCATTGCTTTTTTAAAACATGAAGAGAGTCTTTAATGATTTGCCTTTCTTATTTCTATTAAAAGTTTATTAATGTAAAATGTGTTTATATTCTAATAATGTTTTAACCTAAGTTTCTTAAAAGTAATTTGGTAAACCGTAAAACTGAGCTAAATCTAATAGACTAAAAGAAAAGATATTAAACTCTCTCCAGAGCAATGCCTGTTCTCAAACTCTTGGTTAAATGTCTATTAAAAGGCCAAAAAAATATGTAGTTGTCTCTTTATTACCATTACTTCCCACTTGACTTATGTAATAATTTCAGATATACTTTATTTTCAGTCTGGTTTCATTTTCTATTGGCACTGACTCCAAACAAGAGTTTTAATGTTCTCTGCTCAGTAACTCCCAACTTCTAGTTCTAAGTCAAAAGTTAATAACCTGTAAACAAAAACTAAAACATACTAGCCAAGTCTTTCTTAAAGGGATTTCTGGGTTTTGTTAGAGAATTGTAGGTTTGATGAATTTTATAGACAAAGTGAAAAATGGTTTAACTCTTTCTTCTTCAATTTATCTTATTCATCTTTTTATTTCCAGAGGAAACAGAAATGGAGCAGTGAGAGCCTTGTTCAGAGTCTCACAGTTCATTAGTGGTAGGGCAGGATCCAGACCCCGATTCCCAGTCTAAGATAGTCTTTCTACACTCCCTTGCCTCTGGGTAAAGCAAATTATTTGGGGTTTTATACATTGGATTTTGACATCTTTAAGTTGAAGCCTCATTAATTTTCTTGGAGGTCCTGGTGGGTTTCACACTTTTTCCATATTGATTGTATGAAGAATAACTATCGCTTCTCCTTTGTATAAACATCAAAATTTCATTTTATAAAAGCCCATCACTATCTTGGAGAAATATCAGTGGTGACAAAGGTAGTATTCAATGTTTTTTTTTTTTTTTTTTAATAAATTATGTCTGACTTCATAGTAAATGCCAAAAGAAGAGGAAATCAAAATTGACAATGTTAATTTTCATGGACATAGAAGAATATCCAACAAGAAGAATCAAAGTTTCAACACTCACTATAGTTATAAAATTCTAGGAGCACCTAAAGACAGCCATATCACAGAAACAATTCTTAATCTTATCAGATTTTAATATGTAAAAATCTACAGGAATATAATTTAAAACCTGCATGGGTGCTTGGCCAGGAAATTTTTCTTACCAAATGGACAGTCAGATTTTTGAAAGATATATTTTGTTATATATACGTTTTTTATTAAAATAAAGTTTATAATTTTGTTTTTTCTTTAAAAAAAGTAATATGCTTTTTAGAAAATTTGGGAAAATGCAATGTGTGTGTATGTATGTGCGTGTATATATACATATATATACATACACACATATAATTGATACACACTCTTCGTATATGCCAGGCATTGAGATCATGCACATATATTATTTTGTTCTTCACGATGACCTCATCAAATTTCTGCAGGATTTTGTAACTGAGGAAGAAAGAAAGAGGGGAAAATGACTTGCGTAAGGTCACATAGCTGATAAGCAGAGACACCAGGACTTGAATTCATGTCTTCTATCGGGTCCAAAGTTTTTTGTTTTTGTTTTTGTTTTTCCTTTTGCCTTGTTTCATCTGCTTGTCTTGGAACTTATGAGTCTTAGAACATGAAAAAAAAATCAAAGGTCCTAGAAATCTGAGCAATACCAACTACTAAAGCAAGATTGTTATTGCACTTCAATCTGGCATCTGTTTCCATCCAAAGTGTCATTTACTTACTGCTAATCTAACATATTCTCCACCTTACATGACCTCCTCTTGGTGGCGTTTGATGCTTCTTCATCTCCTAACTGAAACACTCTCACCTCCCCGCTTCCACAGCATTTCACTCTGCTGTTCGCTTCCTATTTCTCTGCCCATCCCTCCCTTCTTGCCATTTCCGGTTTCCCTTCTTCCATCCAATCGTCAGGTCTAGCACCTCTTTTCTATTCATACCCAAAGCTTTGATTTCCACTTCTCCTCATAGGCCCACTCAGGAGCGCTTATCTACATTCCAACATATATATTCAAACATATCTTTAAATCCAATTCAATGTCTCAAAGGTACCTCAGAATTCGGTGAGTCTCAAAAAATAAATAAATAAAATAAAAACAAAAAAAAGAAAAAAACGAAAAAACAAATTTGATATCGCACTTCTCCAAACTCTGTTTTTCAAAGCTTAACAAATTTGGTGAGCAGCAACTTCATCCTGTTTAGTTATACGAGGAGCTTGGCATTACCTTGAACACAAGCTTGCCAAACCCCCAGCTCTAATATTCTATCCATACCAAGCCCAATCAAGAATAGCTACCCTCCTTCCCTCCTGCTACCATCCTTGTCTAATCCATCTTTGTCTCTTGCCCAGGGACTTCCACTGCCTCCTAACTGATCTCCCAACAACATCCTAACTCATTTTCCACACAGTAATCGGTCATCATTTCACACTTTAGTGACTTGCTATTACCTAGGTCCTAAATCCTTATTATTGTCCTATAACGCTCAGCACGAGCTAGCTTCTACTTGCCTCTTGAGATTTCCTCTTGCTCTCTGTACTTCACTGCCCAGGTTTTTAATCTCTAGAAGCTGTGTTTCCCTTTGGCCAAAGGGATTTAGCAGATTCTATTCCCTCTATCTAGAATATCCCATTCCTCCCTATCACGATCACTCATCTAACACACACATAACACAACACACACACACACACACACACACACACACACACACACACACACACACACACACACACTACATACCCCATACTACACACCTTTTTCTACTTAACTCTTACCCTTTAGAATTGAGCGCAAGAAACAGTTCTTCAGGGAAGCCTTTTCCAACATCCCTACCCAATCCCTGACTCCGGCAGTTTCACTGATTATATACTTCCAGAGAATCATTCTCTGTTCCTTCAGAACACTTATTTCAGTTTATAATTATAGCTTCATTAGTGTGGTTATTTGTTTAATGTCCATTTCCTCTATGAATTAGGGGCTAAATCTGCAGGGCCTATAGAAGCACAAGGCATTGTAGGTAATCAATAAATACAAATGAATGAATCAATTTCTGCTTTAAAAAAGGATCCAATGTGAGAACAAGAAAAAAAGTACACCACTAAAAATGAAAAGGTTAATAGCTTCCAAAACTATTATTTTAAATAACTAACCTCCTTTTGGGTATTTTTATCACACTAATATTACTACATCTAAAAGCGGTCTATATCAGAAGCCAAAAACCATTTTGATTCTTTCTTGTCTCTGTATTGGCTGATCATGCTGCATTTATCTCCAGTATCCAGCCAGGGTCCCTTCACTTGCCTTCTCTCTAGCATCACTGAAATCACCCACTGTAAGGCACTACATACATCTCTTGCTGGTATTACTGCAATAATCTCTTAACTAATCTTTCTACTTTCTCCCTTGTTCTCCTAAAATCATTTCTTTCCTCGGAAGCTAGAATGATTATTGAGAAGGAGTAAATCGGATCGCTTCAATTCCCTGTCTAGAAATCTACTATTTAAAAAAATCTCTTCCAACACTTATTCTCCATAATGTCCCCATTTTATTCCTCTTATCACCATGTGACATCGTTTGTTTTCTGTCTGGCTCTGAGAAGAACGTGAACTGTCAGGGCAAGCAACTCCTATATGCACCTACTACGCCGGGCACAAAGTGAGGGCTAAAAAACTATTGTTAAACTGTTGAATGCATGGTGACTATAATCTATTTTGCCAAAATCCTCTTTTGGAACAATTCTGAAGAGCTTACTTATTGAATAAAGTTGAGCTCCTTTTTACCCCGAGTCTCACCCTAAGCTTCAAAAACCAGAGAAAGCTCAAGAAGGGGCCAAGAAATGACTTCTAATGATTAGGCCCCCAAAGAATGCTTATTATATCTTGAATAAAATCTACTTAACAATTCACGACTTTCAGAATTCATATAAAAGAGAGCTAATGTGATCCTCTAATTTCTTGCTCTTTCCAGTCCTAAAAGCTAAGTGTGGCTAACAGGGCAACAGGGTAATAATCTTCGTTCTCTCTTCCTCTTTTCAAAATTGCTTACAAAGTGCTTCAAATGAAAAGAGTCCCACTGGTGCCCCAGGACGTCAAGTCTAAGTGGTGCTTTTTTTGTTTATGCTAATTAAGTAGGTTGCAGACTGGTTACTTAGCAATATCCTTCATTGAGATGCTCAGTGCTGGGAGCTTAATTATATGTTTTAGGCCTAAAGTGGTCATTATTAAGATGTGAGCAGCCGATATCCATGGATTGGATGCTATTATTAGTGTTTCTGGGGGTCTGGCATGATAAAACTCTTGCAACATGCAAAATCATTTATGGAAACGTGTGCTAAATTGTACTGTGATGTTTCACTACTTAGTGGCTTAAATTGAGCACCAAAAAAAGGCTTTTTTTTTTTTTTAAATAAAGTTAATTTAAATATATTTGCATCTTTAAATGTATTGGAATATAGTGATACTCCATCCTGAGTTTGAAAAACTTCTCCTAGCTTTAGCATATCCCTTGTTTATATGAAACTATTTTCACACTTGCCTTCGACTTGTGCAAATAACGACTGCCTAAATCAATCTGCTCAGCATACATGAAAGAACAACTTCATTAAAAATCAAATTTCTCATGGGCTTTAATGAAACCCATCAATATTGTATGCTGGGGGGAATCTATAACCCTATTTTTTTTTCCAAATGGAAAACTATTGATTTTTTTCAACAGAATTTTACTGTTTTAAGAGTTATTTTCCCTCTCATATACTACTCTCCTGCCACTATCTTTGTGGCAGAGGTGAAAATGTGTTTTTATGCAAGCTGATGAGAGAGTGCTCCATGGAAGCAGAACAAACAAATGTAAACAACATAAAATATTTAGATCACAGAAACATTAAGAGCAATTTTGGTGATGGGCATAAATTATGTTTAGTGGATGGATCATCTATGTAACAGCAAGCAGCTAGCTGATAATTTTCTGATGTCTTATAGACAACAGAAATAAACTACAATTCAGAATAAAAAGCTAGAAATTTGGCATTTTGGAAAGTCAGCCACCATTTAAATGCATCAGATATAAACATATTACAATCTGCATCCTGTCACTGTGGTTGTGAGTGTGGTTTGCATTTTTCCTCGAGCTTAATTGATCAATACCCATTTTGTCTCACATTAATGAAACCTCTAAATATTTAACTTGAAGATGTGTAGCAACTCTTTTTCTTGAAAACTGATGGAAGATACACATTTGGTTCACCATTGTTTCCCCAATGACAGTGACAGCCAGTTGCTAACATCAGGGGTGGAGACAGATGAGAGGCATATGTCTATACTGGGAGGCTAGCTAGTTAAATAATAAGTACTGTATAAAAAAAGACATCAAGTCTCTTCTCTGACATTTGCTTCATTCACACTGCTTCTTCCAGTACATTTTCATCAATTTTAACAATTTTCCTATCATTATATTACCTTTAAAAATGTCGATGATAATACATAAAGAAAAAGTCAAATACTTATTCTTTCTTGTTTGAATGGCACCTCAGGATAATCAAATAGTTGTTCAGGGAAAGCTATTCTTTAGAGAAAAATCCCAGCTAATAAATAAATGAGGAAAAAAGAATTTGATTACTACCTTTTACATTCCCTATTGAAATAATGGATCCAGGCAATAATAATCAATTGCTTACAAAACCATAAGGTAAAACCTTATGGAGAGTTTTATAATGGATGGACTGAACTGATAACACAAGAACCCAATGATTATCTTAAAAGTCAGACAACCAGATATTATGTATCCTCTAATGTAGAGCAATAAGAAAAATATGAACCACCTTCAAAATAAGCCACAAACTCGAACCTCAATCTGATAAAGCCTCTAGACTAAAGGGCAGTTTATAGGAAACACAAGTGATAACAAGCACATTAAATAACACCATGGGGATGGAACCCACATCAATTCAGAAGGTGAGAAATTCTAGCACACAACAAATATTTAAAAAAAAAAATAGAAAACCATTACAAATGACATGATAACTAAAAAATATATTAACCAATTGCCATGTGTGGGCCTTAATTATTTTGAACAAGTCAACTGCAAAAATCATTATGAGACAGAGAAATTAACACTGACTGTTTACTTCAAAAATGAGAATTATCACCTTTTTTTAAGGTGTGTTAGTGGTATTATGGTTATACCTGAAAAACTCACTAGAGATGTTATCACACAGGGATATACACCAGAATGTTTTTGATGATATTGTGTCTTGATCTTGCTTTTAAATAACTTCTTTTTTTGTGGGGGCGGGGAAGATGAGGTTTAGATGAAATAAGATTGGCCATGTGTTGATAATTGTCGAGTTCCAATGGTGGATGCATGGGTTTCATTATACCACTCTCTGAACTTACGATTGAAGCTCTCCCTAAGTTTAAAATAAGAGATTGTTGCAGTTTCACAATTACGAAGGACAATCTGTTTCATGCTAATATTTATAACTCTCAATACCTAATAATCGGGCTATTAAAATCTTCATTAAGTTATTCTGGTTTTTAAAAATTTTTATATTTTACTTTATTTAAAGTTGAAACAATCTCAAATTTACAGAAGTATTGCCAATACGGAAAAAAACAACCTAAAAAATAAAACAAAACTACTGAACCCCATCCTTTGAAGTAAAGTTGCCAACTCAATATCCTATTACTATGGAGTACTTTTGAGTGTATTTCCCACACATTGTTCTATTACATTCTATTACATAAGGATATTCTAAAATTTGGCAAGGATCCACTAAAATCAGGACATTAGCATTGATACATTACTACTCATTTTTTTTTTTTATAGCAAAAGAACTCTGTTATTATGTGTTGTTAATATTCTTCAATCTGATATAGTTTCTCTGTTTTTCATTGACACGGAATCTTTTGAAAACTACATTGTTTAATTTGAATTTGGTTTTATTTGATTGATTAAAGTCTGCATCTTTGGCAGTAATATTACAGAAATGATGCTCTGTTCTTATTGCATCCTGCCAGGTGATACACAATTTCGGTTCGTCCCATTACTAATGGTGGTCACTTGGCTGATTTAATAAGGGTGATTTCTGCCAGTCTTCTCCACTAAAGAGTGACTCCTTTAGAATCAATAAGTAGTTTAGGGGAGAGATATTATGATTATAAATATTCTGTTCCTCATTAATCTTCAAATGTGATAAATTACTCATCTATATGGGCTCGTGTGTGTGTGTGTGTGTGTGTGTGTGTGTGTGTGTGTTTTAATTCAATGGATTATAACCCATTACTGGTATTTATTTTGTTGATATTATCCCAGATTTGAGCTAGGCTCTGTGTTTATTTTTGTCATTTCTCTATCATTTGACCACTAGCTTGCTCTACAAAACAAGATGTTTGACGTACCTTATACTTTCCTTGCTCTAGACTTAGAATCAGCCATTTCCTCACGGAACTCTAGTTCTTTTAGCAAAGAATGGTATGGAGAAGCCAAGACTGGGGTGATATGTGTCTAGTGCTGCTGGTGTATCTTTGCTTCTAGGCCATCTCAAGAGGCAGAGATAGGAAATGCATGAATATTTATTTATATGTTATTTCTTTTGTTTTCATTGCTATGTATATATACACACGCACATAAACATAGCATAAATTATAGCATTACAGTCAATTCTAATCTAATGCCAATAGGTTTTGCCTCTGACAGTAAAAAATGTGTCTTATTTATCTTAATGTGTTCACTTCTTTAATAATTTCCCTGAACGTAACCTTTCTCTCATCACTTCCACAACTCTATCCGACATGTGGATGAGCTCCTCACCCTGCTAGAGCTTTCCTGGTTCCCCACCTCACTTTGCAAGTGCCACTGCACCACATGAATGTCCTCCTTACTGCACGTGAGCACCGACACCTGGGCATGGGTATCCTTCCCAGCTGTCTTGGGCCCTGACTCCCCATTCTGAGCCACATTCCTACACAGGTACACTCTTCTCACCTTGCTAGGGCTCCGTATCCCATACCAGCTGCCCCTTGGTATGGACACAGTTCTCACCCTGCTGGGGTTCTAACACCTGCTCATGGACTACCCTCACACATGGTCAGTCACTCTCTTCACCCTCCCCACATGGAAGGCCACCGATGTGAACTCCCCCTTTATCTTGCTCACCACACCAGGCCCTCTCTTCATGGGGACAACCTTCTCACCTTGCTTCTGCTCCTACCTCGCCACCCTCATCACCCTATGTGCACACTTCCCTCTTGCCTCTTAGGCTCTGACATCCTGTCGGAATCACCCCTCACACTGGCCCAATATAAACTTCCTTCTCATCCTCTTAAGCCTCAACACCATATGTGAGGCAGTCTTTCTACTCAGTGCCCTCTACAGCCTGCTTGATTCTGACACCCTGCACTGGGTAACCCTCCTGCACGAAGTCCCTCCTAACTCTGCTTGGCTTTTCATTAAATGTTTTATGCACCATAATTGGAGTATTACTCAGCCATAAAAAAGAATACCCTGCCACTAGTGATGACATGGATGGACCTTGAGGATATGATGCTAAGTGAAATAAATCAGACAGAGAAAGACAAACACTGTATGATCTCATTTATATGTGGAATTTAAAAAAGCCAAATTCATGGAAATAGAGAAAAGAATGGTGGTTGCCAGAAGCTTGAGCATGGGGGAAGTGGGAGATGTTGGTCAAAGAATACAACATCAAGTTATAAGATGAATAAGTTCCAGAGATCTAATCTAATGTACAGCATGGTGGTTATCAATAACAATACTATTATAGACTTGCAAGTTGTTGAGAGTAAATCTTAAATGCTTTCACCACACCCACAAATAATAATTATGAGTGGATAGAGGTGTTAACTAATCTTATTGTGGTAATCATTTCACTATACACACACACATATAAAATCATTACATTGTATACCTTAAGCTTCCTACATGTCAATAATAACTCAATTAAACTGGAAGAATATTTTAAATAATTGCAGATTCACACACACTTGTATAAAAAATGATAGAGATTCCATATATCTTTTACTCAATTTGCCCTAAATGTAACATCTTATAAATCTATCACAAGATTGACATTAATGTAATCCACTGATCTTGTTCTGATGTTCCAAATTTTACATTCATTTGTGTGTATGTGTATTTAGCTCCATGCTACTTAATCACATGTATAGTTTTCTGTAAGCACCGCCGCAGTCAGTATGCAGAACAGTCCCATCTACAAGGGTCCTCCATGTTGCCCTTTCATAACCACATGCCTCTTCCTCCCCTCATCGCTATCCCAATCCTCCAGTCCTTGGTAACCACTAATCTGACCTCCAGTTCCGTAATTTTGTTCCGTGAAGTATGTTATAGAAATGGCATCATAAAGTGTGTGGCCACTCGGCATTGGCTTTGTTTACGCAGCCCAATTCTCTGGAGATCCATCTGAGTTGATGCACATATCAATAGTTCCTTTTTATTACTGAGTGGTATTCCTAAGCATGAATGTACCACGGTTTGTTTAACCATTCACCTGTTGAATATCTGCACTGCTTTTAGGTTTCAGCTATTATGAATAAAGCTGCTATGAACATTTAATATATAGGCTTTTTATGTGCACACTCTACTTTGCTTCTAACATCCTGCAAAGGCCTATGTTCCTACACAGCATCAAGTAGGCACTCAGTGAATGTCTGTGAATGAGTGATGGCACGCACATTAGAGAATTTGCTTCCTCGACAAAGCTGATATTTCTTAATTTAGTAATTGTTGAATGTTAAGTCCTTAGGTTAGGAGTAAGAACAAATAATGCCACAAAAGAGAGAAGAATGGAAGAAAATGCTAGGGAACTCCTTAAAGAAGAAAAAGTTGGAATTGACTCATGGTTCTACCCTAATTTCTTTCCTTCCACTGTCTATACCTCACATCCCATGCCTACATGATACCTAAGCGCCCTCAATGAGTCAGTCACGCTCCATGTCAACATGGTGAGGAAGAAATGTGTGCTCTACCTTACCTTCTTAACAAAGCTTTCTGTAATTATGGAATTAAGTTGAATCTCTGGAAATCAATGTGCTGAATGTTTAATTTTTCAGTATATTCATTAGCTAAATAATGAAGGATCCCTTAGGCCCCTCCTTCCCCCCAATATTTTGGTCTCACTATGAATTTACAATGGCCAGTTAGCTATAAATTTATCAGGGTGGCTGAGCTAAATGTCTATTTTTCACCTGTTTCAAACTTCTAACTTTCTTTCTGAATCTCAATTTCTCAATAGTTTTTAAGTAACTGGATAAGTTAACCCTTAAATACAATTGACTATCTTCTACATATTTGCTCTGCTTCTCACAGCTTAACAGCTTGAACTGTCAAATTTATTTTAAGGTGATTTTCTTGATAGCTTTTAAAGAAATAACTATCGAGTATATTAACCTAGAGCCAACAACTCTCATCTAATAGAAAATTATTCTCCGAATTTTCAAATACTGATATCTACCAGGGCTTCTCAACATATCTGTGGTGAAGGATTAGTGATTTACTGTTGTTTGTTTTTTTTAATTAACCTGCTACTTATTAATATTTTGTAAAATATAATAAATATGAATAAAGAAATTAAAAATTTAAAGGTAAGACAAAACAAAGCCATACAAAATACAAGCCTCAATTTTTTATTAGATTAAACAAACAAAAAGCATTCTATAAAATTGGTCTAGAATTTTCTAAGCCCTTACTGTCATCTTTGGTTCTTCTCACAGGTAAGTAACAAACACTGCAGCCTGGCACCAGTCTGCAGACTGCATTTTGAATGGCACGCTGGACCCACCTCACACCTAGTTATATCTTGGTTTTTTTCTCATTCTCTACAAATTTGTGCATTTATATCTATCTCTAGGGACCTTACATGCTCTTTGAGGTCAGAGATAATGTTTTCTATTTTGTTAGCACTTCCCAAAGCATTCAGCCTGATAGAGCACAATAAATTCTTATTGATCAGCAGAAAACAGCTTATTCTATTCCTTTGATTCTCTCCTCTGTTTTTTTTCCCCACTGCATTCTATGTTTGAACATAATTCATTTTATGTCTTCTTTGGCATAAATTGCAAATTGGTAGCCTACAGGCTAAATGTGGACAATTAATGAGCTTTGTTTGTCCCACAGAATCTATTAAAAATCAGCCTTTAACTTATTTAAAAACAAAAAACAAGAAACATGGCAACCCTGGGCCCACATTCACATGCAGCAGTAGCATGGCCCTCTCAATGGGTGATGGGTGAGCCTCTGAGTTCCCACAGCCCTTACTTGGTTGATCCATTATTTACCTTACCTGCATGGAAACTTTAGCCCTTTGAAATTACAACCACTAATCTAGATTAACAAATCAAGGTCAACGAACCTCATAGAACACAGAAAAATGCACAAACAAAAGAGCTAAAAACACTGTCATAGGAGCTTATGTTTTTCTCACACTGTATAGGTCTAAAACATTTTGTTAACCCATTTAAATCTCACAAACCTCATAAGAGAGACTGGATAAAATAATTGTTCCCATTTACAAATGAGAAAACCAAGGTTCGGAGGATAAGTAACTTTCTTCAGGCTCCACACCAAGTAGGCGATCAAGCCTGGACTAGAGGCCAGGGTCTCTGTGAAGAGGCATATCACATACTTATGAACAAGTTTTGTTGTTTTTATTTCCTAAGCATTTTTTATACACACAAAGAAAACCAAGATTCTTTTCTTCTGATGTAGAAAATATATGTTCATATTCGTTCACTCAAATTTCACAGTGCATCTATGATAGTTTTTTTTTTTTAGCTTCACATTAATAGTTTCTTTTTAACAAGTTCTCATCTACTACTTTGTTCTGTACTGCTCCGCACTGCACTAACCAAGCCTGATCCTTTATTTCCAAATCAAAGATGTTCCATTGGGCCAAGATCCAAACTGCAATGGTTCCAGGAAAGAGGTCTTCAAAAGAGGCCTCACATTCTCATTTTTTGTTGAAAAATTTTCTAGACTACCATTCAGAATGCCTTTGGTCCTTACGAGTCAAACTCCAGTATCTCACTCAGAAGCTCCAGGAGAGACTGTTTAGGTATTCTTCCATAAGCCTAATGTCATAGCTAAAGAAGCAACTACTAACTTCCATTAATAATTCTCCAGCATAGACAGTAGGACACTCGTGTTTTGGGATCATAACACAGGGACAATCAAATCTTGGCTTCCTGTTGCCCTGGGGATCGGTTAGCCTGTGGAGAAACCTAGATCTGCATATTTATTATAGAGGAGTGCTATTCAATAGAGTAGCAACATGTGGCTATTTAAATTTAAATTGATTAGAATCAATCAATTGATTAGATAACATTAAAAATTCACTTCCTAGCTACATTTCAAAGACTCAGGAACCACAGGGGCAATATCACATAAAGTCCAGCCTTAGCTAGATTCACAGGGGGAGAGCTTGAGCCACTGAGGGCAGCCTTATGTAGTCCTTATGTGGTAGGGTTCAATTCCAAAAGTCTAAGGCAGTCGACCAGAGGCTGGGGCCGCTGTGAGCCATCAGCCACTGACACGGCTGGGAGATGGATGGCCTATCCAATGAAGAGGACATAGGCTCCGATACTATACACTGCAGGAGGTTGTGGGTTTTACTATTTCAACAGATAAAATCTAACAAAAATGTAAACGCACACATACAAAATTAAGCAGGGAAAATCATTCATCTTATTCTTTATTAGCCTTTCAAAACTTCCACCCTTGGGGAATTTACTAGTTTTTAACTTCCCACTTGGCTATAATCCCCTTGAGGGTAGGAGCTATAACTTATTTTATACACCTCTAGTATCTGGCACTTGTTAGGCGTTCAGTAAGCATTTATGAAATGAGTGTTTTTAAAACTATTTTTTAAATCATTAAAGTGAACACAGATCCTGTTTTGCCACCTCTATTCTAGTTTATGCCAGTTATTCTAACATATTTATTAATAGAATCCTCCCTCTCAAGTGTCCCAGTTTGTTTCATAAATTATATGGTCACTCCAGCTTAAAAGACACAGAGATAGACACACACCACACACCACACACCACACACCACACACACAGTACCAGGAGATCAATAAGAACAGACTGAGTGACTGTGACTTCAGTGGTTACTTCAGTTAATTCTTTCAGTGTACCCATATGTCTGACATTTGATCTAACACTTCAGGTGCTCCCTTTAGAAACAAAATATCAATATTTTATTTAAAAACTTTTTTTTGTTGTTTAAAATTCTAGATCGAATGTGCATTACCCTACCAGTCATAACCCGTTTCTTTGGTGTCGGGAGGGGGAGCATTAAAAATAAATGTATATAAAACTAGTAGCATATACCTGTAATTGAGCTGAATGTATAAAATGACCAGTTGATACTATTAACTGTAGGTGGTAACAAAGTTAACTGTTGCAGACTGAGAACTCACTAGAGTTGAAATTATTGTTCTTCTGCTAAACCCAAAGGTATAATACTATGGATTAAATGAAGTTTGTCTTGAGTGTATAATAAGGGACATACTGTGATCTTGTCTCACTCCCAAGTTTAGTGAATTCTGAGAAAAAAAATTACCCATAACATATTTTGATCAATTCATGATCTGTTAATATCTGGGTGAGGGTGAGGAAGAACAGGAAAGAACTTACTTCTAAAAATAATATTAATCAGACATCTCCCTTTTAATTGTTTTTCTAAAGTAATTTTTTTAAAAAAAATAAAAAGGTCACTGGGTATATTCCAGTATCAACAAGAACATATGTTTTTTCCAAGAGAGAAAAAGTTCACAACATATTTCTATCTTATGCACTAAATTATATATAGTTTATTTCAAGAATCGTTTGATGAGAAGGTAAGGTAAAATAAACTGATTTCATGAAAATCTCCTCTAGACTTCCCAATTTCCATCATAAAAGAAAGAGGATAATTAAACTCTAAGGTTTATTTTAAATGTTAGAAAAATAAAATACTTCACACAAAACAGTATCCAATTGTAATCTTGTTATTTGAAGTACATCCAACTTTCTAATGATTCATATTAATAGATTCATATTAATCAAAATCCCTAAGACTCTAAATTATTTAATTACAGTGGTTTTAACTGGAGTACAGACTGTGTTGTATTTTAACCCAAAACACCTGTAGGGGAGGGAAGAAAAAAACAGCTGCTTCTTTCATTAAGAAATAAAGTTAATTCATAATCAATAGAAGAACAACTCTATCTCTAACCAAATTCTGAACTACATTTGTGCTCAGCAGACACGTGGCTAATGGAAACATATCTAGGTCTGCATATTTCTTGAGTCCCATTTCCTACTGCTTTGTTGGCAAGTAGCTTGTAGAAGTGACAAGGAAAACCAAAGGAAAACCCATCTGCTCTTGTATCAGGTCTCCTTTGGTTGCAAGTGACATAAGGCCCGAGTACTGTGTTGACCCAAGGGATCATATGCTAATAGCCCTACCTGATCCTTCTCTTAGCTTGGTTCCATTCCAAATGTCATTACACTTAAATTCCATGTGAGAGCACTGTGGCTTCCAGAAGCACCATAATATATATAACATTTGCCCAGGTATAAATCTAGCAGATATGTATGAGTTCTCAGATAAGTTCTCTAGCAAGAATCTTGTGATTGTCTGTGATTAACCACAGACCTGTCTATGAGCCAATCACTCAAACAAAGAGAATTAAATGCTGTGATTGTGACTGTCTCTTGAACACAACTTTGTTCATCAACAGATTTAGCTGAAGTGAAAATCCATATGCAGCATAACTAACAGGCAAGCTGTGGTTACAGCATTCCCAGTATGATGTTTAATTACAGGAAGGTATAGGAGCTTTCAAGTATAACATTCATTACTCAGTTTTATTATACTTTATTGCAAAGATATTGTCTTTCTCTGGATAAAATCTGGAGCAAATCTTGGCATTTTACACAGGCAATGGATTTAGCCTATGTTCATTTTTCTTATGCAGTACTTTTCTGTTTGGCTACAAATTTTATCATAGTTCCATTAGGACAGGTAAAATAAATTGTAATTTAACAAGCTTTCTCTGGTTTCTTCTTGTCAAGAAAATATACATATTATCCTCCAAAGAGGAAAATCTATGCATCAAAAAAATCCTTTCGGCCAATCCCATACCAGCTCTTTATCTCCACCTACCATACAAGTGAGATGAGATAAAAGGCATTTGTTTTATATGTCTATATATAAAAATAGAATTTCTGTATCTTTGTCTCCATTCTTTTCTGATGGGATAAATGGTCCTTTTAATGGTTGGAAAATCACTGGAGAGCTAGCAGAATGTACAGGAAGAACTCTACACAATATTACTCTATAAATATACATGGAGTGAATTGTGGATAAGGGCATGTATAGTCCCAGAACTGCCTGAAATAAAATGTGATGTGTTTATTACAGAAGATACTAATAGGCATGCTAACATACTCAGAAGGGGCTACAATTCCACTAAGATTTCATGGTCTGCCAAATCATTCCAGGTTTGAAATAAGTAGAGTCTCAATGATACATGTTGTATATGTCAGTCATAACACTGCTTGTATAAGTTAAAGAAACACAGTTTGTTGCCATTAATTTCTCAGAGAAGCAGAGTCAATAACATTAAATCATCAGATGGAACGTGAACGGCTCACCAATGTAAGACAGGTTGTTAAGACTGTGGCCCCGAGAGAGGTAAAAAGAATCCATGGGTAAATACACAGATTAATGGGATTTTGCCTCAATATCAGGCAGCTGCCCAATAGTTGGAACTGAGGATGAAATAGCTTTTAGAAGCAGATATCGGAAGTGTCTAAGCAAAGATTTTCACTCATTAGGTAGGGGCTTTATCTAAGAGGGTTCTAACCCATGTCATTACTGACTTTAAAAAGTCATAAAGATTTAACTGAAGTTAGTTGTAGCAAAGCCAGAGGGTGTTAAATGGGGACTTATGGAGGATTCAAAGGGAATTTCTGGGCACATTTATCTACTTTTGATGTAGGCTACGCTGGCTCTACTTGTGGTTTTCATTTTCTTTGCTAGAATCTCTTGAATTACCTAGCCTGTTCTTATTAGCCAAGATTGGGGGACTTATTTTTTCTGTCGCCCTGTCTAATGCTCTAATGGCTACTTATACTGCCTCTAAGAAACACTCTTAAAGCTACTGATAGAGCCTCTGAGGGTCATTACTGAAGCTATATCTCAAGCTGTCTTAATCAATTTATGTCAAAAAAAAAAAAAAAGACAGGTTTTTCCCGCCCCACCACAGGGCAGAAAGCTCAGGCTGTGTGAGGGGCAGTGCAGTGATCCATGAGAACCAGAACTCGGAAGAGGAAAATAATCAAGTCTTACAGCAATTTTTCCTTCTCCCTTATTGGTATGTCTATATGGTACATGAGTCCTGCTCCCACCAAAGAGGAGTAAGCTTATAGTTTGGGTTATCATAGTACCAACCTCTTTCCAACTCTCTATAAATCTATAGCTCTAGTACCTTATCCTACGGCTCTAATTTCTAACAGTCCAAATTATCAAGATAATCTGAGTAGTTTATCCTGGATCAGTAAATCCTCTGGTCCAATAAACTTTTCCAGGGTTATGTTGTATTTAACTCTATTAATAGGTTGCCAGGACCCACCTTTTAACAAGACATGTAAGGGCTCGTCCATGGATGGGACCCAAGCTACATCAATTACTGCAAATTCTGACCATCAGCAACTACCTACTAGATTTTCCTCCTTAAATATCATGGTAGCCTCTCAAACTCATGCCCCAAACCAGATTTATCATCCTTCCTTTCCTTACTTTTTCCTAAGCTTTCTCTTTCGAAAGAATCCTCCTTCTAGTCTCAATACTACTCAAAACTTCAAATCCAGCTTAACTTCTGTTTTTCTCAATCTTTGTTTAGGTGGGAGAAATTGTACACAGATGATTATTTTGGTGCAATGGATATTAAAAAGTATACGCACGCACACACACACATATACACACACTTTAGGGAATGTTTGCATATCCAAATATGTTGTATGATCATTAGGAATACTGACGATACAGGTGATAATACTGATTATGGGCTTACAGAACTGTTCTGGGCTTAGAGAACTCATTTATTTCACCACTATTTACTATGTCCATACTACATGCTCAGCACTGTGCGAGGCATGGACATAAAACAAGTGAATGTTGCTGCTTATATTCTTATTCCAATACTTGCATACAAAATAAGTTCAAATAAATGTCCTATATATCCAACACTTCATTTCTTTCCCCTATAAAAGTAGAAATCATGCAACTATGTAAATCATCACATGGTACAAACGCTGTTCCCCTTCTGCAAAATTGGGGCAAACTCTTAAGTAAAAACTGAGGGGGTGTCTCCTAGATTTCCAGTTTTCTTAGATCATCTGTGCTATCCTCCTTGTTTCTGAGTCTAAATCAAAAATTCTAAATCGAAAATAACTACTTTAGTAAATATTGATTCTTAATCTTTTTATTTCAGTGGACATTTTAAAGGTACTATTGAAAGAGTCAAAAATCAAATTGTAGTTTACAACTATGGGCAAAATTGGCATTCAATCTCTTAACAAATTGTTTATTTCTGAGCTAGCAGCAGCAGCAAGCACTAAGGATGCTGAATAAGTGTCCCGAAGACAAAATCGAGGGAGACACAAAATTCCATTTCATGGTACTGCGTATTCTTCCTCTTGAGATTCTCAAATGGCAGTGTGCAATTTTAAGTATCTTACTGGGATAAATGATTGTAATTAAAATAATAATAATAATAAAAATAATCAGTCTTTTCGACAGACTGGTCATAAAAGATTTTCTGTAAGTAGCTTCGTGTGTTTGGCAAACACCCTATTAATCTTCACAGGACACCAATTATTTTTATGTATATTAAGAAACTAATATTTCGAGGTAGCTTGATAGCTAGATTTCTTATCACCAAGAAATATTTTCAGTCAAGAAGCACTTCTTGGATACTAAAGTTTAACTAACTCTGAACTCTGAAACACCAAGGGAAAAAAGAAAATTTCAAACTCAGGGCCCCTTTGACACTTGGGTAGTGCTGCCTTGGTTTCTAGCAGCTTTAATAGACATGGATTGGCTCTCAGCAACGTGCTCAGTGACAAAGGCATTTTAATTCTCATTTCAGAGATGATAAAAATAGGTGCAAAGAGGTTAAGCGACTTGCCCACAATAAATGAAAGAGCCTAACATAAAATACACCTGATCCTTATTATCCTTATTCTCTGGTATGAATAACTCAAGAGATTTCTTCTACAAAGAGCTGAAGTCGTGAGGGTGTTTTGTTTTTTGTTTTATTTTTCCTTGATAACCTTTCCCTCATTGCTCCTTCTTTTGTTCATGGACTAATCACTTTAAGAACTACTGGTTCTTATAAAACTGCCATTTCAGAAATTGAAAATGTAGCCAATCAGAACTAAAACATAACTTGGAAATAAATCTCACTGGGGTATAGTTGTTGTTAATGATGATGATGTTAGGGTGGAACACAAAAAAATTTATCTGTGCTTTTGTTTCCATGCTTGTTTTTTTTTTTTTTTTTGGTCTCAAATATCTTCTCCTTTTTGTCTGGGTCACTCCCCTTCATGCTTTGTGCACTTCTAAGGCTAATTGAAGAATAATGGTTTTGCCTCTAGGGTAGGTCAGGATCAGAAAGTTAATTATGAGATAGGCTGCCAAGGTCTGAGGAGAATGGGCCTGGGTCTGAGAAACGAAGATCGAATCTTGGATCTACCATTTATTTACTGGCTTTGTGACCTTGAGCAAGGGTCTCTACCTTCTTAAACCTAGATGCTGCCGTCTATATACCAGGGGGTGAAAATTGTACCTATGTGGACAAAATAAAATTGTGTATATTAAACACTTAGCACAATACCTATTACACAGTAAATGAGCCATCAACATATGAGACCTGTTGTATTATTAACACAAATCCATAATTTCTCTATGTTCTCATTTGTTACAAAAGGCAAGTGTAAGTAAAAGACGACATAGGTCATAATTGGATTCCTTAATTTATGGGTCAATATTAATTTTACCTTATTAGATGCATATCTTAACACATATGCTGATTTATTTAGAAAGATAGACCCTGTTGTAATTACTGTTCCATTTGTGGTTGTCTTTGGACAGAAAGCAATTGTCACACAATCTATACCCTGCTGTTGTCATGTTAGCAACAAGACAGTAATGTCATTTAGGATCCCCCTCTGCATTCAATCTGTCATCACATCCTGCTGTTTATTTTTCTACTGCATTGCTAATGTCATCCCCATGCTCTCCATTCCAGTGGACATAGCATTCCAGCTCCGGTCGTCACAAATTCAAGCTAGATCCAATCTATTCCTTATGATTCTACCTCATTTACATCAGCTGTTTTCTTAAGAAATCAGCAGGTCCAAAGTCTTGCCAAATTTCTGGAATCTTGCCCTAAGAACTTCCAACCCAAACCATGAGCAACAGAAAACGTGTACTTACTTCTCCTAACAGTCTCATTTTGGAATTCTATGTGTCATTCTCCCTTGTTACACCAGGCCAATACTACTCAGTTTGCTTACATCACAGAAGGCTTCTTTATTTGAAGAGAGGGCTTTCCACGCTATATTATAGATCTATCATAGCATCTAGTATCTAGATACTCGTATCATGCTGACTACCCAACCAGCAATCTCCACTGATCATTTGAGAGAATTCCATCTCTTCAGAGTTAATCTAATTGAATTTTCATAATTCTGGATCATGAATTCTATTAGTTTCAGTTCATTCAAAGAGTCAAAACTCCTTATGTCTTATGAAATATATAAATTCTTTCTTCCTCATCTGATACATTCAAGCTAGGAATAAAATACCTATTGCCAATCTCTTACTCCCCTTTACGACTTCCAAATGTAAGGCCTACTTTCATATTTATCATAATTATTTTATTCACATTAAGAGCAGTAAATCTCAATAGTAGTATATGGTGGGAGAATTGAGGGTTGAATAGGGAGACATTAGAACTGTCAAAGTAGAGAAATTCCATTTAAAAAAAAAATAAGTAAAACATTATTGATAAGAAAGATCACCTGAATGGCACTTTATCTTTGACACTATGTAGAAAAGAATATTTTCAGGAATTAGATGGGCCCAACAGTTTCTTCTGATGTAAATTTTTGAAAAATTATGTATCTTTAAAAGTCAAAAATCTCTATTTAAATCTTGCTTTTAGTATGTATTTTAAAAATATGTTATTTACTTTGAAATTTCAAATAACATTAAAGGAGAGCATTCCATTTTTCAGACAACTAGGGAGGATGTAGAATTTGTAAAAACTTCAGAATAACAAGTCCAGAATGAATCCTATCTCAAAAGCTAACCACTTTACTTCATTCAAGGGCTCTTCTACCTGAAATTTTTGATCACCAAAAAGACCAAATGTACCTCCCTAACCACAGTATAATGTCCAAGAAGAACCAATGAAAGATGATGAGTTTAGAATTTGTAAATACTTGCCCTTGCCCTTCCTCTCCTCTAAAAGAAAATATTAACAAATAGAGCAACTAGCATAAAGTGGAATCTCTGTATGTAGGACTTTCCAAAGGCAGGAATTATTGGTGTTTTCCACTTTGCCTCCATCAATCAAAACTTGCAAAATATTTGAAATTGAACATGTGGAATCTTAGTGGTGGACAGAAATTTAGAAATCCTCTAGCTCAATACCTGTTCCCATGAGCACATTTTCTACTTGACTTTTGTCTGAAGTCTGAGGTCAATCATTTTGAATGAAAGGGAGTTCATTACTTCTAGAAGAAGCGTCTCAATTTTTTTTTTTTTTTTAACAAAGGAGAACTGAAAATTTCCTGCTTGCAACATCTACAGATTGGTCCTAGTTGTGCCATAAGGAGCCACACAGAATAAGCTTAATCATTTCAACATGATAGATTCTCAAATCTTTCTAGTTCACACAGCCTTCAAAGTCTTCCATTCTCTAGGCTACCAGTTGTTCTAACCACTCTTTTCAGAAAACAGAGAGGAGTTAAAATCATGAGTGTGAGAGTCACACTGATCTAGCTCTCTGTATCAGCTCTGTCCTGCATTAGTTGCAGGTCGTTGGGTGAGTTATTTAATCTTAATGAAATTTATGTTTTCGTCTGTGAATAATTCCACTTAATTCACAATTTTGTTATGAAGATTGGTAGATGCTGTTTGTAACTTCCTTACAGCTCACATAAAAACTTTAAAAAAGCTTTGTTGTTACCACCACAATGGTTTTGTTTCACTATTATCTCTAGGCATCTCTAGGCACTATTATCTCTTGCCATTCCCAGTGAGAATTGGGAATGACAAATATGGATGACAAATCTCCACAACTAAGAATGAGATAATAAATATAATGAAATTACTATTATTGTGACGACTACAGTTAGTATGTCATTACACCTGTATAACTGACATATTCCAGCCCACCATTCATACCATCTACTGACTAGTGCATCTTTTAAGATACGATTCTGTTTTCTGATTATTTTTAATATACATTTCATGTGCCTGAAGCATTTGACTTATAGTGATAAAGTCAGAAAAAGCTGGTCTACTTAATAAGCTCTGTTGGCTACATGAGTGAATTCTTCATAGCATCAGGACATGTTAAGATTGAAGTGCATGCACACATACACAATATCAAAATGCGACAAACTCCCATACCTTACTAGTACCCTGAAGTATGAATCAAAAATCTGAGGAGCAATTTTATAGTGATAAAGTTCCAGATATATGTCTCATAAAGGCTGAACTTTGCAAAGCAAATAACAGATAAAACTGAAATGTTTCTTTTCCAAACCTTGAATCACCATGACAGCTCTAGTATGTGTGAATTCTCAAATACTTACAAAAGTGATACCTTATTTTAAATGAAAATAGCAATATGTGGGTTATTTTTTCTATATTCTGCCTCCAGAATTCATCAAAATCTATAGAGGGGTTGAAGCAGCCCAAAACCTCATACATGGTAACTCCAACCCTAGGAATTTAAATACAAAAATCACATTCTAAATTGGCACTTTTGCTACATTTCACAATGTACATTTGTTGCCTTGGTATCTTTGTAAATTGTACCTTTGCATGTTTTGATCTAAAATATTTCTCTTATATAGGGCTAAAACTTTGAATACTACAGAAGCGAACCAAATCATCAACTATTTCCACCATAATTAAATCTTACGGCTGAACTCAGCTGTCACTGAATCAACTAAGGTCTAGACCACAGAAATGCTTTTGTAGCTATGTCATTAAGAGATAGCAATATAAATAAGACTTTGGCTTCTATTTTTAGTCTGACCTCAATAAAGTATTACAGAGCTGCAGTCACGTCCCAGTGAAACTTGAACTATTCAAATCGCAAAGTCTCATTTTAACAAACTTGTTATCCTAAAGCATGTGAAAATATTTTTTCTCAGTGCAGGAATTATGTAAAAAAAATCATCTAGAATGCTTTCATGACACAATAAATCAATATGACTTATGGTCTGACTACAAAAATAAAAAAGTTTTAAATAAAGAAATGTCATATGCATCTATATGTATATATACACACATATATATATGTGAACACATACATATGTAAATATATGTATATGTATATGATCAATGTATTTTCCTAACTTTACCAAATTAAATAAACATTTATTAAAATGTAATTTTTCACATCATTTTCACAACTCTTTCCTAATTTTACTCTTATAATGCGCTTATAGAGAAAGGTGAACATTTGTGAGCATCCTTTTAAAGATGAAGAAATTGAAGATAAGGATCCAATGAATTTCACAAGGTCACAAAAGGAAAATCCAGATCTCTTCACCTATAGCTTTAAAAATTTCAACTAAATAGCATTACAAAAAACAGAGTAGAAACTGCCCAGAAACATTTATATGATTAAAGTACATTTCTTTCTTATGAGCCTCTCATCTCTTTTGACCAAGCATCTATTATTAGGCTAATTTCAGGGCAAGACAGTAAGTACATCAGTGAGTGGATGAGTAAATTTGCTATGTGCAAAACACTCTACTAGGTCCTGTGGAATTGGGATGGAAATGAGAGATAGTTAAATATAAAGAATGCATAATATTTATGGCAATATGGATGAAACCTAAAATAATGAGTTGCTAGCAAATCTATGGCAATTTTCTTTGTGGCCAGCCTTAAAGTAAATGTGAGTCATCTTGTCTCTTCTTTTTTCTGTGGAGGTGATTTATGTAATGTTTTTTCATGTTAATCAACTGACAATATCAAAACATCATTTTAATCACTGTAACACTGTTATTAATGTTAAAATTCTATTAAACAGATTCTTTCCTACATTAAGCTAATCATTATGATTTTGACCATTATTGTGATGATGAATAGATAAAATAAAATAAAGCAATAATTAATAAAAACATTCTAACACACATACACACAGAGAGATACATACTCACTTATCTTTACATTTTAAGGGAGCTATCACGCTTTCTTGGGCTTGATATATAAGGGTCAAAAGATTAGCAGTCTTACTTTTAAATTTATTTACGTTCTGCCTCATTAAAAATATAACCAGCCCATTAAAAAATGAGCAGCCCATTAAAAAATTTAGCAGAGTTTAAAAGGTCTAGCATCTCTGGTTAAAGTTTCTTAGCTGTCTACCTAAGCAAAAAGTGATAAACAATAACTGATTTTTGTGTAAAAATAATATGATTTATATTACGATATAAGAGGATTTAAAATCTTTTGCAAATATACCCCACATATATTCCTTACACCAGAAATTCAATAGTAGAAAAAGCCAAAAGAAAAAAATGAAAAAAAAATAAGATTTTACTTTTAGTTAAAAAAAAAAAATGACTAGCATTATGCTTTGCTGATTTGTGAAGGTATGGCAATATTATACTTTATTTTTATTATCTAATCCATACTTTATTTATATCACCTTAGTTTTCATCTAATGTCCTTTTATTTTATAGTGGTAAATTCGTATATAAGATTACATATATTTCAGATGTACAACATAGTTCGATATTTGTATACACTACATAATTGTCAATCTGGTTACCATCCATCAGCATACAATTGATCCCCTTTATTCCTTTCACCCTCCCCCAAGCCCCTTCTCCTCCATTCTTCTTAGGTAACTACCAGTCTGTTCTTTGTATCTATGAGCTTGTTTTGGTTTAGCTGTTTTTATTTTTTAGATTCCATATATAAGTGGAATCATACAGTATTTGTCTTTGACTTATTTCATTTAGCATAATACCCTCAAGATCCATCCATATTGCAGCAAATGGCAAGATTTTATTTATTTATTTATTTATTTTATTGTTGAGTAGTATAGAAAATATGAAGAAAGCATTTTTACTGAATACATTTATTAATTCTAACATATCATAGCAGAGTCTTTAGCATTTTCTATATTATCATGTCATCTGCTAATAGTGACAAGTTTATTTTTCCAATCTGGATGCCTTCTTTTTTTCTTTTTTCTGACTGTTCTGGCTAAGATTTTCAATACTATGTTGAATAACAACGGTGAGTAGGGGCATGTTCTCTTGTTCCTGATCTTAGGAGCAAAGCTTTCAGCTTTTCACCATGGAGTATGATGTTAGCTGCAGGTTTGCCATATTTTGTTAAGGCACACTCTCTATACCCACTTTGTTGAGAGTTTTTTTGTCGAGTGGTTTTTCTGTGTCTAATGAGATGATCATATGATTTTTATCCTTCATTTTTTAAATGTGGTATATTTCACTGTTTGATTTGTGAATGTTGAATCATCCTTGCAATCTTGGAATAAATCCCACTTGATCATGATGTATGATCCTTTAATTTATTGTTGAATTTGGTTTGCTAATATTTTGTTGAGGATATTTACATCAGCAATACTGGCCTGTAATTTTCTTTTTATGTGGTATACTTGTCTGGTTTTGGTATTACAGTAACACTGGTCTTGTAAAGTAAGTTTACAAGCATTCCCTCTTTTTCAAGTTTTAGAAGAGTTTGAGAAGGATATGTATTAAATTAATGAATGTTTCGTAGAATTCACCTGTAAAGCTGTCTAGTCCTGGACTTTTGTTTGCTGAGAGTTTTTTTCTTTTTTCTTTTTGTATTACTGATTCATTCTCTTTACTAATGATTAGATTATTGAGATATACTGTTTCTCCATGGTTTAGTCTTCAAATATTGTATGTTTCTAGAAATTTATCCATTTATTCTAGGTTGTCTAATTTCTTGATGTAATAGTCTCATAATCTTTTGAGTTTCTGTGATATCAGTTTTAACTTCTCTTTCAACCCTGATTTTATTTATTTGAGACTTCTCTCTTCTTTTCTTGGTGAGTCTAGCTGAAAATCTGTTAATTTTGTTTATCTTTTCAAAGAACCAACTCTTGGTTTCACTGATATTTTCTATTGTTTTTCAGTCTCTATTCCATTTGTTTCTGCTTTAATTTTTATTTTATTTCTTCTATTATGTTAGGGCTTTGTTTGCTCACTTTCTACTTCATTTAGGAGTTAAATTATTTGAGAGTTTTCTTATTTCTCTGGGTAGGCCTGTATTACTATGAACTTACTCTTATAAATCTGTTTGCTTCATTCTATATATTTTGGAATGCAGTATTTCCATTTTCATTTGTCTTGAAGATATGTTTTGATTTCCCCCTTGATTTCTTTGTTGACTCACTGGTTGTGTAGCAGCATGTTTTTTAGTCTTTACATTTTTGTGATTTTTCCAGTTTTCTTTTTGTGGTTGATTGCTAGTTTTCATATCTTTATGTTATGAGAATATATTTGATATAATTTTAATCTTCTTAAATTTATTGAGACTTGTTTTGTGGCTTAAAATATGATCTCTCTTGGAGAATGTTATAGTGAAAATATACTTTTTAAAAAGAGTAGAACTTGATTTTTAGATAACCCTTAAAACAGAAAATATGCTTCATTTCAGTATTAAAAAAATTAAAAATTTTTCATGATTAAAATTAAGGTTGACATCAAGATACTTAATAGAATTACACTTATAAAAGCATGCTATTAAGGAAACCAAGAGTTGGTTCTTGGAAAGGATAAACAAAATTGACAGACCCTTAGCCAGACTCATCAAGGAAAAGAGAACTCAAATGAATAAAATCAGAAATGAAAGCGGAGAAATAACCACAGACTCCACAGAAATACAATGGAACATAAGAAAATACTACGAGCAATTATACACCAACAAATTGGACAATCTAGAAGAAATGGGCACACTCCTAGAAACATACAATCTCTCAAGACTGAGTCGAGAAGAAACAGAAAATCTGAACCAACCAATTACCACCAATGAAATAGTGTCACTAATCAAAAACCTCCCAAAAAACAAAAGTCCTGGAATAGATGGCTTCATAGGCGAATTTTACCAAACATTCAAAGAAGAATTATCACCTATACTTCTCAAACTATTCCACAAAATTCAAGAAGAGGGAAGGCTCCCTAATTCCTTTTATGAAACCACCATTACCTTGATTTCAAAACCAGGCAAAGACATTACAAAAAAAGAAAACTATAGGCTGATATCTCTTATGAACATTGATGCAAAAACCCTCAACAAAGTATTAGCAAACCAAATTCAGCAATATATTAACAATATCACACACCATGATCAACTTGGATTTATTCCTGGGATGCAAGGTTGGTTCAATATCCACAAATCAATTAATGTGATATACCACATTAACAAATCAAAAGATAAAAATTATATGATAATATCAATAGATGAGAAAAAGTGTTCAATAAAATCCAGCATCCATTTATGATAAAAACTCTCAGCAAAGTGGGAATAGAGAGAACATATCTCAACATAATAAAGGTCATATATGACAAACCTACAGCTAACATCATACTCAATGGGGAAAGGCTAAAAGTGTTTTCTTTAAGATCAGGAACAAGAGAAGAATGCCTACTTTCACCACTTCTCTTCAACACTGTTTTGGAAGTCTTAGCCACAGTAATCAGACAAGAAAAATACAAGTCAAATTTGGAAAGGAGGAAGTAAAACTGTAATTATTTGCACATGACATGATACTATATAGAGAGAATCCTAAAGATTCCACAAAAAAAA
>NW_006431919.1:6142450-6171594 GCF_000325575.1 Pteropus alecto | reverse complement strand
CCATTTGCAACAACATGGATGGACCTAGAGGTTATTATGCTGAGTGAAATAAGTCAGACAGAGAAAGATAAATACCATATAATTTCACTTATATGCGGTATCTAAGAAACAAAAAGAACAAACTAATCAAAAACAGACTCACGAATATAGTGGACAATTTGGTGACGGACAGGGCGGGGGTTTGGAGGCTGGGAGAATGGGGTGAAGAGTTCAAGAAGTACAAATTAGTGGTTGATAGTTGGGCATGGGGATGGGAAGCATGGCAGAGGTAATGCAGTTAGCATTAATATGATGGCTAAGTGGAAGAGGGCCAGGGGAGGGAGGGAGCAATTGGGGGGATTATTTTATGAACATTATAGATGTCTAACCAATGTACTACATACTTGAAGCTAATTTAAATAAATTTATTAATTAAAAAAGCACGCCATTTTTCAGATGTGCTGATTTTTAGAGCCACACAATCTGTTTTCAATCATGAGAATACTTTTTTTAGCCATAGAACCCTTAATATTAATGTATTTCATTCATTTGCTTTTACTGTTTTTCACAACATGCCATCAAGGTTTTTTTCCCCTGGAATTACTCAAAATATTTTCACCTAATCTCCATAATAAAATGTTTTAAGGGCATGAGATTAGTATGACAGAATACAATTTACAAAACTCTATTAAATGCATGCCTCCACTGGGTTTTGTTTGTTTGTTTGTTTGTTTGTTTTTTGGTGGGGGGAATAAAACTAATATTTCATTTCAGAGGTGCTACATATGATGCAGGGGACTCATGAGTGGTAGCGTAAGAGAGAGCTAGGAATAAAACAAGTATTGCCCTTGCTTTATAAAAATGCTTGCATAAACAAACCAATGCAATATTTCAAATTTAGGAGTTTATCTGTATAGAAGTAAAAGCACTAGGACAGAAGACTACATCTACAAAAATGACTAGTGTCAAAATAATTTTAAAAGCAAAAATAATGAGTACATTATTTATCAGTGGAGAAACTTAAATATTTCAAGGCACAACTACAGTTGTTGGGTAGAGAATCAGAAGAGACTACCCTTCTTAAGCAGTCCAGTCAACATTTTCAAGGAAACCAGGTGGCTTCTAATCCTTTGAATGGCTGATAAACCTACATTCGCTCGTAGCTCTCCAAGGTTCTGAAATGTAAGTGCTTCTAATCATGATCGCTGTCAGTCAACTCCCAAAGACAGAAAAAGTAGAGGAAATTACAGGAGCTTCAAAGTCAGCTAGCACAAATGACCTTATTTTGAGTATTTTATCAACATATAGTAACAAAAATCTAGAACAGACATGACGTTTATTGCATTTTCTTTTTACTAGGTCCTTTATAGCCAAATTCTTGAGAAGAGGAAAAAAGAGAAAACTTGTCTGTAGTACAAAGCAGATTGACTCACTGCAAGTCTTGCACTTAAGTTATTTCATGCAAGAAGACTTCTTAGATTAATTCCACCTATTCTAAATGTTCCCTTACACAGTAATTATAATATATATTTTTACAATTTGTGCTTGCAATTCCTCTCTTGTACTTACATTTTATCTCTCCTAAGTTAAATGTATGCTTATTGATAATACTGATATTTGTGTCTATTTTTTAATATCCAAAAACATGCTTTTATATAGAGCATTCTCAAAAATAATGCTTTAATATATAAAAGCATATCTATAAACACACCAACCCCTTCTGCTTCTCACCTCTCTTTTTGATTTCTACGAATAAAAAAACAAGCCTATCAAGGTGACCAGTTGCTATAGTGATAAACACAACAAATGCAAATAGATCAATAAACATGGTTCTTTTCCTTCCATACCTCTGGTTTCTACCTGTAATTTTAGGTAAACGGTAGCCTCTTTCTATCACAATTTTCAATCTTCTATGATACCTAATAATCAACAGACTAGAGCAGGTCCTCGAATAATGTTTTGTTCAACATCATTTCATTATAATGGTGCTAAGGTTCTGTAGAAACTTAACTATTATTTATATCAATAAGCCTATGGTAAAATTGGTTTCATTATACATTATTTCATTTAAAGTTGCAGAACCTATCAACAATATTAAGAGAGGACTTACTGTATATGCAACTGGCATTCAAATGATAATTTTTAAAAAGATTTGGAAAGCTCAAGAATAATCTAATTTTAATGTAGACCTACATATTCCCTATGGAAGTGGCATGGGTTAAATGTAGACAGAAAAGATTGATAGCATAATTAGAGTCAAGAATACACTTTCAAACTATAAAGGACATTAAAGATCAACTAGTCCGAACTGCTCGTATATCAGAAGTGGGAAAAATTGAAATCCAGATATATAAAATGATTTGCTTTAGGTTATCAAAAACAGTGCTAGAATCAAATGTCATGCACCTCCCTTGCTATTTTACTGAATTTTTGTCCTGTTGTGATTTGTAGCTTTTTTAAAAAAAAAACAAACTGACCTGAGTTACAACATCTTGAAATCATCAGAGTGTAGATGCAATGATCTCTGATGAAGAGTAAAAGGGGTCATACCCACCCATTCACTTGATTTTTGCCTCTCTTAAAATGATGAAAAACTAAAGTTTCTGAAGGACAACTGCAGACAGGTACTTTTCTGATTTAAATCATCCTAGAAAAAATTTCAAAAAGAACACAGTTGGCAACTGCCAAGGGATACGTTCACCAAGAAAAGTATAATTTATTAAATTCTTTTTTGACATGATAAACATTTCAGTTTAGATCTTATCATTCAAGCATCCTTATAATGGAGCCTGTAGACATGTGGCTGAGGCACAGGAAAAAGAACTAGTCTTTTTAAGAGCTTAAGGAGTTACCTTTGAACAATATGATGCATTTTCATGTAAAAAATGATTTGTTCCCTTTGGACATATATCTATATGCTACATGCTACACAAAAACTCTAAGGAAAACATGAGACACAAAGAAAAAGCCTTTCTTCAAGTGAACAATATTATACATTTTCAAAGCTATACTACACAATAACTATCAGAGTCTTCTGGTTAAATGAAAAGTTGTCCTCTAATTGGCTTGGCAAAAATTTAATTTCTAAAATGCTGCATAAAGCCATTTAGCCACACTCATCTTGTATTAATTAAAAACATATTTTATATTTCCTACCTATCAGACTGGCTACATTTAAGAGCCTAACCAAAAATTATGGTGCTAAAGCTACAGGGAAATGGAAAATCTCAGACACTGTTCAAATGTGTAACGATTAAACCTCCATGAAAAAGATATTTGCAATATGTAACAGACTGTATATACATTCACCTTTGACCCAGTAATCTAGGAATTTACCTTAAAAGTATATTGTCACAAGAATTAAACAACATATGCACAAAACTTTGTGGCATATTCATGTTAATTATGACAGCAAAATAATGGGAAAAACTGGACTGCTTAGCCTTGGAGATTAATTGAATATACTATAATACATTTACACAGTGAAGTATTATGTAGATCTAGAAAAAAAGACTATGAATAAATATGGAGTGATTTCCAAGATACGTTGTCAGGTAAAAATATTAAGATATGAGAGAATATCATGTCTACTATTTGAATAAAATATAAGTATAAATATGAGTAAATATACTATGAATGTACATATATGTACATATTCATGTATATACAGAAAATATGCAAAAATAATGTGTATATATGTAGCATGTGTATTTGAATATTCATTCTATTGATAAATCATTACATAGTTACCTATGGGAATGTAAAGAAAACATAGAAAACATAAAGTTGGGATTAAGACTTTTCTGAGTATGACTTTTTATACAGTTTTAATTCCAAACATATAAATATTTTATGTCCTCAAAAATTAAATTCAAAAGTATAAAAATCCAAACTTAACATAAAAGGCAAAGAGGAAACTTTGTATCAACTTAATAATACAAAGGAAACTTTGTATCAACTTAACTCTGTATCAACTTAATAATATAACCTAATAATATAACTTAATAATATAACTTAATAATATAAAAAGTAGCTAATCCAAGCAACTTTTGTGGTGAGAAATATTCCAAAGAGGAAAAACTGCAAAAAAATAAAATCTTAGGGGAGGGGGATTAGGGTGCTTGGAGAATGGGGTGAAGGGTTAAAGAAGTACAAATTAGTAGTTGATAGGTGGTCACGTGGATGAGGAGCACGGTATAGGAAATGCAGTTAGCATTAATGTAATGGCTAGGTAGAGAGCCAGAGGAGAGAAGGAGCAATTAGGGGGATCATTTTATAAACTATGAAAATGTCTAACCAATGTAATGTATACTTGAAACTAATACATTTTAAAAAATCTTAAACTTCACTTAGTGTGTATCATTAACAAGATCATAATACCTATCTCATAGGTTTGTTCTTAGAATTACATGAAAAATACACGTACAAAATAAAAGTGGATGTTGGATATGTGGAAATCCTCTGTACTATCTTCATAATCTTTTGTAAATCTAAAATTATTCTAAATTAAGAAGGTTATTTAAGGAACAAAATGTATGTAAACTAAGCATATTGCCTCACATATAAGACATACTTATTTTGAATAAAAAATCACCATGTATGTCACAGATAGTGAACACTCACTAGATGTGTTCTTGCTGCTATTGATATTTATGTTGTTACATTTTGGTATAAATTTTTATTGGAATTAAATATTTGAATGACATAGGACATTCAATAGTTTCTGAGTCACAAGATCAAGTGTCCTATTACAGTAATACAACCATATTAAAAAAGCACGGAACATTTAACATTATCTCATAATTATACTTTCTATATGGTATATTATTTATATACATGCATATATACATATGTACATGGAGAAAAGTGGCTCCTTATGGTTTTCAAGGAAGTTTAAGACATTACCTTATGTAAGACTCACAATAACTTAGCAAAATAGGGCAGGATAGGTCATCACTCTTCAACAAATGAGCAAACAGATGTCTAGAGATGTTTAAGCACTTGTTCTTCATGGGAGCATCTGTAATGGAGCTAGGACTACTTGTCCCTTGTTTTTCCCCAAACATACCACATCCTCATCCATACATAGGGGGGTTAGGGTCTACTGAAGTTAACTAGGTGCTGATATTCCAATAGTGTTAATAATTTCTTGAATCTCATTTAGGGTAGAGGTCATTACCTTGTCCCTTTATAGGAAAGTACATTCAAGTTAGCCTCTGAAGATAAAGTCTACTCTATAGAAGCTAGGGTATCCTGTACATTGGTTAGGAAATTCAGAGACAATAGGAAACATAAAATTTATAAATATTTATTCTCAGTAGATTTCTGACATTACAATAGAATACTGTTTTATATATATATGTACGTATATATGTACATATGTGTGTATATATGTACATATATACGTACATATATATATATATATATATTTTTTTTTTTTGCAAAGTCCTAAATAATCTAGCTCTGTCCAACGTTTTAAACCTTGGCTTCAACTATTCTTTAGCATAAACTGTGCCTTTCGTTAGCCTGATTTTTTCACTGTAACTTTTCATTTCTTTGCCTTTGTGCTATTCCCTCTTTACTCCAAATGTAGCCTGTATTAGTTTCCATTGCTTCCAACTAATGAATCCTAACTCTCACTAACCCAAACATAAAAGGAATATAATGAATGGTCATGGAGTAGCCCTCAGAATCCAAGTAACTAGGCCAGCTGGGGATGTCTAGAAGTCCTAAGCAGTCTATTCTGGGTGTGCCCTATGAGCTTTTGCCACAGTAAAAATCGACATGTATTACAGGACCAGAGGAAATGGATTTGTTTAGGTGAAAATAACATGTGTTTAGCCAATAGCTCAAGATTCAGCATTCCTATGAATTCTTAGAATTTTTTTCTCTGGTCTCTTGAGATCATGGGGCTAGAAATGCTTATTTCTATTTCTATATAATGCACTGCCTAACACAACACATCTAACACAAGTTTGCACCTCTCATCATAAATCTCTTCCACTGATTTTTAAGTGGTTACTTAAATCATATCTTGCCATTTCATTAAGATCTTGTCTCTTCAACTATAAGTTTCTTTGGAGATAAAGGAAAAGACAAAACAACTTTGTTTAACACCAATTACCTAACATGTCACGTATGAGCATCTGTATAACCACATTTATTCCTCACAACAACTCTATGAGGTAGTTACTATTATTATTCCCTTTTCTCAGATGAAGAAATTAAGGCTCATGGGAGTGGTATAACTTGTCAAGGTCACATATGCTGTCACACACATGGAAAGTTTTAACAATATAGGAAATTCAATTCAATTCACAGTCTACACCATCCATTTGGCCTGCAACCACTCTAGGTCATATCGTATTGTGCTATCTCCTTGGTTCTGTGTTATCTCCTTGGTTAAATTATAACCTCTTTCAATGCAATATGTCATATACGTATTTACATCACCCATCATGTTTAGCACATTGCTATATATATACCCAAGCCCTCAAGAAGTGATTCTGATTGACTTGTAACTGACTCACATAAGCTATAAAGTCATCATCATAACCATATTTTTTGGAATAGTATTTTTATTCTGACTATACAACAGAAAGTTCACCACTGGACACCACTGTTAGAGAGAGGTTAACCCTCTCGCTCATATGTGAGTTCTTCTTCTGGAGATACAGGCCTAATAACAGTTGTTAGGAGTAAAAATCTACCTCACTGACCGTAATCTAGTGAATTAAAATCAGAACCAAAAGTCACAATGGGATTTCACCTTCCATAAACGATACTTTTTGTTTTTATAGCTATCTCCAATAACCATCAATGTAAAGTCCATAGGTTTAAGGAAGCCTGTAGAATATAAATTCAATGGGGACTTAGTCTTCAAAATGCTAAACAGTATTTAGCACATGATCAGCATACAATAAATATTCAATTGGATTAATAAAGTTATATCTTGGGATTTTTTTTCAATATATTTTCCAACTTGAAGAGATGTCTACTTCTAGTCACATATTCATTAATTTAAAAAAATTACCCCCTCATGTTTATGTTATAATGATACAGTACTAGCTGGAGCCCTGGACTAGAATCCAAGTATCTGAGTTCTAATTTCTACATTGCCACTAGCTAACTGTTGTACTGGGCAAGTTATTTCAATATTTGTACCAATACCTTTTGGTACTCCTATAAAATGAGGCTTTTGCAGCAGCAACAACAAATGGAAAGCTCACTTCTAGCTAGAAGTTCTCCTGAACTTTCTCAAAACAGTGCTCACTATTTTGAGAGAATTCAAGAATCAGATGGGAACAGAGATTATGTTTTATCCATCTTCATTTCCCTAGTATGAAGCATAATGTTTGGAACATTAATTGAACATGCTCAGTAAATAAATAATCGGGGTATATAAGACCTTTGCCATTCCAAAAATTTATATCTGTACAGCCTCACAAACAAGTACCTGTGTCAAAACCTGTCCTTTTGGTGTTACCCTTCATCATGTCAAGCATCAAACTACACAAGAATACTCCTTTGTACTTCCTTTATTTTTATGGTCAGTAAGGAAAGAAGATCACGCTGTGGTTCTAATTATCTTAGTGATCTAGAAGAATTTCAATTTTAAGTACCTACGATCTAGGCTTGATCTCCAAATAGAGAGTTTTAAAAAGAGAGAACAGACATATGTTAGATGGAATGCCACCAAAATATAAAAACTCATAAAAAGTATATATGGTTTTACATTCAAAATTAGAAAATGGTTTCCCCAAGTAGCTGCTATAAAACATTAATTTTGGAAAATTCCCATAAAAATACCCCAAATCTTTGAGATATGATATAGCCAATGACACCCTCCTAGAGTCACAAAGCATATGTGTATCAAATCTTTGATGAAATGTATTTTTTCTCCAAATTGGCCATAGAACATTCTTTTTACAGAAGATGTTAATGAAAACATTTAGAACCAGTATTTAATAGAAGACACGGTAAGCATGGGACAAAGAAAAAAACGAGCAGGGCATGCCCTTGCCAATGCCCAACTTCATTAAAGCCAATCACTTTCCTAGTGTAATATTTTTTTAATTAAAAAAAAAAAGAACCTCTGTTTTTCTACTGAATTATCCATGAATACATCCAGCACTGCCCATTGTATCTTGACCCTGACACCCCTAGGCGACCCTACATGAAGTATCCAGTTGATCTGCATCTTTGAAACATGGGAGCTATAACCTTAGTACTGGGAACCACAAACCTCTTCTCCAAATGGAATGCTTTAGAAGAGACTTTGAAGGGCTCTTCCAATATAAATGCTTCCCTATGGCCTTAGTTTTATCACTGAGGGCCAAAGAATCTCATTGCTAAAAACAAACTACAACTGCAACAACTTACAATTAGTCTTCTGTCTCTTTCAATTAACTTAAGGGCCATAATAAAGGTCAGATTCATTTAAAAATCAGATGGTATATAAACAACAGAATCTTAGTGATAAACTCAAAACTGCAAGCCTGTATGGATTTTATTCATTCACTGAAAAAGTATTTAAGCCTACTATGTGCAGTAAATTAAACTAAGAACAGTGCTAAGTTCTGAAGAGTCAAAAAATAATAATCCAATATCAGGAAACTATCCAGAGGAGTTCAACATTGAGTGGGGTCACACTAGATCGAGATCAGTTTAACGGTAAGGGTCAAGAAAGAAAGTCTATGGCTTCCCCCAAAACAAGAGGTGGCCAGAGTGTTAGCAATGTTTTTAAGTTTGTAAATGAGAGTGGTGCTTAGATTAATTTTAACCTGGATACTTGTTTGCAATATAATAACAGCACAACAATGTGAAATTCTTTCACTGAGTGAATGCGAAGAGCTGTTTTCGAAGTCAGTATCACTCCAGGAGTCCCTCAGATGGCTGCTCTCCTGTGGCCTCATTAGTTGACTCTCACAAGGTACACACTAGAGCGGTGTCCTAGATTCCCACACACCAACTCTGACATTTATAAAGCACGTTCAGTCCTGACAAGATCAAAAACTCAACATTCTTTCAAATCTCATAATAACTCCCAAACATCCCTGGCTCGGGCTGAGAAAACTGAAAGTGATAAAGCACGTATTAGATTAAAAAAAACCTGGGAATTATGGGCTTGTCCTCTTCCCTCCTGCAGCATGAGGCATTTATTCGATTTTAATAACACTTTTCCCCATAGAAAATAGTCACTGCATTATCTCCCAAACTGGGCTCATGTGCAATTGCCATGGTCCTAGGATGTTGGCAAATTTACTGACAGTGATGTCCCTGTTAAACTGTGGGCTTCCAATCCAAACCTCCCGTGGTCGTACTTTAATGTCAGTGTGACACAGCTTGGCATTGAGCATTGATTCCAGCCCTGCTCACGGCGACAGTGGGAGTGTAGGAGGCATGCCAACGTGTTTACCGAAACTATGTTCTGAGTGCAGCTTCACAAAGACGATACTGAGTTTTTCAGTTTTCCAAACTATCAAACATACCTTTTTAAAAATAACTGTTAATAGATGAAATTTATTGTGTACTCATGTGTCATGCTCTATCATATTTTTCTTGTGGAAAACAACAACAACACAAGATTATATTTACCATCTTAATAAAACATTTAAGTATACAATTCAATAGTATAGTGTATTCATATTGCTGTTCAACAGATCTCTGTAACGTCTTCATCTTGAAAAACTTGAACTCTCTGCTCATTAATCACTAATTCCCCTTCTGTCTCCCCTCATCCCTTGGCAATCACCTTTCTACGTTTTGTTTCCATGACTTTGATGACTTTGGATACATCATATGAATGGAATAATACAGTATTTGGCCTTTTGTGACTGTCATCTTTCACCTAGCATAAAGTCCTAGATGTTTATCTCTGTTGCAGCATGTGACAGAATTTTCTTCTTTTTAGAGACTGCAAAATATTTCTTTGTACATATATATCATGTTTTCTTTCTCCATTCATCTTCCAGTGGACATCTGGGTTGCTTCTACCCTGAGGCTACTGTGAACAGCACTGCAGTGAACACAGCCGTGCAAATATCTCTTCAAGATCCTGTTTTGAATTCTTCTGGCTGTATACCCAGAAGTGAGATTGCTAGATCATATGGTAATTCTATTTCTAGTTTTTTGAAGAAACTTCATACTGTTTTCTGTAATGAATGCACCATTTTACACTTCCACCAACAGTGCACGATAGTTCCAATATCTATGCATCCTCACTAACACTAGTTATTTTCTGTTCTCTTGAGTGTGGCCATCCTTAACGAATGTGAGGTCTTATTGTGGTTTTGATTTTAAATTTCTCTTATGATCAGTCATGTTGAACATCTTTTCACATGCTTTTTGGGCATTTATATATTTTTTTAGAGAAGTTTCTATTCAAGTCCTTTGCCCATTTTTTAGTCAGAATTTTCTGTTGTTGAATTGTCAATGTTCTTTATATATTATGGATGTTAACTCTTATGAGCTATATATTTTGCAAATGTTTTCTCACACTACATAGGTTGCCTTTTCACTATTTTGATATTTCCTTTGATGCACAGAAGTTTTAAGTTTGATGCAGTCCTATTTGTTTATTTTTGCTTTTAATGCCTATGCTTTTGACATCATCTCCAAGAAATCAATGTCATATCCAATGTCATGAAAATGTCCCCTATATTTTGTCTAAAAGTTGTATAGCAGTAGATCTTATGTTTAGATTTTAATATATTTTGAGTTAGTATTTGTATATGGTATAAGGTAAGGACCCAGTTTAATCTTTCTGCATATAGATACCTGATTTTCCCAATGCCATATGTTGAAGAGATTGTCCTTCCTCATTATGTAGTCTTAGGACCTTTGTTGAAAATCATTTGGCCATATACCTGAGGGTTTATTTCCAGGCCCACTATTCTGTTCTGCTGGTCTATATATCTGTTTTCAGCCAGTACCACACAATCTTGATTACTACTGCTGTGTAGTATGTTTTGAATTCAGAAAGTATGAATTCCAACTTTGTTCTTTTAAGACTATTTTGATTACTTGAGGTCTCTTGAGATTCCATATGAATTTTAGGTAGTTTTTCTCTATTTCTGCTAAAAAATATTGAGATTTTGATAGATATTGCATTAAATCGGGAGATTATTTTGGATAGTATGAACATTTTAATGACATTAAGTCTTCTAATCCATGAGCAAAGGTTCTCTCTCCATTTATTTATATTTTTGTTGATTTCTTTTGCATCATACAATTTTAATAGGTCTTTTAGTAGATTCCTGGAACACAAAAATTAAAAGAAATATGTTTTTTCATCTGAGGCCCAATTACCTGAAGTCCAAGAAGCTTTGAAATGGTGGGAAAAATGACATCAGCAGAGCCATTTCAAAACAGGGCCAGAGCAACAAATCTAAGGGAACTGCTTTGAAAGTATTGCTCCTGGAATCTTTGGAATGTTTGATTTGGGCAAAATAACCTTTGGTCTGGGCCTAAGCAACATTGTCATTCAAACAACTGCTTGTAAAGCTAACAGGAAAGCAGACATCCTGAATGGAGGACTGATGATTGAGTAACTTGTTTTGTTAATACCATTAGAAATTCTTTTCTTCCATTCTCATATTTATTTTACCCTTCCTTTTTCTCATAAAATCCTTCACCCTGATATCAGGACACAACTTGGGTTTCTACCTGAATCTGTGCTCCTGTATTGCAATTCTGTGATCTCAAATAAATGCTTGTTGCCTCTCATTTTAGCTATTTTTAGGTTAATGATGGACACAGTTTTTTGAGTTTATGTCTTCAATGGAGTTGGACAGAAAGATCATTGCCATTCATTAATTGCAGCTAAATTAAGAGAGACCTGCCTTCATGAAGTTTATAAATATTTGGTAAGTTTGAGATTTATAAAAGCTCAAAATTGTTCCTAAGCCAATGTTATTATTTTAAAAAGGAAGAAATCAAGCATGGAGAGGTAAAGTATTTTGCTAAAGGTGAGAAAGCCAAAAGATGGTTTGGAACTGAGGAGTCCCCAGATTCTCAGTTCAATGTTGTTTCTTCCTTCTACTGTGCCCCTAACACCATTACTAACAATGTTGTTGAGGTTGGTGAGGCAGCAACTTGCCTTATAGTTGCCATCTTCTAAACACTAAGTAAGTACAGAGTACTAAAGACTTTGCATACCTCCTTTAACTTATTCCTTCCAAAATCTGTGAGGCAGGCATTGCTTCTGCTCTTGACTCAGAAACTGACAGAAGGCTAGTTTTAAGCCAATAGCCAAAGTAGCCAAGTCAAAAATCCCTTTCAGCTTCAACTTAACTCTTCTATCGAAGTGACTGGACTAGAAGAGATGAGGGAAAGCAAGTCACCTTTATTACGAGATTGCAATGCACACAAATGGCAAGATGTTCTAAAGCTAAGTGTTGTAAAGCCTTCAAAGATCACGTCAACTTTCACAGACAGAGGTTCAGATTTTTTTTTCACTAAGGCAAGAATATGTGTGTATATGTGTACGTGTGTGTTGTGCCTGTGTTGAGAGAGTACAGTTATTGCATATGTACCACCTTTTCTTCATGCCAATTGGAACACTATTAAAACATCCATCCACTGATTCTAAACACACTTGCCACACTTAATGTATATCAATTTTATAACTTTCTCAAAACTGAAGCACAAAACATCCTCAAATAAAAAAGGACATTGTGAGGGATTTCCTAGTGATGTACATTAAAATCCCAGTAAGAATTCTTCATACTATTTGAGTCCATAATAAACCACCATGAGACCATAAATTCTTTCATAGCTACAGGGCCATGGTCTATAAAGAGTCATTTCTGAAAGGCGACAAAGTGAAACCCAAGAGTAAAGACACTAGAGCCAGAATCTCAGTCCAACCTGGCACTCATTATGTTACCAATCACTTTAAGCCTCAGATTCCTTATCAATACAGTGGGGAAAATAAGAGTTCCTACTCCACAAAATTGTTGGGGAAATTAAATGAATTAATAAATGCAAAATGCCTATGACAATGTCTCACAGTCTAAGTACTCATTAAATATTTATTACTGAATAAAGGAGAAACATTAAGTTTATTTCTAATGTGAATAGAAAAAGCAATCATCTATGCACAAGTACTATAAGGCCACTTTCTATATGGACCTGTTCTAAGAACTCCTAGACTACTTATCTATCATCTACACCTGTCCTTATCTATAAAGGTTATTTTTTATGCTTCCTTTGTTTCTTCCACACATACACAGTGTCTTAAGAATGAACAACAACAACACAGTACTGAAGCAAAAAAGAACAGATGTTGGTGTTCTCAACATAGAAAATATCTACCTGAATTTTAATATTTTTGCTATGTTTACAAAGGGAATTTAAGAAGCAATGGAGTTGAGGGTTGAGAATAGAGAGTCGAGGATAGGAGAAGTGAGAGCCAATGCATTAGGGATGAGAAAAGATAGGTTTTCCTTCCTTCCTTCCTTCACCCCTCTCTCTCTCATTTATTTCCTCCCTCCCTGCTATTGTCTGTTCCCCCAAAATTCTCATGTTGAAATCATAACCCCCAAGCACGATGGTATCAGGAGGTAGGGCCTTTATGAATTACTTAAGTCATAAAGGTGGAACTAATGAGAATAATGCTCCTATAAAAAAAGACTCCACAGAGTTCCCAGGCTTCCTCCAACATGCGGGGACACAGCAAAAAGGAACCAGCTATGAACCAGAAAGAGGGCTCTTGCCAAGAGAACACAAACATGTTGGTACCTTAATCTTGGATTTTCAGCCTCCAGAACTATGAGATATAAATTTCTGTTGTTTATAAGCTACCCAGAATGTAATTTGTTAAAGCAGCTCGAATGGACTATAACACTCCCTCCATCCTTCCTCCCTTCTTGGCTGAAGCTTAGGGATAATCCAGAGTGATTATTTAAGAATAAACCAAAGAGAAAGAGAACCTGGGAGAAAGAAGAACCAAAATACCCAAGCAAATAGACACAGAAATCCTATCTAAGTAAGATTTGTAAGCAAGAGAAAAAATATAAGCCATAATTTCTCACAGCTTTTGGATTAAAATTCATTGAACGATATGGTACTTTATCTTTTTACTAGGCCTTTATTTTCTACTTTTCCTTTCTTATTAATCACTTTTACTCCTTTGGCTCTCTTTCAACCCTAGTACAGCTATAAAAGCCAAGAAATTTACCAAAAGAAGGAGGAGGAGGAGGGGAGGGAAAGGGGAGGAGAAAAAAATGGAAAAAATGACTTGACTTGATTCTAAATAATTAATAGAGGTTTTAATATGTGAGAACAAACAGTAATTCAACAGATGATTAAAAAAATATTAACCAAGACAGTGCTATGAATTAGAAGAGAAACGTGTTTTAAACTCTTCATGTTATTTCAAATTAATTAGAGAGGGTTGGAAAAAGCATTTCCTCATTCATTACTAGTAGAAATGTCACTGGGACACCATTTCTGGAGGGCAATTTGTCAGTGTGCATCAAAAGGCTAAAAACAGAACTATACACTTTGACTCCTCGATTGCTCTTTTAGGGCAAATTTTCTAAGAAAATCATTAAGAATTTATGCAAATATTCATCTACAGGAAGGTTTAAAAGGCTTTATTTTTATATCGGAAAATTAGAAACAATATAAATATGTGACAACGGGGGATTATTTAAATTAATGGTTATTAAGAACCATTTACTGGAAGAATGATTAATGGCATGTGAAGATGTTCATAATAAAGTGCAAAGGCATATTATGAAGCATTACATAGTCTATATGCCATTTTAATAAAAAAAATTTGTGGAATCACCTTCTTTGATAAATGCAAAAAGGGTGTAAGATTTTAGTATGTGAAACTATTACACCCATAGTTAGGTGTGCTAAGGTAGGTTTAGTTCCCAGAGAACTAAAATATGTATTATATTCCTAATTATATCTAGTCTTTCAGACATAACCTTTTAATATATATTTCTAACATTTGGGACACATTACGAATATTTGTTATTTTTCTCATAATATAACACAACTTGCCTTAAGGCCAAGTATCTACTAATGGTGAACAATACATCTCCTTCAATTTTCCTGAACTTTAAGTTTTTCTCAAATTATATTAAATTCATGACCAACATGGTGTATGGTCTGTATCAACATTTTAGTTTTTTTTTCCTTCATTTTTATAAAATGAAGATCAAATATCTATAATATGCAAAGACTGTGATACTAAAAAGCTTGACCAGTGGGCTGGAGGCAGCATCATGATACTGTAATCTGAAATGTCTGTACTTCAGCAGAGACATAAAGTTTGCATTTGGTTTCTGAAAGGTAGTATGGGGGTCTTATGAATGATGTTCAAACAAAGGATGAAAATTAAATGAAAAAGCCAAGAATCATCTCTATATTGAGCATACTGGTCAGGTTCCATCGAGGTTTTTAACAACAAAAAAAATTAATATGGAACTCGTTCAAGAGATATAGAAGCACTAGAGAGGCAAAAAACAACATCTGAACATTGCAATGGTAGTACCTGCACTAAGCAGTTACAGCCCCTAGGGGTGGGGTAACCAAGGACTAAAACTGCAATTTTCAGACCTGAAAAGCCCCAAGGAAGCCCCAAGGACCTAAAATTCTGAGGAAGGGCCTTCCTTGGCTGGTGCTGGTGCCTTCAGAGCTTGGGCAGAGGCTCTACAAAGCTGAAACCTACAGCCCTCAGGAAAGGGTACAAGAGTTTCATTCTGGGAGTATGGGAATAATATGGAAAATAACAACTGATACAAGAATCAACTGTTGCCTCTGGTATTAGAGCCTTTGGCGAAATGCAGTTGACAGAATGATAAGATAAAGAAGTAACTCCCTTTGCCAACCTTCCATCTTCCAGCTTTCCTCTTACTCTCCCAGTTGGCAGGACCTACCAGGGAATCAAAAGCAAAGGAGGATTATGGTTTGTCCAGTCCCAGTCACAGCATCAAAAACATGATATAGAAGAGCAGATTTGGAATTGAGTGAGAAGAACTTAAAAAATTACATGTGTGCATATGTGTGTGTGTTTGATAATTGCAATTTAATTCCTTTGTTACCCCAGCATACACACACACACACACACACACACACACACACACACACACACACACACACGCACACTTGCACATATACACATACAGGAAAAAAAAAAACAGCACATACATCGATATGTTACCAGTAGTTATTTCTAGATGGTGAGAGAAAACTGTGAAACTCTTGATGCTTTCCTTTATTTTACAATTCTTCTACAAAAAAATAAGTCATAACAATTTTCTAACATTATAAAAAAAAGCTGACTTCTGATTAAAAGAATGTTAAATGATATCATGTAACTCCGGATGTGAAAGCTTCTGGTATATTTTAGGGCTTTTTAGAATGAAATTTCTCATTTACACTAATATCCCTAATGGCATCAAGAATAAAAAGCAAACCCCTGTTTACCCAGCTAAACGATGATTAATGCTAAGCATATGGAAGTATAAGGCAAGACTAATGAATAGTTTTCTCTGTTTGAACATGGTAATGGTTTTGTAAAATAGGCTAGCACAGGGTTTAAATGAGGTTACTAGATCAAAACCAAATATTAATCAACTGGTTAATAATTCTGGCAGTACTATTTACAATAAAAATAAGGTAAAATAGTTATTATAGAAATAAACATTCCCTAAAGAACATTAAAATTTAACAATGAGTACTATCATAGTCTGTTTCTGAAGCTTGTTTTAGTTTTCTCTCTGACTTGATGATTGTAATCACCATCACCACCATCACTTATCACCACCACCACAGCCTGTTTGCAGAAGGTCATGACTTCAGAGAACTAGATGGCAACATTAGAGGCTCCTGGGTTTCTCTCCTCCTGAAGATGCACCAAAAGTACAGCTGTACATGAAAAACTTACTTCTGAGGGAAACTCAGAAACCAGCTGAGTGACTCCTACACATCAGGCAAATGAGAAAACACCTACATCAAAATGATAAAGATAGGCTGTAAATCCAACCAATTGCACAGCACCATATAGTTGAAAGGAAATATCCAACTCTCAGCTTCTCTCTGAGGAGTGAAAGGTTTGGATCACAATATCTAGCACCCCAGCTTTTAAGATTCCTAACCAAGGGATGGGCCCATCAAAACACTTAACTCTGAAAGACAATGGGACTCACATTCAGAATTCCATCAGGAAAATACCCAACGAAGTTGTAGTTGTTAACAAGCATGCATGAGCACTCATCACAGCTGGACCCACCGGGCTCAGTGAGGGGAGAGACAAGCAAAAATGCCCATCTCCAAATTTTTCCCTGGAAGAAGTATGTCTGGTCTGGTTTAGAAGCTGCTGCCTGAGGATTCAAGGCCTAATTAGCACACATCTAGGTGCTGATTAGAATCCTTCCTGAAGCTCAAAAGAATCATGTGCCTTCACCATCCAATTCACTCTTTAAACAAAAGCAATTGCCAGTATCTCCCTATAAAGACTTTGTCCATACATCCAGCATCCCAATATTTATGGCTGCCACCCAAGGGTCAAACCCCAAAATCATCTAGCTCTGACAGACAACAGGGCTTGCAGTCAACATTTACAACATGAATATAGCAAACGACTTTTTAACAGGCATAGGGGCACCCACTCACACATATATAAACCCAGGCTCAGTGTAGAAGAGCCAGGCAAAAATGCCCATAATCCAGTTTATCCCTGAAAAAGGTTTGATTGTATACTTTTCAAGCTGCTACCTGAAGGTCTGGCTTCTAATCAGCCTGCACTTAGGTATGGACTGTGATCCTCCCCCTTTGGGAAACTGACAGGTCTTGGCACACCCTCAACCACTGGTAGCAACTAAAGACAAAGATAGTGGCTGGGACAATCACAAAGGTTTAAAACCGCAACCAGAAGCTATGGTCCGGCTGATTAATGAAGTTTATCTCACACAGGAGACCAGTCTGTCATGTCTAGAAGAGCTGGCTATTCTGTCATGTCTAGAAGAGCTGGCTATTTTGCATAATGTATGGAAACCAACAAATAGAGGTAAAACATGAAGAAACAAAGGAATCTGTTTCAACAAAAGAACAAGATAAACCTCAAGAAATTTATTTTAATGAAATGGAGATAAGTGTTTTACCTGACAGAGAGTTCAAAATAATAGTAATAAAGATGTTTGCTGAGGTCACAAGAGCAAAGCATGAATAAAGAGAGAATTTCAAGAGAGATAGTAAATGTAAAAAAAGTACCAAACAGAAACCATAGAGCTGAAACATGCAACTAAATAATTCAATAGAGGGGTTCAATAGCAGACTAGAAAAAGTGCAAAAAAGGATCAGCAAACTCAAAGAAAGGGCAGAGAAAAAGGATCAGCAAACTCCAATCAGAAGCATAAAAAAAAGAAATCTTAGAAAGAGTGAAGAAAGCTTAAGGAACTTATGGATTGCAATTGAGCAGATCAATATATACATTATAGGGGTCTCAGAAAGGGAAGATAGAAAGAAAGGGTCTGAAAGCTCATTCAAGGAAATAATGCCTGAAAACTCCCCTACCCTAGGAAAGAAACAGACATCCATATCCAGGAAGTATAGAAAGTTCCAAAGGAAATGAATCCAAAGAGATCCCTGCTGAGATATATTATGTTTAAACTGTCAATAGTTAAAGATAAAGAGAGACTCTTAAAAGCAGCAAGAGGAAAACAACTTGTTATTTTAACTCCATTAGGGCATCTGCAGATTTTTTAGCAGAAACTTTGCATGCTATATTTAAAGTGCTGAAAGAAAAATGCAGTCAACCAAGAATACTCTACCCAACAAAGCTGTCCTTCAGAATTCAAGGGGATATAGTTTCCAGACAAGCAAAGTTGAAGAAATTCCTCACCACTAGACCAGCCTTACAAGAAATATTAAAGGGAGTGAGCCAAGCTGAAACAAACGGATGCTAATTAATAGAAACCTCATATAATTAAATTCAGAATCTCTATAAGAGTTACAGGTAAACCACCTATAACTAGTATAAACTTTAAAAGACAAAAGTATTAAAATCATATCTATATTAATTTGTTAATGGATATACAACATTAAAAATGTAAAATTTAAATGGTAATATAAAACATAATATGTTGGGGGTGAGTATAAAGTGTAGAGCTTTTCTATGCATTCAAAGTTAAATTGTTATCAGCTTAAAATAAACTTTATAACTACACAATATTTTATGTGAGCCTCATGGTAACCACAAAGCAAAAAACGTGTAGGAGATAAATGAAAAATAGAGAGGAATAAAAGCGTACCACTACAAAAAATCATCAAATCACAAGGGAAGAGAGTTCGAGATAAATAAAAGAATAAAGGAACTACAAAGGAGCCCAAAATAAATGAACAAAATGCCAACAGTAAATTCGTACCTACCAATAATTACTATATATAAGTAGATAAAATCCTCCAATCAAAAGACAACTTTGACTGAATGAATAAAAGCACAAGATCCAACCTTATACTGACTACAAGAGACTCATTTCAGCTTTAAAGACAAATGGACAAACATACACTGAAAATTAAGGGGCAGGAAAAGATAATCCATGCAAAAGAAAACAAAGAAGCAGAATTAGCTATACTAACATCAAAGAAAATAGACAATTAGCCAAAAACTTTAAAAGGAGACAAAGATGGTTAGTATATAATAATAAAGAGATCAATTAATCAAGATAATAATTGTATGTTTATGTACTCAACATTGGAGCACCTAAATATATACAACAAATATTAGCAGATCTGAACATATATAAAACATTCCATTGAACAGGAGCAAAATACATATTCTTCTCAAGCATACATGAAACACTCTCCAGAATAAATCATATAATAGATCACAAAATAAGTCATAACTAATGTAAGAAGACTGAAACCATATTGAATATCTCTTTTGATAACAGTGGTATGAAACTAGAACTCAATCACAGGAAGAAAACTGGAAAAAGCACAATTACGTGGAGATTAAACAACATGCTCCTGAAAAATCAATGGGCCAAAGAAGAAATCAAATGAGAAATCAAAAAATATCCCTAGACAAATGAAAATGGAAATAATATACCAAACTTATGGGATGCATCAAAAGCAATTCTAAGAGGAATAAAAGACTAATTAAGGGGGAAAAGATCTCAACCCATCTAACTTTATATCTTAAGTACTAGAAAAAGAACAAACGAAAATAAAAATTAGTATAAGAAAGGCTATAATAAAGAGCAGATTGGAAATGAATGAAATAGAAACTAAATAAACAATAGAAAAGATCAATAAAACTAAAAGCTGTTTTTTCAGATAAACAAAATATAGAAACCTTTACCCAGACTCACCAAAAAAAAAAGAGAGAGAGCACTAAAAATCAGAAATAAAAGAGGAGACATTACAACTGATACTGTAGAAATAAGAGGTATCAGAAGAGACTATGATAAACAATTATGCCAGCAAATGGACAACCTAGAAGAAATGGATAAATTCCTAGAAATATACAACCTATTAAGAATGAATTATGAAGAAATAGAAAATCTTAACAGACTGATTACTAGTAAGGACATTGAATAAATACTCAAAATCTCCCAACAAACAAAAGTCCGAAACCAAAAGGCCTCACAGTTATTCTACCAAATATTTAACGGAGAATTAATATCGATTCTTCTCAGACTCTTCCAAAAAAATAGAAGAGCGAACATCTGCAAATAATAGGAGGCCAGCATTACAGTGATACCAACACCAGACAAAGATACAAGAAAATTATAGGCCAATAGCCCTGATGAACATAGATGCAAAAATCCTCAAAAATAATTAGTAAACAGAATTCAACATTAAAAGGATCACACACCATGATTAAGTGGGAGTTATTCCAAGAATACGACAAAGGCTCCACATCTGCAAATCAATTGATGTGATATGCCACATTAACTAGATGAAGGGTAAAAATATGATCATCTCAACAGATACAAAAAAAAAGCATTTGATAGAATTCGATATCCATTTATGACAAAACCACTCAACAGAGTGGCTATAGATGGAATATACATCAACATAATAAAGGCTATATATGACTAGCCCACAGACAACATCATAGTCAGTGAAAAGTTGAAAGTTTTTCCTCTCAGGTCAGGAGCAAGACAAAAATGCCCACTCTCACCACTTTTATTCAATACTGTTCTGGAAGTCCTAGCCAGCGCAGGCAAGCAAGAAAGAGATATAAAATGCATCCAAATCAGAATAAAGTAAAATTGTCTGTTTGCAGCAACGTGATCTTATATTTTAAAAATCCTAAGACTCCACCAAGAAACTATAGAATAAACAAATTTGTTAAAGTTGATACAAAGATACAAAATCAATATACAAAAATCAGTCACATTTTTATTCAATAATAAACTATAGAAAGAGAAATTAAGAAAATATTATTTACAATTGCAACAAAAAGTATTTAAAAACTTAGGAATAAATTTAACCAAGAAGGTGAAAGACTTATACACTGAAAACTGTTAAGATACCGATAAAAAACTGAAGTTGACACAAATAAATGGAAAGATGTTTCATGCTGATGGATTGAAAGAATATATACTGTTCAAAAGCCCATACTACTCAAAGCAGTCTAAAGATTCAATGTAACACGTGTCAAAATTTCAACAGCATTTTTGTAGAAATAGAAAAAAAAATTCTAAAATTCCTCTGGAAGCACAAAAGACCCCAAATAGCCAAGGCAATCCTGAGGGGCAAAAAAGAGTGAAAGTGGTGATATCACACTTTGTAATTTTAAACTACATTATGAAGCTACATTAATCAAACAGCATAGTTCTGGAATAAAAACAGAGATCAATGGAAATAAGAGAGAGCCCAGAAATATAGCCATACATATGCAGTCAATGAATTTAATATAAAGAAACCAAGAATATGCAAAGGAGAAATTGTTGTCTCTTCAATGTTGTTTGGAAAACTGGACAGTCACATGCAAAAGAATGAAACTGGACCCCTACCTTACACTATGCACAAGAATCAACTCAAAGTAGATTAAAGATTTGAGTGTAAAACCTAAAACAGCAAAATGCCTACAAAAAAAACACTAGGGGCAAGGTTCTTGACATCAAAGGTAATAAAAGCAAAACAAGTGGAACCATATCAAACTAAAAATCTTCTCCACAGCAAAGGAAATCATTAACAAAATAAAAAGGCAGATTATGAAGTGGGAGAAATATTTGTAAACTGCGTATCTGATAAGGGGTTAATATTTAAAAATATATAAGAAACATATGACTTGATAGCATGAAAATAAGTAAATTTTAAAAATGGGCAAATAATCTGAATAGGCATTTTTCCAAAGAAGATGTACAAATGGTCAAAAGCTGTTCAACATCACCAATCATCAGGGAAATGCAAATCAAAACCATGAGATACCATCTCTTACCTGTTGTGATGGCTTTTATCAAAAAGACAAGAGACGACAAACGCTGGCAAGGATGTGAGGAGAAAAAGGAAAACCTTGTACACTGTTGTACAATGTAAATTGGAAAAGGAGTAGGGTAAATAGTATGGCAGTTTCTCAAGAAACTAAAAATAGAACTACCATATGATCTAGCAGTCCCACTTCTGGGCATAAATCCCAAGGATACAAACTCACTATGTCAAAGAGTATTTGCACTCCCATGTTTATTTCAGCATTATTTGCAATAGCCAAAGCATAGAAACAATCTAAGGGTCTGTTGACAGATAAATGAAATATATGTGTATTCCATGTATATATACATATACCTACACACACACGTATGTATGTGTATATGTACGTATATGTATATATACATGGAATACGCATGAATGTATGTATATATGTATGTATACATGTGTGTATATGTATATGTATGTATATGTATAAATATACATGAAACAGAATATTATTCAACCTTTAAAAAAGAAAATCCTGCCATTTGCAACAACATGAATGGAACTGGAGATAATATGCTAAATAAAATAAGCCCAAGAAATACAAATACTACATAGTATCACTTATACATAGAATCTAAATAAAAATAAAAAAGTTGAACTCAAAGAAACAGAGAGTAGAATGATGGTTGCCTAGGACTGGGGTGGGGGGAAAGATGACAAAAACAAGGGGAAGACAGTAAGAGAACAGACTTATAGAATAAGATCTGAGGATCTAATGTAAAACACGGTGACTACAGTGAAAACACTAGAACGCATCATTGAAATTTGCTGAGAACTTAAATATTCTCACACACACGAGAGTTAAATATGTGAGAATATGAGGTGTTAACTCAATGCTGGGAGCCCTTTCACAACATATTCATGTATCAAATCATCATAGTTCAGTCTTTATATATATTACAATTTCATTGGTCAACTATAACTCAATAAAGCTGAAAAAAATAATAAACTCTATCAATTGAAACACAATGTCCCAGAAAAACACTTTTGTACAATTTTTTTTTTTTTTTGTCAGAATAAGTACAAAAGATGAAACTTCCTAGTTGTTCAGACCAAAAATTGAGGCCCCTTCTCTTTGGGCAGATGACTGAATCTCTTCTAAATAGATACTCTGATATGTCTTTGGTAAAAACAGGGTTTTGTAACCAAGCTTAGATATTAGGCTTTATGCTGGTGGTCACGGGGATACTCTACTCTTTGAGTAGTCCTCACCTATGTGTGGCCCATAAGGTGTTTAGACATTGTGCATACTGAATGGGCAAGAAGAATGTGTTCTTTGCCACACAGAAGCGAAGGAGCTAGGCACCCTGTGGAGGTCACTATAGATACACACACAACTTTATGAGCCTAAATACCTATATTCACAAAATAGAAAAAGGAATAAAGTCTAGCTTAATTGTTCAAATGTGGACTACACTATGCCATAGGACAAGCAGGGAGAAACCACATGTTTCTGAATGGATAGAGTATTTAAATGATGGTGACAATGGTGACTTGAGAAATCTCTTAGCAAAAGAATCTTGAAGCACAAAACACTAGCTTCCCTTTTCCACAAACATGCTTGAAAAATTAGGCTTTGATTATATTAACAGAACAAGTTCGTTGTGTTGATTAGATTGTGTGAGACAGGGATCAGCAAACTACTGCTTGAGAGCTAAGAATAAATGTTATATTTTTATATGGTTAAAACAACCAAACAACACATGGAGGTCATATAAAATTAAAATTTCAGAATCTATAAAATCATATTTTATTGGAATATAGCCATGGTCAATTGGTTTACTTATATATAGTCTACTGTTACTTTAATAATGACAGTGTAGTTGTGGCACGAGACATGGCCACATGGTCACAAGATATAAAATATATACTATCTGGCCTATTACAGTGTCAACCCCTATTAACAGTGATAACCAATAGAGCTTTTTATGGGTGTGCGCCCATTGTTAGAATTTTGTCAGAGAGTGCTAAGATTTAGCAAATACGTCACCAGTAGGTCATCTGTTAAGTATACAAATGTGTCACCATTAGATTATAAAGTCACTTCACTTTGGAAAAACAGTCCCAAAGTGATTAAATATGGACCCTCGCTATCTCTCTTAAGTTCTTTCTTATAGAAGAGGAAACAACTGAAAAAGAAGGAAAAATGAAGGTGGTTATTTTTTCTTCCTTGGATCATTAAAAGTTACTTTCTATAATTTATGTAATCTGACAACTTCCTCGATCATTATGATTCACTTTTGAATAGCATTAAAGCATATCATTTTGTTTATTTTCACAGTTTTCTGAAGGAGAGACAGATGGAACTTAACCAGGGAATCCTAAACCCCTCTGTTGACTGCTCTTTGCCAGCCTGGCTCTCCTGCAGCTGAGCTGTGAAAGTGATTGGCTGTTTCTCACTGAGCCCCAAGACTCATTGGTTGCTTCCCACTGAGCTGTGATCCTGACTGACAGCTCCACTACCTTCCTCCTTGAACTCTGCCTTCGATTTCTTGCCTTTAGCAATTCATCTCTATAGCCAGTGAGTGAAAATGAAAGAGTGATGAGACACATCTCAGAGTTTGCTTCCTTTGTATTCTCTCAAAGAAATAGGTACAAGGAGGAAGGGAACCGTAGCAATAAAGAGAGAACTAGACATGTAAAACAAATTACTGAGCATATGAAATTAATGTCCTACTAACTCTGGATTTTAGACCCAACCCAATAACATATGTAACATTTTGAACCACAACTTAGAATTCAGGAAGAGGATATCTTGGACTCTAGATACTATATTCTAGAAAGTGCAGATATATATTCAAATTACGAATTAATATATTTTCACCCCTATTAATCCACCTTTTGTGACTATGATATGTATACATCCAATCCTTAGTGCTCAATCACCAGTAAGTTAACTGATAAAAATATAGACTCTAGACTCAAGAAACTGGTGTTATACCTTGATGTCTTCAAGATCTCAACTTTGGGATCTTCATTTTGGTAGCCTGATGATCTTTCTTTTTGTCATCTCTGTAAGGTATAACTTTAATTACTGGAGTAGGAATCAGGTGATGCTAAGTTGTCATCTTGAACATCGTCTACTCTATAAAACCAAGATCATATCACTTAGCTCCTAGTTATTAAATAAAAATGAATTTGTCTTACTTAACCAAAGAGAGAAAAGACTTGTATAATAAAAACTATAAAACATTGCTGAAAGAAATTAAATAAAACCTAAATAAATGAAAACAACTCATATTCATGGATTGGATAACTTAATATTAAGATGTCAATACTACCTGAAAAAATCTACAAATTCAATGTAATGTCTATCAAAATCCCAAGGACATTTTTTGCAGAAATAGAAAACTCATCCGAAAATTCACAGGAAATGTCAAGGGGCCCCAAGTAGCCAAAACAATCTTGAAAAAGAAAAGAAAAGCAGGAAAACAAACACTTCCTAATTTTAAAACTTAACTACTATGCTACAGTAATCAAAACAGTGTGGCAAAGCATAAAGACATTTATATATTTAGACCACTGGAATAAATGGAGAGCCCAGAAATAAACCTTTGCATATATAATCAAATGATTTTTTGACAAGGGTGCCAAGACCATTAACAGGAAAGGCCAGTCTTTTCAATAATTGGTGCTGGAAAAACTAGATATCCATATGCAAAAGAATGAAGTTGTATCCTTAACTGGCACAATATATAAAAATTAATGCAAAACTCTTAGAAGAAACCATAAAGCACTGATTCGGACTTGGCATTGATTTCTTGGATATGACATCGAAGGCACTGGAAAGCAAATAAAAATATAGAAATCGGACTTAATAAAAACTAAAAATCTTGTGCATCAGAGGATACTATCAACAGAGTAAAAAAGAAAACCATGGAATGGGAGAATATATTTGCAAATCATATATCTGATAAGGTATTAATTAATATCTAGAACACAGAGAACTCCTAAAACTCAAAACCAAAAAATAAATGGCCAATTCAAAAATGGGCAAATGACTTCTATAGACATTTCTCCAAAGAAGATACACAAATGGCCAATAAACACATGAAAAGATGTTCAACATCACTCATCATTAAGGAAATGCAAAACAAATTTACAGCGAGATACGTTCTCACACTCATTGGTATGACTACTATCAAAAACAATACAACCTAGAAAATAACAAGAATATGAAGAAACTGGAACACTTGTGCAACTGTTGGTGGGAATGTAAAATGGTATATCCACTGAGACAAACAGTATGGTTGCTTCCTCAAATAATAATAGAATTACCATATGATCGAGCAGTTCCACTTATGGATATGTACCTAAAAGAATTCAAAGCATGGCCTTGAAGAGATATTTGTACACCCATGTTCACAGCAGCATTATTCACAATCGTTAAAATATAGAAATAACCCAGTGTCCATTGACAGATAAACAAAAAAGCAAAATGTGGTATATACATATAAAATTATTCAACCTTAAAAATGAAGGAAATTCTAATATATACATTACAATATAGGTGAACCAAAGAACATTATGCTAAGTGAAATAAGCCAGTCACGAAAGAACAACTATTGCATAGTTTCACATATCTGAGGAACTTAGAGTAGTCACAAGGATAGAGACAGAAAGTGGAATGGTGGCTTCCAGGCACCAGGGGGAGACAAGAACTGGAAGCTTTTATTTAATGAGTGTAGAATTTTGGTTTTCAAATGAAAAGAGTTCTAGAAATGAATGATGGTGATGGGTGTATGCCATCGTCAATATATTTAATACCACTGAACTGTACACTTAAAAATAGTTACAATGATGAATTTTGTGGTATTTGTATTTTATGATAAAAAAATTTGGAAAAAATAACAAAATCACCTTTGACATGCCCAGCTGATTCATAGGAATATTGTAAAAATAAAGATTCTTTAGTTTGTGTTAGATATTTTCTTGAAAAGTATAAAAATCATTTGTATTCAAAGTAGTATTATTTAAAGAAACATTTTTCAGAATCTAACTCTCCTATTAGGTTTTAAATTTTAAAGACGTTTATAGCAGGTAACCACTCCTGATAGATTTGAGTTGGTATAGGAGACAAATTCTTAGATCTGGGTCCTCCATTAAAAATGGGCATTGTGCAGTGTGAAATACCACCTTTATCCTGTGCTATCTTTTTTTCCCCATAGTATATTTCACCTTCTAACATATGATTTACCTCGTATTCATTATTTTTGTTTCTTCTGTTAAGCTCTACAAGAGTAGATATCTTTGTCTACAGTGTTTACTGACATAGGCCAAGTACTTGGGGTAATTCCAAGCATGAAGTATATATAAATTATTGATTTGGACAATTTTTATGTACCCTAAGTAGATAACAAGTTAGGGTAACATAAAAATTCCCCTCATTCAAGCCCTTATAAACTTATTTCTTTCCAAAGAAGTTATTTCTAAGGAGACGCTTTTTTGGAATCTGTCTGAAATACATGGTAGGTGGATAACTAGTTCTTTAATTATTTAATCAATATTTATTAAGTACCTAATGTGTGCTAAGCATGCCTCTAGATGATTTCCTTGATGGCTGAGCCTGAGTACGGACTCATAGGTTGCTACTACTAACAGAGCAGATTTACGTTATAAGATGAAACTTCCCAGGTCTATCTGACCATTTAGATAAGGTAACTGAACTAGTCAGCCACATAGTGCTGTCTAAACCGAACTCTACTCCAGATAACAGAATGTAAGAAAAGCCCAAATGCAGGTCTATTGTAAATACCAAAAAGGAAACCAACTATATCTAGACTGATCCAGATTGCAGATACGGTTCTATTTTTGTCAGTATCTTTCAGAGAAAACCTAGTTGCTGCCCAATGGATAACCACTGAATGAGAATACTCTATCTTCTAATGATTTCCCCAATGCTCCTGACCACAGAGTCAGTGGCCTTTAATTGTAGCTCATTCCCTTAATGCAATATTCACAGAAATTGCTGTCATAAGGAGGTTTAAGATACCCTGCACTCAATAACATGCCCTTCTGTTTGTACATTAGCAATGGCATAAAAATGAACCTAACAAATTTCAAAACTCCAGTGCTTTATGTCTTTTTTTGGCCTCATTTATTTTCCTGATTTATTTGTGTCCTTTCATGCCCTAGTCTGCTCCGCTTTATATTCAAACATCTTATTGCCATGTGTTCTGATGGATAAGCCCCTGGCTGTGGTCCCTGCTTTTAGTAATAGAGGCTCTTCCCCTTTGTCACTCTTTTTACAAAGGAGATTTTCTTAATTAAATGATCTTTGCACTCATCATTCCCTAACTCTCATTTCATATCTGCTTTACTAGATGATCGCCTAGGTCCCCTTCTAGTTCTTAAATTCTATGACATTTGTGCATGACAAATACTAAGGAGATCATAGAATTTATCACTCGTCTCTGAATTTTTTAGCATTACAGCCTGCTTTTTCATTTCAGTGATATTTTTACAGTCAATTTGCCTTTAGATTTTCCTCACAGAATCATTTCCAACAACCAAAAGTTTTTTAGCTTCCAAAAAAAAAACCAGAACATCTGTGTCACTGTCAAGTACACTCCATAACTGCCTAAATGGTAGGCATTGAAAGAGCTAAAACTTTTGGCTTGTTGTATTAAAGGAGACAAATAGATGGAAATTTGCCCTTCACCTGCCTAAACCCATGGCAGACAATGCCTATGGCTCCTAGAACCAGCTTCCTGCTG